>NC_069501.1:187003701-187675299 GCF_027579735.1 Bombina bombina | reverse complement strand
GTTAGGCTTGGTAATATGTTATGTATGTTATGTTAGGTGCAAGTATTTGATATCCTTAACTGCAGGACCACTCAGTCTCACACCAAACCTTTAGGTTCATTAGATGTATTCAAGAACCTAGTTTTTGCTCATAGATCTGAGGGTCACTGCTGCATCGATGCAGAGTGAAAGAAATGAGATTTAAAGATATGTTATCCCGATTGCAATAGCAGTTTGCAATATGCAGATAATAATAGAGAGAGGAGGAAATGAGATTTAAAGGTATATTATCCCGATTGCAATAGCAGTTTGCAATATGCAGATAATTATAGAGATAGTAGATAAAAGAAAGGTAAATATAGATTAGTGTTAGTATGTGAATGTCAGCCTCAATTAACACAGGTTGCAACCAGGAGGTGTTTCTATGTAAATTAAGCAGGAGAGCTCTATAACGGTTATATTGATTTTAGTTAGCAGGCAATCCTTAGTTAGTCTATAACGTTGTTAGTATTCATGTAAACAGCAGGCAGTCCTTCACAATCAACAGTATGATATTTGATAATGCACATAGAATATTAAAGCACAGTTCGTCAAGCTGAAGCGATAGAAAATACAAGCAATCAGATTGTTAAAGGTAGCTGAACTTGCATAAGCGACACACTGTATAACATGCAGGAAAGTCCTTTAAAGTAGTAAGTGAATTAAGGTATATACGTTACCACCTTCAGAGAGTAAGAAATAGTAACGGTTACCGCAGCTTCAAGGTGAGTTACTATTAAGCACAGGAGTTGGTTGTTTGCAGCCAGAGTGAGAGAGAGCTCCTGAGACTTACGGTGACGTCAGACGCCGATACACGGCTTCAATGTATAAGCCGGGAGAAACAGATTTTAACAAGTGTAAGATACTTTGAGGATTCCGGTCAAAATAAGGAAACCTGAAATATGACGATCCAAAGTTGAAAAACACACAGCAATTGAAGTTACTAATAGTAAATTCCTTGGTTAGGAATATCAGCAAGGTGTCTTCGTTGTTGCTCAGCTTATAGCTAAGTGAATACAAATTACCAAGCATAGGTAGACTGGAGGAGGGGCCTTATATAGGAATGTGAATACCTGAACATCCTGACTTAAAGGGACAGGAACATAACAGTAAACCATCTGATATGTGGTACATTGAAGCCTACAGGAACACCAGACAGTGACGTGCAGTGATTTCAGAGGCTGGTGAGGCAGTGGCTAGGATATGCCTTCATTTTTTAGATATCCTTTGTTGAAGAAATAGCAATGCACATGGGTGAGCCAATCGCATGAGGTATCTTTATGCAGCCACCAATCAGCAGCTACTGAGCATATTTAGATATGATTGTCATCAAAGTATATCAAAAGAATGAAGAAAATTAGATATTAGAAGTAAATTTGAAAGTTATTAAAAATTGCATGCTCTTTCTAAATCATGAAAGAAAACATATGGGTTTCATGTCCCTTTAAATGGTGTCTTGGAAAACTGGTCAACTTAGTAAACATCTGATTTTAGTCTAAAGGATTGTAACAGAAACACTTGCCAGATAACAAAATGCTTGCTCTGATTTTGAGACCTAGAAATCCAGGCCCATTAAAATATGTTTAAAACATACTTTTTACTTTAATGCTGGAAATTATGCTTATAGATTCCTTCATTATTCAGTAAATATAAAAATGTCCCTTGATCCAGTGGCGGCTGGTGAAATTTAAAGATGGTGGGGCACACAGAAAAGCACTCAGGGGGAGAAGGAGAGAGAGACGGGGGGAGAGGGAGAGACACAGATGGTTAGAGAGAAAGAGAGAGTGACACAATCACACAGAGGGTTAAAGAGACACATAAGGGATGAAATAGTCAGAGGGGGGGAAGATAGACACAGAGGGGAGAGAAAGAGAGAGACAGAGGAGAGAGAGACAGAGGGGAGAGAGAGAGACAGAGGGGAGAGAGAGAGACAGAGGGGAAAGACAGAGAGAGACAGTGGGGAGAGACAGCGAGACAGAGGGGAGAGGGAGAGAGAGACAGAGGGAAGAGACAGAGAGACACAGAGGGGAGAGAGAGACACAGAGGGGAGAGAGACAGAGGGGGAGAGAGAGAGAGACAGAGGGGGGAGAGAGAGACAGAGGGGGGAGAGAGAGAGACAAAGGGGGAGAGAGAGAGACAGAGGGGGGAGAGAGAGACAGAGGGGAGAGAGAGAGAGAGAGAGAGAGAGACAGAGGGGAGAGAGAGAGACAGAGGGCAGAGAGAGAGACAGAGGGGAAAGAGAGAGACAGAGGGGAAAGAGAGAGAGACAGAGGGGAGAGAGACAGAGGGGAGAGAAAGAGACAGAGGGGAGAGAGAGAGACAGAGGGGAGAGAGAGAGAGAGAGAGAGAGAGAGAGAGAGAGAGAGAGAGAGAGAGAGACAGAGGGGAGAGAGAGACAGAGGGGAGAGAGAGATAGAAAGACAGAGGGGAGAGAGAGACAGAGAAGAGAGAGAGACAGAGGGGAGAGAGAGAGAGACAGAGGAGAGAGACAGAGGGGAGAGAGAGAGACAGAGGGGAGAGAGAGAGACAGGGGGACAGAGAGAGAGAGATACAGATGGGAGGGAGAGACAGAGAGGAGAAAGAGAGAGAGAGAGAGAGAGAGAGAGAGAGATGGGAGAGAGAGACAGAGGGGAGAGAGAGACAGACAGAGGGGAGTGAGACAGAAGGGGGAGAGAGGGAGACAGAGGGATGAGAGAGACACATAAGTGGGGAGACAGGGAACACTGAAATGGGGGAGGCACCACTGAATATTTAAGTAATATTTTAAGTGACTATCAAATGCTAATAGTCTACAATCTATTTTAAATATCTGAAACAGAACAGCACATATGAATGGGAGCATTAATAAATTATTATTTGTTGTCTACATCAGGGTTCTCCAACCTAATGAATCCCTGGTTTAAATTAAATACTATAGCTACAGGAGCCATGGAGACTATTTGTTATAACTCATTCTAAACTGCTTGGTTTCATTTTACATTACCATGCTTTATATAACAATGTTGTGAGCTTGTGAGCTACAGAGCTACAAAGCGTTCTCTACAGAGAGTTCATAAGTCAGTAAGAGAGTGAGACTATAAACTAGTGTGGAGTACAGAGGCAAGCTGCTAAGATAGTGGGTGACTGTAAAGTTTGACTAAACAAAATACAAAAACGATCCTTAAACTGCTGTAAAAGAGTAAAAAACAAAAAACACTAAACCACATTCATTAAATTATCATTTTCACTAACAGAATCCCTTTCAGCAAAATCTAAGGTTGCAGAACTTACTTCAATAAAATGTGGCTAAAACACTGCTCTCTGCAAGTCTGCATCTCTTCTTGCTCTGTAAGGAAGTGACAGTGGAACATTCCACTGCACTTGGAGGGGAGTACAGAACTCCCTTTTTTATTAATCAAAGCTGGCAGCTACACAGGGCAGCAACAAAATAAATCAAAGTATTTTTTTTCCGTTTTTGTTTTGTTTTATATGATTTAACATCCAGCCTCAACCCTAAGGCCTAGATTTAGAGTTCGGCGGTAGCCGTCAAAACCAGCGTTAGAGGCTCCTAACGCTGGTTTTAGGCTACCGCCGGTATTTGGAGTCAGTGATTAAAGGGTCTAACGCTCACTTTACAGCCGCGACTTTTCCATACCGCAGATCCCCCTACGCCATTTGCGTAGCCTATCTTTTCAATGGGATCTTTCTAACGCTGGTATTTAGAGTCGTTTCTGCAGTGAGCGTTAGAGCTCTAACGACAAAATTCCAGCCGCCTGAAAATAGCAGGAGTTAAGAGCTTTCTGGCTAACGCCGGTTTATAAAGCTCTTAACTACTGTACCCTAAAGTACACTAACACCCATAAACTACCTATGTACCCCTAAACCGAGCTCCCCCCACATCGCCGCCACTCGATTAAAAATTTTAACCCCTAATCTGCCGACCGCCACCTACGTTATACTTATGTACCCCTAATCTGCTGCCCCTAACCCCGCCGACCCCTATATTACATTTATTAACCCCTAATCTGCCCCCCACAACATCGCCGCCAGCTACTTAAAATAATTAACCCCTAATCTTCCGACCGCAAAGCGCCGCCACCTACGTTATCCCTATGTACCCCTAATCTGCTGCCCCTAACACCGCCGACCCCTATATTATATTTATTAACCCCTAATCTGCCCCCCTCAACGTCGCCGACACCTACCTACACTTATTAACTCCTAATCTGCCGAGCGGACCTGAGCGCTACTATAATAAAGTTATTAGCCCCTAATCCGCCTCACTAACCCTATCATAAATAGTATTAACCCCCTAATCTGCCCTCCCTAACATCGCCGACACCTAACTTCAATTATTAACCCCTAATCTTCCGATCGGAGCTCACCGCTATTCTAATAAATGTATTAACCCCTAAAGCTAAGTCTAACCCTAACACTAACACCCCCCTAACTTAAATATAATTTACATCTAACGAAATAAATTAACTCTTATTAAATAAATTAATCCTATTTAAAGCTAAATACTTACCTGTAAAATAAACCCTAATATAGCTACAATATAAATTATAATTATATTATAGCTATTTTAGGATTAATATTTATTTTACAGGCAACTTGGTATTTATTTTAACTAGGTACAATAGCTATTAAATAGTTAAGAACTATTTAATAGTTACCTAGTTAAAATAATTACAAAATTACCTGTAAAATAAATCCTAACCTAAGATATAATTAAACCTAACACTACCCTATCAATAAAATAATTAAATAAACTACCTACAATTACCTACAATTAACCTAACACTACACTATCAATAAATTAAATAAACACAATTGCTACAAATAAATACAATTAAATAAACTAGCTAAAGTACAAAAAATAAAAAAGAACTAAGTTACAGAAAATAAAAAAATATTTACAAACATAAGAAAAATATTACAACAATTTTAAACTAATTACACCTACTCTAAGCCCCCTAATAAAATAACAAAGCCCCCCAAAATAAAAAATTCCCTACCCTATTCTAAATTAAAAAAGTTACAAGCTCTTTTACCTTACCAGCCCTGAACAGGGCCCTTTGCGGGGCATGCCCCAAGAAGTTCAGCTCTTTTGCCTGTAAAAAAAAACATACAATACCCCCCCCCCAACATTACAACCCACCACCCACATACCCCTAATCTAACCCAAACCCCCCTTAAATAAACCTAACACTAATCCCCTGAAGATCTTCCTACCTTGTCTTCACCATCCAGGTATCACCGATCGGTCCTGGCTCCGATATCTTCATCCAACCCAAGCGGGGGCTAGACATCCACTGAAGAAGTCCAGAAGAGGGTCCAAAGTCTTCCTCCTATCCGGCAAGAAGAGGACATCCGGACCGGCAAACATCTTCTCCAAGCGGCATCTTCGATCTTCTTCCATCCGGAGCGAAGCGGCAGGATCCTGAAGACCCCCAGCGCGGAACATCCATCCGGACCGACGACTGAACGACGAATGACTGTTCCTTTAAGGGACGTCATCCAAGATGGCGTCCCTCGAATTCCGATTGGCTGATAGGATTCTATCAGCCAATCGGAATTAAGGTATGAATTTTCTGATTGGCTGATGGAATCAGCCAATCAGAATCTAGTTCAATCCGATTGGCTGATCCAATCAGCCAATCAGATTGAGCTCGCATTCTATTGGCTGATCGAAACAGCCAATAGAATGCGAGCTCAATCTGATTGGCTGATTGGATCAGCCAATCGGATTGAACTTGATTCTGATTGGCTGATTCCATCAGCCAATCAGAAAATTCATACCTTAATTCCGATTGGCTGATAGAATCCTATCAGCCAATCGGAATTCGAGGGACGCCATCTTGGATGACGTCATTTAAAGGAACCGTCATTCGTCGTTCAGTCGTCGGTCCGGATGGATGTTCCGCGCTGGGGGTCTTCAGGATCCTGCCGCTTCGCTCCGGATGGAAGAAGATCGAAGATGCCGCTTGGAGAAGATGTTTGCCGGTCCGGATGTCCTCTTCTTGCCGGATAGGAGGAAGACTTTGGACCCTCTTCTGGACTTCTTCAGTGGATGTCTAGCCCCCGCTTGGGTTGGATGAAGATATCGGAGCCAGGACCGATCGGTGATACCTGGATGGTGAAGACAAGGTAGGAAGATCTTCAGGGGATTAGTGTTAGGTTTATTTAAGGGGGGTTTGGGTTAGATTAGGGGTATGTGGGTGGTGGGTTGTAATGTTGGGGGGGGGGTATTGTATGTTTTTTTTTACAGGCAAAAGAGCTGAACTTCTTGGGGCATGCCCCGCAAAGGGCCCTGTTCAGGGCTGGTAAGGTAAAAGAGCTTGTAACTTTTTTAATTTAGAATAGGGTAGGGAATTTATTATTTTGGGGGGCTTTGTTATTTTATTAGGGGGCTTAGAGTAGGTGTAATTAGTTTAAAATTGTTGTAATATATTTCTTATGTTTGTAAATATTTTTTTATTTTCTGTAACTTAGTTCTTTTTTATTTTTTGTACTTTAGCTAGTTTATTTAATTGTATTTATTTGTAGCAATTGTGTTTATTTAATTTATTGATAGTGTAGTGTTAGGTTAATTGTAGGTAATTGTAGGTAGTTTATTTAATTATTTTATTGATAGGGTAGTGTTAGGTTTAATTATATCTTAGGTTAGGATTTATTTTACAGGTAAATTTGTTATTATTTTAACTAGGTAACTATTAAATAGTTCTTAACTATTTAATAGCTATTGTACCTAGTTAAAATAAATACCAAGTTGCCTGTAAAATAAATATTAATCCTAAAATAGCTATAATATAATTATAATTTATATTGTAGCTATATTAGGGTTTATTTTACAGGTAAGTATTTAGCTTTAAATAGGATTAATTTATTTAATAAGAGTTTATTTATTTCGTTAGATGTAAATTATATTTAAGTTAGGGGGGTGTTAGTGTTAGGGTTAGACTTAGCTTTAGGGGTTAATACATTTATTAGAATAGCGGTGAGCTCCGATCGGAAGATTAGGGGTTAATAATTGAAGGTAGGTGTCGGCGATGTTAGGGAGGGCAGATTAGGGGTTAATACTATTTATGATAGGGTTAGTGAGGCGGATTAGGGGTTAATAACTTTATTATAGTAGCGCTCAGGTCCGCTCGGCAGATTAGGGGTTAATAAGTGTAGGTAGGTGTCGGCGACGTTGTGGGGGGCAGATTAGGGGTTAATAAATATAACATAGGGGTCGGCGATGTTAGGGCAGCAGATTAGGGGTACATAGGGATAACGTAGGTTGCGGCGGTTTACGGAGCGGCAGATTAGGGGTTAAAAGTGTAATGCAGGGGTCAGCGATAGCGGGGGCGGCAGATTAGGGGTTAATAAGTGTAAGGCTAGGGGTGTTTAGACTCGGGGTACATGTTAGGGTGTTAGGTGCAGACGTAGGAAGTGTTTCCCCATAGGAAACAATGGGGCTGCGTTAGGAGCTGAACGCTGCTTTTTTGCAGGTGTTAGGTTTTTTTTCAGCTCAAACAGCCCCATTGTTTCCTATGGGGGAATCGTGCACGAGCACGTTTTTGATGCCGGCCGCGTCCGTAAGCAACTCTGGTATCGAGAGTTGCATTTGCGGTAAAAATGCTCTACGCTCCTTTTTTAGAGCCTAACGCAGCATTTGTTTGAACTCTCGATACCAGAGTTAAATTTATGGTGCGGCCAGAAAAAAGCCCGCGGAGCGTTAACAGCCCTTTTACCGCCGAACTCCAAATCTAGGCCTAAGTTCCCCTGACTGATACCTCTCACTGGATTGGGTCAGCCTCAAAGAGGCCTGCCTCAAATAAGCACTTATGGGCCATAGAATGATCTTAACCACTTTCATCCAGTAGGTGGCGCAGCATGTTGTGTAATGGAGGGCAGACCTGCTTGTGCCTCTCCATTGCACAACATGTAGCTGTGAAAAAATTCTGGGAAAAAAAAATTGCAATATTTTTTTTTTAATTTTTTTAAAGCCAATAAAAAATATATATTTTTGCCCATATGAGAGGTGAAGCCCTGCTTCACCTGCCTCTAGTGACTGCACATCACCACCAGATGAGTCATTGAAATAACTTTCAGAGTTCTGAAGAGCATAGTTTGCTGTCTACAGCATTCAGGTAGAGTACTTCAGTATTTACCATGGACATTCTTGCTTGCTGTCTTCCATAACATAGATAGTGTAGAATGGGAATCATGCATTTTAAGGATGTCAATCTGCTAGACAAGGTAATGCCAGAACATGGAGGATGGAATCACAATCAGGGCCCATCTTATAGCAACACATTTTACTGGTGTTTCATTTAACACCTTCAGAGTTATTACAAGTTAAAAATAAAGTGCGAGATTACATATACAGTGCAGGCTTCAGCGCAACTGCTGAAACCTGTGCCGCCTCTCATTTCACCTCGCACATCGGGGTATTACATAAACCCCGCCGACAGTTCATAAAGTGCCATAAGTCGGATAAACTAGGGATGTCCAGAAATGAGCGTAAATACAAATTTCTGGAGTCGCCAGTGACTTACGGCACTTTAGAAACTGCCGAAGCCTAAGAAAGTAAAAAAAGTAAAATCTCTCGTAAAAGTCTAACCCGCCTCCCAAAAATAAACCCGACACGTAAAACCCCTATACCCGTCATCAAACCCACATCGGAACTAATAATAAAAGTATTAAATCTCAACCGACAACCCCCACAATGCAATATGCCTAAATAAACTATGAACCCATAATCCCCCATTCACACCTCGCGATCAACCTAATAAATGTAATAACCCCTAATCTGCCATTCACCCACATCGCGATCTACCTAGTAAAAGTATTAAACCCTAAATCCGCCAACCCCAACATCGCAAACTACCTAATTAAAGTATTAACCCCTAATCTGCCATTAACCCATATCACAAAGTCCCTATTAAAACTATTAACCCCTAATCTGCCATTTACCCACATCGCAACAAACCTTATAAATCTATAAACCCCTAATCCGCCAAACCCACACAACGCAATAATCCTAACAGAACTATTAACCCCTAAACCACCGAACCCACACACCGCAAATAACTAATTAAATTACTAAGCCCTCTAACAGTAAAACCCCCCACCCACCAAATACCCCAAACTAAATAAACATAACACTAAAAAAAACTAAACTACCTATTGCCCCTAAAGGGACATTTGTATGGGCAATGCCGTTAAAGGGGCATTCAGCTCTTTTAAGAGTACCCATTAAAAAATTTTTTTTTTTAAAAAAGCCTAAGTCTAACCCCCAGATAGGTACTCATGGTTCCTGAAGTCCGGCGCTAAAGTCTTTTTCCAAAGAGCGACCTCTTCTATCTTCTTCCAGGAACAAGCCGGCACGGAGCGGAGGGCGGAACTGAGGACCGGTGACCGCGGAACTGAAGACCGGCGACGGCGGAACTGAAGACCGGCGACCACTGAGCCATGGAGCGTGGAGATCCTCTTCGGGCGATCACCGCCGCACACTGAGGATTGAATTCAAGGTACGCATTTAAATATGGGGTACCTTGAATTCCTATTGGCTGATTTGAGTCTTCAGATTCCAATCAGCCAATAGGATGAGAGCTACTGAAATCGTATTGGTTGATTTGAACCTATGTATGTGTGGCGAGGTGAAAATGGAGTAAAATATCTCCATTTTCGCTGCGTAAGTCCTTGCGCTGAATATGTGATACCGATTTGCAACGCGGTTCTATGTTTGTTTATGGAAGTAAAAATTGCGGCCGACGGGTGAAATATTCTCTGCCGCATTTATATGCGATGCTGTATATGTGATACCAAAACCACGTAAAAACCGGCGCCTCCGGCTTTTGTGTGCAACGCCGCATATGTAATCTTGCCCAAAGTGTTTGCTTGTTCACAATTTAATTTAACTTTGTGTCGGGATAGAGCAACAAGAGCTCTGGTTAACTGTTATGCGAGACAAAAAAGTTGCACAAAACACATCAAACTTACATTTAAAAGTACAGTTACATTCATAACACTGTCTAATAAAAAATATTTAAAAAAAAAATTGCATAAAAAAATTATAAGTGCTCAAAGATATGAGGTCTCAGGTGTTATAAAACAAAGGACTGCAAACATATTTATATTTACAGCCATTCCTTCTGGAACCTAACCCCGGGGTAAACTGAGGGCTACCTGTATATATATATATATATATATATATATATATATATATATATACAGGTAGCCCTCAGTTTACCCCGGGGTTAGGTTCCAGAAGGAATGGCTGTAAATTGAAACCGTTGTAAATTGAAACCCAGTTTATAATGTAAGTCAATGGGAAGTGAGGGAGATAGATTCCAGGCCCCTCTCAAAATTGTCATAAGTTATACCTAATACATTATTTTTAAAGCTTTGAAATGAAGACTTTAAATGCTAAACAGCATTATAAACCTAATAAAATAATCACACAACACAGAATATATAATTAAACTAAGTTAAATGAACAAAAACATTTGCTAAACAGCATTATAAACCTAATAAAATAATCACACAACAAAGACTTCACTTGCATTTTTCTACAGTTCTTTCTATGCATTCCAATCTGGACTGATTTATAGACAGGAGGATCTTGTTCCTTTGAAATCTGCTCGATAGCTCAGGTCTGGTTAAACTGATTAATTTCAGCTTGCTTGGCTTTGCTGCAACACAAGCGGACAGCTCTACCTACTGGCTATTTTAATAAATGCACTGCTTCTCAATGCTTTTCAATAGCAGTGACATGACTGGAAAAAAAGGTTGTTATTCTGAAACGGTGTAAATTGAACCGTTGTAAAACGAGGGCCACCTGTATATATACTGTATATATATATATATATATATATATATATATATATATATATATATATATATATATATATTTATATTTATATGTGTACAGACATATATATATACATATAAAAATATATATACATGAGGGGCGGAGTTTCTCTGTGCTGGGACATGGCAGCTGAGGGAGAGGGCTCTGTAACTGTCGGGCCTTCAAAGTCTTTTTTATGGCAAGCAAATTGGACAAAACACTTCAACATATCAGCTGAGGAGTTGTGAAGTACACCGGAACACTTAGCTGATCCCATGGGCGAGGCATAACATCTTATAAAAGCAGAGCGGTGGGGTGATATGAGAGAGGCCGGCGCCATATTGCTTTTCCCCTCACAGGCATCACAGCACTTACGGAGCGAGCACAGTGTCCAGCAGAGTGCTCCTATTAGAGCCAGAACATCGGACAGCAGCTTGTGAGTGAACTGGATGGGGAGATTGACAACAAAGTCTGACCTGACAGGTCCAACCCTGCTGCACCATGCATGAGACGAACACCATAAGGGGCTTAATAAACAGCCTGGGGAAATCCTCCATCCACCTAAATAATAAAGGTAAAAACCTTGGTGGAATTGAAGGGTCAGATCCTCACGTAAATCAAGGGGCAAGGACTTACTAACAGCCCACACAATCTATACATAAGCATAAAAGGCTCAGCCTTATATAGGGAAATATATCACGGACATCCATGTGGGTAAACACAATAAGCGCTAGCACATAGTGCATTCTTGGAAAGGGAGACCCCAATTATAAGCGGTCAATTGGGTAAATAAACATATGCATAAAATCCACGCTGCATATTTGTATATCCTATAAAAAAAACAAAAAAAAAAACAAAAAACATTTTTGGCATAAAAAGACAGCTCCCCATTTAAATTCAGTGCCTTTCTGTGGTCATCATAAGGAATTATGGCTGCTAAAAAAGGAAATAAGCCAGACAAACAAAACAAACAGACATCTCTGGCCCCTTCGGTCTCCAACTTTTTTCATACACAAGAGCTGCCCACCTCAGACATGCCTCAGTTACAGGAGGCTCACCCCTCTGATGCACCTTCGGAGGTAGCAGGTCACCATAGGGACTCATTGATTACTATTCAAACACAAATAGCAAGTTTACCTTCCAAAACAGACATTGAAGCACTACAATCTTTTATAAAAGAAGAAATAAGGGATCTGAAAAGGATCTAAATGAAATGGGCTCCAGGATAGAATACCTGGAGGATGGTCAGGATAATTTAAATAATTTGGTCAGCTCTAATACCCAGCAACCGTCTATTCAGGACTCCATGGTCCAAACCTTACAAGACAAAATAGAAGACACGGACAACAGAGGGAGGAGGAATAATCTTAGGATTTGAGGCATACCAGAGGAGATACCACCTGAACAGCTAAAATCTTTTGTCAAAGACTTATTCCAATTCCTGATGCCCAGGGTGGCTCCGCTTAAGAATGAGGACAGTGAAAGGGTGCATAGAGCTTTGAGACCCCCTGCTAAACCACCGGCTCCACCTAGAGATGTTATACTACGAATGCTGAAATTTACCACAAAAGAAGAGTTCTGGCAGGCAACCCGGACCAGGCAATCTATTTCTTTTTAAAGCCATACTCTGTAAATATTTCAGGACTTATGCCCTCAAACCATACAGACACGAAGGGAGGTGCGCTTCATACCCAAAAAGCTCCAAGAAAATAACATCAGATATCGCTGGGGCTTTCCTTTTAGCCTTATCATTAATCTTAACGGATCCCAAATAATTTATAAAAGCTTCAATGACCTGGACTCCTTGACCAAGAAGCTCAACATCGCCTTTGACCCACCCCCGGAGAGAGTCATAAACTTTCCGCCACCACACGTGGACCTTAACAAAGATAGGCCTAAGGAGAAGCGTGCTGCTTGGAACAGAGTACCATTGAAAAGGCTAAAAACAGGCCCCGCACCCTCTTCATCAGATACCTAGGTCAGGCAGACAGGACGTTTAACTGGGACTTTGAACGGTTTGAAGGATGTGGTGTGACATTTCAACACCTCATCATTTATATAATGTTTAATGTGATGTTTGTCCCCTTGTTCCAGTTAAAAAAAAAAAAACTTTACCTAAAGATAATTAACTGGGTCCTCTACTCGAGCCTCAGCCAAACCCACAATTACTGAGGGAGCTTTAGAGCACAGGACTCAGACCCCTTATATATGTTGGCCTATAAATGGCCCGATCACCCTCACTCCCATAACTCTTCAGATTCATAGCCCTTTTCCATAAATTGTCCAAGTCTTGCCTTCAACATGTAATAACACTACTAAGCTAAACTTTGAAGGCTCTTTGACACCACTCATTCCACTTTAAATGGTGTATTTAATGACACACTCACACACCACATATTGTTGTATTTACATATGTTTTGTTTTAATTGTTTCTAATGTTTTGTTAACAGGTTCTGCAATTGCAAATTACTTTATTACACATGAAGGTTCTGTATATGCAGGTTGTTGTATTCTTTTTGCAGGTCGAATAATACCAAGTTTTTATATTTTCTACACCTGTAGTATATTTGCCAGTTGCTTTGTTTCTTCCAGGGATTACACTATAACAAGGTACTTTAAACTCACATTCTCCCCTCACATAGAGCAAGCTCCAACTTTGAAAAAAGATAATGGCAGGTGATTCTCTAAATATAAAAGTTCTCTCCCATAACGTATAGGGACTAAATACCCCACAAAAGAGATCCTTGGCTATAAGAGACTATAAGTGACTCAATTGTGATGTCATCTTTTTGCAGGGGAGGGAGCCCCGGCAATCTCTATGTAAATTTGGGCAGGTTTATTTAGCATCACACAATACCAAATACAATGGAGTAGGCATACTTATTAAGAAGAACATTCCTTTTCAATCAACTCATATACACAGAGATAAGGAAGGGAGATTTCTCATTCTAATGGTATTATTATACAATAAAATCATAACACTAGCCAATATCTATGCACCCAATACTTTGTCTCCACAGTTTTTTCACAACATTGGCAACTCTATACTAGAATGTGCAAAATGAAGTTTAATACTGGGTGGAGATTTCAACTTAGCTTTAGATCCTGGTGTTGATTGTTCTAGAGGAGCATCTTCTGGCCCTCTTAGACTATTAAGGTCAGTTAAATCCTCTTTGGCCAGGCTGGCGGTGCATAATACCTGGAGACTCCACCACCCCTCTACAAGGGATTATACTTTTTATTCCCAGCCCCATAGAAACTATTCAAGACTAGACTACCTTTTGATAGATGTGACCAGCCTGGTTTTAGTCAATCATACAGACATTTCCCCCCTAACGTGGTCGGACCACGCTATGATTAGCTGTACACTTTGATGGCCCACCTCCCAACAACATGACAAGTCTTGGAAATTAAATGAAACCCTCTTAAAAGACCCTCTCACCTGCATCCAGATTGCCAACTCCTTAGAAGTCTATTTCAAATTGAATAGCACTCCTGACGTGGACCCACAGCACATTTGGAAAGCACACAAATGTGTGATTAGAGGGGAAATTATAGCATTAAAAGCTGCAAGACATAAACAAAGATCCAATTTTCTTAAAACATTATTAGAAGATTTAGATAAACTCCAAGACATACATAAAAGATTCCAAGGAAATCAATCCCTTCTGGAAAACATACAACACAAAAGGGACAAGTTAAATTTATTCCTGGGAACTGAGACTAAACGCAAAGCCCTATTCCTCAAAAAAACATACTATGAAGGCAATAACAAACAGGGCAAACTCTTAGCCAGATTACTGAGACAACGAACAAACAAACGTCACACCATGACAATACAGGATGACATAGGGAAAACTTGGGCCACTTCTAGAGAAATAGCAGATACATTTAGACTATATTATGGAAAGTTATATAACCTAGATAGAAACTATCCTTCGCCTGGCGAACAGGATGTTTCTAATTACCTCTCGCAGCTACACCTTCCTTCCCTCACAGCAGCACAGAAAACTGAATTAGACTCGCCACTTACCCTCAAGGAAATACATGAGGCCGTATCATCTTTTCCCCCAGGAAAGGCCCCAGGCCCTGATGGTTTTGGGAATACTTACTATTCAAAATTTAAAAACATCCTAGCCCCTCATCTCCTTTTCAGACTTTCAGGACATAGATAAAAAAAAATCTTTCTCCCCCTCAGCAGTACAGGCCCATATAAGGGTTATACCAAAACCTAACAAGTCCGCAGACCTAATACCCAATTATCGACCAATTTCCCTTCTGAATTCTGATATCAAGATATATGCCAAAATTTTAGCAAATAGATTTAATTTGTTCCTCCCCTTACTAATTCACCAGGATCAAGTAGGTTTCATTCCCAATAGAGAGGCGATAGATAGTCCGCAATATACACCTAATGTGGCACGTAACGAAAACTGGACTGCCAGCGGTATGGCTTTCAACCGATGCAGAGAAAGCCTTCAATCGGGTAAACTGGACATTCCTTAAACTAACACTACAATCATTTGGTCTGGGGAATGCTATGTTACATAGAATATTTGCTCTATATGCCTCCCCAAGTGCCCGCATATCTCTTAACGGTATCCTCTCACAACCTTTTAAAATCTCCAATGGTACACGTCAGGGCTGTCCTCTCTCCCTATTGTTGTTTGTCTGCTTGCTAGAAGCTTTAGCCACTAAAATCAGAACTAACCAAAATATATCAGGCATAGTTGTAGGTGAGAAAGAGTATAAATGATCCTTGTTCGCAGATGATATTCTGTTTACACTTTCCAATCCCGATAAATCAACCCCCCCCCTTATTAGAGGAATTATAACTATTTAACAAACTTACAAACTTCCTGATTAACCAATCTAAATCTGAGATCCTAGGAGTTTCTCTCACCCACCAGATGGAACTCCAGATTTAAAAAAATAGCCCTTTTAGATGGTGTAAAAACTCTTTGAAATACCTAGGCATCCACCCATCAGAAGACATGGGCTCAATTTTTAGGTTAAACTACATTCCAATTTGGACAATGTTGGCCCACAATCTTGCTTCCTTGAATCCTAAACGCCTATCTTGGATAGGTAGGATTAACACCATCAAAATGAATGCCTTCCCCAGACTACTATATATATTGCAAACCCTTCCCATCCCTCTCCCACCTAAATACACAGCTCAGGTCCAACAGTTGTTTCACTCTTTAATTTGGAAAGGTAGGCAACCTAGAATAAATAGAATAACTATGATGCCCTCCAGGGAGCAAGGTGGACTGAGTGTCCCCAACATAGATAGGTATAGAACAGTGGTATTTAATCAGCGCATATTTAACTGGAGGATCCATAGGACACAGAAGAGATGGATAGAGTTAGAGGAAAATTAAACTTGGGGGTGAGGTTGTCCACCATATGTTGGCACCCCAACAATTTTAGTTAAAAATATCACCAATCCTATAACCAGAGAAACGATTAGTCATTGGAATATAGCAAACAGACAAAACCCATATATCTCCTTGAGACCTGCCCCTTTGACCTCCCTGATACACAACAGAGAATTTTCACTTAACGATTTGGGGAAAAAACTGTGTTTCTGATCAAGACCTCATAGACTTAGAAATCCACCAAATAGCTAGTGACGACCGCTTACAATCTCATACTCATCTTCAAGAGCAAGAGTTCACATGGTCACAAAACTGGTTTAATTATAGACGAGTGCACCACTACATAACAACACACAAACATAGTAACAATATGCTAAGGCCTCTTACAACTTTTGAGAGATTGTTTTCCTCCAGCCATCCCAGGAAGCAAACTCTTTCTAAAATACACACGCTGTTATCACAACCGCCTCCAGGCAACCTGCCCTCCTCTATGGACTCTTGGGAGAGGGAATTGGGAGTTATAATACTGCTTTACACAGCAACAAATATATTTAGAAACAAATCTTCCTCATCCTTGGCCTCCATGGTAGAAATAAATTATAAGTTGCTTCACAACTGGTATCTTACTCCAAAACGGTTATTTAAGCTTTATCCTACATCCACCAATAGATGCTGGAGATGCGGTCACTCAGGTAGCGGAATGGGACATATGTGGTGGTGGTGTAAAGGGGTAAACAAACTATGGAGGGACATTATAGAGGAGATAGAGGGAGCTTTTCAAACTCTTATACCCCTAGATCCTTTTTCCTTAATAAGCATCTAAAACTCCCTTCCAAAGCCCATCAAATTATTCAGAATAATGACAAATAGTGTAAAAGCCATCGTAGCCAAGAACTGGAAATCAAGTGCACCCCCACCTTGCCTATTTGGAGATGTAAGGTCTCCGAGTTAATGGAACTGGAGGAATATGGATCTTATAAAAATGACACAAGAGATTCGTATATTGCCGCTCTGGCTATCTGGGAACAGTACCTACTTCAGAGACAGGAGAAACTAGACACACTGCCTGATTCTGTCTAACTACACAGAAATATATGCACTCTAACATGTAAGGCAACTCAAACGTTATCAACAAACAAACAACTCATTTGTTTTACAGTAATGACATAAAACTATGCAACCTTCATGTGCCTTGGTGTTAAAATTTCATTTGATAGTTAAAAACTGAGAATCTCTATGTTATGAAGAAAAGTTAATTATGAATCACCTTGATGTTTTTGTATTATTCAAATATGATATGTAACTCATACTTTTTTCTCAATAAAAAAGAACATGGAATAAAAATATATATACATATACACACATATTTTCATAATTCTAGCTCTCTGAAACAACTGAGATGCAATTGAATTGCATCTTTAATTTAAGGGGTTGAACAAAAATATTATATGAAACGTTTAGGAATTGCAACTATTTTCATACATAGTCCTCTTGTTTCAGGGGCTCAAATGTAATTGGACAAATGAACAGAATCATAATTAAAATTTAAATTTTTAACACTTGCGGACTTGGTTTGGTAGAAATCACTCCCAGCAGTGTGTGTGACTGGACTGGATTACGAGACACTCGGGCAGACACATTGCGCATGCGCAAAACTATGGCGCTTGTCATAGATTTTACAAGTGAGAGCCTGATCATTGGATGCTGCTACATAATAGATGTACCCTCGTATACTCTGGGAGGAGTTATGCTGTCTTCCTTCAACTGACGAATAAGAAAGTATTTTTTAAAATACTTTTTTCCTTTTGCCCTGCATGAAGGGGCACAGGACGGCATGGGGTGCTCACAGCACAACAATCAAAACAAAGTACTTGCCAATCCCGTATAGACTGTACCTTTAAGTTTAGTCTTCAGCAAGTGAAATGCATGCTCAATCGGGTTGAGATCAGGTGATTGACTTGGCCATTGCAGAATATTCTACTTCTTTGCCTTAAAAAACTCCTGGTTGCTTTCACAGTATGTTTTGGGTCATTATCCATCTGTAAAGTGAAGCGCCGTCCAATCAACTTTGCTGAATTTGGCTGAATCTGAGCAGACATTTTATCCCAATACACTTTAGAATTAATCCAGCTGCTTCTGCCTTCTGTCACATCATCAATAAACACTAGTGACCCAGTGCCATTCGACGCCAAGCAAGCCCATGCTATCACACTGGGGTAAGTGCAGCAAATATAAAAACCACCATTGTATTTCCTGCACTTACCCCATGAGGGGGACTGCTGTGTTTTTTAAC
The DNA here is from genome assembly GCF_027579735.1 of Bombina bombina. Lineage (NCBI taxonomy): Eukaryota > Metazoa > Chordata > Amphibia > Anura > Bombinatoridae > Bombina > Bombina bombina. The sequence continues at coordinate 187,656,785 of NC_069501.1, read as the reverse complement.
ACAGTATCAGAAGCAAAAAGCCTGAGATGTTGCATATCTAATTTGCAAATGTTACCCAGAATCTTCTGGTGCATTGGTAACTGTGTATCTGGAGTTTTACAGGGTAAAGACAAACGGGGATACTTGCCTACATGTGCTAATTGCCTATGCAATAATTTCTGTTAATTTACTTTTATGAAACAGAGGATTTTAATTATCTCCACCATAATTTAAATAAATAATTTTATATATATATATATATATATATATATATATATATATATATATATATATATATATATATATATACAGGTAGCCCTCAGTTTACGCCGGGGTTAGGTTCCAGAAGGAATGGTTGTAAATCGAAACCGTTGTAAATTGAAACCCAGTTTATAATGTAAGTCAATGGGAAGTGAGGGAGAGAGGTTCCATGCCCCTCTCAAAATTGTCATAAGTAACACCTAATACATTATTTTTAAAGCTTTGATATGAAGACTTTAAATGACAAACAGCATTATAAACCTAATAAAATAATCACACAACACAGAATATATAATTAAACTAAGTTAAATGAACAAAAACATTTGCGAAACAGCATTATAAACCTAATAAAATAATTACACAACACTGACTTCACTTGCATTTTTCTGCAAACAGTTCTTTCTATGCATTCCAATCTGGACTGATTTATAGACGGGAAGATCTTGTTCCTTTTAAATCTGCTCGATAGCTCAGGTCTGGTTAAACTGATTAATTTCAGTTTGCTTGGCTTTGCTGCAACACAAGCGGACAGCTCCACCTACTGGCTATTTTAAAAAATGCACTGCTTCTCAATGCTTTTCAATAGCAGTCACATGACTGGAAAAAAAGGTTGTTATTCTGAAACGGTGTAAATTGAACCGTTGTAAATCGAGGGCCACCTGTATATATATATATATATATATATATATATATATATATATATATATATATATATATATATATATATATATATATATATATATATATATATATATATATATATACAGGGAGTGCAGAATTATTAGGCAAATGAGTATTTTGACCACATCATCCTCTTTATGCATGTTGTCTTACTCCAAGCTGTATAGGCTCGAAAGCCTACTACCAATTAAGCATATTAGGTGATGTGCATCTCTGTAATGAGAAGGGGTGTGGTCTAATGACATCAACACCCTATATCAGGTGTGCATAATTATTAGGCAACTTCCTTTCCTTTGGCAAAATGGGTCAAAAGAAGGACTTGACAGTCTCAGAAAAGTCAAAAATAGTGAGATATCTTGCAGAGGGATGCAGCACTCTTAAAATTGCAAAGCTTCTGAAGCGTGATCATCGAACAATCAAGCGTTTCATTCAAAATAGTCAACAGGGTCGCAAGAAGCGTGTGGAAAAACCAAGGCGCAAAATAACTGCCCATGAACTGAGAAAAGTCAAGCGTGCAGCTGCCAAGATGCCACTTGCCACCAGTTTGGCCATATTTCAGAGCTGCAACATCACTGGAGTGCCCAAAAGCACAAGGTGTGCAATACTCAGAGACATGGCCAAGGTAAGAAAGGCTGAAAGACGACCACCACTGAACAAGACACACAAGCTGAAACGTCAAGACTGGGCCAAGAAATATCTCAAGACTGATTTTTCTAAGGTTTTATGGACTGATGAAATGAGAGTGAGTCTTGATGGGCCAGATGGATGAGCCCGTGGCTGGATTGGTAAAGGGCAGAGAGCTCCAGTCCGACTCAGACGCCAGCAAGGTGTAGGTGGAGTACTGGTTTGGGCTGGTATCATCAAAGATGAGCTTGTGGGGCCTTTTCGGGTTGAGGATGGAGTCAAGCTCAACTCCCAGTCCTACTGCCAGTTTCTGGAAGACACCTTCTTCAAGCAGTGGTACAGGAAGAAGTCTGCATCCTTCAAGAAAAACATGATTTTCATGCAGGACAATGCTCCATCACACGCGTCCAAGTACTCCACAGCGTGGCTGGCAAGAAAGGGTATAAAAGAAGAAAATCTAATGACATGGCCTCCTTGTTCACCTGATCTGAACCCCATTGAGAACCTGTGGTCCATCATCAAATGTGAGATTTACAAGGAGGGAAAACAGTACACCTCTCTGAACAGTGTCTGGGAGGCTGTGGTTGCTGCTGCACGCAATGTTGATGGTGAACAGATCAAAACACTGACAGAATCCATGGATGGCAGGCTTTTGAGTGTCCTTGCAAAGAAAGGTGGCTATATTGGTCACTGATTTGTTTTTGTTTTGTTTTTGAATGTCAGAAATGTATATTTGTGAATGTTGAGATGTTATATTGGTTTCACTGGTAAAAATAAATAATTGAAATGGGTATATATTTGTTTTTTGTTAAGTTGCCTAATAATTATGCACAGTAATAGTCACCTGCACACACAGATATCCCCCTAAAATAGCTAAAACTAAAAACAAACTAAAAACTACTTCCAAAACTATTCAGCTTTGATATTAATGAGTTTTTTGGGTTCATTGAGAACATGGTTGTTGCTGAATAATAAAATTCATCCTCAAAAATACAACTTGCCTAATAATTCTGCACTCCCTGTATATACATACAGTATCTCACAAAAGTGAGTTCAACCCTCACATTTTTGTAAATATTTTATTATACCTTTTCATGTGACTACACTGAAGAAATTACACTTTGCTACAATGTGAATTAGTGAGTATACAGCCTATATAACAGTATACATTTGTTGTCCCCTCAAAATAACTCAACACACAGCCATTAATGTCTAAACCGTTGGCAACAAAAGTGAGTACACCCCTAAGTGGAAATGTCCAAATTGGGCCCAAAGTGTCAATATTTTGTGAGGCCACCATTATTTTCCAGCACTGCCTTAACCCTATTGGGCATGGAGTTCACCAGAGCTTTACAGGTTGCCACTGCAGTCCTCTTACACTCCTCCATGACGACATCACAGGGCTGGTGGATGTTAGAGACCTTGCGCTCCCCCACCTTCGATTTGAGGATGCCCCACAGATGCTCAATAGGGTTTAGGTCTGGAGACATGCTTGGCCAGTCCATCACCTTTACCCTCAGCTTCTTTAGCAAAGCAGTGGTCGTCTTGGAGGTGTGTTTGGGGTCGTTATCATTTTGGAATACTGCCCTGCGTCCCAGTCTCCAAAGAAGGATCATGCTCTGCTTCAGTATGTCACAGTACATTTTAGCATTCATGGTTCCCTCAATGAACTATAGCTCCCCAGTGCTGACAGCACTCATGCAGGCCCAGACCATGACACTTCCACCATCATGCTTGACTGTAGTACTCCTCACCTGGTTGCCGCCACACATGCTTGACACCATCTGAAACAAATAAGTTTATCTTGGTCTCATCGAACCACAGGACATGGTTCCAGTAATCTATGTCCTTAGTCTGCTTGTCTTCAGCAAACTGTGTGCTTGCTTTCTTGTGCATCATCTTTAGGGATGACAGCCATGCAGACCAATTGATGCATTGTGCAGCGTATGGTCTGAGCAATGACAGACTGACCGTCTACCCCTTCAACCTCTGCAGTAATGCTGGCAGCACTCATATGTCTATTTCCCAAAGACAATCTCTGGATATGACGCTGAGCACTTGCACTCAACTTCTTTGGTCGACCATGGCGAGGCCTGTTCTGAGTGGAGCCTGTCCTGTGAAACCACTGTATGGACTTGGCCACCATGCTGCAGCTCAGTTTCAGGGTCTTGGCAATCTTCTTATATCCTATGCCATATTTAAGTAGAGCAACATGAAGGGGCACAGGACGGCATGGGGTGCTCACAGCACAACAATCAAAACAAAGTACTTGCCAATCCCGTATAGACTGTACCTTTAAGTTTAGTCTTCAGCAAGTGAAATGCATGCTCAATCGGGTTGAGATCAGGTGATTGACTTGGCCATTGCAGAATATTCTACTTCTTTGCCTTAAAAAACTCCTGGTTGCTTTCACAGTATGTTTTGGGTCATTATCCATCTGTAAAGTGAAGCGCGGTCCAATCAACTTTGCTGAATTTGGCTGAATCTGAGCAGACATTTTATCCCAATACACTTCAGAATTAATCCAGCTGCTTCTGCCTTCTGTCACATCATCAATAAACACTAGTGACCCAGTGCCATTCGATGCCAAGCAAGCCCATGCTATCACACTGGGGTAAGTGCAGCAAATATAAAAACCACCATTGTATTTCCTGCACTTACCCCATGAGGGGGACTGCTGTGTTTTTTAACACAGTATCAGAAGCAAAAAGCCTGAGATGTTGCATATCTAATTTGCAAATGTTACCCAGAATCTTCTGGTGCATTGGTAACTGTGTATCTGGAGTTTTACAGGGTAAAGACAAACGGGGATACTTGCCTACATGTGCTAATTGCCTATGCAATAATTTCTGTTAATTTACTTTTATGAAATAGAGGATTTTAATTATCTCCACCATAATTTAAATAAATAATTATATATATATATATATATATATATATATATATATATATATATATACAGGTAGCCCTCAGTTTACGCCGGGGTTAGGTTCCAGAAGGAATGGTTGTAAATCGAAACCGTTGTAAATTGAAACCCAGTTTATAATGTAAGTCAATGGAAAGTGAGGGAGAGAGGTTCCATGCCCCTCTCAAAATTGTCATAAGTAACACCTAATACATTATTTTTAAAGCTTTGATATGAAGACTTTAAATGCCAAACAGCATTATAAACCTAATAAAATAATCACACAACACAGAATATATCATTAAACTAAGTTAAATGAACAAAAACATTTGCGAAACAGCATTATAAACCTAATAAAATAATTACACAACACTGACTTCACTTGCATTTTTCTGCAAACAGTTCTTTCTATGCATTCCAATCTGGACTGATTTATAGACGGGAAGATCTTGTTCCTTTTAAATCTGCTCGATAGCTCAGGTCTGGTTAAACTGATTAATTTCAGTTTGCTTGGCTTTGCTGCAACACAAGCGGACAGCTCCACCTACTGGCTATTTTAAAAAATGCACTGCTTCTCAATGCTTTTCAATAGCAGTCACATGACTGGAAAAAAAGGTTGTTATTCTGAAACGGTGTAAATTGAACTGTTGTAAATCGAGGGCCACCTGTATATATATATATATATATATATATATTATATATATATATATATATATATATATATATATATATATATATATATATATATATACATACAGTATCTCACAAAAGTGAGTTCAACCCTCACATTTTTGTAAATATTTTATTATACCTTTTCATGTGAAGAAATTACACTTTGCTACAATGTGAATTAGTGAGTATACAGCCTATATAACAGTATACATTTGTTGTCCCCTCAAAATAACTCAACACACAGCCATTAATGTCTAAACCGTTGGCAACAAAAGTGAGTACACCCCTAAGTGGAAATGTCCAAATTGGGCCCAAAGTGTCAATATTTTGTGAAGCCACCATTATTTTCCAGCACTGCCTTAACCCTATTGGGCATGGAGTTCACCAGAGCTTTACAGGTTGCCACTGCAGTCCTCTTACACTCCTCCATGACGACATCACAGTGCTGGTGGATGTTAGAGACCTTGCGCTCCCCCACCTTCCATTTGAGGATGCCCCACAGATGCTCAATAGGGTTTAGGTCTGGAGACATGCTTGGCCAGTCCATCACCTTTACCCTCAGCTTCTTTAGCAAAGCAGTGGTCGTCTTGGAGGTGTGTTTGGGGTCGTTATCATGTTGGAATACTGCCCTGCGTCCCAGTCTCCAAAGAAGGATCATGCTCTGCTTCAGTATGTCACAGTACATTTTAGCATTCATGGTTCCCTCAATGAACTATAGCTCCCCAGTGCTGACAGCACTCATGCAGGCCCAGACCATGACACTTCCACCACCATGCTTGACTGTAGTACTCCTCACCTGGTTGCCGCCACACATGCTTGACACCATCTGAAACAAATAAGTTTATCTTGGTCTCATCGAACCACAGGACATGGTTCCAGTAATCTATGTCCTTAGTCTGCTTGTCTTCAGCAAACTGTGTGCTTGCTTTCTTGTGCATCATCTTTAGGGATGACAGCCATGCAGACCAATTGATGCATTGTACAGCGTATGGTCTGAGCAATGACAGACTGACCGTCTACCCCTTCAACCTCTGCAGTAATGCTGGCAGCACTCATATGTCTATTTCCCAAAGACAACCTCTGGATATGACGCTGAGCACTTGCACTCAACTTCTTTGGTCGACCATGGCGAGGCCTGTTCTGAGTGGAGCCTGTCCTGTGAAACCACTGTATGGACTTGGCCACCATGCTGCAGCTCAGTTTCAGGGTCTTGGCAATCTTCTTATATCCTATGCCATCTTTAAGTAGAGCAACAATTCTTTTTTTCAGATCCTCAGAGAGTTCTTTGCCTTGAGGTGCCATGTTGAACTTCCAGTGACCAGTATGAGAGAGTGTGAGAGCGAGAACACCAAATTTAACACACCTGCTCCCCATTCACACCTGAGACCTTGTAACACTAACGAGTCAAATGACACCGGGGAGGTAAAATGGCTAATTGGGCCCAATTTGGACATTTCCACTTAGGGGTGTACTCACTTTTGTTGCCAACGGTTTAGACATTAATGGCTGTGTGTTGAGTTATTTTGAGGGGACAGCATATTTACACTCTTATACAGGCTGTACACTCACTACTTTACATTGTAGCAACGTGTCATTTGTTCAGTGTTGTCACAACAAAAGATATAATAAAATATTTACAAAAATGTGAGGGGTGTACTCACTTTTGTGAGATACTGTGTGTGTGTATATATATATATATATATATATATATATATATATATATACAGGGAGTGCAGAATTATTAGGCAAGTTGTATTTTTGAGGATTCATTTTATTATTGAACAACAACCATGTTCTCAATGAACCCAAAAAACTCATTAATATCAAAGCTGAATAGTTTTGGAAGTAGTTTTTAGTTTGTTTTTAGTTATAGCTATTTTAGGGGGATATCTGTGTGTGCAGGTGACTATTACTGTGCATAATTATTAGGCAACTTAACAAAAAACAAATATATACCCATTTCAATTATTTATTTTTACCAGTGAAACCAATATAACATCTCAACATTCACAAATATACATTTCTGACATTCAAAAGCAGAACAAAAACAAATCAGTGACCAATATAGCCACCTTTCTTTGCAAGGACACTCAAAAGCCTGCCATCCATGGATTCTGTCAGTGGTTTGATCTGTTCACCATCAACATTGCGTGCAGCAGCAACCACAGCCTCCCAGACACTGTTCAGAGAGGTGTACTGTTTTCCCTCCTTGTAAATCTCACATTTGATGATGGACCACAGGTTCTCAATGGGGTTCAGATCAGGTGAACAAGGAGGCCATGTCATTAGATTTTCTTCTTTTATACCCTTTCTTGCCAGCCACGCTGTGGAGTACTTGGACGCGTGTGATGGAGCATTGTCCTACATGAAAATCATGTTTTTCTTGAAGGATGCAGACTTCTTCCTGTACCACTGCTTGAAGAAGGTGTCTTCCAGAAACTGGCAGTAGGCCTGGGATTTGAGCTTGACTCCATCCTCAACCCGAAAAGGCCCCACAAGTTCATCTTTGATGATACCAGCCCAAACCAGTACTCCACCTCCACCTTGCTGGCGTCTGAGTCGGACTGGAGCTCTCTGCCCTTTACCAATCCAGCCACGGGCCCATCCATCTGGCCCATCAAGACTCACTCTCATTTCATCAGTCCATAAAACCTTAGAAAAATCAGTCTTGAGATATTTCTTGGCCCAGTCTTGACGTTTCAGCTTGTGTGTCTTGTTCAGTGGTGGACGTCTTTCAGCCTTTCTTACCTTGGCCATGTCTCTGAGTATTGCACACCTTGTGCTTTTGGGCACTCCAGTGATGTTGCAGCTCTGAAATATTGTCAAACTGGTGGCAAGTGGCATCTTGGCAGCTGCACGCTTGACTTTTCTCAGTTCATGGGCAGTTATTTTGCGCCTTGGTTTTTCCACACGCTTCTTGCGACCCTGTTGACTATTTTGAATGAAACGCTTGATTGTTCGATGATCACGCTTCAGAAGCTTTGCAATTTTAAGAGTGCTGCATCCCTCTGCAAGATATCTCACTATTTTTGACTTTTCTGAGCCTGTCAAGTCCTTCTTTTGACCCATTTTGCCAAAGAAAAGGAAGTTGCCTAATAATTATGCACACCTGATATAGGGTGTTGATGTTATTAGACCACACCCCTTCTCATTACAGAGATGCACATCACCTAATATGCTTAATTGGTAGTAGGCTTTCGAGCCTATACAGCTTGGAGTAAGACAACATGCATAAAGAGGAAGATTTGGTCAAAATACTCATTTGCCTAATAATTCTGCACTCCCTGTATATATATATATATATATATATATATATATATATCAATGTAAATATTTGCATAGGAAATTAGCACATCTAGGCAAGATTCCCCGCTTGCTTTTTCCCAGAAATACTTAATATACAATGTTACCAATGCACAAGAGAATTCTGGGTAAGAAATGCAAATTAGATATGCAAATTCTCAGTTTTTTTGCTTCAAAATACTGTTTTAACACAGCGATCCTTTTAACAGGATTATTGCAGCAAACCAGAAATCACTCACTAGACAGCCTGTTTCGTTCTTTCTGGAACTCATCAGTAGGAAATAGATTTCTGGTTGCTGCATTGATAAAGCTATTTATATGGTTCAACCAAAATTCATTAAAATTATGGGGGGGAGATAAAAAACTGAAATTAAAATCCTCCATGTATCAAAATTAAATCAATGTAAATATTTGCATAGGAAATTAGTACATCTAGGCAAGATTCCCCGCTTGCTTTTTCACAGAAATACTTAATATACAATGTTACCAATGCACAAGAGAATTCTGGGTAAGATATGCAAATTAGATATGCAAATTCTTGTGCATTGGTAACATTGTATATTAGTATTTCTGGGAAAAAGCAAAATGTTAGAAATGGGGTCTCCAGTTGGCAGTCGGTTTGCACCATGTCCAAGTAGGGACCCTCACTCTAGTTAGGATAAGGGAGATACCCACTCAGATAACCCCTGCTCACCCCATTGGTAGCTTGGCACGAGCAGCAGGCTTATCTCAGAAGCAACATGTAAAGCATTTGCACATAACAAACAGTAACACAGTGAAAACACTACAAAAGGGCACCACACCAGTTTTAGAAAAAATAGCCAATATTTAACTATTTAAAACAAGACCAAATACGTTAAAAATCCAGCATACAGTAATAAATATATGAATGCTGCAAGATGTATTTAAAAACACAGTTCCTTGCAGTCGATAGCTCCACCTGGGGCTATCACAGCGTAGTGATACACAAAATCAAATGTTCAGGCCTGCCGCGGCGTCGCGGGCCAGCTACGGTATCGGGAAGACCCGCAAACAGTACCTTCGATTTGCAGGGCGTCGTGATCCTTGCGGTGTGCCCCGGAGAGCGGCGCCGCTTCTAGAGTCGGTGCAGGAGTCGTCGGACCGTTGGTGTGCACACGTGTTGCGGATCGAAATCTGGGCTGATGGAGTCAGGTGCACCGGCGTGGGGCTGCGGTGCGAAGTGGGACGATGCAACGTGCGGTGTCCACAGGTCACGGTGCAGGCAGGGATGCCTGGTGACGACACTGGAGTCGATGGTGCTGGCGTCGGGGGGCCGGGGCTGCGGTGCGGGACGGGACTTTGTGTACCTCACAAGCGGTGTCCACAGACCACGGTGCAGGCAGCGTCGCCGGTGTCAGCAGGAGCGGCGGCGTCTGGGATGCCCAGGCTGCATTGTGAGCAGGCGATGCCGGAGTGCGGGGCCCACAGGTCGCGGTGCGAGCAGTGACTCAGTGAAGTCGTCCGATGATGGCATCGGTGAGACCAGGGTCGCGGTGCGAAGCGGGGCAATGCTGCTCCGTGCCGCTTCGACAAGTCACGGTGCAGGCCAGAGGCGTCGTGGCGGCGTCGCAGTGATTTCTCCTCTGGAACAGCACAAAACACACAGTTCCCAGTGCTGCAGGTCGAGGAAACTGAAGTCTTTGGTGTCCCTGAGACTTCCAACAGGAGGCAAGCTCTACTCCAAGCTCTTGGAGAACTTTCTCAAGCAGGACACACGGCAAAGTTTACCCTTTGCACTCTTTTCAGGCAGAAGCAGCAACTGCAGGCCAGTCCAGCAAAGCAACACAGCAAAGGGACAGTACTCCTCCTCCAGCTCTTCAGCTCCTCGTGAGTCCAGCAAGATCCTAGAAAGATTCCAGAAAGATTCTCCAGTCTGTAGTTTTGGGTGCTCTTCTTATACCCATTTTGGCCTTTGAAGTAGGTTTACTTCAAAGAAGATTCTCACTTGCTTGTGAAATCCTGCCTTGCCCAGGCAAGGTCTCAGGCACACACCAGGGGGTTGGAGTCTGCATTGTGTGAGGGCAGGCACAGTCCTTTCAGGTGTGAATGACCAGGCCTCCCCTCCCTCCTAGCAGAGATGGCTCATCAGGAAATGCGGGCTACACCCCAGCTCCCTTTGTGTCACTGTCTAGTGAGAGGTGCAAACAGTCCAACTGTCAAACTGACCCAGACAGGGAATCCACAAAAAAGGCAGAGTCACAGAATGGTTTAAGCAAGAAAAGGCTCACTTTCTAAAAGTGGCATTTTTGAACACACAATCTCAAAACCAACTTTACTAAATGATGTATTTTTAAATTGTGAGCTCAGGGACCCCAAACTCCACCTGTCCATCTGCTCTCAAAGGGAATCTACACTTTAATCATTTATAAAGGTAGCCCCCATGTTAACCTATGAGAGAGATGGGTCTTGCAACAGTGAAAACTGAATTTGGCAGTATTTCACTGTTAGGACATATAAACCATATTACTATATGTCCTACCTTAACCAGACACTGCACCCTGCCCTAGGGGTGTCTTACATGTAAGAAAAGGGAAGGTTTAGGCCTGGCAAGTGGGTACACTTACCAAGTCGAATTGGCAGTTGAAAACTGCACACACAGACACTGCGGTGGCAGGTCTGAGACATGATTACAGGGCTACTTATGTGGGTGGCACAACCAGTGCTGCAGGCCCAGTAGTAGAATTTGATTTACAGGCCCTGGGCACCTCTAGTGCACTTTACTAGGGATTTACCAGTAAATCAAATATGCCAATCATGGATAAACCAATCAACAGTACAATTTACCTAGGGGGCACTTGCACTTTAGCACTGATTAGCAGTGGTAAAGTGCGCAGAGACAATAAACCAGCAAAAACAGAGTCCAAAACCAATAGGTCAGAAGGCAAAAAGACAGGGGAGACACACCAAAAAGCTGCCAGGTCTAACACATGTCCCCTCGATCTGAGAGTAGGGGGAACTACCCAACCCTTGGGGAGTCCTCCTCACTAAGGCGGAAGAACCTGGACAGACCATCAGCATTGGCATGTTCTGTACCAGGGCGGTGTTCCACCATAGAGTCCATCCCCTGTAGGGAAAAGGACCACCTCAACAGTTTTGGGTTCTCACCCCTCATCTGCATGAGGGGCCTGTGGTCGGTCTGAACCCGGAAGTGAGACCCAAACAAGTAGGGTCTTAACTTCTTCAGTGCCCAGACCACAGCAAAAGCTTCCCTTTCAATTGCACTCCACCTTTGTTCCCTGGGGAGTAGTCTCCTGCTAAGGAAGACTACAGGCTGGTCTAGGCCCTCTTCGTTTAGCTGCGAAAGTCCTGCTCCCACACCATGCTCAGAAGCATCTGTCTGTACCACAAACTCCTTGGAGAAGTCAGGGGCCAGTAGCACGGGGTCCGTGCACATTGCTTCCTTTAGAGTGTCAAATGTGTTCTGGCATGCCTCAGTCCAGATCACCTGTCTGGGCTGCTTCTTAGAAGTCAGCTCTGTCAAGGGGGCAACAATGGTGCCATATCCCTTGACAAATCTCCTGTAGTACCTGGTGAGGCCTAAGAAGGCTCTCACCTCTGTCTGGGTCTTGGGGGGTGCCCAAGCCCGAATGGCATCAACTTTGGGTTGTAGGGGTGCCACCCGGCCACTCCCTACCTGGTGTCCTAAATACACCACTGACCCCTGCAATATGTGGCACTTACTGGCCTTGATAGTAAGACCTGCGACTTGCAGCGCCTTCAACACTTCCCAGAGGTGGTGCAGGTGGTCCTCCCAACTGAAGCTGAAAACAGCTATGTCTTCAAGGTAAGCAGCACTGAAGTTTTCAAGCCCAGCCAGGACCTGACTGACCAACCTCTGGAAGGTGGCAGGGGCGTTCTTCAACCCGAAGGGCATGACACGGAACTGGAAGTGCCCCTCTGGTGTTGAGAACCCTGACCTCTCCTTGGCCCCCTTAGTTAAGGCAATCTGCCAGTACCCCGATGTTAAATCAAACGTGCTGAGGAACTTGGCTGCCCCTAACTGATCTATGAGCTCATCAGCTCTGGGGATGGGGTGGGCGTCTGTTTTGGTGACGGTATTGAGCCCCCGGTAGTCCACACAGAACCAAAGTTCTGGTGTGGCACCAGATGCAGCAGGCTTTGGTACCAGAACCACTGGGCTGGACCAAGGGCTGCTGGAGCGCTCAATCACCCCTAGAGCCAACATCTTGGAAACCTCCTTCTTGATGCTGGCCTTCACTCTGTCAGCCAACCTGTAAACCTTGTTTTTCACAGGCAAGCTGTCTCCAGTGTCCACATCATGCATGCTTAGATGGGTGACCCCTGGAGCGAGTGAGAACAGAGTTGCAAAGTGTTCAATTAACTGGCGACACTAACTCTGTTGTTCTAGAGTCAGAGAAGGGGAGAGGACCACACTTTCAACTGACCCATCCTGCTCCTTGGCAGACAGGAGGTCAGGGAGAGGTTCACTCTCCTCTTCCATCCCATCATCTGTTGCCAAAAGCATGGTTAACTCGGACCTCTCGAAGTGGGGTTTGAGGCGGTTTACATGTAGGACCCTCAAGGGGTTCCTAGGAGTCTGCAAGTCCACCAAGTAGGTAAGGTCACTCTTGCGCTCCTTCACCTCAAATGGCCCTGACCACCTGTCCTGCAGAGCACAAGGCTCTATGGGGGCCATGACCCACACATTTTGGCCAGGCTGAAACTCAACCAGAGTGGTATTCTGGTCATACCAGCATTTCATATCCTCCTGGCTCACCTCAAGGTTCTCTTGCGCGAGCTTCTGGAAGCGGGCGGTCTGGTTCCGGAAGGCCAGCATGTAATTAAATACATCCTGGGGTGGCTTCCTAGGAGCTTGCTCCCAGCCCTCCTTCACCAGACTCAGAGGTCCTCTGACTGGGTGCCCATACAACAGTTCAAAGGGGCTAAAGCCCACCCCCTTCTGTGGTACTTCCCGGTAGGCAAAGAGAAGGCAGGGTAAGAGGATGTCCCATTTACGCCTCATGGAGTCTGAGAGACCCCCAATCATGCCTTTCAGGGTTTGGTTGAATCTCTCAACCAACCCGTTTACTTTGAGGGTGGTAAGGAGTGGTGAATTTGTTGTTCACTCCACATTCCTTCCACATGGCTTTTATATACATGGACATAAAATTGGTACCTCGGTCAGATACCACCTCCTTGGGGAAACCCACTCGGGTAAAGATCTCCATCAGTGCCCTGGCCACAACGGGCGCGGTCACTGTCCTCAGCGGGATAGCTTCCAGGTACCGGGTGGCATGGTCCACCAAGACCAGGATGAACCTGTTGCCTAGGGCTGTCTTGGGGTCCAGAGGCCCTACTATGTCAATGCCCACCTGCTCAAAAGGGGTGCTCATGACAGGAAAGGGTTGGAGGGGGGCCTTACCCTTCCCTCCCCTTTTGCCACTTGCTTGGCAAGTCTGACAGGATCTGCAGAATGCATCAGAATGTTTTCTCATCTGGGGCCAATGAAAGTGGGTGACAAGCTGGTCAAAGGTCTTGCCTCACCCCAAATGTCCTGCCAGAGGCACATCATGAGCCAAACCCAGTAGGAAGGCTCTGAAGCGCTGGGGTACCACCAGCACATGGGCTGCCCCAGGTTCAGCAACCTTAGGCTCGCTGTACAGGAGATAAATCTCCCAGTAAATCAGGTGACCTTTGGGCTCAGCGCCAGCTGCCTGATCTTTGGCCTGCTGCCTAAGACCCAGGAGAGTAGGGCACACCTTCTGCTCTACACAGAACTCCTCCCTGGTGGGACCCCCCTCTTGCTGCCAATGGGTCAGCTCAGGTAGGTCTCCCAGTTCAGCCACTTGCTCCCCGGTAGGTGCCGGGGTTTCCCCCTCAAGGTCAGCCTCCTCCCGGACTGTGGGAACCTTTGGGGTGGGTTTCCCGCACCCCTTGCCCTTTCTCGTGGCAGTCACCTGGGCCACTGTTTCAGGCTCCAGGCCCGTCTGATCACCCTGATTGGCTGCCATGGACCGAGTGCCCACTCTGGTAACCCTAACATCCCCAAGTGCGACCTGAGCTCCACCTCCTTCCAGACTGAAGTCTCCAGGTCGTTGCCCAGCAGACAGTCAACTGGCATAGTGGGACTCACAGCTACCCTCAAGGAACCTGAGACCCCTCCCCACTCAAAGGGAACCTGTGCCACCTTACATCGGCGCTCCTAGCTGTCCACTGCAACTACTTGGTGGAATACACCAGGGACTATGTGCTCTTCAGACACCAGGTGACACCGGACCGTGGTCACACTGGCTCCAGTATCTCTGAGAGCCTCTACCCTCTGCCCATTGATGGTCACCCACTGTCTGTATTTTTTAGTGTTATCAGGCATTAGGTTTCTATAGACCATCTCATCGTCCCCTGGTGAGACAAGTGTCATCTCTGTGGGATCCCCACACCCCCCTGGGACCACCTCCTCCCCAAACACTACACTGGCCAACCCCTTGGTCTGCCCACCGCTGGGTGGTGGTGTTCACTTGGGACATTTGGGATCTCCCTTCATGTGACCCTCCTGGTCACAAGTAAAGCACTTACGGTGCCCTGCCTCTGCAGGCCTTCCTGCACAGGCCCATGTTTTCTTATCTCCTGGGGGTGGGATTTCCTACCCGGGTTACTAGATTGGGGCCCTTTGGAAGAATCCTTTGGTTTACCCTTGTCCCCCCACTCTGCTGCTGAGAACCCTGCCCACCTTTGGCAGAATCTTCCCCATATACCTTTTTGTGGACTCTGGTACTCACCCAGCGGTCCGCCTCCATAGCAAGATTCCTGGGGTCAGTCAGCCTACTATCAGTTAAGTGCTGGCGCAGCTCTGAAAAACATAGACTAGACAAGTGCTCCCACGCAATTAAGTTGTACAGCCCCTGAAAATCTGTCACATTGCTGCCCTTCACCCAACCATCCAGTGCTCTGCAAAACTAATCTACACATTCTAACCAGGTCTGAGACTCAGTTTTCTGAAGATGCTCTCGATTGAGACATGATGTCGTTGGAGTTCACTTGAACTCAAGATCAAAAATAGGTCAAAGAGAAAAACAGAAATAAAATCTGTATGTGGCACGTAATGGTCTGCGATATGGTAGTAGTGTACACCAATCACTGTAAGTCAATTGCAAATGCAAGTCCTATCCCCACCGCTGCCACCAATGTTAGAAATGGGCTCTCTAGTTGGCAGTCGGTTTGCACCATGTCCAAGTAGGGACCCTCACTCTAGTTAGGATAAGGGAGATACCCACTCAGATAACCCCTGCTCACCCCCTTGGTAGCTTGGCACGAGCAGCAGGCTTATCTCAGAAGGAATGTGTAAAGCATTTGCACATAACACACAGTAACACAGTGAAAACACTACAAAAGGGCACCACACCAGTTTTAGAAAAAATAGCCAATATTTAACTATTTAAAACAAGACCAAATACGATAAAAATCCAGCATACAGTAATAAATATTTGAATGCTGCAAGATGTACGAAAAAACACAGTTCCTTGCAGTCGATAGCTCCACCTGGGGCTATCACAGCATTGTGATACACAAAACCAACAGTTCAGGCCGGCCACAGCGTCGCGGGCCAGCTACGGTGTCGGGAGTCGTCGGGCCCTTGGTGTTCACACGTGTTGCGGATCGAATTCCAGGCTAATGGAGTCAGGTGCGCCGGTGTCGGGGCTGCGGTGCGAAGCGGGACAATGTGACATGCGGTGCCCACAGGTTACGGTGCAGGCAGCGGCTTGGTGACGGCATCCAGTGGCGTTGGTGGGACCAGGGCTGCGGTGTGAAGCGGGGCGGTGTGACGTGCAGTGTCCACAGGTCACGGTGCAGGCAGGGATGCCTGGTGACGACACTGGAGTCGATGGTGCTGGAGTCGGTGGGCCGGGGCTGCGGTGCAGGACGGGACGGTGCTTCGTGTCCACAAGCCACGTGCAGGCAGCAGCGCCGGTGTCAGCAGGAGCGGCGTCGTCGAGGATGCCCAGGCTGCATTGTGAGCAGGCGATGCCAGAGTACGGGGCCCACAGGTCACGGTGAAGTCGTCCGATGACAGCGTTGGTGAGACCAGGGTCGCGGTGTGAAGCGGGGCAATGCGGCTCCGTGCGGCGTCGACATGTCACGGTGCAGGCCAGCGGTGTCGATGGCGGCGTCGCAGTGATTTCTCCTCTTGAACAGCACAAAACACACAGTTCCCAGTGCTGCAGGTCGAGGAAACTGAAGTCTTTGGTGTCCCTGAGACTTCCAACAGGAGGCAAGCTCTACTCCAAGCCAAGCAGGACACACGGCAAAGTTTACCCTTTGCACTCTTTTCAGGCAGAAGCAGCAACTGCAGGCCAGTCCAGCAAAGCAACACAGCAAAGGGACAGTACTCCTCCTCCAGCTCTTCAGCTCTTCTCCTTGCAGAGGTTCTTCGTGAGTCCAGCAAGATCCTAGAAAGATTCCAGAAAGATTCTCCAGTCTGTAGTTTTGGGTGCTCTTCTTATACCCATTTTGGCCTTTGAAGTAGGTTTACTTCAAAGAAGATTCTCACTTGCTTGTGAAATCCTGCCTTGCCCAGGCATGGCCTCAGACACACACCAGGGGGTTGGAGTCTGCATTGTGTGAGGGCAGGCACAGTCCTTTCAGGTGTGAATGACCAGTCCTCCCCTCCCTCCTAGCAGAGATGGCTCATCAGGAAATGTAGGCTACACCCCAGCTCCCTTTGTGTCACTGTCTAGTGAGAGGTGCAAACAGCCCAACTGTCAAACTGACCCAGACAGGGAATCCACAAACAAGGCAGAGTCACAGAATGGTTTAAGCAAGAAAATGCTCACTTTCTAAAAGTGGCATTTTCGAACACACAATCTCCAAACCAACTTTACTAAAAGATGTATTTTTAAATTGTGAGCTCAGGGACCCCAAACTCCACCTGTCCATCTGCTCTCAAAGGGAATCTACACTTTAATCATTTATAAAGGTAGCCCCCATGTTAACCTATGAGAGAGATAGGTCTTGCAACAGTGAAACCCGAATTTGGCAGTATTTCACTGTTAGGACATATAAACCATATTACTATATGTCCTACCTTAACCAGACACTGTACCCTGCCCATGGGGCTACCTAGGGGTGTCTTACATGTAAAAAAAGGGAAGGTTTAGGCCTGGCAAGTGGGTACACTTGCCAAGTCAAATTGGCAGTTGAAAACTGCACACACAGACACTGCGGTGACAGGTCTGAGACATGATTACAGGGCTACTTATGTGGGTGGCACAACCAGTGCTGCAGGCCCACTAGTAGCATTTGATTTACAGGCCCTGGGCACCTCTAGTGCACTTTACTAGGGACTTACCAGTAAATCAAATATGCCAATCATGGATAAACTAATCAAGAGTACAATTTACCTAGGGGGCACTTGCACTTTAGCACTGATTAGCAGTGGTAAAGTGCGCAGAGACAATAAACCAGCAAAAACAGAGTCCAAAAACAGAAGGTCAGAAGGCAAAAAGACAGGGGAGACACCCCAAAAAGCTGCCAGGTCTAACACTTTACCAATGCAGGAACCAGAAATCTATCTCCTACTGATGAGTTGCAAAAAGAACGAAACAGGCTGTCTAGTGAGTGATTTCTGGTTTGCTGCAATAATCCTGTTAAAAGGATCGCTGTATTAAAACAGTATTTTGAAGCAAAAAAACTGAGAGTTTGCATATCTAATTTACATATCTTAACCAGAATTCTCTTGTGCATTGGTAACATTGTATATTAAGTATTTCTGGGAAAAAGCAAGCGGGGAATCTTGCCTAGATGTGCTAATTTCCTATGCAAATATTTACATTTAATTTTGAGACATGGAGGATTTTAATTTCAGTTTTTTTAATCTCCCCTATAATTTTAATGAATATATATATATATATATATATTATATATATATATATATATATATATATATATATATATATATATATATATATATATATATATATATTTAATAGAGAGTGTAATCCTGTATTATAATCTATACACAAGTTGGTTACAATTATTTACCTTATTCAAAAGGATTATTGGTGCAGACCCTCAAAATAACTTGTAACCTTTAAAAAAGAGAGAATAATGAAGGAGGTATGATTAAACCTCTTTCCTAAAGTAAGGGAAATCAGCACTCTTGTAGTTATAAACCATACGTATTTGTATTGTTCATATACATGCATCTCCCAGACACAAATGAATTTCCATGTTAAATTGGAACCAAATATATCTATACATCTAAGTTCATCTATGTGCTTATTGAAACCATTTACTTAAACACTAAACATATAAGTGCAATACTAAAAAAGTCCATTTAAGACCTTATAGCATATTTAGATAGGCACATATCGTCCATTTCTGATACCAGATTATTAATCACAGTTCTTAAGCAAGTTTAGTTCATCATCCAAAAAGATAACATGTAAAAAGTATTTTGGGATTGTCCATCCTGTGTGTTTTAACAAACCATAGCAGTTATATTTAAACTGTATTGAGCCAATTCCACAGCTCCTTTAAATGTTTTATCATTAATCAGAGCTGTTTAAACACACTCTGTCATGTTGCTTCCAATGGGCTGACACAGAATTTGCTTGTAGGTTTACAGACTACAGCCAGTGACCACAGTTCCCAACTGCTCTTAAGGTCAAGCTGCACCTGCTAACCTTTCTCCTCTTACCGGATCTGTAGAAATTGTTAGAAGTTACTCAGATCATCAGTAGCTTAGATCTCCAAACAGCTCTGTTCTCATAATAAACAGTCTCCCTGCTTCTCATACATGCAGGTCTTTCCAGCGTGCTCTTAGGTCTGATGTCACTGCCCTCTGCTCACTGCAACCAGGTGTAGTGTTTCCAAGCAGGCATGCAAATGCAGTCTGGGGGAGTTTCAATAGCAATTCAAAGCCCAATTTTTCTTTTGCCTTTAAGGCTATTTTAACATATGGGAGCTGCCTTCTTTTGCTCGTGCATAGGATGATGCTGTATTTTAAAATGCCATTCAAATAGCATATAAGGTCTCAGCAAACCAATGCCATGTACGTTTCACCCCTTTGAAATCATCAAGCAATAGGATTGAGCTCTCATTCTATTGACTGTTCCAATCAGCCAATAGAATGAGAGCTCAATCCTATTGGCTGATTGCAACAGCCAATAGGATTTTCCCCTTTAATTCCTATTGGCTGATAGAAATCTTTCAGCTAATAGGAATGTAAGGGACGCCATCTTGGATGACGTCACTTAAAAGGAAACCTTCAGTTGACGCTGATGACCATAAGAAGAGGATGCTCCACGCTGGATGTCTTGAAGATCGACCCGCACTGTGACAGATGGATGAAGATAGAAGATGCCGTCTGGATGAAGACTTCTTCTTGCTTGGATGAGGACTTCGCCGGATGGACGAAGATCAAAGAGGCCTCCTGGATGAAGACTTCTTGCCGCTTGGATGAGGACTTTGCTGGCTGGATGAGGATGGATGTCCGGACTTCGATAACTGTAAGTGGATCGTTAGGGGTTAGTGTTAGGTTTTTTAAGGGTTTTGTGTGTGTGTTTTTTTTTAGCGTAGGGTTTGGGCAATGTAAAATAGCTAAATGCCCTTTTAAGAGCAATGCTCATCCAAATGCCCTTTTCAGGGCAATGGTTAGCTTAGGTTTATTTAGATAGGTTTTTATTTGGGGGGGGGGTTGGTTAGTTGGGTGGTGGGTTTTACTGTTGGGGTTGTTTGTATTTTTTTTTACAGTTAAAAGAGCTGATTTCTTTGGGGCAATGCCCCACAAAAGGCCCTCTAAGGGCCATTGGCAGTTTAATGTAGGTGTAATATCCTTGGGGAAGTTATGGGTTAAATCGCTCAGCCTCTATTTCATTCAGCATTTCCTTTATAAGGCACACCCTTGTATTATAACATTGCTTGGTATTGAATGTTCAGTTCAGTTTATACTAGCCTCTCCGTATTAACGGATTACTTTGCTCCTAAACCTAACTTCTTGTTTCTCCTCCTGAGACCCATCATTTTCCCTCAGACCTGTGCCAGCTTGGAGATCGCCTTGCCTGCTGCACCGTTACAACAAGTGTTTCCTTACAACCTCCGGTTGCTGTTTCACCGGACTCTTAGGATCAGCTGTTTGGCGGGTGACGTCACTGACGGCCGCATCGGATCATTCCGCAACTCCACGCTGCAAACTCCAGACAGGCTGCTCTCTGCTGCTCCACACAGGACCGCACACAGCTCGTACAAACAACACAACTACAGGTTGTTTTTGAATCTTTATTATACGCTTGGTAAGCGAACTCAGAACTACTTAACACAATATCTTAAAACTTTGCCTAATCTATATGATATACGAACTTGATATGCTGTTTATATTTCAAACTGTGACATCTCAGCTTATTATGTTAAATTGCCACCATGTTAACTTGTTAGCCCCAGTGTCATGCAGACATTGACACTGAGCTAACATATAACTACATTAACATCCTGAGCATATTTACATAGGTACAGATTCTACTTATGTATCACTGCTTGGGATTACATACAACTATTTTATTAATTAAGAGATTGTATTGTTCTAGCACTTCAAATCTATTTATCACATCTATGATAAACTCAGTAGGATTATTACTTGCTGTAATAACAACACTCTGCATGTCTGGATTGTTACAGGAATACCAAGCCCAAAAACATACAGGTGTGATGAATCCTGTGGAGCTCTCTAATTATGTGGTTACCCTAGGCCAAAAAGTGGATCAGTTAAATCTAGGCCTGAGAGACCTACAGGTAGAAAACCAAACCCTAAAGAATATCATTAAGGAAGGGCTCACTCCTGCACCTCTTAACACTGATACTACACCAGAACCTCCTGTCAGTCCACCAGATAAGTTTAGTGGCGATAGGAAGCAATTCAGACAGTTTATCAATGCCTGCACCTTATTCTTTACTTTAAAAACGAAAACCTTTTCTAATGACAAAATAAAGGTTTTGACAATGATATCATACCTGAGGGGTGAACCCCGTATATGGGCTGACTCACTCTATGAACAAAATAGCCCCACATTAAACTATCTAGATAACTTCCTTAGCTCCTTATCCTCCTTATATGAGGACCCCCACAGACAAAGCACTGCAGAGCACAAACTAAGAAATCTAAAACAAAATAAAAGAGCTGTGGAGGATTATATTTCTGAGTTTAAGATCTGGCAGCTAGATTCAGGCTGGAACCAGGTTTCCTTAAAAAGTCAGTTTAGACTTGGGTTGTCAGAACATATAAAAGATGAATTTGCTAGACTTGATTTACCAGACGATCTGGAAGGCCTAATGCAATTAAGTATCAAGATTGATCACAGAATTAGAGAGAGAAAACAGGAAAAGGTATCTCATGACACCAATATCAGATTCCATGATGCCAGAGTCCCGTCACAACTAAAGGGGACAGACGAACCAATGGATATAGGGGCCATCAAGGGACCTCTGACCCCTGAGGAGAAAAACAGACGTAGACTACACCACTTATGTCTATACTGTGCTTCAAAGGAACACGATGTATCCACTTGCCCAGTACTGAAAAGGACTAAGAAGGGTAAGAATTGTGATACAGTATATACCTTGAAAATTACCAATTCCCAGGTAACAAACTGTCTAATTCCCGTCTCTTTACAGTGGGATCACCGCCGCCTCTGCTCTGAAGCTGTTATTGATTCTGGGGCATACTCATGTTATATAGATTCTGCACTTGTTATGTTAAATAAAATACCACTCGTAAAGAAACAGAAACCTGTTCTGGTGCGCCTTATTGATGGTAAACAACTTGAGTCAGGGCCTATTACACATCAGACGGTACCTATACTGGTTACATTACAAAATAACCATCACGAGTATATTACTTTTGATGTACTCACATCACCTATCTTCTCTTTGGTGCTTGGGCTCCAATGGCTTAGGTTACACCAACCTACAATATTATGGGAATCTAACACCATACATTTCACCTCTCCTTACTGTAAGTCTACCTGTATACCACATATACCTATACTTTCAGTTACAGAGGTTCATATACCCCAACAATACAAAGATTTTGAACAAGTATTTTGTAAAAAAGAGGCTGAAACTCTGCCACCACATCGGTCATATGATTGCCCAATAGATTTAATTCCTGGATCTGATATTCCCTATGGGCACATATTCCCACTATCTGAAAATGAGTTATTACACTTAAAAACATACATCAATGAGAATTTACAAAAAGGCTTTATAAGACCTTCTACCTCTCCAGCAGGAGCAGGTATCTTTTTTGTTAAAAACAAAGATCCCTCCCTGCGCCCAATTGTGGATTACAGGGAATTAAATAAAAGGACTGTCAAGAACCGTTACCCCCTTCCCTTAATACCGGAGTTAATTGAACGCCTTAGGGGTGCATCTATATTTACAAAGCTCGACTTAAGGGGAGCATACAATCTGATAAGAATTAGACCAGGTGATGAATGGCTAACAGCCTTCAGAACCAGATATGGGTTGTATGAATACACCGTTATGCCCTTCGGGCTTTGTAACGCCCCTGCTACTTTTCAGAGGTACATAAACGACATTTTCAGAGATTTACTTGACAGATCAATGGTGATTTATCTAGATGACATCTTAATATATTCATCTAACATTGAAGAACACACTAAGCTAGTCAGAATTGTACTATCTAGGTTGCAGGCACATCACCTGTATGTCAAATTAGAAAAGTGTATTTTTCATTCACATGATATTACATTTCTGGGATACCACATTACACCACAGGGTATTTCCATGGAAACAGATAAAGTTTCAACTATACTTAATTGGCCAACTCCAAAAACAAAGAAAGATGTTCAGAGGTTTCTTGGTTTTTCCAATTTTTACCGGAAATTCATAAAGAATTTCGCTAACATAACAAAACCCTTAACCGAATTAACAAAGAGCCACACACCCTTCCTTTGGACACAGACCACAAATAACGTTTTCCAGTATCTGAAAACATGTTTTACTACAGCACCAATACTATCTTTTCCAAAACCAAACCTCCAATATATTTTGGAGGTTGACGCCTCCCATTACGCGATTGGTGCCATTCTGTCCCAACGCCCCTCACCTCAAGAACCCGTACACCCTATTGCTTTCTATTCTAGAGTTTTAACAGCATCAGAACTCAATTATCACATTGGTTAGAAGGAGTTGCTTGCTATGAAAGCAGCCTTAGAGCATTGGAGGCATCTCCTAGAGGGTACAGACAAACCTATACAAATTTACACAGAACATAGAAACCTTCAATACCTCAAGACCCATAGGACATTGACTTCTAGGCAAGTCAGATGGAGTCTTTTCTTCTCAAGATTCTCATACAACATATCTTATAGACCCGCATCAAAAAATACAAAAGCTGACATACTCTCAAGATTACCTGACAAACCTTCTGCACAAACGCCCTATGGAACTATCATTCCAGACCACTGTTTTCGCGAATCGCTAGGAATACTCTTTAATGAAGGATCTTCTATCCAAGAACATCAGCAAACAGATATAACTCTGCCTAAACACTTGTTAACAAAAGGTACTGACGGGTTGTACCGCAACAATAACATGATCTATGTTCCCCCATCTTTAAGAATGACTATTCTCAAAGCTATGCATGACTCAACCTTAACGGGTCACCCTGGGGTACAAAGGACCATAGAGTTAACTAAGAGATCATACTGGTGGCCACAAATGTCCACAGATATACTGAAATACATTCAGTCATGTGAGATTTGCACAACTTGCAAAATTGAAAAACACAAACCGGTAGGTTATCTGCTTTCACTACCTATACCTGAAAAACCTTGGACTCATATAGCTGCTGACTTTATAGTGGAACTTCCAAAATCCAGTAACAATACTACAATCATGGTGGTTGTTGATTTATTCTCTAAAATGGCTCACTTCATCCCATACCACAAACTTCCAACTTTTTGAGTTCCGCATACCATCCTCAGAGCAATGGTCAAACGGAGAGAACAAATCAGTGGTTGGAAGATTATCTCAGATGTTTTGTCACACAAAACAAAGATAATTGGTCATCTTTACTTCCACTTGCAGAATTCGCCCATAACAATGCCTATCATTCCACAATCAAGACCACACCGTTTTTCACCAACTATGGTTTTCACCCATTATTCCATGTCAACCCTCAATATGACAGTCAGTGCCCGGTAGTCAATGACACCACTAACAGTATCGCTGAAACCTTCTCTATTCTTGCCTACAACATCAAGACTGCTCAGGATAGACAGAAAGTTTATTATAACTTAAGGAGGAGACCAGCTCCCACGTATATGATTGGAGACCTTGTATGGCTATCAACAAGGAATCTTCGTCTCAGTACTCCGACTAGGAAATTGAATAGATTCTACATTGGACCCTTTCCGATTAAGAGGGTAATAAACTCTAACGCAGTGACCCTTGAACTCCCTGATGGATATAGGATACATCCCACATTCCATGTTAACCTGCTTAAGCCATACAAAGAACTCAGGAATGCTTCTACAAGATCTACCACTCAGGTTCCTGTTGTTCCTGACTGTGAATTTGAGGTGGAAAAAATATTGGACTCCAGGAGAGTATCTGGCCGGTTGCAGTACCTGATCCATTGGAAAGGTTATTCCCCTGATGAAGATTCCTGGGAGCCTTCTGTCAACTTGTTGGCCCCCAGGTTGATCTCTCTGTTCCATCGGCGCAACCCGGACAGGCCTCATCCTTGAACCCCAGAGTGGTTCATTTTGGGGGACCCCTCTGTAATATCCTTGGGGAAGTTATGGGTTAAATCGCTCAGCCTCTATTTCATTCAGCATTTCCTTTATAAGGCACACCCTTGTATTATAACATTGCTTGGTATTGAATGTTCAGTTCAGTTTATACTAGCCTCTCCGTATTAACGGATTACTTTGCTCCTAAACCTAACTTCTTGTTTCTCCTCCTGAGACCCATCATTTTCCCTCAGACCTGTGCCAGCTTGGAGATCGCCTTGCCTGCTGCACCGTTACAACAAGTGTTTCCTTACAACCTCCGGTTGCTGTTTCACCGGACTCTTAGGATCAGCTGTTTGGCGGGTGACGTCACCGACGGCCGCATCGGATCATTCCGCAACTCCACGCTGCAAACTCCAGACAGGCTGCTCTCTGCTGCTCCACATAGGACCGCACACAGCTCGTACAAACAACACAACTACAGGTTGTTTTTGAATCTTTATTCTACGCTTGGTAAGAGAACTCAGAACTACTTAACACAATATCTTAAAACTTTGCCTAATCTATATGATATACGAACTTGATATGCTGTTTATATTTCAAACTGTGACATCTCAGTTTATTATGTTAAATTGCCACCATGTTAACTTGTTAGCCCCAGTGTCATGCAGACATTGACACTGAGCTAACATATAACTACATTAACATCCTGAGCATATTTACATAGGTACAGATTCTACTTATGTATCACTGCTTGGGATTACATACAACTATTTTATTAATTAAGAGATTGTATTGTTCTAGCACTTCAAATCTTTTTATCACATCTATGATAAACTCAGTAGGATTATTACTTGCTGTAATAACAACACTCTGCATGTCTGGATTGTTACAGTAGGCTAGGGTTTTTTTTTTATTTTGGGGGGCTTTTTTATTTTATATAGGGCTATTAGATTAGGAGTAATTCGTTTTTATTTTTTATAATTTCGTTTTTTATTTTTTGTAATTTAGTGTTTATTTTTTTGTAATTTGGAAAATTGTATTTTAATAATTTTAATTGTTTTATTGTATTGAAATGCTAGTTTTTAGTGTAAGGCTGGTTAGGTTTTATTTTACAGGTAACGTTGTATTTATTTTAACTAGGTAGTTAGTAAATAGTTAATAACTATTTACTAACTAGTCTACCTAGTTAAAATAAATACAAACTTACCTGTAAAATAAAAATAAAACCTAAGATAGCTGCAATATAACTATTAGTTATTTTGTAGCTAGCTTAGGTTTTATTTTACAGGTAAGTATGTATTTAGTTTTAAATAGGAATTATTTAGGTAATTGTACGCTTTATTTAGATTTATTTTAATTATATTTAAGTTAGGGAGTGTTAGGGTTAGGGTTAGACTTAGGCTTAGGGTTACGTTAGGGTTAGGGTTATGCTTAGGGTTAGGTTTAGGGGTTAATATATTTATTTAGTGTTAGTGGCGGCGACATTGGGGGCGGATTATGGGTTAATAAGTGTGTTTAGGTGGCAGCGATGTTAGGGGCAGCAGATTAGGGGTTAATAACTGTATGTAGTTGGCTGCGATATCGGGAGCGCCAGATTAAGGGTTAATAGTTTTATTTTGGTGGCAGCGATTTTAAGGGCGGCAGATTAGGAGTTAATAACATTATGTAGGTTGCGGCGATGTCGGGGGCAGCATATTAGGGGTGTTTAGACGTGGTTTTTATGTTAGGGTATTAGGTTTAAACATAACTTTTTCTTTCCCCAAAGACATCAATGGGGCTGCGTTGTCTATGGGGAAAGAAAAAAAAAGGAAATGTATTAGCAACATATTGAATGTATTAATATAAGTAACCTACTCTAATGTAATAAATTAAAATCAAAATAAGTTGCAAAATATTGAAAAGATATGAATTATTCACCTTTCTACAGCATTCAAATTATCATTTTATTTAAAACCATTCCTAAATGTAACATCAGACAGTGATTGTTCTTCTCCCCCTCAACCAGTGAGTCTCGTGGAAACAAAGATGACACAACCATACCCAGGTTTACTCATATGTCTACTGTCTATTTTTCCTGGTCATCCTGAAAATTTTATTTAGGATGTGTATATATCCAGCTAGTCAATATCACTATAACCTGAAAACAATGGAAATGCAACAACAGAAAAATGCTTGACACTAATTTACTTATTAAAACAAACTATTGTCTGCTATGCAATACTGGTGTTTGCAGAAGAAGAAATGAAAGAAAATAACAATGTTGTCAGCCCCCTGGAAAACATGAATACAATTAAAGAGGTCCTTGGTAGCCTAGATTAGAGATTTAATTCAATTTAGAGAAGATGTATTTGTGATAATTAAAATTAAAAAATATATACTTACCACTTTGGTCAAATTAAAAACTTTAATGGATCCAGCAGCTGAGAATTTTAATGCATCCTGTGATCCAACATCTCTTAGAAGGACGTTGAGGTGAATCTATAGCTTGAAGAAGTAGAATCATTTCTTAATTCCTTTTATCTGAAGAGATTTAAGAGTGGAGAACAACCAATTATGAGTATTACTCTCATTTTAATAATAAAAAGATATTGAAAAAGATAGTTGTGCTTTTACAAATAATATATTGTGATATAATATTGATATATCACAATTCCAATATAGAACACAGCACCTCTTGTGAAGTGCACGCTGTAAGTAGAGTCCTCTCTTCCAACATATAATCACCTTCAGCAGTACCTGCATAATTAAAAAAGAGCTTTATTTTCAATGCATTAGGGTCATACAGAAAAGCAACATTTTGGGCAACATACATGTCTAACTCCTAACACTACACTGTTTAAATAACCCAACAATCCTTGGACCACCAATCGATGATCAGTTATACATATGCCATCTAGGGGTCTAACCTAAAAAATCGATTTAAACATTTATCAGTTAAGTGACCAACGCATTATGAAGCTACTACAATTATTTGTATAATATCACTAACAGCAGTCCCAATGCCCTAGCAAAGGAAGAGTCCAAACAATGCATTATAATGAAATATCTTAACAGCACAAATCTCCCTTCACTCACCAAAGAAGATGCATATTCTATTGACTCCCCTATTAAAGTAGAAGAATTAAAATATGCTATTAGAGACCTCCCTTCAGGAACAACCCCGGGCCCAGATGGGTTAACCTCTAAATATTATAAACAATATCAACCCATACTGATCCCACTCAGTCCAGTTCTTAATGACCTTTGGGATTCACCTTCATTATCCAAAAATATGCTTGAAGCATATATGGTTTTGATCCCAAAACTGAGTAAACCAGCCAACAAAATGGAAAACTTTAGACCAAATCCCTTCTAAATACAAATATCAAAGACTAGAGTAGGTCCTAGCAAACCGTTTAACTAAACTTCTTTCCAAATTAATTTCTACTTACCAGGTGGGGTTCGTTCCTGGTAGGGAGGTGAGGAATAATACCATGAAGGTGTTGCAATTGATATGCTACGCTAGGCTGGAAAACAACCCAATGGTACTTTTCTCAACAGACGCGGAGAAGGCCTTCAAAAAAACAGGTGGGTTTTGGTCAGATGTTTATAGATATGGTTTTCTCTTTGTATTCAAACCCTAACGCTAGGATCAAAACAAACCTACGGCTAGATTTAGAGTTGGGCGGTAGCCGTCAAAACCAGCGTTAGAGGCTCCTAACGCTGGTTTTTACCGCCCTCTGGTATTTGGAGTCAGTCAGGAAAGGGTCTAACGCTCACTTTGCAGCCACGACTTTTCCATACCGCAGATCCCCCTACGCCATTTGCGTATCCTAGCTTTTCAATGGGATCTTCCTAACGCCGGTATTTAGAGTCGTGGCTGAAGTGAGCGTTAGAAATCTAACGTCAAAACTCCAGCCGCAGAAAAAAGTCAGTAGTTAAGAGCTTTCTGGGCTAACGCCGGTTCATAAAGCTCTTAACTACTGTGCTCTAAAGTACACTAACACCCATAAACTACCTATGTACCCCTAAACCGAGGTCCCCCCACATTGCCGCCACTCTATTCAATTTTTTTAACCCCTAATCTGCCGCTCCGTACACCGTCGCCAGCTACATTATCCCTATGTACCCCTAATCTGCTGCCCCTAACATCGCCGACACCTACATAATATTTATTAACCTCTAATCTGCCCCCCAGCGTCGCCGCCACCTACCTACAGTTATTAACCCCTAATCTGCCGACCGAACCGCACCGCTACTATAATAAATGTATTAACCCCTAATCCGCCTCACTCCCGCCTCAATAACCCTATAATAAATAGTATTAACCCCTAATCTGCCCTCCCTAACATCGCCGACACCTAACTTCAAACATTAACCCCTAATCTGCCGACCGGAGCTCACCGCTATTCTAATAAATTTTTTAACCCCTAAAGCTAAGTCTAACCCTAACACTAACACCCCCTAAGTTAAATATAATTTTTATCTAACGAAAAAAATTAACTATTATTAAATAAATTAATCCTATTTAAAACTAAATACTTACCTGTAAAATAAACCCTAATATAGCTACAATATAAATTATAATTATATTGTAGCTATTTTAGGATTAATATTTATTTTACAGGCAACTTTGTAATTATTTTAAACAGGTACAATAGCTATTAAAGAGTTAATAACTATTTAATAGCTAAAATAGTTAAAATAATTACAAATTACGGAGGGCGGAGCCGGCAGGCAACCAAGATGGCTGCAAGTCGTTAGAGCTCCTCACGCAGAGATAAGGCAAATCGTGATAAAACAGGTTCTGCTCGAGCAAACTAACTATTTGATCGTGCACCGGATTGCCAAAGTCCACAGGAACCAACCGGACAACTTTTTATCGAGAACCCAGGTCGCAACTCATGCAAGCCTTGAATCCTAATAGGAAGGCCCTCGCATCCACGCTACAACGGAGCGGACTCTCAAGGCTCAAACCACAGCTGGACGTTATGTAACCCACAAGCACAGATAAAAGACCTGGCAATGTAAGACCCTCGGGGCATAACTGAGAATCGGCAACACAGAACAGATGGCCTAACGTGAGTACAACACAAGATCTGATATTGCGATGCTGCGCAACACACACGCTATGTAAAGGCCTACAAGCTGCTTGACTCCATACACACAGCGCCTCACATTACCTACAATGCCTGCATAACTTTATAGGAGACAACCCAACACTCTCTCTACGCAAAACGACAGGAAGGCTCAGATATAACTTCAATAGATCACCACTGCCGATACGATCTGTGCATAAATTTTTACATGCAGAGGGGTCTCGAGTGGACTTTAATTCAGCAAGGGGACCAACTAACAGGGATAAGTACCGAAACAATAACCCACAATGGCACTACGCAAACCGCCCAAATCAGACAAACTTGTGAAAAACAATAGCACCACACAAAGTGCGGTCTCCACCTTCTTTAAGAATGCAGAGAAGAAGAAGTCCCCACAACACTCTTTAGCAGAGGAAGAGGATTTAGAGCAGTACTCTATCTCCCAGCCCGGCTCCCCTAAATCACCTTATTCAGCTACAGACAGAGATGTAGATCAACCTGCCACCATTAAAGATATAGCGATACTAATTGATCAAGTGAAAAGTTGCATCAAGCAGGAATGTGCTGACCTTAAAAAAGATATCACGGACCTGGGGGCCAGAGTCGAAGCACTAGAAGGCGAACACGAAGATATATGTATAAATATGACAGAGATCACCCATACAGTGTCCCAGCATGATACACTCATTAAAGACCTAGAAAATAAGCTGGATGACCTCGAAAACAGAACGAGGCGCTGTAACCTTAGATTTAGAGGCATCCCAGAAGAGGTCGCAGGGGCAGAAATAAAAGATTTCCTACAAGGCATGTTTCATGGCATGCTCCTTGCATCTGATAGCGAAGAAGATAAACACATCTCCCTTGAAAGGGCACACCGGTCCCTGAGACCAAAACCACAAGAAGATCAACCACCCAGGGACATTATAGTCTGTTTCCAAAAGTTATCAGGATAAAGAAAAGATTCTATCTATTGCCAGGCGACAACCACACATAATTCACCAAGGATCGAAAATCCAAATATACCAAGACCTATCCTACCGCACATTACAACAGAGGAAAGCTTTTAATGAGCTAACTGCCCACCTGAGAAACCTTAAGGTCCCATATAGATGGGGCTTTCTTGTATCCCTCATAGTCCAAAAGGAAGGTCGACGATACGAATGCAAGGACCCCCTAAACTCTTCACAATTCTGCAAACAATTAGGGGTTCCTGCCCTAACATCTGAAAGCTCAGAAATTGGGCGACTACATCAAGCTGTTATGCAGCTCCCTAAAGATCAACGCAAGAATTGGCAAACACCAGCAAAGAGACCCCCACGTAAATGCCAATTACCCACTCCTGCGGTAACCCAGGAACATCGCTGACAAATTATGAACTGGGGTAAGACTTAAACTTAGATACCATATACACATGTTACCTTCCATAAGTAAGTCGAAGATCTACTTCTAGATTTGAACTTTCTGGAAGTTTTTCTAACTATAGGACTTTGCAACTGTTAAACACAGGTTACCTATGAACTATATCCCTGAAAGATTATCTGAAGAAATATATCCTTGCCAGATGCCAACCGATTCTTTCAGGACCCCAAACACACGGCCTATAGTCTATGTCAATCACCATTGGGTTCATAAGAAGGGGCTAGCTGTGAATACACATTTAAGGGGGGAGGTAACTTGATTGTAAAAGTTGGGTACTGTTTTACCGAAGTTTAAATACTCACCTGTATTCTTAACGATTTCTCAGATGGTTTCCTTAGACATCCATGTTATTGCAAACTTTTCAAATTTGTATTCTTAACTGAATGTTATTTGTTTACTGAATTTTATTCAACAACCTAGGTCCACCTATTATGCAGGCAAGACCAGCAACCTACGGTATAAGTTTTCAATGTATAGCCTTATTTCTGTGATTTGTTCCTCACTAATTTTTCTTTTTTACTATTTTTTCTCTACCTTTTGTTACATAGTAGAGCATTTTGTTGTTTCATTCAAACACAGTTGAACCACCACACACACACAACACTTTACACACATTTTTCACACACAAACTCTCACTCCTCTACACTCCAGATCCTATCACGCCACTTGAACGAACATATCCACAAAGAGTCCTCATTACCCAGCTTAAAGCCACATACAGACGCACACTTAAATTGAGAGAATAATTATGACAACCAATGAGGCTGCAGGAGATTTTTTGATAGCAACACAAAATGTTAAGGGTTTTCTATCCCAGGAAAAGAGATCCATAGCATTCCACGATTTTTATAAGAAAAAGGTAGATATCGTACTGACACAAGAAACTCACTTCAAAAAACATAGAACACCTACCATCTCCAATAGATACTACACTCAACACTTTCTCAGTTCCGGTACAGACGGGAAAAATGGAGTTTGCACATCAATTAGACGAGGGATTCCCTTCGAGCTACTAGACACCTTTCGAGATAAAGAGGGCAGGATTTTGATTCTGACAGGCTTACTTTACAATAGACCTATCACTATTGCCAACATATACGCACCTAATAGACCTACACCTCCTTTCTTCAGATTAGTTACTAGATCCCTACTAGACATTGCAAAAGGACCGATATTGCTGGGAGGAGACCTGAACTTCCCAATATGCCCAGCCCTAGACACCTCCTCTGGGAAATCTTATATACCTATCAGGCATATCAAAACTAACTACTTGACACTTCAGATCCCCACGCTATTTGACACATGGCGAGTAGCTCACCCCGAAACCAAAGATTTCACTTTCTTCTCCAACCCACAACGCAGTTACTCGAGAATTGACTATATCCTGTGTTCCCAAAATATGCTTTTGAATCTTAAACATTCCAAAATATCGCACACCCCATGGTCCGACCATAGCATGGTTTTAACTTCCTTTACATGGCTAACCAAACCCAAACCAAGAAACCACTGGAGACTTAATGATAACATATTTACCGACGCTACAGTCGTAGAGGCGATAGATAGACGTATAGAGGAATTTTTCCTACATAACAACCCTTCGGACACATCCACAACCAATAATTGGGAAGCGTTCAAATGCACCATTAGAGGTGAAATTATCCAACACACTCATAGAATCCGCAAACAAAGATCAGCTATATATCTCTCCCTCATAGATAATTTAAAAAGGACAGAAGTGGCACATAAACATGACCCCAAATCTCCCCAGAGACTATCTGACTTGACAGCAGCCAGGACAGCACTAAACACACATTTAACCCATAATGCACACCTACGAGCATTAACCACTAGAGCCAAATTCTTCATCAAAAGCAACAAAGCAGGGAAAATGTTAGCCAGATCATTAAAAAAGAAAAAATTGCAAACATACATCCACAAGCTAAGAGGCCAAGATGGCACTACTCAGCACCAAAACGACACTATCACTGAAAGCTTCGCAGAATACTATAGATCTTTATACAATCTAAATAACCAGACCACTAACAATAAACTAGAGCTTATACAGCAGTATCTATCTAAAGTAGAAGTCCCAATGATCTCCGACACGGATAAGGAATATATAGAAACCCCAATCACTCTACAAGAGGTTTTAGACACCATAAATTCTTTACCAGCTGGCAAAGCACCAGGCCCAGACGGCCTCACCTCTAAATTTTATCAACTATTTAAACTTCACTGTGGAAAACAATTGCTATCACTCTATCAAGACATTGATAATGGCTCACAATTCTCCCAACCGCTTTTAGAAGCATCCATTACTGTGATCCCTAAACCGGGGAAAATGGCTGACAGAGTTCAAAACTACCGACCAATTTCCCTAATCAATATAGACATGAAAATTTATGCAAAACTATTAGCCTCAAGACTACACAACATTCTCCCCCAAATTGTTAATAATGACCAGGTGGGTTTCATACAAGGACGAGAAGCAAAAGACAACACTACAAGAATACTACATACACTACAACACGCGACAGATAATAATATACCCATGACATTCCTTTCCACCGACGCCGAAAAGGCATTTGACAGAGTTGACTGGGACTTCATGTGGGCGACACTGACGAAATTCAACTTCCCTGACAAATTTATAGACAGAATTAAAGCTCTCTACACCATCCCCTCAGCCAAAGTAATAGCCAATGGCACTTTATCCAATAGCTTCCTAATTAAGAATGGCACGAGACAAGGATGCCCTCTCTCACCTCTCCTTTTTATCCTCACCGTAGAAATTCTGGCGACTATAGTGAGAACACGCCCTGATATTAAAGGCTTCACTTATGGCCCTTATACTCAAAAATGTCTTCTTTTTGCGGACGACATTATATTTACACTAACAGAACCAAAGACCTCTTTGCCCCCATTATTAGAAGTCTTTCAAAATTATAACCAGGTTTCTAACTTCTCGATCAACCTTGACAAGTCCATGCTAATGCCCCTTAACCTAGACGAATCAACTACTAAATTCATCACCGATCATACACAATTTGACATAGTCAAGTCGGTCACCTACCTCGGGACAATCATCCCAGATAACCCATCGGAGATATACACTAAAAACTTCACACCTTTATATGACGGAATAAACCAACTATTAGGCACCTGGCACAGACAGGGTCATCTGTCATGGATGGGGCGCATAAATGCGATCAAAATGTCAATAATACCCAAATATCTCTACTTGTTCCAAGCGCTGCCTATAGATATACCCCAACACTTCTTTAACACCCATCAAAAACGCACAGAATCATTCATTTGGGCATACAGTAAACCGAGAGTAGCTAGAAAGACTCTATACCTTGCCAAAGAAGACGGGGGACTGAGTGTCCCGATCCTTAGGAATTATTACTTAGCAACTATCCTAGCACGGATAGTAGCATGGAGTCATAACAACCCATCAAAACAGTGGGTCCAGATGGAGGCACAATTAATAAACACGCCCAACATGTCTAGCTTACCCTGGCTACTGAAAAAACACAGACCATATCTGACAAGGACCAATCCACTGATTAAATCCACTCTAGATACATGGGATAAAATACTTAAAGACCACAATACACTTTCTACGAAGATCTCCCCCTTATCCCCCATATTCCACAACCCATACTTCTTTCCAGATAATTTGGAGGGTTTAACCAACTCCTGCCCCAACTACGTAAATGTCCCTATCCACACACTGATACAAAAAGGCCTGTTTAAAAGCCAACATGACCTGAAAGAAGAAATAGGCCCACCCTTT
The DNA here is from genome assembly GCF_027579735.1 of Bombina bombina. Taxonomy (NCBI): domain Eukaryota; kingdom Metazoa; phylum Chordata; class Amphibia; order Anura; family Bombinatoridae; genus Bombina; species Bombina bombina. Next base: position 187,621,331 of record NC_069501.1, on the reverse strand, counting down.
GACAAGTGGTACATATACTTACAAACGAGACACTCTGTTATGACAGACCCACAAAAGAATGAACTTCTGAGAGCCCTAACACCATTTGAGAACCTATGCACATCCACTTCCTTGACAAAATCACATATTTCCTTGATTTACGCAATATTGAGTAAACAGACGCTTAACACCAAGCCGTCCTACACAAAACAATGGGAACATGAGCTACAACTAGAAATTACTGAAGAACAGTGGTCTCAATCGTTCACCTCTACAAAAAAATCATCTATCTCACTCACCTTAGTGGAACTAAATTTCAAAATACTGTCCAGATGGTATTTAACTCCACATAGATTATGCAAAATTTTTCCGTCAGTGTCGCCTCTTTGTTGGAGACACTGTGGAGAAATAGGAACCATGACCCATATCTGGTGGTCGTGTCCAAACCTGAGACCTTTCTGGGACCAGATAAACACTTACATTAGAGATGTAATAAAACTAGACATTACACTTAACCCCTCCATGATATTACTGAACCAAACCCCTAACTTAGGTTGTGTATATAGAGGGAAGTTATTATCCTGCATGATAACCTGCGCGAAAAGACTGATCCCTAGAAAATGGAAGAAGTTAGAGATTCCTAGTCTAGAACAGTGGATATCAGAGGTCACTATGGTACTTAAACTAGAAAAAATGTATTATAGCTACATAGGGAAAAAAAACTTCATTCTGGAGGTAATATTCTTCTGGGAACAGGACCCAGCTAACATTAGTTAAACAGAGGGGATAGTGTCATGGGTCAAACATACTAAACAGGTGATGGAGTTAATTGTAAAAGAGGATTTACATAATCACACAATGGATCGCACAGATATAAACTACATAAATGTACCTGCATCCCTTTTCTTCTCTTTCTCTCATTTCCCTTTCCTCCTTTTTCTCTTTTGTTTAATATAAAGTCTAAGAGGAAGTAATACCAATGCTGTTATCCTACAAATGTTGGAGTGTATTGTGATAATAGATTATTTGTTTTCTTTTCTGTATTAAACCAATTGAAAAATTCAATAAAAACATATATTTCAAAAAAAAAAATAATTACAAATTACCTGTAAAATAAATCCTAACCTAAGTTACAATTAAACCTAACACTACACTATCAATAAATTAATTAAATAAAATACCTACAATTATCTACAATTAAACCTAACACTACACTATCAATAAATTAATTAAATACAATACCTACAAATAACTACAATGAAATAAACTAACTAAAGTACAAAAAATAAAAAAGAACTAAGTTACAAAAAATAAAAAAATATTTACAAACATTAGAAAAATATTACAACAATTTTAAACTAATTACACCTACTCTAAGCCCCCTAATAAAATAACAAAGACCCCCAAAATAAAAAAATGCCCTACCCTATTCTAAATTAAAAAAGTTCAAAGCTCTTTTACCTTACCAGCCCTGAAAAGGGCCATTTGCGGGGCATGCCCCAAAGAATTCAGCTCTTTTGCCTGTAAAAAAAAACATACAATACCCCCCCCAACATTACAACCCACCACCCACATACCCCTAATCTAACCCAAACCCCCCTTAAATAAACCTAACACTAAGCCCCTGAAGATCTCCCTACCTTGTCTTCACCTCGCCGGGTTCACCGATCGGTCCAGAAGAGGGTCCGAAGTCTTGATCCATGCGGCGGCTGAAGAACTCCATCATCGGGCTGAAGTCGGAATCAGCCAATCAGATTCAAGTTCAATCCGATTGGCTGATCCAATCAGCCAATCAGATTGAGCTTGCATTCTATTGGCTGTTCCGATCAGCCAATAGAATGCGAGCTCAATCTGATTGGCTGATTGGATCAGCCAATCGGATTGAACTTGAATCTGATTGGCTGATTCCATCAGCCAATCAGAATATTCCTACCTTAATTCCGATTGGCTGATAGAATCCTTTCAGCCAATCGGAATTCGAGGGACGCCATCTTGGATGACGTCATTTAAAGGAACCGTCATTCGGCGAGTAGGCGTCGCTTGAAGAGGTTGGATCCGCGTCGGCTGGGAAGAAGATGGCTCCGCTCCGCTCCGGAAGAAAGAAGAATGAAGATGCGGCTTGATAGAAGACTTCATCCCGATGATGGACTTCCGACTTCAGCCCGATGATGGAGTTCTTCAGCCGCCGCTTGGATCAAGACTTCGGACCCTCTTCTGGACCGATCGGTGAACCCGGCGAGGTGAAGACAAGGTAGGGAGATCTTCAGGGGCTTAGTGTTAGATTTATTTAAGGGGGGTTTGGGTTAGATTAGGGGTATGTGGGTGGTGGGTTGTAATGTTGGGGGGGTATTGTATGTTTTTTTTTTACAGGCAAAAGAGCTGAATTCTTTGGGGCATGCCCCGCAAATGGCCCTTTTCAGGGCTGGTAAGGTAAAAGAGCTTTGAACTTTTTTAATTTAGAATAGGGTAGGGCATTTTTTTATTTTGGGGGTCTTTGTTATTTTATTAGGGGTCTTAGAGTAGGTGTAATTAGTTTAAAATTGTTGTAATATTTTTCTAATGTTTGTAAATATTTTTTTAATTTTTGTAACTTAGTTCTTTTTTATTTTTTGTACTTTAGTTAGTTTATTTAATTGTAGTTATTTGTAGGTATTTTATTTATTTAATTTATTGATAGTGTAGTGTTAGGTTTAATTGTAACTTAGGTTAGGATTTATTTTACAGGTAATTTTGTAATTATTTTAAATATTTTAGCGATTAAATAGTTATTAACTATTTAATAGCTATTGTACCTGTTTAAAATAATTACAAAGTTTCCTGTAAAATAAATATTAATCCTAAAATAGCTACAATATAATTATAATTTATATTGTAGCTATATTAGGGTTTATTTTACAGGTAAGTATTTAGCTTTAAATAGGAATAATTTATATAATAAGAGTTAATTTATTTCGTTAGATTTAAATTATATTTAACTTAGGGGGGTGTTAGTGTTAGGGTTAGACTTAGCTTTAGGGGTTAATCCATTTATTAGACTAGCGGCGAAATCCGATCGGCAGATTAGGGGTTAATTATTGTAGGTAGCTGTCGGCGACGTTGTGGGGGGCAGATTAGGGGTTAATAAATATAATATAGGGGTCGGCAGTGTTAGGGGCAGCACATTAGGGGTACATAACTATAATGTATGTTGCGGCGGTATACGGAGCGGCAGATTAGGGGTTAAAAAAAATATGCAGGTGTCAGCGATAGCGGGGGTGGCAGATTAGGGGTTAATAAGTGTAAGGTTAGGGGTGTTTAGACTCGGGGTACATGTTAGGGTGTTAGGTGCAGACGTAGGAAGTGTTTCCCCATAGTAAACAATGGGGCTGCGTTAGGAGCTGAACGCTGCTTTTTTGCAGGTGTTAGGGTTTTTTTCAGCTCAAACAGCCCCATTGTTTTCTATGGGGGAATCGTGCACAAGCACGTTTTTGAAGCTGGCCGCGTCCGTAAGCAACGCTGATATTTAGAGTTGCAGTGGCGGTAAATATGCTCTACGCTCCTTTTTTGGAGCCTAACGCAGCCATTCTGTGAACTCTAAATACCAGCGGTATTTAAAAGGTGCGGGAGAAAAAAAGCACGTGTAGCTAACGCACCCCTTTGGCCGCAGAACTGTAAATCTAGCCGTCTGTATTTATTTTAACTAGGTAGAATAGTTATTAAATAGTTATTAACAATTTAATAACTACCTAGGTAAAAAAAAGACAAATTTACCTGTAAAATAAAACCTAACCTAAGTTACAATTACACCTAACACTACACTACAATTAAATTAATTACCTAAATTAAATACAATTAATTACAATTAAATAAAATTATCTAAAGTACAAAAAAAAACCCACTAAATTACAGGAAATAATAAAGAAATTACAAGATTTTTAAACTAATTACACCTAATTTAATCCCCCTAACAAAAAAAAGCCCCCCCCCCCAAAATAAAAAAGCCCTACCCTACACTAAATTACAAATAGCCCTTAAAAGGGCCTTTTGCGGGGCATTGCCCCAAAGTAATCAGCTCTTTTACCTGGAAAAAAAATTACAATCCCCCCCCAACATTAAAACCCACACAACCAACCCTACTCTAAAACCCAACCAATCCCCCCTTAAAAAAACCTAACACTAAACCCCTGAAGATCACCTTACCAGGAGACGTCTTCACCCAACCGGGCCGAAGTCCTCAACGAAACCAGGAGAAGTCTTCATCCAAGCCAGGCGAAGTGGTCCTCCAGACGGGCAGAAGTCTTCATCCAGACGGCATCTTCTATCTTCATCCATCCGGCGCGGAGCGGGTCCATCTTCAAGACATCTGACGTGGAGCATCCTCTTCTTCCACGGCCGACGACTGAATGAAGGTTCCTTTAACTGATGTCATCCAAGATGGCGTCCATTCAATTCCGATTGGCTGATAGAATCCTATTGGCTTATGCAATCACTTAATAGGATTGAACTTTAATCCTATTGGCTGATCCAATCAGCCAATAGGATTGAGCTGGCATTCTATTGGCTGTTCCAATCAGCCAATAGAATGCCAGTTCAATCCTATTGGCTGATTGCATCAGCCAATAGGATTTTTTCTACCTTAATTCCGATTGTATGTATTGTGATTCTCTCCCACATCTGTTCATTTATTGTTGTTCCTTCCAAAAAAGCGACAACTATAATATTTTCTAAGGATATCTTATTATTCTACGGAATTCCTAATGGTATATTATGAGTAAATCGTGATGTTAAAGGGACACTAAAGCCATAATTTCTCTTTCATGATTCAGAGAGAGAATCCAATGTTAAACAACCTTTTAATGTACTTATATGATGTAAATGTGTTCATTGTTTATGTATAGTTTGTTGAATAAATAGCAATGCACATGTGTGAGGCAATGACAAAAGGCATCTATGTGCAGCCATCAATCATCATCTGTGAGCATATCTAGATATGCTGTTCATCAAAGCATATTAATAGAATAAATGAAATGCTATAATAGACGTAAAAGTGACAAGTGTTTAAAATTGCCTACTGTTTCTGAATGATGAAATCTTAAAAAGTATTTTATGTCCGTTTAAATATGAGTTAATTCTTGAAACTGATTTCGTATTGGTGATGATATGAGAAATGTTGATTTGCAGGTTCATGCTGGAAATACGTTTGTTCAGGGGTTAGACATGGGGAGCAGCCAGATCCCATGGCAAGCAGACAACAAATCTTTGTTCTGTTGTTGTAGTTTGCAACATTCTTATTGTGCGATGATTAAAAAGATAAATGTGTGTTTTGTTGTTGTGTGATGTGTGTTATGTACATATATGTATGTATTGTGATTCTCTCCCACATCTGTTCATTTATTGTTGTTCCTTCCAAAAAAGCGACAACTATAATATTTTCTAAGGATATCTTATTTTTCTACGGAATTCCTAATGGTATATTATGAGTAAATTGTGATGTTAAAGGGTCACTAAAGCCATCATTTCTCTTTCATGATTCAGAGAGAGAATCCAATGTTAAACAACCTTTTAATGTACTTGTATGATGTAAATGTGTTCATTGTTTATGTATAGTTGATTTATGTGAGTGGCGCAAATGCTTTCAAAGTGGGCATTTTTTTATTGTGTTTGAAGAAATTTTGTTTTTCCTATATAAATCGTAATGTGAAAGTGTTAAAGTGTAAAATCTAACATATACAGTGCATCTTCGTAATGCTGTGCACAAGTACTCACCAACGAGCACCCCATGGGGAAACTGTGTGTCCTTAAACTGCTGCCAGAGTGAGGACTGCCTGAGGATACCGGCATCATGACTGCCCCCCCCCCGAAATTCGCACATACCTGCATAATCCTTATCCGTGCGTCGCAAACAAACTGCACGTTCAAACTATGAAAGTGTTTGTGATTTCGGTAGGGACCCTCTTCTGCTGGAGCACACAGCGCAATATGGGTGCAATCTATTGCTCTAAAAACATTGGGCATTTCAGCTATTGCATAGAATTTACTCTTGAGTTGCTTCCAATCGTCCTCATTTTGAGGGAATCCTATGTAAAGCCTACTAATTTGTATCATGGCGTTCAGAAACTTGTCAAAAACCACAGAGAAGGTACCCTGGGACAACCCATGCATGTACCCCTCTCCGGATTGAAAGCTTCCGGACGCCAGGACATGTATGCAGCATAGCATCTTGGACATGCCAGGGATTGCAGTCCGCATACGTTTGCATGGCTCCAGGTAAGGTTTAAGTACATCGTAAAGGCTCATGAGCTGCTGTCAATTGAGCCTATAATTGTCGAAAACCTCAAAGTCGCTCATGTTCATCAAGGTGAGCCTCACCCTGTGAACACGAGGACCTCTAATCAGACGTTCCCACGCCTCTCTTGGAGATACTGAGCCCGCCAGATTCTGTTGTACAAAACTTGTCCAGCAGCACCTATACAATCTAACTGGGGGTTATCCATATTTGCAAAGTCAAGCAGCACAAAGCCAAACAGCAAAGCAAACACACAAGGAGTAACAAGGTATGCAAAAACACAAAAGCGATTTGATACAATGTTGATCACAAGGGACGCTTTGGGGCCATGGTGTTTGTGTAATTTATAGTGCAAAATGTCCAATGGTAGCGTGTTCATAATGATTGCTGATTGTATACACTTGATTGTATGTGAGTGGCGCAAATGCTTTCAAAGTGGGTGTTTTTTTATTGTATTTCATGAAATTTTGTTTTTCCCCAATAAATCGTAATGTGAAAGTGTTAAAGTGTAAAATCTAACATATACAGTGCATCTTCGTAATGTTTGTTCATATGCATAACAAATACTTAGTAAACGTGATGTTATAGTAAAAAAAACACACGTCCACGCTAACATGATTGAAAGTGCATACTTGTGTATAATGTGTGCATAGACATGGCATAGAATCAGATTGAGTAATGTTGCTGCAATATTGTTGCAAAACGATAAAGTAACGGCTGACATCTATAATATTATATATATAAGTGATTGGCGAGATCTCAATATTTTACGTGTCCCATTGAAATCGCAATAATAATGAAGATCTTCCAAACCTCTTGTCTACGTATATGTAATATTGTAATATTGAGTGAGAAACTGATGAAAGGGGCGGTATATATCCTAATGGTATATTATGAGTAAATCGTGATGTTAAAGGGACACTAAAGTCATAATTTCTCTTTCATGATTCAGAGAGAGAATCCAATGTGAACCAACCTTTTAATGTACTTGTATGATGTATATGTGTTCATTGTTTATGTATAGTTTGTTGAATAAATAGCAATGCACATGTGTGAGGCAATGACAAAATGCATCTATGTGCAGCCATCAATCATCATCTGGTGCGCCTATCTAGATATGCTGTTCATCAAAGCATATGGATAGAATAAATGAAATGCTATAATAGACGTAAATGAGACAAGTGTTTAAAATTGCCTACTGTTTCTGAATGATCAAATCTTAAAAATTATTTTATGTCCATTTAAATATGAGTTAATTCTTGAAACTGATTTCGTATGGGTGATGATAGAATTGATCATGATTTATAGTTGATGTAATGTAATTTCCTAAAAGATTTTGATGTAGTGATGTTCACACATGTAAAACACATAACTCCAGTGTCAAATAGTTTATTTCTTGATCTATTTGTCATTGCGGCCCGGGACCAATGCAAGAATGAATGAATTAGCGACACAATTATAACCCTGCCATTACAAGTTTTAAAAGAGAAAAAAATTGTGTCGTGTGCACGAGCACGTATTCCCCATAGATGTCAATGGAGGCTAGAAGTTGAAAGAAAAAAAACATCCAACACTTCTGTTGAGCGTAAAGTGAGTGACGTCATGTCATTCTGAGAAAAAGTACTGAAATCGTGTTAATTTCATATTAAAAAAAAAATGTTTGTATACGTAATCTGCTGTATATTGTTTGTATGTAGTGAATTCTGTATGTATGTGATGATATTTGTATGTAGATGTAGCTAAATGAGTTATGTATGTAAGTCAATATAAAATGGGTTTCTGTGCATTATTTTTCTAACACCCGAGAGCTTGTATCTTTTATTTGTTATATTTTTTATTTTTTTTATTTTTTTACAAAAATAAAAATTGTACAGTGTTTGTATGAGTGTAAGTATACTTTGTATAATATTTTTGAAGTGATTTGTGAATGTGTGTTCATTGTTTATGTATAGTTTGTTGAATAAATAGCAATGCACATGTGTGAGGCAATGACAAAATGCATCTATGTGCAGCCATCAATCATCATCTGGTGCGCCTATCTAGATATGCTGTTCATCAAAGCATATGGATAGAATAAATGAAATGCTATAATAGACGTAAATGAGACAAGTGTTTAAAATTGCCTACTGTTTCTGAATGATCAAATCTTAAAAATTATTTTATGTCCATTTAAATATGAGTTAATTCTTGAAACTGATTTCGTATGGGTGATGATAGAATTGATCATGATTTATAGTTGATGTAATGTAATTTCCTAAAAGATTTTGATGTAGTGATGTTCACACATGTAAAACACATAACTCCAGTGTCAAATAGTTTATTTCTTGATCTATTTGTCATTGCGGCCCGGGACCAATGCAAGAATGAATGAATTAGCGACACAATTATAACCCTGCCATTACAAGTTTTAAAAGAGAAAAAAATTGTGTCGTGTGCACGAGCACGTATTCCCCATAGATGTCAATGGAGGCTAGAAGTTGAAAGAAAAAAAACATCCAACACTTCTGTTGAGCGTAAAGTGAGTGACGTCATGTCATTCTGAGAAAAAGTACTGAAATCGTGTTAATTTCATATTAAAAAAAAAATGTTTGTATACGTAATCTGCTGTATATTGTTTGTATGTAGTGAATTCTGTATGTATGTGATGATATTTGTATGTAGATGTAGCTAAATGAGTTATGTATGTAAGTCAATATAAAATGGGTTTCTGTGCATTATTTTTCTAACACCCGAGAGCTTGTATCTTTTATTTGTTATATTTTTTATTTTTTTTATTTTTTTACAAAAATAAAAATTGTACAGTGTTTGTATGAGTGTAAGTATACTTTGTATAATATTTTTGAAGTGATTTGTGAATGTTTATGGTAGAGATATATCAATAACTACTGGTCTGGGAGAGCGTTATGGATTTGAGCGTAGATGGTGATTTTTGTGGCGCTATGGAAACTTGTAATGGCTGCGATAGGGAAAATGATGTGTTATGGCCCATAACGCTGCTATTTGAGTCATAACACTCAACTCATAATCTAGCTGAGAGTGTTATACTGGTTAACTATAAGAAAAGCCAACTTGGCCATTAGGGCACATTTATGCCCTTTATAGGTCACTGAATATTGGAATGGACTTTTCTAATGCTCCATTGCTCATTTACAGAACCTCTAAATTATTGACCTGCCTGTACAGGGATCTAGCTACCCCCATCCACCCCCAGATCGTTTTTTCTTTCTCTACCTGCATGAAAACAGCACAAGCATATCTAAACGGTGTCATCACTTTAAGAACAATATTTGTCCTTAGATTCTCCTTCAGACACTCTGCTTCAATATCATAGTCCATTTGCATTTGGGGTGCTCAGTACATGGAGAAATGTTGATTTGCAGGTTCATGCTGGAAACACAATGTTTGTTCAGGGGGTAGACATGGGGAGCAGCCAGATCCCATGGCAAGCAGACAACAAATCAAGAGGATTCTAAGGATAAAACAAACTGCACAGATGAGTACTCATTCTGGTGCAATCACAACTATGCCCATCAGGATTTTTCTCCCCAGCATCTCAGTCTTTTATTATCTAGTTTCTAATGCAGACAAAATACACTCAGTACATTTCTACAGGAATTAGCTCACACCTTTAATTTTTCCCATGTGTTGATCATCAGACGACTAAGGAAGAAGAGAGGTTATAGCAATCATGATCTAGGTAGGGGTTAAAGGGATGAGTAAAGGGAAGGATGATAATCCACAGATGGTGGACCCCTGGCAGCCACAAGGCTGTCTCAGAAAAATAACTTCTACTATATAGCAGAGGAGGGATCTTAATAGGCATTTTAAATGGTACCTTAAACATGGTCTCTATGCCTGGAATAAGCTACTGATAACAGATAAGGAGCTTTATGGTTGAGCTGGGTAACTTTACTAAGACTTACAACAACAAAGAGCGATAACGCTAATGTATTCTGTAAAACTACTACATGTAATGCTTATTACCAAAAAATGACCTTAAAACAATTAGTAAAGTCAGTAGGGACCATATGGCTAATCCTTCTATGTGACCTCAAAGCTCATACACCCCTATGAGAGGGAAAATTATTGTCATCTCATTGTTAAAACTACTATAAATCTCTTTAAGTGTAGGGACATTTTTAGAGCAGAATAATTTCCTGTGTGTTCCTGGTAGGATTCTCAGGGGGCTCTGTCATTGCTTTGACACCTGGAATTACAAACCCCAAATAGCAGGTTCCATACCATTTTATAGGGAGATATACATATGTTTAGCACCACATATCCAATAAGATCCATTCAAAGTAGATAGTTTACATCATTATCATTGCTATTGAAGTATTCCCAATATTCATATATTTCTGCATAGTTGTAATAAAGTTCTACCTTAAGTTCTTTGATTACATACTAGTGCATGATTATAATAAGAAATCCTGTTTTCCCTTTTCACATCCTTCTCCATTGTAAGACTAATATATCCCATTCTTTGCTCAAACATTAAGGAGGGTATGGAAACACAGGGCCTTTGTGTTCTAGAATGGTGAAAGGTCTGGCGTATTCTAAGATATTGCAGCATTCCCTTGCAGCTACATTATCTGTGTCCTCAATGGGCCATGCCACAGGGCACACTACTACCAGGCCTAGAGTTACCCCTTTATCTGGAAGGCTAGCTTGTGCATATGCATATTGTTTCTAAAATACACAGTGGTACATGAGATATCCCTCATAATCAAATCACCATGCACCCATAGGAAACCTTCCCTCAACATATGTACATAGATGTAACATGAGTCACTTGTGACCATAGGAAATAAAGTGTTTGCTAATACAACTAAACCATTTTTTTCTGCAGATAGAACTATATGAATTCTTATACCTAAAATGATTGCTAAAAATATCATGATTAGAAGAGAATAAAAAACAAGTAATATAAGTAAATGAATTAAAACAATACTCCCCTAGTTTTATCTGGGGATGGCTCTGTAGTACCGTAGCAGGTACACAACTCCAACAACTAAGACAATCAGGACAGTTAAGAAAAGGATAGTCTTTATGTTCTGGTTCTGGAGACACATATAATAGGAAATAGAAATAGGTTACCCAGAGTTCACGTCTGGGGCTTGTACCAGCTTGCAATGTGAAGAATGGATCCAAGAAGATAGTTCAGCAACTTTTACTGTAGTATTGGTGGTTAGCAAACTTGACTATGTTTTTTCATCTAGGCACCAGCCAATCTTTCAGAGAGTACACTATGGAACTATTCTGTGTACAGCTTTTACCGAAATGTGGAATACTTAAAAAATGAATTAGCTTCTGTGGATACGGTTCCACAATCTCATCCTGCAATTAAAAATCTTTTGTTCATAACTCGTCTGATAATTTTACGTTTATATTCTTAATTAGAATCAATGAAACCATGAATCAATGAAACCAAACCAAGATACCCCACCCCCTTGTTCACGTGAAACACACTGTTTATCACACAAACACAATACAATAACAAAGTAGAGGACAGTCCACTCACTCATAAAAGGATAAAAACAAATACAACTTCCCCCTACCATATTTTTATCTACCAATGCCGAAAAGGCTTTTGATCGCCTTGATTGGACATACCTACCCACGACATTACAACGTTTCGGTTTCCCTGACTCCTTCATTCAAAAAATTTTTGCTCTCTACTCCAACCCCACAGCGCAGATAAAAATGAATGGTACTCTTTCGGACCCATTTGAAATTAGGAACGGTTCTAGACAGGGCTGCCCTTTATCCCCACTCCTTTTTATCCTATCCCTGGAACCTCTTGCCATCAAAATTAGGTTAAATAGTCAAATACAAGGGATTACCATTGCAAACCAAGAACACAAGTTAGCTATATTTGCGGATGACATACTTTTGACGCTTACAGACCCCATCCTATCCCTACAACAAACCATAACCGAGCTAGCGCAATTTGGAACAATATCAAATTTCTTAGCGAACATGTCCAAATCGGAATATTTGCCCATAAATCTTTCCAGCGACACCCTTGACACCTTAAAATTGACCTGCCCCCTCAAGCAACAAACTAAATACTTAAAATATCTAGGTATTCATATAACTACAGACAAATCTGAGTTGTGCAAATATAATTATGGTAATCTAATCACCGAGCTGCAGACTCTCACATCCTCCTGGCTTCCTAAAAACATTTCTTGGCTGGGTAGAATTCAGGCCACAAAAATGACCCTACTCCCAAAAGTCCTGTATATTCTCCAGACAGTCCCAATCCCAGGTATTCAAAGAGACCTTGCTACCCCACAAAAGATCATAAATTATTACATATGGCAACGCAGGCCACCACGAATCAATAAAAATACACTTTTTAAGCTCCCCACGGAGGGAGGCTTGGGAGTCCCACATCTATATTCTTATAAACTTGCTATATCCTTACAGAGAATCAGTGATTGTGTCAACTCAGACAGGTCCAACCACAAAAGTTGGGTGCAAATAGAAAAAGACCTGGCCATCACACACCACCTAGACACTATAGGCTGGAACCCCACCTTTTTCAATAGGCAGTTGATATCCTCCTCCTCCATTACCAATGCAACTTGGTCAGACTGGAGGTTAATATGCAAAAAAACAAACAAAATATACTCTAGATATTCCCCTCTCACTCCTATATTAAATAACGTAGAATTTAGACCTGGCATGCCCTCAGAATATAACACCCAACCAGATCATTCGAACTCCCTGCCTCTACACTCAGTGATAGATAGTACCGGAAATATTCAGACTAAACCTCAACTCGATATCCCAGATCACCCTTTCCTTACATCTTGGTTTCGTCTACATCAAATAAGACACTACATACTCACACATAAATTTAAGAAAGACCTAGTTCGTCTTTTAACAACCTTTGAACAACTCTGCGTGTCCAAGGAGAAATTGAAGGGAGTTTTTTCTAAATTATACAAACTCACTTTATCAAACGCCTTTCCGAACCTCCCCTCATATACAAAAAGGTGGGACAATGAACTTCACAAATCTACATCTTCTAAGATATGGGCCCGCAGATTCACCAACCTGTCTCACTTAGGACATTCGGCACAGGCAAAAGAAACCAATATTAAAATCATGATGAGATGGTACTTAACACCAGCTAGACTAAAATGTATCTATAAAAAATCCCCAGGTTCCTGTTGGAGAGGATGTCCTCAAGAGGGACATCTATCTCACATCTGCAGGGAATGTGACCACATCAAATCATACTGGTCCGACATTTTTAAGATCATAAACAAAATCTTAGGAACGCAAATTTTACCTAGCCCAGATATAGTTATGTTAAATCAACCCACTGACATCACTTGTAAAATAAGAAAACATCTGTTCCACATTATACTTAATGCAGCTAACCAGCTACTTCCGAGAAAGTGGAAGTCAACACTTGTACCTAATGTGACAGAATGGAAAGATCTTGTTGGAAAAAATTTGTTGTTGGAAAGGTTTTACTATTTCAAACTGGGCCAGTTAGCTCTATACCATGATATGATGTTTTTGTGGGAATCCTTTATATATAATGATAATTGTAAGCGAAAAGACTAATCCAGTAAGTGACACCCTCTTCCTTTTGAAATTAGAAGAGTATTTACATAATGTCTCTCGCTTAGACGGCACAGCAAGTATTTAAGTGCAGTATCCTATTTCTTTATGCCATTCCTTTCTACTTTTCCTAATTTCTGTTTCTCTATTTTTATTTTGTCCTTCCTTTATTGGTTGGAAGGCAATTGACAAGTTATAAGCTGTTCATAGACAGGATTATCGCTCCAAATTTGAAGAGTTATAAGCACTGGATGTCCTCACTCCAAGCCCAAATGGGAAAAAGCATATGTTATTTACGTATCTCAGAGACCTTAAGTTTCCCAAACCGTAGCACATATGTGAAGGAACTGTTAGCCTGAGACATCCTAATAGAGACTTTGAACTGTCTACAAGTGAAATTTGTTGCTGTGCAATTGCTAACTCCAAGTCTATCATATTACCTGTGTATTATTGTTACTGTATTATTTTAAAACTGAATAAAAACAATATTAAAAAAAAACAAAAAAAAACAAATACAACTTTATTTTCTATTCCATACTGAAGGAGATATTTATCAAAGCGTCAACTGAAAATACGCTTGAATCCCGCGTTGTATTTGTCGCAAAATTGATCCGCCGTAGTTATCAAAGTGTCAAGATCGTCAAATGTTGAAATGTGTGATGAAATATACGCTCCCGCGATCTCAATCCGACGCAGATCAGTGCTTGCTTATTCACAAGTATGTGCAAAGAGATATGTACAAATTCTAGCATTAATAATCATTTATAAAAAAAAACATAAAAAAGCATATCATGACTTTTAGAAATACAAATACACATTAATTTATGTGAAAGTATCATATAACAGATTTTCTTTTTTATAACAAATAAATATAAAAATAACTTTCTATGATATAATGTTTATTGAAGTATAAATCTAGCTATTTCTTGGACATTAACATATGAAAAATAAAAGATTAGCTTTAGAGAAATGTGCTTGTTCATGGACAGTAATGAAATGGTAATGGTATAAATAAAGTTGGGAAAACCCCAAATAATCGCGACATCGATGACTGTTAGTTAAAAATAGTCCGATGCTCATTGCGCCATACTTGACGCTTGTGTTTTTGATGGGTTTTTTTTTAGAAATAAGGGCATCGTATGTGGATCCGCGTCAGCGATGTCTGGCGAGTGTATTGACGCTGGCTAATGCCATGAGATTGACACTTTGAAAAATATCCCCCATACAGTGGACCTTAACATATTTCCCAACACATATTTCTCTTGGAAAACACTTAACTGTCTACTGGGCAAAACAAAACATGGCATAGATAATCATCCTGAAAGCAAAATCCTGTAAAGCAATGATCTCATCTGATTATTACATATACTTAAACTCATTGAATACAGCACTTAGAAATACTACATTCCAAAACACTATAAATAAACACACTTTACAAATAATTCATTTTCTGACAAGCAGCCTGCATCTAGTAATAAATTCCCATTTGAACTCTTTTCTATTATCTGCAAATCTGCAGATGCACAAAAAGAAGTCTTTATTTGTACTGAAAAAATGTGCACAATACTACAAGAGTAGGCTGCAAATGCAAACATTTTGTTAGATCACTGAAGTCTCATTGCGCATTTACAAATGGTTCCCTGTGGACAGGAACACACTATAAGGCATTAACCAAGTGTTATATTCAGGGAGAGACAAATAATAATAGTGGAGTTACTGTTACCCCTCTCATGCGGGAGGCAAATCCCACTGTTACAGAATCAAGCTTGGCACAAAATAAACTACTGGTCTGCTGAGACCAAAGAAGGGCACCGGTTGATAATTCCTGATGCTTGTGACAAAACAATTTAAAAGGTAGAGAATAAGTTGGGAGTCCCAAAAAAGGTGCGGATGTTAGGTTAGTCTTTAATTTGCAGAAAGCCTCTTAACAGTCAGCAGACCAAGGGATAGGATCTAGTAGCCCTTTATGGGTGAGCTCCTGTGACAGGGATGAAATATGGGAAACATTTGGACCTATTAGCCCATTGATACAGTTGCCCACCATGTCTAGGAATGCTCTGACTCTTTTATCAGCAGTCAGGTATTCTCAAACCCCTGTTATTTACTACAATGAATTCTACTTCTTATGCTGTTTCAAAACCCGCATAAATAAATGAATAAGAGCTCTCTTTCGTGTAATGAGTTGTAAAGTAACGGAATTACACTTTTTCTTACTCACAATTTACAGCAAAATAATCAAATAATTGCAGCTTATTAGAGCTTTCTGAAACACCTCTGATTAATTCAAAGATATTATACATTGTCATGTTACCAATGTTTTTTGTAGCAGAATTAAATAAACAGAGTCTTAAGACCGCTGCTCCTTAACTTGTTTGCAACCTTTAAGGGGACGGACTGCAATCATCCCAATCCAATTGGGATGATTGACACCCTCTGCTAGCGGCCGATTGGCCGTGAATGTGAAGAGGGCTGCATTGCACAAGAATTTCTTGTGAAATGCTTGTGCAAAGTTAAATGCCGACATGTACACTGTCGGCATTTAGCTATGCAGGGCGAATATGATTCGCTATAGCGAATCATGTCTGCCCGTGGTTTTCAAAAATCTACCCTTTAAACTTTTCCTTAGTTCACTCTTATAAAACACCTTCCTTGCAAAATCAACATCCAGGTTAAATACTACACAAGAAAATAATTTCTATTTATCCAACTTTGTAACTGTTTTAAACAAAACTTCATATCAACATAAATACCTCAGCTAATTCTGTCTAACTAGTCACAAGAATAAAACATTGCAGTTTTCTCAGGACTTCCTTTAACCATTTTACTAAATTCAATCATGTACAACTTTAAGGCATTTTAAAAATACATTAAATCTTTAGTTAGACAGGAAGCACATTTTATGCATTGTTATTCTTTAAGGAAAAACATATATTTTAAGTACAGAGGACATACATTTGACAGATATATAAGCTGAACTTTCAACTAAAATCAAGAGTGTACCTAAACTTGTATGAAATTGCTCAGATCTACTAGATACCTGCAATTTCAGAACTTTAACAATTGGGGGTTTTTTTTCAACATGATAAATTCTCTCATATTTTAGTGTAAAGTATGTTTCACAAGTAATACGTATACCCAGTGGCATATTTAGGTTTTGTGCTGTAAAATGTTTTTTTTTTCATAACAATTTTCATAACAATTCAAAAGAAAATGGGCTAGAAAAACACTTGCATACAGGTGGGAGAGAAAAAGAGGGGAGGGGAGGGGAGAAAAGGGAGGGAAAGGAAAGAAGGAAGGGAGAGAGAGAGAGAGAGAGAGAGAGGAGAAAAGGGGGAGGAAAAGAATGGAGTGAAAGAAGGGAGCAAGAGAGGGAGTTGAGAGAAAGGAGGGAGGGAAAGAAGGGAGAGAAAGAAGGGAGGGAGGGAGGGAGGGAGGGAGGGAAAGAAGGGAGGGAAATAAGAGAGGGAGGGAAAAAAATAAGGAAGTGAGTGGAGGGAGTGAGTGGAGGGAGGGAGTGATTTGAGGGAGGGAGTGAGTTGAGGGAGAGAGGGAGAAAGGGAAAGAAGGGAGAGTTGAAGGAGAGAGGAAGGGAGGGAAAGAAGAATACACTTTGAAACAATCACTGCCCTTCACATGCAACAACATACAGTAATTACCATCATTCAAGTAATTTAAGTGTCAGTTTGCTATTTACTCCGTGGGTTCATGAATGCAGAGAAAGCTAGCTATTATTTGCTAACATACATTAGCGCTGAGAGTTTATGATTAGACATCACAAGCTGATCTAAGCAGTGCACAGACACATCCAGTCTTTTAGCTAATAAGACCTGCAAAAAGCTCTGCGCTCGCAGATACACCACAGCTGACAAGGGGAGTGTCAGGGTGCCAGGAATCAGACTGAGACGAGAAGTGCAAAAATAATCACACCTTTATTGATAGCAAAAAATAATAAAAAGTCCACAAGTCAAATAACAAGCCAGGATTAAAAACCAGAGCTGGTAGTCAGACGAGCCGAGTCAGGAGCCAAAGCGAATAGTCAGACGAGCGTCACGAGCCGGAATAAGGAACAAGGAAAACAGCAGAGTCAGGAACAAGCCAGGGATCAGGAACCAGGAAGAACATCAGGCAGCCAGGTAAGACACAGGAACTCTCACAAACAGGTCTGAGACAATGCAAAGGCAAAGCATACAGAACAGAGGCCCTTTAAATAATAAGTGATGACATCACAATTCTGTGGGTTAGGATGAGGGTTAGGATGAGCCAGAACTGGAGCAGCAGCAAAGGCAGTCTTAAGACTAACAAAGGCCTTAATGGCAGTAGGTAACCAATGGAGTGGATCATTCTCTTTACGGGTCATGTCTGTGATAGGTTTGACCAAGAAAGAAAAGTTTTTAATAAACTTTCTATAGTAATTGGTGAACCCCAAAAAACGTTGAAAAGACCAACTGGGCGAGGCCACTGCAGAACTGCAGATAACTTGTCAGGATCCATGGAGAACCCTGCAACGGAGATAACATAACCTAGGAAGGTTACTTGAGTCTGATGGAACTCACATTGCGGGCTGAAGGGGCCTGCCATCAATGGCCTCAATAGCAAGGGGAACAGACTGAGGCAAAACAGGAATGGAGTGCTTTGATACAAAAGCACTGTCAATGAAATAGCCCGCAGCACCAGAGTCAACAAGAGCCTGAGTGACTATGGAGGAGTCCACCCAGGAAAGGACAACCGTGACAAAAGGTTTCTCCTTAAGTTCCGGGGATGAGGATAAACCACCCAAGGTCTGCCCTCGACAGGACCTTAGGTGTGAGTGTTTCCCGGCCGTGTAGGGCAAGACTTCAAAAGGTGGCCCTGTAACCCACAATAGTGGCAGAGCCCCTCCCTCCTCCTAAAGGCCCTCTCGGCCGTGGAGAGACACGTGAATCCCAACTGCATTGGCTCAGCAGTACCTGGTGACTCAGGACCAGGAGGCATGGGAGGAGAGGGAGGCATGGGTGGGAACGAACACGTAGGAGACAACGGAACAGGAGGCTTCCGCAAGCGCTCCTTGAAAGAGGGCCTCTCTCTGAGTCTGATGTCAATTAGGATCAAAATAGACACCAATGCCTCGAGATCCTCTGGTAAATCTCTGGCAGCAGCTTCGTCTTTAATGGCATCAGAGAGCCCATGAAAGAAGGCGTCAACAAGGGCTTCATTGTTCCAACCTACCTCTGCGGAAAGCATACGGAACTCAATAGCATACTGAGCAACAGATCTTGTACCTTGCTGAATGGACATGAGTCGTTTAGCAGCAGAGGAGGAGCGAGCCAGAACATCAAATACCCTTCAAAAGGAGGCCACAAATTCAGGGTAATTTGTAATCACAGGTTTATTAGTCTCCCACAAGGGATTAGCCCAGGCAAGAGCTGTGTCAGAGAGTAACGAGATGAGAAATCCTACCTTAGCTCTGTCAGAGGGAAACGCCTGAGGTAACATCTCAAAGTAAATGCCCACCTGGTTCAAAAACCCTCTGCACTGAATAGGATCACCTCCATATCGCTGAGGTAGAGGTGCAGAACCGGACATGCTCCTGGTAGGCATAGGTGCAGCAGCGGAAACAGGAGCAGCCATAACTTGCGGGACACTTTGGTCCAAATGTGCAGTGTGGGTGAGCAGGGTTTGCAGGAGTAGTGCAAATTGATCCAATCGGTGATCCTGTTCATCCATCCTGGAAATTATGGCAGGTAAAGGTGGATTATTAGCACCATCAGGATTCATGGCCTTTGCGTAATGTCAGGGTGCCAGGAATCAGACTGAGACGAGAAGTGCAAAAATAATCACACCTTTATTAATAGCAAAAAATAATAAAAAGTCCACAAGTCAAATAACAAGCCAGGAGTCAAAACCAGAGCTGGTAGTCATACGAGCCGAGTCAGGAGCCAAAGCGAATAGTCAGACGAGCCGGAATCAGGAACAAGGAAAACAGCAGAGTCAGGAAGAAGCCAGGGATCAGGAACCAGGAAGGACGTCAGGCAGCCAGGTAATACACAGGAACTCTCACAAACAGGTCTGAGACAACGCAAAGGCAAAGCATACAGAACAGAGGCCCTTTAAATAATAAGTGATGACATCACAATTCTGAGACTGCATCCTGTCTCACATGGATGATGCACACCAGTCTGGCCATAAAAGGAAGTGTAGGAAATGTGCAGCATCCCCCACAATGCACCATAGTCAGGAAGAGAGGTGAGTAAAATGGCTGCCAGCAGCACATGGCAAACAACAGGGAAAAAACCCTGACAGGGAGGCAGCATATCGGCACAAGGTCTTCTCCTCCAGCCTCATATTTTAAGCATATCCCTGGGAAAGTTTCTCACCAAGAACGCTTCCACTGCAAAAATGTCAGTGGCTCTAAATGAAGCAATGGTTTAAAGGAGCACTGCCTGTGAAGAGCGACCTTAATCAGCGCACGTGCCTTGTTTTCTCTGTAAAAGCCTGCACTTTATCGCTCACTGTACTGTGTGCTGGCTCTTAGAGAGAGGATAGGGCAGATGTGCTGCCCCCCCCAAATCTGCTGCCCTAGGCACCGGCCTTGTTGGCCTAGGCCATAATACGCCCCTGCATATACCATGAAACATCAGACACTTCCTGCACATAAATTACACAGATGTTCTGTTACTGAGTGCAAGAACATAAGACAACAAGTTTTCAAATAACACAGTTCATTTTCTTAATCGGAAACCATTTCTATGGTCTGAGTCTGTCATGTCACATTACATCTTTCTGTATAGTGAGTCAGGAAGGTTAGTGAACCGCATCCTGTCAGTCAGTGCCCAAATAGAAAATAGAAAATTATTCTCAGTCATGTGAGTCTGTACCTAAATAGACTATAGGTAGAAAGTTTCCCTGTATCTGCTATATTGCAGGGCAAGAAATCACCTCTAAACTATTGCTCAGCCTAATCATTTCAGTTATAGGGTCTTAGATCTATTTAATTTATTTTCCTCCAAGGGTGAGGGCAGTCTCTAGCAAAGTGTCCTGGTTCCATAAATGTTTAACAGCATCTCGACAATCAGTCACCAGTTGTAAAACTTTCACCTTGGCCCAGTGTATTATATGGAGGTGGTGGCTGGGTGAGTCATTTACAGTCAGGGTCCATGTGACACATTGGCATAGCAGGATACTATAGGTGTTAAAATTATTCTCCATATATTTTACTGGATTACCCATAGAGGGTCCCTGTTTCATGCTTGGCAGGGTTCAAGGGTTTGGAGCTCATATTTAGAGGTGTCAGACTTAGGGCCATCTTGTGCACTAAAAGGGGCCAGTGGAATGTGCATCTTTGCAGAAAAAAAAACATTTTAGGCATAACTGAAAAACAGACAGACAAGGCAAGTTTATCATACAGGAAACTTGAGAGTCGGATTCTGGAAACAGAATTAGTCAGCAGTAATGCCCACACCGAAGCTGAAGTCAGAAGTTGTGCCCACTCTAGGGCCAGGAACTAGATTGCCTACTTGTGGGCCAAGGACTGAAGTGCCCACTCGAGGGACAAGGACTGGAGTTCCCACTTTGAGGG
This sequence comes from Bombina bombina, assembly GCF_027579735.1. NCBI lineage: Eukaryota > Metazoa > Chordata > Amphibia > Anura > Bombinatoridae > Bombina > Bombina bombina. Next base: position 187,599,951 of record NC_069501.1, on the reverse strand, counting down.
CTAAGGACTGGAGTGCCCACTCTGAGGACCAAGGACTCAAGCAGGATACTGAAGCTTTGCAGACACCCTCTGCAGGGATAGGGTACTGGAGCTGGATGCTGGTGCTTGGCAGATGCCCTTGGCAGGGCTTAGGTATTGGAGCAGAATACTGGTGCTTGGCAGATGCCCTCTGTAGGGCTTGGCTACTGGAGCAGGATACAGGAGCTTGGCAGATGAACTTTGCAGGGCTAGGGCACTGAAGCAGGATATTGGTGGTTGGCAAATGCCCTCTGCAGGGCTAGGGTCATAAAACAGGATACTGGTGCTTGACAGATGCCCTCTGCAGGGCTAGTGTACTGGAACAGGATAACGGTGCATGGCAGGCTCCCTCTGCAAGGCAAGGTACTGAAGCAGGATACTGGTGCTTAACAGGTGACCTCTGCAGGGCTTGAGTACAGGAGCAGGATACCAGAGTAACAGGCTGGTGACACTGAATATAACAGAAGCTATGACAAGCTGAAAACAAGAGAATAGTCTGATGATAAGCTGAGGGTCAAATACCTAAGAGCATTCTGATCAGTCAACAAACACAGGGAGAACCCGACAGAGAAGTCAGAAAACAAGTCAAGTTCAATATTCCAGATAAGCAGTCCGATCCTTCATCAAACACGACGGAGATCCAAAAGAGAGGTCAGGAGACAAGGTGGTTTACAGGAGCCAGGAGGACCACCAAATGACAGAGATAAAGGCACAGGTCAGAGGCACAAACAGAGTAAATAAACCACGCCAGGGCCGGGAGTGGCCTCTGAGGCAGCCTTTTATAGCAGTGCTGATGGTGTAACTACCTGCAGCTGGTATGTGCCGGTGTTCAGTCGAAAACTCTAAGTCGTCGAAATTTCCAATCACGTCACTTCCGGTGACTCTCCTATTTTCCCTATTTGTTTTTGCCTCTGTTACGTGGGTGCCCCACTGATATTCTGGCATCTACCCCTCTGGCTTCGCCCCCCTTGAACACCCCAGGTGGAGGTAAAAATAGATAGTGAAGATTGGCGATAATGCTGAATTAAAGTGCCCATCTGATTGGCCGTGTCTCAGTGAGGGACAGGATGCACAACCAATCAGATGTGTAATTGGAGATTTTGACGACTTGGAGATTTTGACAGGACACCGGCAGCAGGTCTCCAGGAACAACAGCAGAATATAGAGCACTCTGGTGGCACAGAGATAAAGCAAAAGGCTGTGAACCTGGCATTTCACATATTTTTTTACCAAGCCTTTTATAATAAAGGGACAATATACTAAAACAAGCAGTTTTTAAGAGTTTATAATTATGACAGGAATACCCTTTAAGATGGGATGGTCTCTTTTACTCCAAACCCCCACGAAGTGGTTGATTTATATTGCTGTCTTTTATTTACATAGGTTTTTCTGTTTCAAAAGGAAAAATCAGCTATTTAAAAAAAAAAAAAAATTAATAAAAAGGTAAATGAGCAACTTGTAAACAATTTAATACACTCCAGCAGGTAAAATTGACCATTAGGAAGACATAAAGGGGAAGAACATTATACAGTATAGCGTCTCTTCAAGTCAAGTGATTTTTGAGACAGGGCTTTGAGAGATCAAGACATTGCTAATAAGGAAATAAGGCTACACTGACAAAAACATAGGGATAAAATGCAAAATAGGAAATGTATTCACTTATTTCTAGTGTTATGTTATAGACTAGTTAGGGTGTTGTCCCAGGGTGAAGTTATTTAATTAAAAGTAGCTTTTAGCTTTTAAAAATGAGGGTGAACAATAGGTAAAACCTGTCATTCTAGAATTTAACAAGTCTAGACCAAACTATTACATATAATTATACATTATTTTGTTCTTCAGAACAATGTCCTTGATATATCAACACAAGTAACAGTATTTGGAAAAGTTTATTTCATAACTTAAAGGGACACTCAAGTCAAAATTAAACATTCATGATTCAGATCGAGCAGCAATTTTAAACAACTTTCTAATATAATTCCATTAACAAAATGTGCACATTTTTTTTATTTATACTTATTGAGTCACCAGCTCCTACTGAGCATGTGCAAGAATTTACAGAATATATCTGTATCCATTTGTGATTGGCTGATGGCTGTCATATGATGCAGGGGCAGTGGAAATAGACATACATTTAAAATATGTCAGAAAAAAAATCTACTACTCATTTGAAGTTCAGACTAAGTGCTATTGCATTGTTTTATCATGTCTTTGTTGATTATGCAGATCTACTGTATCTACTGGTCCTTTAAACAAGATAAACATACATTTTTTAAACTACTGATTACCCATTAAAGATCAACATTACATTATTATTATTTTTTAAACTGTACTAAAAATCACCATCTTGAATTTTTTTAACATGCTTTAATGTAGTTGATTAACTATTGTGATATTTGTTTATAAATATTTTCAGGCCTCTTGACATTTTAAAAGTAAATTAACTTGGGTTTTTCAGATACAAGACTATTCAAATCAATTAGAAAACCCAATTAACACCCATTTTCCCAGTGTTTTCATTAAAGGGACAGTTCACCCAAAAATGTTCTCCCATTTAAATTGTTCCTAATGATCCCTTTTACCTGATGGAGTGTATTAAATTGTTTACAAGTAGCTCTTTTGCCCCTATTTTGGCCTTTGAAATAGCTGATTTAGCTTCCAACCTATACTGAAAGTTTTGATACTGGAGTCTCAGCTATTGAATAGCCTAAGTGAACACAGCCAGCAGAAGAAAGTACACTCCCAGTGAGATGCAGGATAGTTAAGTAATAAAATGGTAATTTTCCATTGTTCTCTCTATGTATTGAGCTTTAGTTTTTCAGACAAATATAAGATAAGGAAGCAAGTGTGTGTACACAAAGTGATAACATAATGAGATATGATATTACCTGAAGTTTTATCCATTGTAATAGGCTGTGGTTTAAAAGTACAAAACCAGCTACTTCATATCTATACTATAATCGTGTTTGTAACTCGTCTGTCGCGAGTCAGTTGCGCACACATCTTCAAAAGAATGTTGGGTGCGTGAGGCAGACAAAAGAATGTTGCCTGCGGGCGCAGCCAAAAGAATCCACCTGGATGCAGCGAAGCCCTTTAACTACACCAATACTTTGCTTTGGGACAACTAACATCGGCAATTCAATCCATGACACTTTTTAAGAGCTTTGTGCGGCTCCTCTACTAGTATATGCAATAGACCCCATTAGCTTTATGTATATGTAAACAGTTTGTAGTGTAATTCGGATCTATGTATTTTTATCCCATGTTTAAAGAGACAAGAATTTAATAATTAAAATCGAATGATTTAGATAGCTCATGCAAATATGTCTGGAGCTCTATATGGCAACAGGATTAGCAAACTACTCAGCATTCCTCTGTATGAGCTCTTGGAAACAAGATACATTCCAACAAAGTATTCCAAGAGAAACAGGTGTTGAAAATGTAAAGTAGTTTTCTCTTAATAATGAAAACATTTAGCTAAAGCTATAGCAAAAGTTACTGAACCATGTATTATGACATTTAGCACTCAAATAGAATTCATTGTATTGTAGGTGGGGTTTTTTTTTGTTTGGTTAAAACAAGAAATGTTTCTAAAGGTTTAAAATATGTTCTGAATATGTTCAAGCAAAAAGCTGAAAAAAATTGTAAGGCATTGGTCTGGAGGGCAGTGAGTGTGGGTGTGTAAATATATATAGAAAAATATATATATATATATATATAAATAAATAAATAAATATATATATACGTTGATTGGAGTAGCCGTGTTAATCCAGTGATTTAGATATCAAAATAACAAGAGTATTGCATTGAGCAATGATACTTTTTTATTGGACTAACTATATATTTATAAGTTGACAAGCTTTCGGAAGAATTCCTTCCTTTCTCAAGTCTGAGGCAATACCGACCAATTCAATGAAATTTACAGATTATGGGGCCGATTTATCAAGCTTCGTATGGAGCTTGAAGTCCCTGTTTCCGCACGAGCCTAAAGACCGCTGCTCCATAACTTGTCCATCTGCTCCGAGGCCGCGGACAGAAATCAACCCGATCAAATATGATCGGTTTGATTGACACCCCTTGCTAGCGGCCGACTGGCCGCGAATCTGCAGGGGTGGCATTCCACAAGCAGTTCGATGTGTGGCGGACATGATACGCTACATCGTATCATGCCCGCTCGCACTATAGTAAATTGTCCCCTATATCAGCGGTTCCCAACCTGTGGTACGTGTACCCCTGGGGGTAATTGGCAGACCGGTTGGGGGTACGCAAAAATATTGTTGTTAATGGCAGAAGATGCGGGGGGCACTCTCAATGGGTCATCAACTAATAACCATCGTAGAACTGTGGAAGGAAGGAGTGCTCAGCCGGAAAGTGACAAGTGAAGTCCTGACCTGGCATATAGGCAGAAATATGTGGACCTGGTGTGGATGACTCCGGTCCACATATTAATGATCACCCTGTGTCACCAGACAGCTTAGCCTCCTGCTCCACCCAGCCCCATGCACAAAATTTTGACTGCGAGTGTGCAGTTAGAAGCAGCACTGCAGCAGCATAGCTGCAGGGACACGTGTGGTAGAGCCGTGGAGGTTGTGAGTCACACAGGCGAGGCGGGTCTGCATCACCAAATAAGTTATAGTCAGTCCTGGTAAGTAAAGTACTAGTGCTTGCTTGAGTCAGTTTGGTTCACTTCCAACTAAAAACGTCTATAGTGGCTGGGTGGTTAATATTGATCTGATCTCACAAATTCAAATATTTATTTTAATGATCATTACACTTTGACTCCCCCCCCAGGGCCCTGTTTAGGGGCAACCAGGCAGCTGCCAGGGGCACCAGCCACACAGCAGGGCTCCTCCTGACAATGAGATCTGAGCTTTAATCCTGTTGATACACGTACAGTTGTATGCCACTCAGGTATAGCTTACCTCCCCTATAAAAAAGTGCTTCCTTTATTTTGAGGGATGGGTGGGGGTAATGAATAGAGGGGGTACTCATAAATTAAATGCCTAATCAAGGGGTACGGGAGAGAAAAAAGGTTGGGAACCGCTGCCCTATATAAAACACAGGATGGCTAAAAAGAACTGTCTGCCTCTGTCACCTAAATGCCCCTCATGATTTTTACGACACCCCTCCTCTCTCTGCACTCAGATCTCTGTAACACTTTCTGTTCTTTTTAGCCATCCTGTGTTTTAAGATATAGGGGGATATTTATCAAGCTGTCAACCGCAAATACTCTTGAATTCCGCGTCGTAATTGTTGCGAGATTGATCTGACCTACTTTTAAAGCCTCAAGACCGGCAAATGTTGAAATTTGTGATGTAACATACGAACCAGCGATCTCAATCTGATGCAGAACGATGCTTACGTCATTACAGATGTTCCAAATACACATTTGGCTCTATTTGACACTTTTTGACATTTATTAAATAGTTAAGAGGTACGCTTGCGGCTTTTTCGACACAGCGTACCTGGTATTCAATCCGCCACCCTTGAGGCCGCGGATGCCATAGAAATCAATGGGAGTCTGAAAGCACTGAAAGCTTATGTTTGATGCTGCTAGAGAATGAAGCATACCCCACTGATTTCTATGGTAGAAAACAAGTGACGTTTACACCTAACACCCTAACATAAACCTGAAGGCCCCTATTTATCAAAGGTCTTGCGGACCGTGCGGATCAGGTCCGCAAGACCTCGCTAAATGCGGAGAGCAATACGCTCTCCGCATTTAACATTGCACCAACAGCTCACAAGAGCTGCTGGTGCAACGCCGCCCCCTGCAGACTCGCAGCCAATTGCCCGCCAGCAGGGGGTTTCAATCAACCCGATCGTACTCGATCAGGTTGAATTGTGGCGATTCCTGTCCACCTGCTCAGAGCAGGTGGACAGGGTTATGAAGCAGCGGTCTTTGTGAGCTTGATAGATAGGCCCCCAAGTCTAAACACCCCTAATCTGCCACTCCCCGACATTGCTGCAACCTAAATAAAGTTATTAACCCCTATTCCATTGCTCCCCGACACCGCTGCTACTAAATAAACTTATTAACCCCTAAACCTCTGGTCTCCCACATCACCACCACTAACTAAACCTATTAACCCCTAAACCGTCAGCACCCCACATTGCAAAAAAATAAATTAAGCTAGTTACCCCTATACCTAACAACCCCCTAACTTTAAATTAAAATTACAAGATCCCTATCTTAATATAAATTAAAACTTACCTGTTACAAAAGTTACAAAAAACCCCCCACTAAATTATGAGAGAAAAAAAAACTAATTATCAAAAATAATTTTTTTTATACCTAATCTAATAGCCCTATCAAAATAAAAAAGCCCCCCCAAAATAAAAAAACCCTAGCCTACAATAAACTACCAATGGCCTTTAAAAGGGCCATTTGTGGGGCATTGCCACAAAGATATCAGCACTTTTACCTGTAAAAAAAAATACAAACACCCCCCAACAGTAAAACCCACCACCCAACCAACCTGAAGATAGAAGATGCCACCTGGATGAAGACTTCGCCGGCTGTATGATGCCTTCCCTGGATGGATCCTTCAAGTGGGACTTCAAGAACTGTAAGTGGATTGTCAGGGGTTAGTGTAAGGCTTTTTAAGGTTTTTTTTGGGTGGGTTTTATTTTTAGATTATGGTCTGGGCAGTAAAAGAGCTAAATGCCCTTTAAAGGGCAATGCCCATACAAATGCCCTTTTCATGGCAATGGGTAGCTTTGGTTATTTTAGAAATACTCAAACTCTAGAAAAGATCAAAGTGACATAAAATACTGTCACTTTAAAGAAAGGGATATTTGCACTCATAAATCTTTGTAGAGGCAATCTCTCATTTATTAATATGCCTTAAACACAAGTATCATTGACTGGAAAATGTAACAAAGATCTTGCACTGAAAAACACAAAACATACAAAAACAATAAACATTGCTTTTTAAAAATTGCATATAAACAAAACACAGGAGACAACCCCTTAAATATAGATATAAACTAAAGTGCAGTCCTCCAAAAGCATGATCGCAAACACTTAGCTGCATCCAAGATTTGATTTAATCTACTCACACAGTCCTCAAGGAAATGCAGCTGGCCAGCAAGCTGAAAGTCTCGAGGTATACCTCTTTGCTTCAAGGCTAGTTTCAACCAAGCCTGCCTTAAGGTTCCTTAACATGGATACTCCGGTTTTACAGAATGACGTCAGAGGTAGGAGTGTTGGTGTCCTAACACACCCCTCATTTGATTGGTCGACTTCCAAACAATAAAACCTTTTTAAGCAAATCTGCCTGTCAGCAGCAAGATACGCAAAGGCAGCTGTTGAATAGCATAGCTGGTGTATAGCATAGTTACAACCTTGTGGAGACTGAACCCAAACTTTCCAAATACACAGTTCTGTGTTCCAATACTCAGCAGGGTATGTCTGATCCAACCTATTCTAGGTATTTCACGGATGTCCGGAAACTCCTCCTACCGGCATTCTTGGTGACTGGAAAGTTCATATATCTAAAAGAGGGTAACCTTGTCCCCAAGGTAATGTTTAAAGAAACAAAGTCCATAAACAAATGTAGCAAATGGGAAAACACACTTGGTGCCAATTGGAACAGCCAATAGGATGAGAGCTGCTCAAATCCTATTGGCTGATTGAAACAGCCAATAGGATTTTAGCAGCTCTAATCCTATTGGCTTATTGAAATCTTTAAGCCAACAGGAATGCAAGGGACGCCATCTTGGATGGAGTCACTTGCATTGAAGTTACAGTTTACGGCGGCCACCATATAAAGAGGATGCTCCACGCCGGATGTCTTCGGGATGGACCCGCTCTGCGCCGGATGGATGAAGATAGAAGATGCCGTCTGGATGAGGACTTCATGCCGCCCGGATGAGGACTTCTCCAGCTGGATGAAGATGGATGAGGCAGCCCGGATGAAGACTTCTTGCCGCCTGGATGAGATCCTTCAAGCAGGACTTCAAGAACTGTAACCCTTTTTTTAAGGGTTTTTTGGGTGGGTTTTATTTTTAGATTAGGGTCTGGGCACGTAAAAGAGCTATTTATTTTCATAAATAAGGAAAGCATATTGAGATCCGTGGCTGCGATGTTAGGCGAGCGTATTGATGCCGGCGAATGCAACATAGTTGACAGCTTGATACATATCCCCCCATGTCTCGCTAATGTGTTCAACATATCACCTCCCCTAAGGGTTTTTTATGATTTCAATTGCATTCCATTTAAAGGAACACACATTTCCCCTATGAGATGAACAATTTATGCAACCTTTGGTGTTAAAATTTTGCCCTGTTACACATGATTAAAAGTTAAGACCAGTTTTTTGATGGTCACATGCCTTGCAATTTTTGTCTATATTTTTCTATTATGTTGCAGATTTGATAATACTGCAAGGAATATTTAGTGACAAAGGTAGGTTTCATGTTACCTCTGTAAGAAGCATCTTTCTTTAATTTAGCTGGTTTCAATAGATTCCCTCTATCCATTTTGATACCTCTTCTTAAGCACCTTTTATCACTTTATCAGGATAATCTCTACTGCTCAGCATCTTTTGCAGAGCTATTATTTCAGAATTAAATGATTCCTCTTTAGAACTAATACGCTTGGCTTGTAGAAACTGACCTTTAGCAATGCCACAAAATACATGTTTGGGATGTGAGTTTGACGTGTGCAATAATGAATTCCCTAATATTTGTTTACGATACAAATTTATATCTATGTGCTTATGTACAAAATCAAACTTAAGATTAATATCCAAAAAGTGGATTTCTGACTTGTGCCACTGAAAAGTAAATTTAATTTCTGGTATACTTTGATTTAAGTGATTCACAAAAAGGCCAGCTTTCTGTTCATTAAATGTGCCAATAAATATAAGATCATCAATAAAAACCTCTTATAATACTTTGGGGCCTATTTATTAAAGGTCTTGCGGACCTGATCCGACAATGCGGATCAGGTCCGCAAGACCTCGCTGAATGCGGAGAGCAATACGCTCTCCACATTTAACATTGCACCAGCAGCTCACAAGAGCTGCTGGTTCAACACCGCCCCCTGCTGACTCGCAGCCAATGGGCCGCCAGCAGGGAGCTGCCAATCAACCCGATCATACTCGATCGGGTTGATTTCCGGCGATTCCTGTCCGCCTGCTCAGAGCAGGCGGACAGGGTTATGGAGCAGCGGTCTTTAGATCGCTGCTTCATAACTTGTGTTTCTGGCGAGCCTGAAGACTCGCCAGAAACACGGGCCCACAAGCTCCATACGGAGCTTGATAAATGGGCCCCTTTATCTTATTACCATAAGGGTTACTATCTCCAAAGAGGAAACTGTACTCCCACCAACCCATAAATAGGTTGGCGTACGAGGGGGCAAATTTTGCCCCCATCGCTGTACCCCTCTTTTGGAGATAATAAGAACCTTCAACAGGAAGAAGTTGTGCTCTAGGAGGAACTGAGTCACTCTAAGGATATAATCTATTGTCTCATCACTATAGTTAGTCATTAGGTTCAAGAAAAATCTGACTGCTACAAATCCCAAAGAATGTGGAATCGAAGTATAAAGAGCAGTTGTATCTATGATTAACCAACTCAATATCATCCTCCACTTGTAAAGATTTAACTAGGGTCAGTATGTGGGTAGTGTCTTTCATATAACTGGGAAGTGACAAAACCAAAGGTTGCCAGATAATGTTGATCCACTCTGACAGATGTTCATAAAGAGAACCAATACCTGCAATGATTGGTTGCCCCCTGATATTGTCCAAACCCTTGTGAACTTTAGGCAAGTGGTGGAAGATCTAACTGGATGAACAATAAAAAGATAATAAAAAGTACTCTTATCTAGGATGCCCGTATAAAGTCCATCATCTAATCGGGACTACAATTTGTTTTGGAAAGATCTAGGTGGATTATTGCTAAGGATACAATATGACACTTGATCATTCAATTGTCTGTTCGCTTCATCTATGTAGAACAGTCTATCCATAACCACAATGCTGCCACCCTTATCTGATTGTTTGATTACAATTGATTGGTTGTTTTGTAAAAATGTGATAGCATCCCTTTCCTTCCTAAGCCAAAGCACTCACAGGATTTTCCAAATTGTAAAATTTATACAAATTCTCTTCCTCAGACAAAGTACATCAATTACAAGTGTAAACTTATATGTGTAGACTCACCCATCTTCAAAGTGCAGTGTGCAAAAAAAGTTATTGTGTGCACATCATACCATCGGCATAGATTGTATAGAACTTCCAGTCACCTAATGTAAGGGTGTTACGTGCGTATCCGTGTTGCTAAAGTGATAGCTAAACATTATTCTCATGTGACCTATTAGTTCACTAGATATAGATAAGAAATGTGCATTCATTTCATTACAAATGCACATTTGTTAACGAAAAATGGATATTCATTTTGTTTTCACGAATATCCAAAAGAATGTACCAATCAGCCAATCGGATTGAACTTGAATCCGAAGTCAATGAAGAAAAAAAGTGGAAAAAAACGAACACCCCACTCTCACGCAAATCCGATCGCATTTTCTCATGTGCGCTAACCCAATGTTCTTCACATAACAGAATATGTTCTATTTATTCATAAATACATATTTCTACATATATCTGATGGTATTTTGGTACAATATATATCTATACCTATATATACATAGATGAATATATATAGGTATAGATATATACAGATATATATATATATATATATATATATATATATATGAATGGCTATTTAGAAATACATAGAACATATTCTGCTATGTGTAGAACATTGGAATGTGAAAGGGCTCTAATGCACATATATATATATATATATATATATATATATATATATATATATATATATATATATATATATATATATATATATATAGCAAGTGAAGAAAGGATTATGCCAGCACACTCCAAGGTCAATTAAAAATCAAGTCTTTATTCGTCACAGGAAAAAAACATTGAAAACACGCCTGACATGTTTCGGCATTACTGCCTTAATCATAAGCGTGCTTTCAATTAAAAATGAACACAATATATAATGCCCACCATTTTACTATAGGTTGTTCCAGATCATTTGACTAAATTGCAAGATTCTAAAGTCTAAAGGCATACTGAGGTAAAATACAGTTCATGGTAATATTAGTATTGGGTGACTAGAAAGTATGAAAAACGAGTATGTACATAGTATATATATATAAAAATACACTTACAAAAATACAGTTAAAAAAAGAGTTACATTGGGATATTAATGATGATGAAGAGGCAACCAGACCGCAACTGTTAGTTCAAAGCTTAGATGAACAAAAGCACATGCATAAAGGAAGAGAACGTATTAATCATAGTTAGATGTGAGTTAAGCAATGCAGCTCAATTTAGAGAGAACAAACATATTGCATACATAGTGGCAAAAATCCGAAAAAAATATTAAAGCACCTGATAATAATGCAAAAGACTAACGGCTTAATTTAGAGTTTGGCGTTAGCCGTCAAAAGCAGCGTTAAGGGGTCCTAACGCTGCTTTTTACCGCCCGCTGGTATTTAGAGTCAGGCAGGAAAGGGTCTACCGCTCACTTCCTTTCCGCGACTCCAGGCTACCGCAGATCCCCTTACGTCAATTGCGTATTCTATCTTTTCAATGGGATTTGCCTAACGCTGGTATTTGGAGTCTTGGAACAAGTGAGCGGTAGAGCCTCTACCAACAAGACTCCTACCGCCAAAAAAAGTCAGTAGTTAAGAGCTTTATGGGCTAACGCCGGAACATAAAGCTCTTAACTACAGTGCTACAAAGTACACTAACACCCATAAACTACCTATGAACCCCTAAACGGTGGCCCCCCCACATCGCAAACCCTCTAATAAAATTTTTTAACCCCTAATCTGCCGACCGGACACCGCCGACACCTACATTATAGCTATGAAACCCTAATCTGCTGCCCCTAACATCGCCGACACCTATATTATATTTATTAACGCCTAATCTGCCCCCCCAACGTCGCCGCTAACTACCTACATTTATTAACCCCTAATCTGCCGACCGGACCTCGCCGCCACTATAATAAATGTATTAATCCCTAAACTGCCGCACTCCCGCCTCGCAAACACTATATAAAAAATTATTAACCCCTAATCTGCCGTCCCTAACATCGCCGTCACCTACCTACAATTATTAACCCCTAATCTCCCGCCCGCAACGTCGCCGCTACTATAATAAATGTATTAACCCCTAAACGTGTCTAACCCTAACACCCCCCTAACATAAATATAATTTAAATAAAACTAAATAATATTCCTATAATTAAATAAATTAATCCTATTTAAAACTAAATACTTACCAACGGCTAGATTTAGAGTTTTGTCGGTAAAGACCCGCGTAGCTAACGCTGGCTTTTTTCTGGCCGCACCTTTTAAATACCTCTGGTATTGAGAGTACACAGAATTGCTGCGTTAGGCTCCAAAAAGGGAGCGTACAGGCATATTTACCGCCACTGCAACTCTCGATACCAGAGTTGCTTACGGACGCGGCCAGCTTCAAAAACGTGCTCGTGCACGATTCCCCCATAGAAAACAATGGGGCTGTTTGAGCTGAAAAAACCTAACACCTGCAAAAAAGCCGCGTTCAGCTCCTAACGCAGCCCCATTGTTTGCTATGGGGAAACACTTCCTACGTCTGTACCTAACACCCTAACATGTCCCCCGAGTCTAAACACCCCTAACCTTACACTTATTAACCCCTATTCTACCGCCCCCGCTATCGCTGACCCCTGCATATTATTTTTAACCCCTAATCTGCCGCTACTTACATTATCCCTATGTACCCCTAATCTGCTGCCCCTAACACCGCCGACCCCTATATTATATTTATTAACCCCTAATCTGCTCCCCACAACGTCGCCTCCACCTGCCTACACTTATTAACCCCTAATCTGCCGAGCGGACCGCACCGCTATTATAATAAAGTTATTAACCCCTAATCTGCCTCACTAACCCTATAATAAATAGTATTAACCCCTAATCTGCCCTCCCTAACATCGCCGACACCTAACTTCAAACATTAACCCCTAATCTGCCGACTGGAGCTCACCGCTATTCTAATAAATGTATTAACCCCTAAAGCTAAGTCTAACCCTAACACCCCCCTAAGTTAAATATAATTGAAATCTAACGAAATTAATTAACTCTTATTAAATAAATTATTCCTATTTAAAGCTAAATATTTACCTGTAAAATAAATCCTAATATAGCTACAATATAAATTATATTTATATTATAGCTATTTTAGGATTTATATTTATTTTACAGGTAACTTTGTATTTATTTTAACCAGGTACAATAGCTATTAAATAGTTAAGAACTATTTAATAGCTAAAATAGTTAAAATAATTACAAAATTACCTTTAAAATAAATCCTAACCTAAGTTACAATTAAACCTAACACTACACTATCAATAAATTAATTAAATAAAATACCTACAATTACCTACAATTAAACCTAACACTACACTATCAATAAATTAATTAAATACAATATCTACAAATAAATACAATGAAATAAACTAACTAAGTTACAAAAAATAAAAAAATATTTACAAACATCAGAAAAATATTACAGCAATTTTAAACTAATTACACCTACTCTAAGCCCCCTAATAAAATAACAAAGACCCCCAAAATAAAAAAATGCCCTACCCTATTCTAAATTACTAAAGTTCAAAGCTCTTTTACCTTACCAGCCCTGAACAGGGCCCTTTGCGGGGCATGCCCCAAAGAATTCAGCTCTTTTGCCTGTAAAAAAAAACACATACAATACCCCCCCCCCAACATTACAACCCACCACCCACATACCCCTAATCTAACCCAAACCCCCCTTAAATAAACCTAACACTAAGCCCCTGAAGATCTTCCTACCTTATCTTCACCATACCAGGTTCACCGATCGATCCAGAAGAGCTCCTCCGATGTCTTGATCCAAGCCCAAGCGGTGGGCTGAAGATGTCCATGATCCGGCTGAAGTCTTCATCCAAGCGGGAGCTGAAGAGGTCCATGATCCGGCTGAAGTCTTCTATCAACGGCATCTTCAATCTTCTTTCTTCCGGATCCATGTTCATCTTGCAGACCTCCGACGCGGAACATCCTGCTGGCCCGACGGACTACCGACGAATGAAGGCTCCTTTAAGGGACGTCATCCAAGATGGCGTCCCTCGAATTCCGATTGGCTGATAGGATTCTATCAGCCAATCGGAATTAAGGTAGGAAAATTCTGATTGGCTGATGGAATCAGCCAATCAGAATCAAGTTCAATCCGATTGGCTGATCCGATCAGCCAATCAGATTGAGCTCGCATTCTATTGGCTGTTCCGATAAACTAATCTATAATACAAAAAAAACAAACACTAAATTACAGAAAATAAAAAATATTACAAGAAGTTTAAACTAATTACACCTAATCTAAGCCCCATAATAAAATAATAAAGCCCCCCAAAATAAAAAAAATTCCCTACCCTACCTTAAAAGGGCTTTTTGCGGGGCATTGCCCCAAAGTAATCAGCTCTTTTACCTTTTAAAAAAAATACAACCCCCCTCAACATTAAAACCCACCACCCACATACCCCTACTCTAACCCACCCAGTCCCCCCTTAAAAAAACCTAACACTAACCCCCTGAAGATCTCCCTACCTTGAGCCGTCTTCACCCAGCCGAGCCAATCAGATTGAAGTTCAATCCGATTGGCTGATCCAATCAGCCAATCGGATTGAGCTCGCATTCTATTGGCTGATTGGAACAGCCAATAGAATGCGAGCTCAATCCGATTGGCTGACTGGATCAGCCAATTGGATTGAACTTCAATCTGATTGGCTGATTGAATCAGCCAATCAGATTTTTCCTACCTTAATTCCGATTGGCTGATAGAATCCTATTAGCCAATCAGAATTCGAGGGACGTCATCTTGGATGACGTCACTTAAAGGAACCGTCATTCGTCATTAGTCCGTCGGGGAAGGTGAATGTTCCGCGTCGGCGGTCTGAAGATGGAGCCGGAAGAAAGAAGATAGAAGATGCCGCTTGGAGGAAGACATTGCCCTGATGGAGGACCTCTTCTTTGCCGCTTGGATCAAGACTTTGGCCGGATGGAGGACCACATCGCCCGGATTGGATGAAGAATTCGGCTCGGCTGGGTGAAGACAGCTCAAGGTAGGGTGATCTTCAGTGGGTTAGTGTTAGGTTTTTTTAAGGGGGGATTGGGTGGGTTAGAGTAGGGGTATGTGGTATGTGGGTGGTGGGTTTTAATGTTGGGGGGGTTGTATTTTTTTTTTACAGGTAAAAGAGCTGATTACTTTGGGGCAATGCCCCGCAAAAAGCCCTTTTAAGGGCTGGTAAAAGAGCTGATTACTTTGTAATTTAGAATAGGGTAGGGAATTTTTTTTATTTTGGGGGGCTTTATTATTTTATTAGGGGGCTTAGATTAGGTGTAATTAGTTTAAACTTCTTGTAATATTTTTTTATTTTCTGTAATTTAGTGTTTGTTTTTTCTGTATTATAGTTTAGTTTTTTTAATTAAATGTAATTGTAGGTAATTGTAGTTAATTTATTTAATTAATTTAATGATAGTGTAGTGTTAGGTTTAATTGTAACTTAGGTTAGGATTTATTTTACAGGTAATTTTGTAATTATTTTAACTAGGTAGCTATTAAATAGTTAATAACTATTTAATAGCTATTGTACCTAGTTAAAATAAATACAAAGTTGCCAGTAAAATAAATATAAATCCTAAAATAGATACAATGTAATTATTATTTATATTGTAGCTATATTAGGGTTTATTTTCTAGGTAAGTATTTAGTTTTAAATAGGATTAATTTATTTAATTATAGGAATATTATTTCGTTTTATTTAAATTATATTTATGTTAGGGGGGTGTTAGGGTTAGGGTTAGACAGGTTTAGGGGTTAATAAATTTATTATAGTAGCGGCGACGTTGCGGGCGGGAGATTAGGGGTTAATAATTGTAGGTAGGTGGCGGCAATGTTAGGGACGGCAGATTAGGGGTTAATATTTTTTTATATAGTGTTTGCGAGGCGGGAGTTCGGCGGTTTAGGGGTTAATACATTTATTATAGTGGCGGCGAGGTCCGGTCGGCAGATTAGGGGTTAATAAGTGTAGGTAGGTAGCGGCGATGTTGGGGGGGGCAGGTTAGGGGTTAATAAATATAATGTAGGTGTCGGCGATGTTAGGGGCAGCAGATTAGGGGTTCATAGCTATAATGTAGGTGGCGGCGGTGTCTGGAGCGGCAGATTAGGGGTTAATAATATAATGCAGGGGTCGGCGATGTTGGGGTCGGCAGATTAGGGGGTTAATAAGTATAAGGTTAGGGGTGTTTAGACTCGGGGTTCATGTTAGGGTGTTAGGTGCAGACTTAGAGAGTGTTTCCCTATAGGAAACAATGGGGCTGCGTTAGGAGCTGAACGCTGCTTTTTTGCAGGTGTTAGGTTTTTTTTCAGCCAGCTCAGCCCCATTGTTTCCTATGGGGATATCGTGCACGAGCACATTTTTCCAGCTTACCGCTACCGTAGGCAACGCTGGTATTGAGGGTTGAAGTGGCGCTAAATTATGCTCAACGCTCCCTTTTATGAGCCTAACGCAGCCACTCAGACAACTCTAAATACCAGCGTTGTCTTAAGGGTGCGCTGGGGAAAAAAGCAGTGTTAGCTACGCGGGTCTTTACCGACAAAACTCTAAATCTAGGCGAAAGTCACTTGTGCTTGAGTTTCAGTATAGGTGTACTAGTTGGTCGATATATGCATATAGTAGGTTCCTTAAAAATGCATTGAGAAAGTATCTAGTTCTATAATGGCCACAATAAAAATAAGGATAGTAATATTATTAAAGCAAATAGAGATTAACATGAGTACTGGTTGACTGATTCTAGTTAACTAAAGGACACAAGGTAAAAAAGTAAAAGATCACATATGTATAGATGAAAACAGTCTCCATTATACTAGCATTATTTAATATTTAACATTTAATATTAAGTAACCTCTATGTTATTCCCAAAAATGTATTAACTCAAAAGCTGAGTTAAAGCCTTTGGGGGTGCGGGTATCTAGAATGAAGATCAAGAAAACTTCTCTTTTTAGGAGTAATTTATTTGTTTTACCTCCTCTAGTTGGATATCTAACTTTCTCTATGACCTCCCACCTTAGAGTAGTTGTTACATAGTTGCGTTTAACTATAAAATGTTTCACTAATTCAGAACATTGGTCAGACCTCTTAATATCAGACAAGTGTGGTCTGACTCTCTCCCTTACTTCTCGTGAGGTGCATCCAATGTACTGCTTCTTATTACATGTCCACCAAAAAAGGTCAATAACATTCTTAGATCTGCAATTAACACAGTTTTTTAAAGTGTATTGTTTTCCTGTCACTGATAATTCAAATGTGTCAGTCATGTCGTCAAAACCACAAGGGATGCATTGTCTATAGCCATACCTTTAACTTCCAACCATGAGCTTTGCAATTTCTTTGTCCTTATCTCACTAGGAGACAAGATATTGCCAATTGAGATCCCTCGTTTATGTGAGAAGGATCAACCTTCTTCTACAATGTGTTGTAAGCCATCATCTGTAGATAGCATTGGGAAATGCTTCCATACTGTGTTACATATTTCATAGTAGTCAGATGAAAATTGTTTAACAAAATTAGTAGGATTGTGGTTGTGCTTATCTTCTTCTGTGAATGATTTATCAACTAGAAGGTTTTTTTCTGTCTAAATTGTCAACCTCTCTCTTTGCTTTGAAAATAGTTTTCCTGTCATAACCTCTATTCAGTAGTCCGTTAACCAGATCTTCACTCTGTTTCTCATAATCTTTATGCTGACTGCAGTTATGTTTTATTCTAATAAATTGCCTCTTGGCTATAGAAAAAGGAACCTGTTTTGGGTGATTACTTTTCCCATGTAGAAGGGTGTTACCCACAATAGGTTTCCTATAAATAGTAGATTCTATTGTATTAGCTTCTTGGTTAAACATTAGAGTAATATCCAAATAGTTTATTTTTTGGCTGTTAAACTCATAGGTAAATCTTAGACCTAGTGGGTTATCATTGAGATACAAAAGGAAGTCACTCATTATTCTGCTGTCACCGGACCAAACATACAATAAGTCATCGATAAAACGATGATAAGTCCTTATATACTCTGTGAAAGGATTTAGTTCTCTATAAATATATAATGACTCCCACCAACCTATGGTTACATTTGTGTATGAGAGGGCAAATTTTGCCCCCATCGCTGTGCCACGGATTTGAAGGTAGAAATCTTTATTAAAGGGACAGCCTACACCAGAATTGTTATTGTTTAAAAAGATAGATAATCCCATTATTACCCATTCCCCAGTTTTGCATAAATAACACTGTTATATTAATATATGTTTTACCTCTGTGATTACCTTGTATCTAAGCCTCTGCAGACTGCCCCTTATCTCAGTACCTTTGACAGACATGCAGTTTAACCAATCAGTGCAGACTCCTAAATAACTCCATGGGAGTGAGCACAATATTATCTAGTATGACACACATGCACTAGCACTGTCTAACTGTGAATAACTTTCAAAATGCTCTTAGCTAAGAAGCGGTTTTGAGCGGTTTTAGAAATCAGTTTGAGCCTACCTAGGTTTAGCTTTTCAAAAATACCACCAAGGGAACAAACCAAATTTGATGATAAAAGTAAATTGGAAAGTTGTTTACAATGGCATGCCCTATCTGAATCATGAAAGTTTAATTTTGACTAGACTGTCCCTTTAAATTTGAAGAAATTGTGTGTCAGCAGAAAATGAGTGACCTCCATAAGGTAGTCAATGAAATCTGTAGTAAAGTCAGTATAGTTAGTGATAAAATGTTTGACTGCTCTCAAACCTACTTGGTAGGGTATTTTAGAATAGAGCGAGACCACGTCAACTGTTAGCCGTTAACAATTGAGATGGTTACATTTAAAATTGTCAAAAGTTTGTAGGACATGCTTAGTATCCCTCAAGTAACTTGGTAATTGTAGAACCAGCGGTGTCTATATATGTGTACATATGTATTTATGTGTTTATATGTGTACAGTATATATGTCTGTAAATACATATATATATACATATAAATACATCTGTACAGATATATAGACATATATACATACATATACATCTTTAAACATGTTTATGTACTCTATGTATCTCAATGTTAAAGCCCTTTGTCTGACTTTTTTTTCTAACACCTGAGATCTCATATCTTTGAGTCTTTTTTCATTAGATGGTGTTATTATGGGTGTAACTATACTTTGTAATGTATTTTTTATGTGTTTTGTGCAACTTTTATGTTTAACAGTTAACCAGAGCTCTGAAGTAGCAGTAATCATTCTGGTGTATATTATGATTGCACTCAAGCGATTGCATTTACTTTCAACTTGTAATACCAGCGCAATTTAACCTGCATGCAAACAATTGCAAAAACCCAATATCGCTTGCAACTCGTAATCTGGCCCTATATCTATTTAAT
Organism: Bombina bombina; assembly: GCF_027579735.1. Taxonomy (NCBI): domain Eukaryota; kingdom Metazoa; phylum Chordata; class Amphibia; order Anura; family Bombinatoridae; genus Bombina; species Bombina bombina. Next base: position 187,580,412 of record NC_069501.1, on the reverse strand, counting down.
AATATAAACATTATGTCATCTCTTGTATCTGCCCTATGAGCATTTTTCTTTATTGTGCTAACATGGAACTGTGCAAGAGCATTCTGTAATATCTGAAAACACCCTACATAATATGACATTTACATAAAAATGTAGGTGTACTAAAAGCCTGGTTTATTATTCTCTAATCCCACTTCTCTACCGCTGATTCAGGCCTTGCGTAACCTGTTGTGTTTGTTCAGAAACTGGTCTTTCTGTTTGCAAAACCACATCTCATCTCATTTTTACCCAGCCACCTTCTGCCTGACTGCAACCTTCATAATTTTCTTCTGCTTCCTCACCTGTTACCTACCCTTCCTGCTCCATCGCCAGTGGTGTCACTAGGGGGTGGGGGGGTGTGTGGACTGTACCATGTGGCACCCTCCGGGGGGTGACACCACTAGCCAGAGTTTCTCTAAATGGGAACTGGGAAATCATGTTGTTTCTCTAAACGGGAACCGGGAAATCGTGAGGGGGATGCCTGGCACCTGATCGCATGACTGTCTCACACTGTCTCTAAAGTGAAGGAGCCACGTATGATGCTCACCAGACCGGTACGGTTACGGTACACTAAGCGCGGGCGGGGGTCTGGGGGTGGGCAGAGTGCAGAGGTGATTGGTCATAAGACGCGGTAGGCACGTGGCCCAGGGTTGTGCACTGACAGACTTGGAGTCAGAAAGCAGAATTTTCAAAGTTTGCGCGCCTACACGTTTTCTTTAGTGATTTATTTTTAGACTGCACTGTTTATCTTTCATTTGATGCTGAGTCAGGGAGAAGCTCTAGGCATGCGCTTTATAATTAATGCAGTGTAGTTTACATATTTTGTATGTATGTGTGTCTGAGTTTTTGTGTGTGTGTGTCTGAGTGTTTTTGTGTGTGTGTGTGTGTCTGAGTGTTTTTGTGTGTGTGTGTGTGTGTCTGAGTGTTTGTGTGTGTCTGAGTGTTTATGTGTGTGTGTGTGTCAGAGTTTTTTTGTGTGTGTGTGTGTCAGTGTTTTTGTGTGTGTGTCAGAGTGTTTTTGTGTGTGTCTGAAGAGGTGTGTGTGTGTGTCTGAGTGTTTTTGTGTGTGTGTGTCAGAGTGTTTTTATGTGTGCGTGTGTGTCAGTGTTTTTGTGTGTTTGTGTCAGAGTTTTTGTATGTGTCTGAAGAGGTGTGTGTGTCTGAGTGTTTGTGTGTGTGTCTGAGTGTTTATGTCTGAGTGTTTTTGTGTGTGTCTGAGTGTTTTTGTGTGTGTGTGTCTGAGTGTGTTTCCGAGTGTTTGTGTGTGCATCTGAGTGTGTTTTTATGTGTGTCTGACAGTCTGAGTGTGTGTGTGTGTGAGTGTTTGTATGTGTGTGTGCCTGTGTTTTTGTGTTTATGTGTGTCTGCTTTTTGTCCATTGGAGAAGTTTGCGTTTTCTATGAAATCCTCTTCTTGCAGTAAAAAGAAAACATTACTGGGGGTGGGGGATGACACCATAACTTACCGTGCCGGGTGACACCAACCCTAGTGACGCCACTGTACGTCACTAATCCTGGTTTCTGACACACTCCCCTCCCTCACTTCCCTCTCAGGCTCCTTTCTCCATGCTGATCATTCCTTCTCTATGAAAACCACACTCTTATGAAATCCACACTCTTATGCAAGCAATCCCACTGCTTGTGTTTGTGTTGCGTGAGTGTATGTGCAATGTAATGAATTGATGGAAGTGTAACGTATGAGTGTATGTCTGTGTTTGTATAAAGATTTTCTAATGCATTTTGATACTTTTTTTGTTTTTTTATCACTAGCTCTGCATACTAAATTAAGATACACAGCTAAACTTAAGACTGTTTAAATGCTTCTAAAAGGGCACACAAATATATCAATTGTGTCTGATGTTTTCTTTACCCATTGGTTACTTGTTTTTTGCTTCTATGTAGAGTCTACATAACTCCTGTATAAACACCTATTACATATACAATTTTATGCAATTAAACATTGGTTATAGAAGATCAAGATGTTTTTAATCTTGACTTATTCAAACAAGTGTTTTTGTATGTGACACATACATATAAAGAGGATGGATACTTTCACTCACTTGTTTTTCTGTTAACTCCGGATTACAGCCGTTGCTTCTATAGCTGAAATTAAGTGCAGCACCTGAATATATCCTTGGTGCTCACTCATAAGTATAACTGTGAAAAAAGTTATCCAGAGTACATTGCTACAGAAAAATTATAGTTGAAAAGGCAACAATCACTGCTTGGAATTTGGTGCGCATAAAACTTCACATTTATTAGATAAAGTAGTTAAAAACTCACAATATACCAGACATGCTACAGAGGAGTGTAGGTATTAACACAGCCGGTGTCTACGTCATCTGACATGTTTCACGCCATTCTGGCGCTTTCTCAAAGATAGCCTGGGGTAGGTCAGCTGTCTGGCTTTTACACTCTGGTACATACGCCCATCTACGTATGTTATCTAATAGGCTAATAGTAAGGCTGACACACATACCCCCAGGCTATATAGCAAAGTTCACCATATACAAGCATAATAAAAACAGAAACAATGTTTACTTAATTCTATATACACGATCTAAGTTAAAAACATATGTCATACTATGTATCAGAAGAACAATAAAACATAGTAGCAAATAACAGAACATATCGAAATCGTGATTTCCTGCTATACTTAATAGCTATCTCCCAAAAGTAACCGATCTGCCTTAGACGTCAAAATAGAGTATCCTCTTTGAATTAGCTCAAATTGTTATCTTTAGGAATAGAATATTACTGCAGACCGCTACGAACACCTGTCAATGAACACTATTCTTGGACCAACAGAATTTACCCTTTACATATTTACATGAAATACAAAAGAATAGTGAAAACCTAATATTGATTACACTAATTCTAGTGATTCGTGTAGGAATATTGACATCCTTATTATCGTGGGTTTAACCACATTATTAGAGGCCAACATGTCATCAGAAATAATGTCTTATTGTGCGACAGCCAATCAGAGGAAAAGAATACAAGGTACCAAATATACCATAGCCTATATTATTTTCCTTGGTATAGATCTATATCCAATCTCAGATTTATACCTTGAGGTTCTTTGGTATTTAATTTAAAAATCCACTGGACTTCTTTGTCCAAAAGTCTTTTGAACCAATCCCCTCATCTTATCTGAAATGGGATAAAGTCTATAGCCTGGAACTGTAGCGCCCCTTTACCTTCCTTGTGTTTGACAAAGTGTTTTGCTACAGGTGTCTTAGGGGGATCTTTCTTAATGGAGAGAAGATGTTCTCTAATCCTGTCTTTCAAATTTCGACTGGTACAGCCTATGTATTGTTTTTTTACAGACTTTACAAGTGATCAAATATATCACATATTTGGAGCCACAGTTTAGTCTGTATTTTAAAATATAATTTTCCTTTGGCTGAAAATTATATTCCTCGAGAGCCAAGTTTTAGATCCCGGTTTTTGAGAGCTGTAAAAATAGTTAACCACTTCAGTACCTATAGTGGGCGCCCTTTTTGAAACAAATGTATACCCTTTCTCTAAGATCTTACCAAGTTGGGGATCTAGTTTCAATATATCCATATTGTTTTTAATTATGGTAGTGATCTGCTGAAATTGTTTGCTGTAGGCCGTAACAAAGTATACTGGTCTGTTTTTATTTTTATTTTTGCCTTTGTAACCATTTTTGAATTTATTTTTGTTCCTTCTATTCAAAAGTGTATTCCTGTTCAGTAGCCTGACTTCTGACCTTAGTTTCAGTAAAGTTTATTTCTGGTAACCCCTATCCTCTAAACGATGGACAAGATCTATGGAATGTTCATCATATTTGGTTGTAGTATTACAGATCATTCTGATTCAAATCAATTGTCCTTTAGGAATGACTTTTGTAACATGTGTGGGATGACAGGAGTCAGCCTGTAATATTGTGTTGCCTGTAGTTTCTTTCCTATATAGAGTTCAATCATCACATTTTCCCCACCTGTAACTTGTATATCCAAATATTGTATAGTTTTATCATCAATTATGTATGTAAATTTTAAATTAACATTATTGCTATTTAGCTGCTCGACGAAAGATGCCCCGTCCAGACCCGTACCATTCCAGATTATTATCAGATCGTCAATATATCTGGCATATAGTTAAATTTTATTTGCAAACATGTTATCATCACCAAAGATATTTGAGGACTCGAACCACCCCACAAAGAGGTTTGCATATGTGGGGGCACATTTTTCCCACATTGCCGTGCCACAGGTCTGGAGGTAGAACCCTCCATCGAACAGGAAATAGTTATGTGTCAGGAGAAAACGTAAAAGTTCCAAAGTAAATTCAATTATTTCACTTGAGAAAGTACTTTTAAGAAGTAGATGATATGTAACTGCCTCAATTCCTAATGTATGTGGAATGCATGAATATAATGAACTGACATCTATTGTTAGCCATTTGAAATTACTATGCCTTTCAAATTGTTCAAGTTTCCATAGTATATCAGTGGTATCTCCAATAAAACCTGGTATATTTGATACCTTGTATTCCTTTCCCTTGATTGGCTGTCGGACAATAAGACATTATTTCTGATGACATGTCTGTTGGCCTCTAATAATATGGTTAAACCCGCGATAATAAGGATGTCAATATTCCTACATGAATCACTAGAATAAGTGTAATCAATATTAGGTTTTCACTATTCTTTTGTATTTCATGTAAATATGTAAAGGGTAAATTCTGTTGGTCCAAGAATAGTGTTCATAGCGGTCTGCAGTAATATTCTATTCCTAAAGATAACAATTTGAGCTAATTCAAAGAGTGTGCTCAATTTTGACGTCTAAGGAAGATCGGTTACTTTGGGAGATAGCTATTAAGTATAGCAGGAAATCCCAATTTCGATATGTTCTGTTATTTGCTACTATGTTTTATTGTTGTTCTGATACATAGTATGACATATGTTTTTAACTTAGATCGTGTATATAGAATTAAGTAAACATTGTTTCTGTTTTTATTATGCTTGTATATGGTGAACTACACTATATAGCCTGGGGGTAGGTGTGTCAGCCTTACTATTAGCCTATTGACTAACATACGTAGATGGGCGTATGTACCAGAGTGTACAAGCCAGACAGCTGACCTACCCCAGGCTATCTTTGAGAAAGTGCCAGAATGGCGTGAAACGTGTCAGATGACGTAGACACCGGCTATGTTTTTACCTACACTCCTCTGTAGCATGTCTGGTGTATTGTGGATTTTTAACTACTTTATCTAATAAACATGAAGTTTTATGTGTACCAAATTCCAAGCAGTGATTGTTACCTTTTCAACTTTGATTTTTCTGTAGCGATGTACTCTGGATAACGTTTTTCACAGTTATTTTTGTATGTGATACAGCTTTAATGTCAGCAAAAGCAAAGCCAAATAGAAAATTGTGATGTCAGTTATGAAAAGACTGGAACTGAAGATTTAAATGAACAATAAAGTAAAAATTTAACTTTCATAATTCAGATAGAGCACACAATTTTATACAATGTTTCAATTTACTTATTATAAAATGTGCATACCTTGCAATGCACTTCTGGGAGCAAGATAATGATTGGTGGCTGTACATATATACCTCTTGTCATTGGCACAAAGTAGTGCATTGCTTCTCCTGAGTCTGCTCTTCCACAAAGGATACCAAGAGAATAAATGGAATGTGATACTAGAGGGTATATTTATCAATGTGCGAGCGGACATGATACGAAGTAGCATATCATGTCCGCTGCACATTGCGGCACATCGATTAATGCGGACAGAATACGCTGTCGGCATTTATCATTGCACCAGCAGTTCTTGTGAACTGCTGGTGCAATGCCGCCCCCTGCAGATTTGCTGCCAAAATTGTCCGCTAGCAGGGGTGTCAATCAACCCAATCGTATTCGATCAGGTTGATTTCTGTCCGTGGCCTCAGAGCAGGCGGAAAAGTTATGGAACAGTGGTCTTTAGACCGCTGCTTCATAACTTCTGTTTCCGGCGAGCATACGGAACTTGATAAATATGTCCCTAGAAGTCAATTGAAAAGTTATATAAAATTGCATGCTTTAAAAAGTGAAAGTTTAAATTTGATGTTACTTTCCCTTTAAGCCTGGTGTCAGTTGCTGTGATTGTATTGTGTGATAGTCTGAATAAAATAAATAAAGAGTATCTTTGCGTATTATAAAACATGCTAGTCTATAACAGTCTGCTAGGTGTCTTTTGCATGGCTTTCTGTGGGTTTTAAGGCCATTACAATTTGTTAGAAAACATTATCATGTGATTTTCCAGTGGGTTCAAATCATTTTAACTTCAGCCATACTTTGCATTCAAAGAATTCCATAGTACATAGTACCAAGGGTTGGGGCCCAGCTTAAAAAAAATATTTTTATTTTTTTTAATAAAAAAACATTGACCTGCCACTGCCTGCACTGATATCATGTGTGACATGATGCTTTACTGGTGTCTCTGACTACAGGGGTTAGTGTTTCTGTTTTACCCATTGGTGTTTATGTGTGTATGTATGTATGTGACTGTGTGTGTATTTACGCATGTATGTGTGTGTATGTATGTATGTGACTGTGTGTGTATTTACACATGTATGTGTGTATGTATGTGACTGTGTGTGTATTTACGCATGTATGTGTGTGTGTATGTGTATGTTTGTGACTGTGTGTGTATTTACGCATGTATGTGTGTGTGTGTGTGTATGTGTATGTTTGTGACTGTGTGTGTATTTACGCATGTATGTGTGTATGTATGTATGTATGTATGTGACTGTGTGTGTATTTACGCATGTATGTGTGTGTGTATGTGTATGTTTGTGACTGTGTGTGTATTTACGCATGTATGTGTGTGAAGAATGGAGTTTCAGAATTCAGTGCTCATAGAAGGGAGGAAACAAAAAAACAAATTAAGGTGCAGTATGTCAGCACTAAAAAAACAAGGCAACAAAAGAGAGATAAACTTGCTCACCTCTTTTGACCTCAAACCTGTGAGGTATGTTGGAAGCGTGGAGGGGATATAATCCCTATCTGTGGTAAAGCTGTTTTCAACGGATGAGTGGTCACTTTTGGTAAGAAACTTCCTCCCTTTGGTATCCGTGAAACAATGATGTGCTTCTTTGTAAATTGACAAATCTTTGTTTTTTTCTTTCTTGAAAGGCTTCTCCTCTCTAAAGTATGGTATAAAATGTATGTGTGGAACGCAGTTTACACACAGTTAAAGTGGTTTTGGGCGTTCTTAGCACAACATCTGCAACGCTATTAAATGATGCTGCAGGAACACAATGTGTGACTGATAAAAAACTGCTTTATTTATAAATAATTAAAGTATATATTAAAATCAAATCCTCATGATATTTGCAGTCTCCTGATATTTGTGTGTTTCAAGAAAGGAGACAAACAGATCGGAAATGATGCAATGAAACTGGTGAAAATCCGTAAGATCCGGAACAAATGTTTGCAAAAGATGGTATAAGTTCAGCAAACTGTTATGTCCAGATGGTTTATAGAGCTCTGGAAAGCTACCAAAGTCCAGATGGCTGTGGATTTAAAAGCCTGTCAGTGACAGGGTCCGTTGTTGAAAATTGAAACACGGTCTCGCCGGATCGGAAGTGACGTCAAAAGTGGGCGTGCCCTTACGTGTTTCATGAACAGCGCTCACTTCATCAGAGGGTATGCACACATAGCAGTGAGGAGCGCTTTTATAGCGTTTCAGAGCTGTTAAATGATAATGATTGAATTCAGATGTGTTTATTTGTTGAAGAGCATGTTTCTGTATTCCTTGTAAAACCCAACTTTCTATTCTTAGTTTTCGTGTGAAACCTATACCTAAACAAAAAATGTTACTTTAAAGAACTAGTATGATCTTTAACTGATTAAAAGAATCTAATAAATATATTCTTTGTTAACGGTAAACTTATTTTACCTGGTCATTATATGAATTTACCTATGTGTTTAATCATGAGTGAAAAAAACACTGTATGTTATTTTCAGTAATAGTTACTGATTTGTACAAGTATTTTTGATGCCTATTACAGAACCTTATTCTCTGTTGCCGGTAAACTATTTACCTAGGAGTTATATGAATTTACCTATGTACTTATTCATGTGTAAAGAAGACACTAAGGCCTCTATTTATCAAGCCGTCAACCGCAAATATGCTGGATTTCTGCAGCGTATTTGTGGCGAGCCTGATTCGCCTTAGTTATCAAACCCTACAGACTGGCAAAAGTAGAATTCAGTGACGTAACATACGACCTGCCGGACTCAGTCCGACACAGATCGATGCTTACGTCACTCCAGATGTTCCGAATGCAAGTTCGGCACAATCTGACTACAGCTTTGCTGGAGGCAGCGGATACCATAGGAATCAATGGGAGTCTGAAAGCAGCGAAAGCTCATGTTCGCTGCTGCCCGATATCCCATTGATTCCTATAGTAATGTCTACACCTAACACCCTAAAATGTACCCGAGTCTAAACACCCCTAATTTACCCCCCCTACACCGCCGCCACCTACATTATACTTATTAACCCCTAAACCACCGCTCCCGGACCCTGCCGCAACTAAATAAATTGTTTAACCCCTAAACCGCCGCTCCCGGACCCCGTCGCAACTAAATACAATTGTTAACCCCTAAACTGCCACTCCCGGAGCCCACCGCCACCTACATTATATTTACTAACCCCTAAACCTAAGTCTAACCCTAATACCCCCTAACTTAAATATAATTTAAATAAATCTAAATAAATATTACTAGCATTAAATAAATTTTTCCTATTTAAAACTAAATACTTACCTATAAAATAAACCCTATGCTAGATACAATATAACTAATAGTTACATTGTAGCTATCTTAGGGTTTATATTTATTTTACAGGCAACTTTGTATTTATTTTAACTAGGTAGAATAGTTATTAAATAGTTATTAACTATTTAATAACTTTCTAGTTAAAATAAAGACAAATATACCTGTAAAATAAAACGTAACCTAAGTTACAATTACACCTAACACTACACTATAATTACATTAATTAACTAAACTAAATACAATTAAATACAATTAAGAAAAATTATCTAAAGTACAAAAAAACAAACACTAAATTACAGAAAATAATAAAATAATTACAAGTTTCTTAAACTAATTACACCTAATCTAATCCCCCTAATAAAATAAAAAGCCCCCCAAAATAAGAAAAAGCCCTACCCTATACTAAATTACAAATAGCCCTTAAAAGGGCCTTTAGCGGGGCATTGCCCAAAAGTAATCAGCTCTTTTACCTGTAAAAAAAAATTACAATACCCCCCCAACATTAAAACCCACCACCCACACACCCAACCCTACTCTAAAACCCACCCAATCCCCCCTTAATAAAACCTAACACTAACCCCTTGAAGATCACCCTACCTTGGGACGTCTTCACCCAACCGGCCCAAGTCCTCCACGAAGTCGGGCAAAGTGGTCCTCCAGACGGGCAGAAGTCTTCATCCAGGTGGCATCTTCTATCTTCATCCATCCGGCGCGAAGCAGCTCCATCTTCAAGACATCCGACGCGGAGCATCCTCTTCCAACGACATCCGACGACTGAATGAATGTTCCTTTAAATTACGTCATCCAAGATGGCGTCCCTTGAATTCCGATTGGCTGATAGAATTCTATCAGCAAATCGGAATTAAAGTAGGAAAAATCCTATTGGCTGATGCAATCAGCCAATAGGATTGAGCTCGCATTCTATTAGCTAATTGGAACAGCCAATATAATGCGAGCTCAATGCTATTGGCTGATTGGATCAGCCAATAAGATTGAACTTCAATCCTATTGGCTGATTGCATCAACCAATAGGATTTTTAATACCTTAATTCCGATTGGCTGATCAGCCAATCGGCATTCAAGGGACACAATCTTGGATGACGTCACTTAAAGGAACCTACATTCTTCAGTTGGACTTCATTTGAAGAGGATGCTCCGCGTCAGATGTCTTGAAGATGGACCCATTCCGTACCGGATGGATGAAGATAGAAGGGGTTAATAAATGTAGGTAGGTGGCGGCGGTGTAGGGGGGGCAGATTAGGGGTTAATAAATGTAGGTAGTTTGTGGCAGTGTAGGGGGGCAGATTAGGGGTTAATAAATGTAGGTAGGTGGCGGTGGGCTCCGGGAGCGGCGGTTTAGGGGTTAATATATTTATTAGAGTTGCGACGGGGTCCGTGGGGGCGGCAGTTTAGGGGTTAATATATTTATTAGAGTTTTGGCGGGGTCCGGGAGAAGCGGTTTAGGGGGTAAAACAGTATAGTACAGTGTGGGTGCTTAGTGACAGGGTAGCAAGAAAGATGTAAAAAATCTGAAGAGAAGCGAGATCGATGACTGTTAGTTAACAACAATCCGCTGCTCATCGCTCCGTACTTGGTGCGTTGCTTGTTTTATGTATGCGATGTTAGGCGATCTTAGGCGAGCGTATTGGTGCCGTCGAATGCAGGTAAGTTGAATGTTAATTACTGTTAATTTTAGTATGGGTGCCTGATTTGTACAAATATTTTTGATGTCTATTGCAGAACCTTATTCTTTGTTACCAGTAAACCTTTTTTTTTACCTGGGTGATATATGAATTTACCTATGTGTTTATCCATCTATAAAAAAATATGTAAAAAATATATATTCAGTATGATTTCCTGTATGTAGCAATATATTTGATGCCTATTTCATCTGTATCAAATTAAATGTACAAAGGGGGAGGATATGTGTCATATTCGTTATAAAAGTTGATTAATTGCCATCTTTATGTAAATGCATTTCCACAAACTCTGTATTGGAACTGCATTGTATTAAAGTGAATACTTTTAGAACATAAATATTTTATACAGAATTAATATTAATCTGTGTATTATTCATGGAAAAATAATTCTCAAAAATAATTGTAGAATTCTGAAAAAAGTATAAAGAGTACTGGGAGATGTTAGAGAAATGCAGCCAGGTCTATGTCTTTATTAAGACCTATTGGATGTAATGTGTTCAGACGGTGAATCCAGTAGGTTTCCCTTTTCTAAGTTCCAATAGTCTTTCCTTACCTTTAGAGGCAGGTATTTGTTCAATTGCTCTTTCTGTAAAATTGTCACTATTTTTATTATGATATTTTTCAAAGTGTTTTCCGATGCCGTATTCAGAATCGGCATCTTTAATGTTGTTTATATGTTCAAACACACGTCTCTTTAGACTTCTCTTCGTTCGCCCTATGATACACTATAAATTCAGATTTACAGTTTAAGAAACTTTCTATGGGTACCTGTTCCTCTTTATTGTTACTTTCTTTTTGTTGTTTATGTGACTGCAACATACACAGTTGTGAAAAAGCCTTTAATAGGTGGATACTTTTCTGTAATTTTTATTTTCTTTAAGGTTGTAGGAGGATATTTTTTATGCACTTACTTTTCCTATAAGTAACTTTTGGTGGTCCAGTGAGAATATTTGCTAATACTGGATCTCTTTTAAGGACTCCCCAATGTTTATTTAGAATTTTTTTTATTTGTTTAGTATGAGGGGCCGTTAGGGACATAATTCAGCTTTGCTTATACTTTGCGTTTGTCACAGAATCGTTTACATCATATAGTGAGAAATGTTTATCATATAATGAAATGCATATTTTATATAGTGAAATCCATATGTCATATACTGAAATCCATGTATCATATAATGAAATTGATATACTATATACTGAAATAAATATATTATATACTGAAATCAATATATCACAGAATGAAACCCATATGCCATATAGTGAAATTGATATGTTATATACTGAATTGCATGGCATATACTGAAATCAATTTCATATACTGAAATGTCTATGCTATATAATGAAATCCATATGTAATATACTGAAATGCATATATCATATACTGAAATCAATATTTCATATACTGAAATCAATATTTCATATATTGAAATCCATGTCATATACTGAAATATATGTCATATAATGAAATTCATATACTATATAGTGAAAAGCATATATCATATAATGAAATCCATATATCATGTGCTGAAATCCATGTCATATAAGGAAATGCATATTCTATATAGTGAAATCCATATTCTATATAGTGAAAACCATATTTTATATAATGAAATACATATTCTATATAGTGAAATCAATATACTATATACTGAAACTGATAGAGTGAAAATTGTATTTTCATATACTGAAGTTTAGTCATCAGTCACATGACCCTGACCTTGCCCTGACCCTGGCTCCTTCATTCTACTTTTGCAGTCAAAGGAAGCAGACCTAGGTGAGTACAATAATGACTATCCTGTGTTCTCAGCTAGAATAGAGAGAGACCCCCAGACAATACAGGCCCTGGTCAGACATGCACAAAAGCCTCCAGACATAGGCTTACCATAATTTTTAGAGATGAAACTGGGACCACTTGGCACGGTGCCAGTGGGGGTGTGGTCAGGGGTGTGGCCAAGGGGCGGGGCATTTGTCAACCAGAACTAATTTTCCATGCACAATTATATTACTACATTTTTTTGCAGCACAATTGTATTACCATCCATAATTAATGATGATGACCCCAGCAGCACAATTATATTACCATCCATAATTAATGATTATGACCCCAGCAGCACAATTATATTACCATAATTAATGATGATGACCCCAGCAGCACAATTATATTACCATAATTAATGATGATGACCCCAGCAGCACAATTATATTACCATAATTAATGATGATGACCTCAGCAGCACAATTACCATAATTAATAATGATGACCCCAGCAGCACAATTATATTACCATAATAATGATGATGACCCCAGCAGCACAATTATATTACTATAATTAATGATGATGACGCCAGCAGCACAATTATATTACCATAATTAATGATGATGACCCCGGCAACACAATATATTACCATAATTAACGATCATGAGCACAGCAGCACAATTATATTACCATCCATAATTAATGTAATTGTGCTGCTGGGGTCATCATCATCATGTTAATTTAATTGTGCTGCTGGGGTCATCATCATTAATTATGTTAATATAATTGTGCTGCTGGGGTGAGCATCATTAATTATGTTAAGATAATTGTGCTGCTGGGGTCATCATCATTAATTATGTTAATATAATTGTGCTGCTGGGGTCATCCATCATCATCATCATTAATTTAATGATGAGTTGACCCCAGCAGCACAATTATATTGACATAATTAATGATGATGACCCCAGCAGCACAATTAAATTAACATAATGATGATGATGATGACCCCAGCAGCACAATTACATTAATTATGGATGGTAATATAATTGTGCTGCTGTGCTCATGATCGTTAATTATGGTAATATATTGTGTTGCTGGGGTCATCATCATTAATTATGGTAATATAATTGTGCTGCTGGCGTCATCATCATTAATTATAGTAATATAATTGTGCTGCTGGGGTTACTCATCATCATTAATTATAATTGTGCTGCTGGGGTCATCATAATTAATTATTTTAATTTAATTGTGCTGCTGGGGGTCAACATCATCATTAAATTAATTAATGTTATTAATTATGTTAATTTAATTGTGCTGCTGAGGTCATCATCATTAATTATGTTAATATAATTGTGCTGCTGGGGTCATCCATCATCATCATCATCATTAATTTAATGATGAGTTGACCCCAGCAGCACAATTATATTGACATAATTAGTGACAATAATTTATTTAATGAGGATGACCCCAGCAGCACAATTATATTAACATAATTAGTGACATCAATTAATTTAATGATGACCCCAGCAGCACAATTATATTAACATACTTAATGACATGATGACCCTAGCAGCACAATTATATTAACATACTTAATGATGTGATAACCCTAGCAGCACAATTATATTAACATAATTAATGATAATGACCCCAGCAGCACAATTATATTAACATAATTAATTACATTAATGAAGGTAATATAAGTGTGCTGCTAGGGTCATCATCATTAATTATGTTAATATAATTGTGCTGCTGGGGTCATCATCATTAATTATGTTAATTTAATTGTGCTGCTGGGGGTCATCATCATTAATTATGTTAATATAATTGTCCTGCTGGGCATCACTAATTATGTTAATATAATTGTGCTGTTGGGGTCATCAATCATCATCATTAATTTAATGATGATGAGTTGACTCCAGCAGCACAATTATATTGACATAATTAATGACCAGCAGCACAATTATTAGTTTACCATCCATAATTAATGATGATTGATGAGTGACCCCAGAAGCACAATTATTAATGGAGATATCTAATAATATAAATGAATAATAACACCACATAGCAGATAGAGATAGCAGCCTAAGATATGTGGTTGCATATGAAAAAAGGAAAAGATCAAGTAATATTGTATTGTAGTAAGTAACTCACACGTACTTATCATTATCAGCAAGAAGATCTGCAAGAGTCAAGAAATTTGTTGTTGTTGGTATTTGCTTCAGCAACAGGAAGCCACAGTGTGCAGCCCCATGATGCGTTCTCCTAAGTTGAAGGCACCTAAAACACTGAGTGTGAAGCAGAGGTGGAGCACACGTTATCAGTCGGATTCTGTGACCCGTCTGTTGCAGGAATGTGGTGACGTCACGGTCGCACATTCCGACGGGCAGCAGACAGCTGTAAAAGGCAGTGCATGCTGCATGCCCAACAAAGCTAAATTCACAGATTTGCCGGTGTTCTATCATTCCAGCTAATTCAGCAGACTACGCTAGTCTAATGAATTTGCTGGAATGATTGATAGAACACCGGCGGCCGGGACAAAAATGAAAAACGGGTGGGACACTGGGACAGGGGCTCAAAACAGGGACAATCCCGGTAAAAACGGGACGTATGGTAAGCCTATCCAGACATAAAGACACACATTTGAATCCTTGCTTCTTTCAAGGTAGCCATGAGTTTTAACAAATGCATCATTATCATCTATCAGTATATCTATTTATCTAACATATCTGGTATCTATCTATCTATCTATCTATCTATCGATCTATCTATACAGTATATATCTATACAGTATCTATCTATCTATAATCTATTTATCTATCATCTATACAAGTGTTTAAATGCAGAATGCTCCCATGTATTGCCCACTTGCTGATCTGCCATACAGTGTATAACATTAGGAAGTTTGGGATTATAAAAGTGCATAAAAAAACTTGCTTAAAGGGACAATAAAATAAAAATTGCACATTCATGATTTAAATAGAACATGTGGTTTTAAACAACTTTCCACCTTGATTCTATTCTATAATTTTCTGCCTTCCCTTGTTATCCTTTGTTGAAAAGCAGATCTATTCAGGCTCATGAGCAGCAAAGCAATACTGATTGATAGCTGCTGATTGTTGGCTACACATATTTTCCTACTGTTATTGGTTCATCCAATGTGTTCAGCTAGCTCACAGTAGTGCATTGTCACTACTTTGATAAAGGATACCAAGAGAATAAAGAAAATTTGAAAAAAGAAGTACATTGGAAAGCTGTTCAAAAAATATCTGCCCTATCTGAATCATGAAAGAAAAATACTTACAAGGCTTATACAGAGTAGTTCAGAAACCTGTGCCTGGCTACCATGTTTTTTTTTTCTTTCTCTAATTTTTAAATAAAGCTTTGCTAGATGATGACCTTGATAAATGAGTCTTACATGGCACAGTGCAGAGGTTTAGTAGGTACCGTAATATATATATATATATATATATATATATATATATATATATATGTGTGTGATTTAGTAGGTACCGTAATATATATATGATTTATTAGGTACCGTAATATATATATATGATTTAGTAGGTACCGTAATATATATATATATGATTTAGTGGTGACAATTATTAGTGCCCCCCCAGTTCTGACTGTGGTATCTTATGTGGCCCCTATATATAGTTCCCAGAGTCACCGCTGCTGCACAAATTCTGCTGACAGCAGCAGTGAGAGCAGACGTGTAGCTGCAGATTTCAGAAGCATGGGAGGAAGAGAGGTCAATTTTACTTAAAGGGACAGTCTACACCTATAACAACCTTATCCCATAGCTACGATCTCTAGCTGACAACTTTATTGAACCCCTGCATCCGTATTTTCACTTTTTCACTCACCCACATTTTCTTAAAAGAAGTTTATATTTTATTATTCAAATATGGCCGCCAAACTCCTCCCAATAGCTTCTCCTCCTAACTTATCGAGTGGTTCTCCTTCCCTATCACACTCGTGCACGGAGCACTAAGTGACGTAATAGGACTCTAATACACATGCGCATGCGCATAGAGATACAGCTCGAAACCGGAAGTCTGTCAGCGTTATCGGAGCAAACCCAAAAACGCTCCCTTTGTTTGCAGTTGCAGCAATTCTGACACTCCGAAGTTTCTTTTAGGTAATTGTCAACTGCTAATCTAATCAACCTTTGCAGCGATTATCAAACACTCTTAATAAACAAACACATAATAACGGGTATTTATGATATTTGAAAGCAGCAGAAACATTGAGAGAAAGTTTGGTTCCGGATAGTTGGTTCCTAGGGCCGTTGCGCATGCGCGAAGCACTGAAAGCGCGATACAGTATTTTAATCGGTGAGTAATTTTTGATTGGACAGTGGAAAATAAGAGAGTTAGTGATGTATTGGGTAGGCGGAGTGGAGCGGCCATTTCTAACCGTTGGAATATAACTTTTCATTGTAAATAACTCTGGATGTGTAGATGACTCAATATTGCTGCAGGGGTGTGTAATGAAAATCGGAAAATAATCTAACGGATGGACTAAGGTTGTTATAAGTGTAGACTGTCCCTTTAAAGGGACAGGAAACACCAACATTTTCTTTCATGATTTTTATAGAACATACAATTTAAATAAAAATTCCAATTGACTTCCATTAACAAAATTGTTTTGTTCTCTTGTTATCCTTTGCTGAAGAAACAGCATTGCACTGCTGGCAGCTAGCTGAACACATCTAGTTAGCCAATCACAAGAGACAAATGTTTGGTGGAACCAATCAGCAGCTAGCTCCCACTAGTGTAGGATATGTGCGTATTCTTTTTCAACAAGGGTTACCAAGAGAACGAAGCACATTTGAAAATAGAAGTGAATTAAAAAATGTCTTAAAATTACTTGCTCTATCTGAATCATGCAAGTTTAATTTTGTCTTTCCTATCCCTTTAAGTTATAGGGGCCGATTTAACAATGTGCAGGCGGACATGAGCCGTTGTAGCAGATCTTCCCTGCCGCACATCCATAAATTCCGACAGCATACGCTGTCTGCATTTATCATTGCACAAGCAGTACTAGTGAAATGCTTGTGCAATGCAACCCCCTGCACATTCTCTACCAATCGGCTGCTAGCAGGGGGTGTCAATCAACCCGATTGAATCTGATCGTGCTGATTGCTGTTCGCCGCCTCAGATGTGGCGGACGAGTTAAGGAGCATCGGTCTTAAGAGCGCTTATTTTTAACTTACATTTCCAACGAGCCTGAAGGCTCTTGCGGAAACAGCTGCATTCACAGCTTGTTAAATTGGCCCCATAGTGTGGCTGTCATTATCAGTTATTTCCTAAATTATAACTAAATATGCCTATTATTAAAATAAGAGACTTAAATTATATGGCTTTATTTATATCAAATTAAAGGGACATGAAACCCAAATTTTTTATTTCATGATACAGAAAGTATATGCAATTTTAAACAACTTTCTAATTTACTTCTATTTTCTAATTTACTTCATTTTCTTGATATTATTTGCTGAAAAGCATATCTAGATAGGCTCGTTAGCTGCTGATTGGTGACTACACATAGATGCCTCGTGTGATTGGCTCACCCATGTGCATTGCTATTTCTTCAACAAAGGATATATAAAAAATTAAGCAAATTAGAAAATAGAAGTAAATTGGAATGTTGTTTAAAATTTTATTCTCTACTTGAATTATAAAATATTTTTTTTGGTTTAGTGTCCCTTTAAACACTGTATGCAAATAAAGCATAGTCATTTTTTTCTAATACAAACATATTCACTTTACCTCAAGTTCCACATCTATTTGTCTTACTATGTCTGATCTATCTATCATCTATCTATCATCTGTCTGTCCATCATCTATCTGTCTAGCTATCATATACAGGTAGCCCTCAGTTTACGCCGGGGTTAGGTTCCAGAAGGAATAGTTGTAAATTGAAACCCAGATTATAATGTAAGTCAATGGGAAGTGAGGGAGATAGGTTCCAGGCCCCTCTCAAAATTGTCATAAGTAACACCTAATACATTATTTTTAAAGCTTTGAAATGAAGACTGTAAATGATAAACAGCATTATAAACCTAATAAAATAATCACACAGCACAGAATATATAATTAAACTAAGTAAAATTAACAAAAAACATTTGATAAACAGCATTATAAACCTAATAAAATAATCACACAACACAGACTTTTGCAAACAGTTCTTTCTATGCATTCCAATCTGGACTGATTTATAGACAGGAAGATCTTGTTCCTTTGCAAGCTGCTCGATAGCTCAGGTCTGGTAAAAACTGATTAATTTCAGCTTGCTTGGCTTGCATATCTTTGCTGCAACACAAGTGGACAGCTCCACCTACTGCCTATTTTAATCAATGCACTGCTTCTCAATGCTTTTCAATAGCAGTCACATGACTGAAAAAAAAGGTTGCTATTCTGAAATGGTACAAATTGAACCGTTGTAAACTGAGGGCCACCTGTATCTATCTATTTGTATATCTATCAATTTATCTATCATCTATCTATATATCTACCTGTATATATATATCTCTATCATCTATCTATCTATCTATCTATCTATCATCTCTCTATCATCTATCTGTCTGTCTTTCTATTTTTGAGTCTATCATCTGTCTGTCTGTCTAGCTATCATATATCCATCTATTTTTATATCTATTTATCTATCATCTATCTATCTGTATATCTTCTATTTTCTATCTATATGTGTATCTATCTCTTTCTCTCTATCATCTATCTATCTACCTATCATCTGTTTGTCTATCTCTCTATCTATTTATCTATCTGTCTATCTACCATCAATCTGTCTGTCTATCATATATCTATCTATATGTATATCTATCTATCTATCTATCTATCTATCTATCTATCTATCTATTATCTATCTGTATATCTTTCTATCTATATGTTTGTCTATCTCTATCTATCTATCTATCTATCTATCTATCTGTCTGTATATCTATCTATCTATCTACAGGAGAGTTTAAATGCAGAATGCTTCCATGTATTGACCACTTGCTGATCTGCCATACAGTGTATAACATTAGCATTGCATAGTTGCCAACAGTCCCTGATTTCCAGGGACAGTCCCTGGATTTTGTTGTATGTCCCTGGATTTTTTTTGTCCCTGGAAATGTCCCTGAAAATCTCCTTTGCACAACATTTGTTGTTTGCATATACTGTGTGTATATATATATATATATATATATATATATATATATATATATATATATATATATACACACACATACACATATAAAGATAGATAGATGATAAATAGATATAGTGTATTATTTAAATATAATTCATTCCTAATGGAATATTGTTATTATTATTGAATGGGTTCACATATTATTTTTCTTTCTAATTTTGTTGCTGTGTTGTAAAAATAACCATATGCCCAGAATGTGTTCCAGAGACTGGGTAGGTGTAAGAGCTTGGTGCTGTAATCTGTATAATAAACTATGGATAAGTCTAAATTATACTATTACTTTCAAATGGGTGTGTTTTGATTGCAGAACTGAGTGGGCGGAGCAGTTGAACAGTAGGTTGTCAATACTCCAGTAACCCGCTTGCTTGCTCTGCTGCAAAGTGTCCCTGGAATTTTTTTTGAAATGTTGGCAACTATGGCATTGTGTGTGAAAATAATTCAACTTTGCTTATAGTTTTTGTCATCATAGGGCTCCATGTACGAAGCAGCGAAAGCTGCTCCGGAGCCTTTGCGGGGCAGGTTCGCATATGCGAGCCTGCTTCCCGCAATGTAAGAAGCATCGGTCAGCAAAATCACTGAGAGCACACTCGCTCTCTGTGATTGACAGCCCCTTCGGTCGCGTGATTGGTCGCGCGATTGAAGGGGCGGGCATTACACACTCCGATGAGTGTGTAATGATACATACGGGAAAGCGGATCAACAGATCCGCTGCCTGTGTGTAGCGAAGACGGGTGGACAGCTTTGCGAGTTGAGGAGCTGTCCGCCCGCCATTTAGTACAAGGAGCCCATAGAATTGGTTACATCATATAGTGAGAAATGTTTATCATAAAATGAAATCCATATTCTATAGTAAAATCCATATTTTATATAATGAAATACATATTCTATATAGTGAAATCAATATACTATATACTGAAACTGATAGAGTGAAAATTGTATTTTCATATACTGAAATTAGTCATCAGTCACATGACCCTGACCTTGCCCTGACCCTGGCTCCTTCATTCTACTTTTGCAGTCAAAGGAAGCAGACCTAGGTGAGTACAATAATGACTATCCTGTGTTCTCAGCTAGAATAGAGAGAGACCCCCAGACAATACTGGTCAGACATGCACAAAAGCCTCCAGACATAAAGACACACATTTTAATCCTTGCTTCTTTCCAAGGTAGCCATGAATTTTAACATATGCATCATTATCATCTATCTGTATATCTATTTATCTAACATATATCTATCTATCTATCTATACAGTATATATCTATATAGTATCTATCTATCTATCTATCTATCTATCTATCTATCTATCTATCTATCTATCTACAGGAGAGTTTAAATGCAGAATGCTCCCATGTATTGCCCACTTGCTGATCTGCCATACAGTGTATAACATTAGGAAGTTTGGGATTATAAAAGTGTGTAAAAAAACTTGCTTAAAGGGACAATAAAGTAAAAATGACACATACGTGATTTAAATAGAGCATGTGGTTTTAAACAACTTTCCACTTTGATTCTATTAAATAATTTTCTCCCTTCCCTTGTTATCCTTTGTTGAAAAGCAGATCTAGGCAGGCAGCAAAGCAATACTGATTGATGGCTGCTGATTGGTGGCTACACATATTTTCCTACTGTCATTGGTTCATCCAATGTGTTCAGCTAGCTCACAGTAGTGCATTGTCACTACTTTGATAAAGGATACCAAGAGAATAAAGAAAATTTGAAAAAAGAAGTACATTGGAAAGCTGTTAAAAAAATATCTGCCCTATCTGAATCATGAAAGAAAAATACTTACACGGCTTATACAGAGTAGTTCAGAAACCTGTGCCTGGCTACCATGTTTTTTTTTTCTTTCTTTAATTTTTAAATAAAGCTTTGCTAGATGATGACCTTGATAAATGAGTCTTACATGGCACAGTGCAGAGGTTTAGTAGGTACCGTAATATATATATATATATATATATATGTGATTTAGTAGGTACCGTAATATATATATATGATTTATTAGGTACCGTAATATATATATATG
Organism: Bombina bombina; assembly: GCF_027579735.1. Lineage (NCBI taxonomy): Eukaryota > Metazoa > Chordata > Amphibia > Anura > Bombinatoridae > Bombina > Bombina bombina. The sequence continues at coordinate 187,558,893 of NC_069501.1, read as the reverse complement.
ATTTAGTAGGTACCGTAATATATATATATATGATTTAGTAGGTACCGTAATATATATGTATGATTTAGTGGTGACAATTATTAGTGCCCCCCAGTTCTGACTGTGGTATCTTATGTGGCCCCCTATATATAGTTCCCAGAGTCACCACTGCTGCAGAGCAGACGTGTAGCTGCAGATTGCAGAAGCATGGGAGGAAGAGAGGTCATTTTTACTTAAAGGGACAGGAAACACCAAAAATTTCTTTCATGATTTGCATAGAACATACAATTTTAAAAAAATTCCAATTTACTTCCATTATCAAAATTGCTTTGCTCTCTTGTTATCCTTTGCTGAAGGAACAGCATTGCACTACTGGCAGCTAGCTGAACACATCTAGTTAGCCAATCACAAGAGACAAATGTTTGGTGGAACCAATCAGCAGCTAGCTCCCACTAGTGTAGGATATGTGCGTATTCTTTTTCAACAAGGGTTACCAAGAGAACGAAGCACATTTGAAAATAGAAGTGAATTGAAAAGTGTCTTAAAATTACTTGTTCTATCTGAATCATGCAAATTTAATTTTAACTTTCCTATCCCTTTAAGTTATAGGGGTCTTTTAACAATGTGCAGGCGGACATGAGCCGCTGTAGCGGATCTTGCCTGCCGCACATCCATAAATTCAAACAGCATACGCTGTCTGCATTTATCATTGCACAAGCAGTACTAGTGAAATGCTTGTGCAATGCAACCCTCTGCACATTCTCTACCAATCGGCTGCTAGCAGGGGGTGTCAATTAACCCGATCGTATCTGATCGTGCTGATTGCTGTTCGCCGCCTCCGATGTGGCGGACGAGTTAAGGAGCCTCGGTCTTAAGACCGCTTATTTTTAACTTACATTTCCAACGAGCCTGAAGGATCTTGCGGAAACAGCTGCATTCACAGCTTGTTAAATTGGCCCCATAGTGTGGCTGTCATTATCAGTTATTTCCTAAATTATAACTAAATATTCCTATTATTAAAATAAGAGACTTAAATAATATGGCTGTTGGAAAAAATCAATTTTATATCTTGGAATGTAGGTGGTATCTCATCGCCCATAAAAAGGAAGCTAATATTAAAGCAATTAGGACAATTTGAGCCGAGTGTGGCGATGGTACAAGAGACGCACTTAAAACCATCCGAAGCAGAGAAATTAAAAAGTAAGTGGGTGGGGCAGGTAGTAGCTACACCGTATTGCGGCAGGAAAAAAGGGGTAGCGATTCTATTTAATAAGAATTGTGAATATAAAATATTAGCACAAGAGATAGACATACAGGCAAGGTATATAATCATAGATACCCAAATCAATAACTTAAATGTAGTTCTATGCAATGTATATGGCCCAAATAAGATTGACGATGAGTTTTGGGTGGGGCTGAGCAAGAAATTAATTAAATATATAGGGAAGAACATCATTATAGGGGGGGATTTTAATTTGACACCGGTACCTTTAGTAGATAGACTTAAGTGCAGTCTAACTAGGAACATCAAAAAGGAAGGGAGTCTTCTGAAAAAATTCATGAAAGAGCTGAGGGTGTTGGATGTCTGGAGAGATCAAAACCCTGATGCACGTGAATTTACATGTGTATCAAAAACATTTAAGACCCTCTCAAGAATCGATTTCTTTTTAAGCTCTGAAAATATGTTGGGTCTGAATCTGAAAGCGGATATTAAGGATATATGTATTTCAGATCATGCGATTATAACCCTAGAAATTCAGAACGCAATACCAGCAGGGGGTGGCAATGGTAGAATTAGATTCCCTAGACACATATCGTACAATATACATTTCAAGAACTATATCTTAGAAAAATGGAAGGAATATAAATTTTTTAACAGTAATTATAATGGCAAATGGGAGATATATTGGGAAACAGCTAAAGCATATATTAGAGGGAGTGTAAAAGCATACCTGTGTAAATGGAAAAAGAAAATAGGGAACGAGAATGCCAACTTAATAATCAACTCAAGAACACATATAGAGCATACATAAGTAATGTTAATCCACAGACTTGGCTGAAGTATCAAAATAGTAAACAAGAAAAAGATATATTCACAAAACAAATGGTTATACAACAAGAGGAAAAAGATAGAGCTAAATACAGAGGAATCTATGGAAGATCCGCTAAATATATAGCTAGATTAAGTAAAATGCAGTGACAAAGGAACTATATATCAGCTATCAAAGTAGGGACAGATAGGGCAAATACGACAAAGGAAGTGAAGCAGTTAATGTTTAAATATTTTGAAGAGCTTTATACGAAGTCTGTAGTGGATTCTCAGCAGAAAACAGAGTTTTGGGAACAACTAGAAACTAGGAAACTTGAAGAGGCCGACAGAGAGGGGTTAAATCTACCAATAACAGAAGAAGAGGTAATTCAGACTATTAGGCAGATGAAAAGTAACAAAGCACCGGGACCGGATATGCTCCCGGCCGAATTCTACAAAATGCTAAGTAGTGAAATCACACCTACGCTTACTAACTTATACAATAGCTATTTTTTAAAAAGGGAAATGTACTCTAAGTATTTTGCGGCTTCCTCTATTACATTAATTTTAAAAAAAGGCAGAGCCCCAGAAGATCCAGGATCATACAGACCGATATCACTGTTAAACAGTGACTATAAGATACTAACCACTATCATAGCAAACAGACTTAAAAAAATACTACATAAAATAATACATATAGACCAGGTAGGCTTTATGACGGGACGCAACCCAGCTAGAAATATCCATAAAGTTCTCGTTACACTAGACCAGTGTTATCAAGACACGAAGCAAAATCTTAAGAAAGACTGCCCAGACTTAGCGGTGTTAGCAATAGATGCGAAAAAGCATTTGATGCTATAACCTGGGATCATCTTTTTACAGTATTAGGGAAGTTTGGAGTGCAAGGGAATATTGAGTCCTTTATAAAACTTATATATAGAGAGCCGACATCTAACCTAATTATTAACGGTGAAACTACTCCAGACATTGTGCTTAAAAAAGGTACAAGACAAGGTTGTCCCCTGTCTCCCATGTTGTTCAATCTATCAATAGAGCCATTAGCTATTAGGCTGAGAAAAGAGTTAGAAGGCATTAAAATTCATCAGCAGAAGATCGTTCTTTCCTTATTTGCGGATGACCTACTACTGTTTCTTTCGAATACTTCCAATAGCATTAAAAAACTTCTGGACATCATAAAGCAATTTAGTGCATTTTCGGGCTATAAAGTCAATGTAGATAAATCGGAGATTATGTGGTTATATGGATCAAGCCAGAAGTGTAAAGACTGTCCATTCAGGGTAGTTGAACAGATTAAATATTTAGGCTTAACTATTACTAGGAACCCGAAGCAATGGTATGGCAAAAATTTTACACCATGTCTGGATAAATGTATAGCAGATTGCAAAAGATGGTGTAACTTACCTATTAATATCTCTGCCAGAGTTATGTTAATTAAAACAATAATTTTCCCTCGAATATTGTATCTTTTGCAGAACCTACCTATTATAATAACTCAGAAAGACTGCATTAGTTTTAATAGGATGTGTAATAGGTTTATATGGGCAGGAGGGAAAGTAAGATGCGCTGCAGAAACAACAACTCTTCCCCTCAAAGCTGGGGGGCTGGCACTTCCAAATCTCCAAGCTTATAATATAGCCGCATTGGCAAAATATGCGATAGATTGGATTAATGAGGGAAACTATGTTTCCTATGGTCCGCTAGAAGCAGAGATATGCGCTCCCTATTCACTGAAAGCACTTCTGCACTGTGAATCCAAAAATCATCTCTCTATCTATCTATCTATCATCTCTATCATCTGTCTGTCTGTTTAGCTATCATATATCCATCTATTTTTATATCTATCTATCATCTATCTATCTATCTGTATATCTATATATTGTCTATCTATATGTGTATCTATCTCTTTCTCTCTATCATCTATTTATCTACCTATCATCTGTTTGTCTATCTATCTATTTATCTATCTGTCTATCTACCATCAATCTGTCTGTATATCATATATATGTCTATATGTAAATCTATCTATTATCTATCTGTATATCTATCTATCTGTTTGTCAATCTCTGTCTATATCTATCTATCTATCTATCTATCTACAGGAGAGTTTAAATGCAGAATGCTTCCATGTATTGCCCACTTGCTGATCTGCCATACAGTGTATAACATTAGCAAGTTTGGGATTATAAAAGTGCGTAAAAAAAACTTGCTTAAAGGGACAATAAAGTAAAAATGACACATTCATGATTTAAATAGAGTATGTGGTTTTAAACAACTTTCCAGTTTGATTCTATTATATAATGTGCTCCCTTCCCTTGGTATCCTTTGTTGAAAAGAAAATCTAGGCAGGCTCAGGAGCAGCAAAGCAATACTGATTGATAGCTGCTGATTGGTGGCTACACATATTTTCCTACTGTCATTGGTTCATCCAATGTGTTCAGCTAGCTCACAGTATTGCATTGTCACTACTTTGATAAAGGATACCAAGAGAATAAAGAAAATTTGAAAAAAGAAGTACATTGGAAAGCTGTTCAAAAAATATCTGCCCTATCTGAATCATGAAAGAAAAATACTTACACGGCTTATACAGAGTAGTTCAGAAACCTGTGCCTGGCTACCATGTTTTTTTTTCTTTCTTTAATTTTTAAATAAAGCTTTGCTAGATGATGACCTTGATAAATGAGTCTTACATGGCACAGTGCAGAGGTTTAGTAGGTACCGTAATATATATATATATATATAATTTAGTAGGTACCGTAATATATATATATATATATGATTTAGTAGGTACTGTAATATATATATATATATGATTTAGTAGGTACTGTAATATATATATATATATATATATATATATATATGATTTAGTGGGTGACAATTATTAGTGCCCCTCCCCCCAGTTCTGACTGTGGTATCTTATGTGGCCCCTATATATAGTTCCCAGAGTCACCACTGCTGCACAAAGTCTGCTGACAGCAGCAGTGAGTGCAGAAGTGTAGCTGCAGATTGCAGAAGCATGGGAGGAAGAGAGGTCATTTTTACTTAAAGGGACAGGAAACCCCAAAATTTTCTTTCATGCTTTGGATAGAACATACAATTTAAAAAAAAAAATCCAATTTACTTCCATTATCTAAATTGCTTTGTTCTCTTGTTATCCTTTGCTTAAGATACAGCATTGCAATACTGGCGCAAGCTGAACACATCTAGTTAGCCAATCACAAGAGACAAATGTTTGGTGGAACCAATCAGCAGCTAGCTCCCACTAGTGTAGGATATGTGCATATTCTTTTTCAACAAGGGTTACAAAGAGAACGAAGCACATTTGAAAATAGAAGTGAATTGAAAAGTGTCTTAAAATGACATGCTCTATCTGAATCATGCAAGTTTAATTTTGTCTTTCCTATCCCTTTAAGTTATAGGGGCCGATTTAACAATGTGCGGGCGGACATGAGCCGCTGTATCGGATCTTGCCTGCCGCACAGCGATAAATATATGACAGCATACGCTGTCGGCATTTATCATCGCACAAGCATTTCTAGAGAAATGCTTGTGCAATGCTGCCCCCTGCTCTTTCGCTACCAATCGGCCGCTAGCAGGGGGTGTCAATCAACCCGATCGTATCTGATCGTGCTGATTTCTGTCCGCCGCCTCAGAGGTGGGGACGAGTTAAGGAGCAGCGGTCTTAAGATTGCTTATTTTTAACTTACATTTCTGACGAGCCTGAAGGATCTCGCAGAAACAGCTGTATTCTCAGCTTGTTAAATTGGCCCCATAGTGTGGCTGTCTGTCGTTATCAGGCATTTCCTAAATTATAATAAAATAAGTGTTTAAGGTGCGCTAGGGCAAAGAGATACCAAACTCCCCCTTAAATGACAATATCCCTATAATTGTCACAGAAAAGATAAAATAAATAAAAGAGATTATAAGGGAGGCGCTAGAAAAGCCAAAGGTATCAGCACTTACAGGTAGAATATATATTTATTAAAACATATAAACAGCACATAAAAGGGACGTCTCCCCAAATAAGTACAGGTGGCCCTCATTTTACAACTGTTCAATTTACACCGTTTCAGAATAACAACCTTTTTTTCAAGTCATGTGACTGCTATTGAAAAGCATTCAGAAGCAGTACATTTATTAAAATAGCCAGTAGGTGGAGCTGTCCGCTTGTGTTGCAGCAAAGCCAAGCAAGCTGAAATTAATCAGTTTAACCAGACCTGAGCTATCAAGCAGATTTCAAAGGAACAAGATCTTCCTGTCTATAACTCAGTCCAGATTGGAATTCATAGAAAGAACTATTTACAGAAAAATGCAAGTGAAGTCTGTGTTGTGTGATTATTTTATTATGTTTATAATGCTGTTTAGCAAATGTTTTTGTTCATTTAACTTAGTTTAATTGTATATTTTGTGTTGTGTGATTATTTTATTAGGTTTATAATGCTGTTTAGCAAATGTTTTTGTTCATTTAACTTAGTTTAATTGTATATTTTGTGTTGTGTGATTATTTTATTAGGTTTATAATGCTGTTTAGCATTTAAAGTCTTCATTTCAAAGCTTTAAAAATAATGTATTAGGTGTTACTTATGACAATTTTGAGAGGGGCCTGGAACCTATCTCCCTCACTTCCCATTGACTTACATTATAATCTGGGTTTCAGTTTACAACGGTTTCGATTTACAACTATTCCTTCTGGAACCTAACCCCGGCGTAAACTGAGGGCTACCTGTATATGATAGCTAGACAGATAGATGATGGACAGACAGATGATAGATAGATGATAGATAGATCAGACATAGTAAGACAAATAGATGTGGAACTTGAGGTAAAGTGAATATGTTTGTATTAGAAAAAAAAGACTATGCTTTATTTGCATACAGTGTTTAAAGGGACACTAAACCAAAAAAAATATTTTAGAATTCAAGTAGAGAATAACATTTTAAACAACATTCCAATTTACTTCTATTTTCTAATTTACTTATTTTTTTATATATCCTTTGTTATAGAAATAGCAATGCACATGAGTGAGCCAAACACACGAGGCATCTATGTGCAGTCACCAATCAGCAGCTAATGAACCTATCTAGATATGCTTTTCAGCAAATAATATCGAGAATGAAGCAAATTAGAAAATAGAAGTAAATTAGAAAGTTGTTTAAAATTGCATATACTTTCTGTATCATGAAATAAAAAATTTGGGTTTCATGTCCCTTTAACCCCTTAATGACCGGACCATTTTTCAATTTTCTTACCCTTAATGACAATGGCTATTTTTACATTTCTGCAGTGTTTGTGTTTAGCTGTAATTTCCCTCTTACTCATTTACTGTACCCACACATATTATATACCGTTTTTCTCACCATTAAATGGACTTTCTAAAGATACCATTATTTTCATCATGTCTTATAATTTACTAAAAAAAAAATAATAAAATATGAGGAAAAAAATGGAAAAAAAACACACTTTTTCTAACTTTGACCCCCAAAATCTGTTACACATCTACAATCACCAAAAAACACCCATGCTAAATAGTTTCTAAATTTTGTCCTGAGTTTAGAAATACCCAATGTTTACACGTTCTTTGCTTTTTTTGCAAGTTATGGGGCAATAAATACAAGTAGCACTTCGCTATTTCCAAACCACTTTTTTTCAAAATTAGCGCTAGTTACATTGGAACCCTGATATCTGTCAGGAATACCTGAATATCCCTTGACATGTATATATTTTTTTTTAGAAGACAACCCAAAGTATTGATCTAGGCCCATTTTGGTATATTTCATGCCACCATTTCACCGCCAAATGCGATCAAAAAAAAAAAAGTTCACTTTTTCACAAAATTTGTCACAAACTTTAGGTTTCCCACTGAAATTATTTACAAACAGCTTCTGCAATTATGGCACAAATGGTTGTAAATGCTTTTCTGGGATCCCCTTTTTTCAGAAATAGCAGACTTATATGGCTTTGGGGTTGCTTTTTGGTAATTAGAAGGCCGCTAAATGCCGCTGCGCACCACACGTGTTTTATGCCCAGGAGTGAAGGGGTTAATTAGGGAGCTTGTAGGGAGCTTGTAGGGTTAATTTTAGCTTTAGTGTAGTGTAGTAGACAACCCCAAGTATTGATCTAGGCCCATTTTGGTATATTTTATGCCACCATTTCACCGCCAAATGCGAGCAAATAAAAAAAAAAACTTTACATTTTTCACAATTTTAGGTTTCTCACTGAAATTATTTACAAACAGCTGTGCAATTATGGCAGAAATTGTTGTAAAAGCTTCTCTGGGATCCCCTTTGTTCAGAAATAGCAGACTTATATGGCTTTGGCGTTGCTTTTTGGTAATTAGAAGGCCGCTAAATGCTGCTGCGCACCACACTTTAATTATGCCCAGCAGTGAAGGGGTTAAATTAGGGAGCTTGTAGGGAGCTTGCAGGGTTAATTTTAGAGATCAGCCTCCCACCTGACACATCCCACCCCCTGATCCCTCCCAAACAGCTCTCTCCCTCCCCCACCCCACAATTGTTCCCGCCATCTTAAGTACTGGCAGAAAGTCTGCCAGTACTAAATAAAAGAGGTTTTTTTTTTTTTAAATAAAAATAATAAAGTATTTTAGCTGTGATGGACCCCTGCCTTAGCCCCAACCTCCCTGATCCCCCCTCCAGCTCTCTAACCCTCTCCCCTACCTAATAACCGCCATCTTGGGTACTGGCAGCTGTCTGCCAGTACCCAGTTTGGCCCCAAAAACCCCCCAAAAAGTATTTTTATTTTATTTTTTATTTAAAAAACTATTTCTGTAGTGTAGCAGCCCCCCACAATACCCCCACCCCCACCCCCTCCCAGATCCTTTTATATTTTTTTTTAAAAAAATTCCCTTTTTTCCCCCTTTCATTGGTGTCAGTGTGGCTAATGGGTGCACGCGCGCGCACGTGCACGCGCCCACGTGCACACGCACGTGCACGCTCACGTGCACACTCGCGCATTGTGCACGCGCACGCGCATCGTGCACACCCGGCGGACACTGGCACTATCGCTACCGGTGCAGAGAGGGCCACAGAGTGGCTCTCTCTGCATCGGAGGCTTGTAAAGTGGTATTGCAGGATGCCTCCATATCGAGGCATCACTGCAATACCCTCAGAGCTGCTGGAAGCATTTGTGATCGCTTCCAGCACTCTGTTTGACAACTGACGTACCAGGTACGTCCATTGTCATTAACTGCTTGTTAATGCATGACGTACCTGGTACGTCAGTTGTCATTAAGGGGTTAATTTGATATAAATAAAGCCATATAATTTAAGTCTCTTATTTTAATAATAGGAATATTTAGTTATAATTTAGGAAATAACTGATAATGACAGCCACACTATGGGGGCCAATTTAACAAGCTGTGAATGCAGCTGTTTCCGCAAGATCCTTCAGGCTCGTTGGAAATGTAAGTTAAAAATAAGCGCTCTTAAGACCGATGCTCCTTAACTCGTCGGCCACATCTGAGGCGGCGAACAGCAATCAGCACGATCAGATTCGATCGGGGTTGATTGACACCCCCTGCTAGCAGCCCGATTGGTAGAGAATGTGCAGGGGGTTGCATTGCACAAGCATTTCAATAGTACTGCTTGTGCAATGATAAATGCAGACAGCGTATGCTGTCGGAATTTATGGATGTGCGGCAGGCAAGATCCGCTACAGCGGCTCATGTCCGCCTGCACATTGTTAAATCGGCCCTATAACTTAAAGGGATAGGAAAGACAAAATTAAACTTGCATGATTCAGATAGAGCAAGTAATTTTAAGACATTTTTCAATTCACTTCTATTTTCAAATGTGCTTTCGTTCTCTTGGTAACCCTTGTTGAAAAAGAATACGCACATATCCTACACTAGTGGGAGCTAGCTGCTGATTGGTTTCCACCAAACATTTGTCTCTTGTGATTGGCTAACTAGATGTGTTCAGCTAGCTGCCAGCAGTGCAATGCTGTTTCTTCAGCAAAGGATAACAAGAGAACAAAACTATTTTGTTAATGGAAGTTAATTGGAATTTTTATTTAAATTGTATGTTCTATACAAATCATGAAAGAAAATGTTGGTGTTTCCTGTCCCTTTAAGTAAAAATGACCTCTCTTCCTCCCATGCTTCTGCAATCTGCAGCTACACGTCTGCTCTCACTGCTGCTGTCAGCAGAATTTGTGCAGCAGTGGTGACTCTGGGAACTATATATAGGGGCCACATAAGATACCACAGTACAGAACTGGGGGGGCACTAATAATTGTCACCACTAAATCATATATATATATACGGTACCTACTAAATCATATATATATATTACGGTACCTAATAAATCATATATATATATTACGGTACCTACTAAATCACATATATATATATATATATATATATATATATATATATATATATATATATATATATTACGGTACCTACTAAACCTCTGCACTGTGCCATGTAAGACTCATTTATCAAGGTCATCATCTAGCAAAGCTTTATTTAAAAAATTAGAGAAAGAAAAAAAAAACATGGTAGCCAGGCACAGGTTTCTGAACTACTCTGTATATGCCGTGTAAGTATTTTTCTTTCATGATTCAGATAGGGCAGATATTTTTTTAACAGTTTTCCAATGTACTTCTTTTTTCAAATTTTCTTTATTCTCTTGGTATCCTTTATCAAAGTAGTGACAATGCACTACTGTGAGCTAGCTGAACACATTGGATGAACAATAACAGTAGGAAAATATGTGTAGCCAACAATCAGCAGCTATCAATCAGTATTGCTTTGCTGCTCATTGAGCCTGAATAGATCTGCTTTTCAACAAAGGATAACAAGGAAGGGAGAAAATTATAGAATAGAATCAAGGTGGAAAGTTGTTTAAAACCACATGCCTCTATTAAATCATGAATGTGCAATTTTTATTTTTATTGTCCCTTTAAGCAAGTTTTTTTACACACTTTTATAATCCCAAACTTCCTAATGTTATACTACTGTATGGCAGATCAGCAAGGTGGGCAATACATGGGAGCATTCTGCATTTAAACACTTGTATAGATATATTGACACATACAGTAGATAGATGATAGATAAATAGATGATAGATAGATACCAGATATGTTAGATAAATAGATATACAGATAGATGATAATGATGCATTTGTTAAAACTCATGGCTACCTTGGAAAGAAGCAAGGATTAAAATGTGTTGTCTTTATGTCTGGAGGCTGTTGTGCCATGTCTGACCAGGGCCTGTATTGTCTGGGGGTCTCTCTCTATTCTAGCTGAGAACACAGGATAGTCATTATTGTACTCACCTAGGTCTGCTTCCTTTGACTGCAAAAGTAGAATGAAGGAGCCAGGGTCAGGGCAAGGTCAGGGTCATGTGACTGATGACTAATTTCAGTATATGAAAATACAATTTTCACTCTATCAGTTTCAGTATATAGTATATTGATTTCACTATATAGAATATGTATTTCATTATATAAAATATGGTTTTTCACTATATAGAATATGGATTTCACTATATAGAATATGCATTTCCTTATATGACATGGATTTCAGCACATGATATATGGATTTCATTATATGATATATGCTTTTCACTATATAGATATATGAATTTCATTATATGACATATATTTCAGTATATGACATGGATTTCAATATATGAAATATTGATTTTCAGTATATGAAATATTGATTTCAGTATATGATATATGCATTTCAGTATATTACATATGGATTTCATTATAAGCATAGCCATTTCAGTATATGACATATGTATTTCAGTATACAGCAAATGGTTTTTCAGTATATGGTATGTGGATTTCATTATATAGGTAATACATTTCAGTATATGACATTGATTTCAGTATATGCCATGCAATTCAGTATATAACATATCGATTTCACTATATGGCATATGGGTTTCATTCTGTGATATATTGATTTCAGTATATAATATATTCATTTCAGTATATAGTATATCAATTTCATTATATGATACATGGATATTCAGTATATGACATATGGATTTCACTATATAAAATATGCAATTCATTATATGATAAACATTCTCACTATATGATGTAAACGATTCTGTGACGAACGCAAAGTATAAGCAAAGCTGAATTATGTCCCTAACGGCCCCTCATAGTTTAGCCCCATTTGTATATGTGGTTATGTATCTGGTCGTTGCATGTTTGTTTTCAGTTTCAGTGTTGGTAGTTTTAGTTTCTAGAAGGGTATTTCTTGTACTGTTTTTTACTTTTTCATAAGCTTTTTCCACTACGTTTTCTGTGTAGCTTTTAACTTTAAATTTAAGTTTAAAGGTGTTGGCTGCATTTTCAAAGTCACTATCCTTACTGCAGTTTCGGTTAATTCTTTGGAACTGGCTATAAGGGATGTTGTTAATCCAGTTCGGGTGGTGACAGCTATTTGTGTGAAGATAGCCGCTAGTATCTGTTTTTTTAGTGTAGTTTTTGTGTGAAATGTGTTATTTTCACAGTAAATGGTAATGTCTAGGAAATCTAATGATTGATCCCCCCATGTTTTTGTCAGAGTTAGGTTCATATTGTTAGAATTAAAGGGACATTAAACCCAAAAAATTATTTCATGATTTAGACAGAGAATACAATTTTAAACAACATTCAAATTTACTTCTATTAGCTCATTTGCTTTATTCTTTAGATATCCTTTGTTGAAGGAATAGCAATGCACATGGGTCAGCCAATCACATGAGGCATCTATGTGCAGCCACCAATCAGCAGCTACTGAGCCTATCTAGATATGCTTTTCTTTAAAGAATAGCAAGAGAAAGAAGCAAATTAGATAATAGAAATAAATTAGAAAGTTTGCTTAAAATTGTATTCTCTATCTGACTCATGAAAGAAAAATTTGGGGTTTAATGTCCCTTTAAGATGACTTGTAAACTCATTAAATTCATTTTCGTCTCCTTCCCATATGATGATAATATCACGATAAATCTTTTCCAAAATTTTATTTTGGGTAGATGTGGGTTATTTTCTGACACATACATTTTTTTTTAAATTCCCCATGTACAAATTTACAAAATTAGGAGCAAATTTTGTCCCCATAGCAGTCCCCCCCATTTTTGGAGGGTACATTTGTACTATTGAAACAAAAATAGTTCTTCCCCAGAATAAATTTACACACATGTATGTGTGTATGTGTATGTTTGTGGAACCAGCAAATTACAGACCTTGTTACTACAGTAAGGGGGGTGAGGGTAAACAGTGTCACTATACAGTACCACTATATACAGTACGGGTGGGGTTGGGACCATGTCACAGACTACTGTGGTCACTTTATAAGTACTGGGGCGGGTAGGGTCAGGCCAGCCATCTCACAGGCAGATTACAGACTGTGTCACTGACTCACTATATACAGTACTGGTAGGTTAAACAGTGTCACTATATACAGTAATAGGGGGCAGACCATCTCACAGTACTGTGGGCACAGGGTACCTCCTTTTGCAGACATGTAATCTGATTCACATTTTTTTTCTGATGTTAAATGTTAAAAAAATATATGTATCAAATTTACTTTTTTGTTTGGGGGGGGGGGGGGGCCTTCTTAGATTCTTGCACCTGGGCCCTGTGAATTCTAGTTACGTCTCTGGGATGGGTATAGTTTTAAGGAAATGGGGTAGGAAGTGTATGTGTGTATGTAGTGTTACTGCTATGTGTATGTATGTATTGAATGTGTTTGCGTGTAAATTAAAGTAAATAATGTTTAACTATGTGTAAGGAATGAAAAACAAAGCAGCACTCGCACACTCACCCAGACAGATTGTAAACAAACTCGCTCTCATTATCTCTCTCACTATCTCTCTCTATCTCTCTCTGACTATCTCTATCTCTGACTATCTCTAACTCCAACGCCTAGACCTGTACCTGTCTCGAAAAAGCAAAACAGTCAAGGAAGCCATGTTCAGAGCATGCTTATATACCCTATGTAAATGCTTAATGACGTACCGGTTTGCAAAGTAAACGAGGTCCAGGTGTTGTTCGCATTTGCGCATGCTCATATTGAGTTTCTAATCTACATATGTTTTTAGAGAATGTGTATAATGTGATGAGGTCATAGTGATCATTGCATAACATTATCATAATTTAGTATCGCCAAAATCCAAATTATGATTTTTGATCGCATTGTATTTGTTAACTGTTCTAAATGTTTATTTGTAAAAAATATTTTCTACTCGCCAATGCAAATGTTTCATTTGTGTATATGTGTGTAATTATTTTTTCTTGTTCTTTTCTTCCGTGATGCAGATCCAAACGTATTTTTTGGAATCCTCGTTTTGTGTAAATGTTATGTAGTATTTGCTGTAAATGATTGTGAATGTTGAATGTGAATGTGCTATGTTGTGTGAGCGATTGTTGTTTGTACATTTGACATGATTATTCTTTGTGTCCATTAAGTAGGCATGTCAGGTGAAAAATCAGTTTATTTTTCAGTTTGATCTCTATGGTTGAATCCATTACTATTCTGTGATTACGCAAGTGAAATAAACGCGGTATTCTTGTTAATGCTATGCGTAACAACGTTGTTTCAGACTTGTAATACCTACGTTTACGAAGAGTGTGCAATTGAACATTACGCCTGCGCTATAAGCGCACAGCCATAACGCAAAAACTCGTAATCTAGGTGTAAGAAAACTAAGTATAATGAAAGCATGTTACATATACCTATAATCATATAGACAAGGTACTTTTCCCTTATACCTGACAAAAACAATAAATTTAAACAAGTTAACACTTAAACTACCACCACATGGTGGTAAAGATCAGGGAAAAGGCTTAAATTGGTATCATTCCCAGGATTAACCTCTAAACCAGAGGAAAGCATTCTATCTGCAATGTATCAGAAAAAAAGGATAAACTTATTCTTTCCTGTAAAGAAAGAAGAAATATTGCAGAAGCCAAATTACCACAAACTGCCACAAGATGGCAGCCATGGCTAAGAAATCACATAGTTTCTGTAGGGTACATAAAAATAAACTGTACAAACATAAATTTTTAAAATACCTAAAATTCAATCAACAAATATTGGAATCCCTATAAGGTTACCATAAAAAAAATTAAAAGGCTATCCTCATGCCCATACCCAATAATAAATTAGTATAATAAGCAGTACTAGAGGCAAAACCATAGAACAAATGTTCAAAGGTTCCTTAGCCTACTAAGTTATACAATATAGAGCATCTACATGAACTCAACCCAGAGTACATATGATATGCCCCCACATTACAAAATAAACAGACCACTGTCACTAGCAATGGGCTAAACGGCAAGCAATGAGGAAAAAATATTTAAAAATCCCCTTAGTCTCCACTAGATGGCGTCAGTTTAAAAAGTGAAGCAATACACCTTTTTGATACGGAGCCGTGTAAACGGGTCTGCAGGGAAGACTCCATGAGGATAGAAAAAACTGTGAAAGGGAACCACAAGTACATGCACTTAAAGTGCATGGTCACATGGCTCAAAGACATAACAAACACAGTTTAATAAAGTATAAACAAAATACTCCCAGCTCTCTCCGAAATTACCCTGACACCACAGGGTTAAAATAAAACACCCCCTATATACAAATACGCCTAAAGCACGTGCGGAAGAGCAGGGCTAAAAAGGCTTAAGGCACGAATGCGAGTTGCCTGTTATAAAACCGATAGCCGTACCGGAGAGAAAAGCTGCTGAAATAGAAGGACTTAGCTACTATCCTCCGCTCTATCGTGCTGTCTCCAGTAATGCAATGTGCAGCCATATTCACCACCATATTCTGCTAGCCTTACTAGGATACATGAATCTCAGGGAACTGCGTAGTACTTACAGCGTGCAGTTTAATCACGCCAAAAACACACAGTAGAGTCCAACACACTGAGTACCTGTTTAGCCCGCTTTACCTCGCTTGGCTCTAAAATTTCAGTTTTAGAATTTTGCCTCCGCCTAGTGGCGGTTCTGTCGTTAAACTCTGTAGAAATTAGGGACTTAACGGTACTTTTATTGTACCGATCCTAAATATGGCTGGAACCCTCTCCTCCTGACCTAGCATAAATAGGTTGTAGGGGTTTACACAGAAAAAAAGTCCCTGACTGCCCAGAAAAACTGAAGCTGTGATCATATGAAAGGAACCCTTAATATTAACAAGGGTTAATTTTCACAGTCACCTAAATCCCTTTGTAAATTCCCATAAAGAAATTTAAAAAAGGCAGACCCTTAATACCGGCATTGTCATCTTCTGTATTTTTTAAAGAAACAGGCCGCTGATGAATAATTAAGCTTATAACAAGCCCCTCAATAACTCTGGATCCTACACACTGAAAAGCCTGAGTCCGACTACTAAAAGACTCATAGGTAGGCTATAAGGCGATATAAATCTATTTTACTGATTTTCCTCAATGTGCCCCTGCCGCAAAATATCCCAAACCTGTGGATAAAAATACAATGCATACATACTCTTCCTGAGGGGTAGCATGTCCCAACAGGTTCCTGAATTCCTAGTCCTTCCTCCTTCATTCTGATAATAAATAATAAGAAAAGAATGACTACCCTCAGAGTCCTCTGCTGTGTGGGGCATTACAGCAGCTCGCAGGTCTGTCAGCCTCATCCAGCTGCTGACTGTCTAACAGGGACCTGAAAGTAAAAGAAGGAACAGAGTAGACCAACCTGGCTATTCTATGAAGGGGGTAGCAATATTGTTTAGAAATAAAGCAAAGACTACCTCACCGCCTTCTAACTGCTATAAGCCACCATTACTCTTACTCAAGAGATTGACATGGACACAGCATAACCCCAATCCTTGCTTGCAGGGAAAAGTACCCATAAAAGGGGTTAAATATCTTCAGACACTCCGACTTCTCACATCCTCAATTGACAGAGGCAAAGAGAATGACTGGGGATTATGGGTAAGGGAAGTTACACTTAACAGCTTTGCTAGGGTGCTCTTTGCCTCCTCTTGCTGGCCAGAGTTGATTATCCCACTAGTAATTGGAATGACTTTGTGGACTCTCCAGTCATAGGAAAGAAAATGTGTTTTCAATATAGTACAGGGGTGAATTGAATTTTTAAATAACTCTTTTTGTTTGTTTTTTATACTGTCACAATGTTTTTGAAATTGGGGGTTGTACTTTGCACCATCCAAAACCCAACATAAAAATATCCACAGATAGAATTACTTAGACGATACATATGAGCTGCCCATCTCTACATATGAACTTTGAAAACTCTGACCCCTTAGTCTCCTCAGTTCAAAGTTTTTAGGTTAAAACCCTTAACGACCAAGGAAGTACAGGTACAGCCTACAAAAACTGTCACTTAAAGGGACACTGAACCCAATTTTTTATTTCATGATTCAGATATAGCATTGCAATTTTAAACAACTTTCTAATGTACTCCTATTATCAATTTTTCTTCGTTCTCTTTGCTTTCTTTATTTGAAAAAGAAAGGCATCTAAGCTATTTTTTGTTCAGAACCATGGAAGCATTTGTTTATTGGTAGGTGAAATTTACCCACCAATCAGCAAGAACAACACAGTGTGTTCACCAAAAATGGGCCGGCATCTAAACTTACATTCTTGCATTTCAAATAAAGATACCAAGAGAGGTGAAAAGAATTTGATATTAGGAGTAAATTAGAAAGGTTCTTAAAAATTGCATGCTCTATCTGAATCACAATAGAAAAAAATTGGGTTCAGTGTCCCTTTAATGACCAATGACGTACCCTGTACATCCTCAGGGGTTTTAAGCGGTGGAAGCGATCCTGATCACTTCCAGCCACTTTAATGGTATTGCAATGATACCTCGATATTGAGGCATCCTGCAATACCATTTTTTACCCACTGATGCAGAGACACTCTGTGGCCCTCCCTGAACTGGCAGCGATGGTGCCGATTGTTGGTGGGTGGGAGCCTAAGCATGGAGAGCCGGGCGGCCCATGGTTGCTTAAGATCCGATTCCTGTATTAGTAATGTGCACGCTGGGGTGGAAGCGCGCAGGGGGCGTGCGGGGGGGAGGCATGTGGTGCACGTGCAACATTCACAATTATGCCTTTCAAAATGTATGGAGGCAGGGAGGGGGAGGGTAATAAATGAATGGGCAAAGCCTGATCTGGGAGGGGGAGGGGGGGGGTAGGGTAGTGGGCAGCTAAACTACAGAGAAATTGTTTTATTCAACATAAAAAAAATAATCATTTTTTTGGGGGGGCAAACTGGGTACTGGCAGACATTGTTAGAGAGCTGTATGGGGGGATCAGGAGGTTAGGGGCTAAATGGGTATCCAACGCTGCAGAATCAATATATAAAAAAATAAACTTATTTTAGTACTGAGGCGGACTTTCTGCCAGTACTTGAAGATGGCAGTGACAATTGTGTAGTGGGAGAGGGAAGAGAGCTGTTTGAGGAGGGTCAGGGAGGGTATCAGGGGATGGGATTGTGTCAGGTGGGAGGTTGATCTCTACACTAAAGCTAAAATTAACCCTACAAGCTACCTAATTAACCCCTTAACTGCTGGGCATAATACAAGTGTGGTGCGCAGCAGCATTAGAGGCCTTCTAATTACCAAAAAGCAACGGGCAAAGCCATATTTGTCTGCTTTTTCTGAACAAAGGAGATCCCAAGAAGCATTTACAACCATTTGTGCCCATAATTGCACAAGCTGTTTGTAAATCATTTCAGTGGAAGAACCTAAAGTTTGTGAAAAAGTTAGTAAAAAAGTTAACAATTTTTTTATTTAATCGCATTTAACGGCAAAATGGTGGATTTAAATATACCAAAATGGGCCTAGATCAATACTTTGTGGTTGTTTATTACACTACACTGAAGCAAAAATTAACCGTTCAAGCAACCTAAATAACCCCTTCACTGCTGGGCATAATACAAGTAAGTCCTTTGCAACCACACAACTAGAAATGTAACAACCAAATCTAGTCTTACCAGTGAATAGAAAGTTCATAGGAAATTCTTGATTAATTGTAAATGATCATAATAATAAGTGCCCTTCTAAAGAGAGATTCTGAGAATTCTTTCCAAATATTCAATTGCATATTTTAAATTACGTAGTAAATGTAACCTTATATAAAGCATATGTGGATTGAAATATTCAGATAACCTTTCTCACTGTAATAGTATACCTGCAATTTGAGAGTCTTTTTTTTAGACAAGTTAGAATTCTTGTTAATTGTTGACATTTTTAATTATTGTATAAATGTGTATATATTATATGATATATATATATATATATATTATATAACAAAAGCAACCTGCTATGTGTAAAGCAATATATTTTGTTAGAGCAAGTCTTTATATCAACGTTCAATCTATAAAATGATCCATTATGTTTGTATATATATGTTTATAACCAATGTGATAATATACTGAAGTGAAAAGGAGTAAAAAGTATATTGAGTGATTTGCTCATGAAGTATCATAGTGTTTTTTTACACATGTGTGTCTATACATATATATATATATATATATATATATATATATATATGCTTCGCACCACACTTGTATTATGTATATATATATATATATATATATATATATATAAATCAAACCACTGCACTCCCTTGCTGCTCAAATCTGCAGGTGCTCAGTCCATAGAAATAGACACACTGTATAGTAAACCAGAAATTCTTGCTTAATTCTAATAAATTCTTTATTATCTGGTACAATCCGGTATTGCCAATTTTCGGTCCTCAAATTGGACCTTTGTCAAGGGTACAAATCTGTCAAATCAGTACACAGGTAATCACAAAAAGTTCTACTTACATATTTACAATGTCACACATGGAAAAACAGAACAAATCATCAAACCGGAAGTGATGTCATACCTGATCCGGGTCCGGCTATCACATACTTCCCCTTCATTAACCAAAGACTTTAAGGCCCCCAGGCCAAACAACAAGCCAATCAGAGCAGCAAGGCGTAACTATCACCCTGACAGCCAGCAAGCAGAAAAAAGTGAACACTACCTGCAGCAAAATATACTTACTTGCAACTAAAACAATAAAAACATTATTATTTCTACCAAAAGCTGTATCTAGAGCCGGCTCAGAGAGTGATAGACACTTACAGAATACAAATCTATTATAAAAGTCTATACCTAAACATAATATAGATGGAAGTGGCACAAGCATTGAAAAAAGTATTTACTCAGTACTATGCTCCTAAGCATACATATTTAATCTCACTTCAAATACAGTAAAAATATAGGTGTAACAGTGGATCTCCTATCTCTCAGAGAGATAAACATGATATCAGGCCATTGTTTTTAGGCAATATACTCCACTGCACCTCCCTACAGAGTAACTGTTTTTTAGTGTCATCCCCTCTTGGATGCGTGTTAATCCAATCTATGGGCATACACCTCAGGTCAGCCACACCATGGTTAGCTTCCAAAAATGTAAGGCAACCAGGTGGTCACTTTCTTTTATTTTTTAAGGCCTGTCTGATTGTAGATTTATGATTTGCAATTCTGTCCTTTGAGGGATGCTCCGTTTTAAACCAACATACATTAACCCACAAGGGCACTTAATTATTTATATAACCATTTTCAGATGAACAAGTTAACATGTGCTTTATAGTGCATCATCTTCCCAGTATGTGGGTGTCCAAATGATTTCCCCTAAAATAAAACTATTGCAAGTGACACATCCGTCAGACCTATAACAACCAACTTTAGTATCCCAAGACTTATGTATATAACTGCCAATAGGGTCACCTCTTGACCAACAGGTCCTTAAGGTTTCTGCCCCTTTTGAAACCCACAAGTGGGCGTTGGCCTAACTTTTTATTGAGTAAATGGGTCACTCTGTAGTAGGTGCCAATTCTTGAGAATTGCCTTTTTCATATTTAAAGACTGTAGATTGTATCTAGGTGAGAAAACACATGAGGGAGGTCCATCTTGGGGATAAGTGCCACAGGGTTCTTGTGTAATAATCACCTTAGCCATATGAGAGACGCCCTACTGGTACCCTCTAGCCAAAAATGTAATCCATCATTTCTCTTTCTCTTAATTCACTTACTACAGGGTCTGAAACAATTATTTTAACCTATGTAGTTGGCTAATAGGCAAACTGTTAACCAGTCCCCTGGGATGGAAAACTTGGATGCCCGTAACAGAGTGTTTCTATCTGGCTTAGAGTATAAGTCTGTGACTAAGCTGTCATTCTGTTTGATAATCATAACATCTAAGTAATTTAGATGAGAATAACTTGCATTCATAGTGAATCAATCTTATTCAGCTTATTAATAAAGTCAGTCAGACTCTGCATATCTCCTGTCCATATTAGGAACAAATCATCAATGTACCTACAGTACATAATGAACTGTGAATATAGTGTCTCTTCTCATAATCATAACATAAACATATTAGCGAATGAAGGCGCTACATTTGAACCCATTGTGGTTCCCATTAGTTGCATATATAATCTTTCTCAAATTTAAAATAATTGTTGTTAAGGATAAATCTTAGTAGTTTCTGCATATAGATAACATCAGGTCCCTCATATTTCTCACTTAAAGGGACACTGAACCCAATTTTTTTCTTTCATGATTCAGAGTAGAGCATGCCAATTTAAGCAACATTCTAATTTACTCCTATTATCAAATTCTTTTCATTCTCTTGGTATCTTTATTTGAAATGCAATAATGTAAGTTTAGATGCTGGCCCAATTTTGGTAAACACACTGTGTTGTTCTTGCTGATTGGTGGGTAAATTCACCTACCAATAAACAAGTGCTTTCCATGGTTCTGAACCAAAAAAATAGCTTAGATGCCTTCTTTTTCAATAAAGATAGCAAGAGAATGAAGAAAAAAGTGATAATAGGAGTAAATTAGAAAGTTGTTTAAAATCACATGCTCGATCTGAATCATGAAAGAAAAAAATTGGGTTCAGTGTCCCTTTAAGGTAACCAAATCACCCACTATCTTAATTCCCTCTTCAATGGGGATATTGGTATATAAGCTAGACACATCTAGCGTAACTAATATAATATCCTTAAAAAAATGTCTAAAAGATATCTCATTTAACAATCTTCGAAAAATGACCAGTATCCTTTACAACAGTAGCCAATTCCCCTACACATGGGCTGGATATAATGGTCTATATATTGAGCTAGAGGCTAAATGATACTGTCCATTTTTGAGACTGGTTTAAATGTGGTATCTTTAGACACTTTTCAGGATATTATATTAGTTACGCTAGATGTGTCTAGCTTATATACCAATATCCCCATTGAAGAGGGAATTAAGATAGTGGGGTGATTTGGTTACCTTAAGTGATAAATATGATGGACCTGATGTTATCTATATGGGTATCCAACGTTGCAGAATCAATATATATTATATATATATATATATATATATATATATATATATATATATATATATATATATAAAAACAAATAAACTTTTATTTTAGTACTGGCGGACTTTCTGCCAGTACTTAAGATGGCAGTGACAATTGTGTAGTGGGAGAGGGAAGAGAGCTGTTTGAGGGGGTCAGGGAGGGATCAGGGAGTGGGATGTGTCAGGTGGGAGGCTGATCTCTACACTAAAGCTAAAATTAGCCCTACAAGCTACCTAATTAACCCCTTAACTGCTGGGCATAATACAAGTGTGGTGCGCAGCAGCATTTAGCGGCCTTCTAATTACCAAAAAGCAACGCCAAAGCCATATATGTCTGCTATTTCTGAACAAAGGAGATCCCAGAGAAGCATTTACAACCATTTGTGCCATAATTGCACAAGCTGTTTGTAAATCATTTCAGGGTGAAGAACCTAAAGTTTGTGAAAAAGTTAGTAAAAAAGTTAAACATTTTTTTTTTATTTATCGCATTTAACGGCAAAATGGTGGCATGAAATATACCAAAATGGGCCTAGATCAATACTTTGGGTTGTCCACTAAAAGAAATATATACATGTGAAGGGTTGTTTATTACACTACACCAAAGCTAAAATTATCCCTACAGGCTACCTAATTAACCCCTTCACTGCTGGCATAATACAAGTAAGTCCTTGCAACCACACAAAATATTATGAAGTATTGATAGCCGGACCCGGATCAGGTATGACACCACTTCCGGCTTGATGATTTGTTCTGTGTTTCCATGTGTGACATTGTAAATATGAAAGTTGATTTTTTGTGATTACCTGTGTACTGTTTTGACAGATTTCTAACCGTTGACAAAGGTCCAATGTGAGGACCGAAACTTTGGGTATACCTGATTGTACCGGATAATAAAGAATTTATTCAAATTAAGCAAGAGTGCCTGGTTTACTATAACAGTGTATGTATATATATTATAATATATTATATATATATAATAGTATGTAATATATATATATATATATAATATATATATATATATACTTATCCGTGATCTGACATTTGATACACAGCAGGTTACCGGCATGCTTCGATATTCTGATGTTAAGATGTTATTGTTATTTTTAGAATCACCCTTTGATAGATTTTTGCAAATATCGTAACATAAATTAATACTGCTAAAATAAGGGATCACGATAGGCTGCTAGATCTTTTAATCTAGAAACCAGTGTACCTGTATAAAGGTGTTGCTTTAACCCCTGAATGTATTCTATGACTACGGGGTTTCCCAAAATGCATTAGATGCCAGGGGGACACCATTTTTGTTTTCTTACTGACATTTTACATGCTGCTGCGTGATATTGTGATGCTACTTTTTCTTATCTTGTAATAAACACTGCATTTTTGAGTGAGACGGTCCAGGTTTTTTCTATTGGTTTGTTCATATATTGAGGGTTTACCTACAGGGCTCCCGACTTGCTATCAAATGGATTTCTAAGGCCAGCCGGCACGTGGAAGTAACATGCTACGAAGATGATACTTTTATCACAGGTATATTAGAGCAGCACGGTCTGGCAACTATCTAAGTAAGTGTCAGAGTGGTTTCTTACTTTTGTGTCCTCCAAGTGGATTGTACATTAAGAGACATATGTTAGTACACATACAGGATTAGCTCTCCTGACTTCATACCTGAAACTTGCTATTGTCTCTATATTGGAGTATAATACTGTTGAGACTGCACTTGCCACATATGTTTGTTGGTTGGATGGTCTCTCTTTATTCATTGTGATTTAATACCCTGACCCGGGGTTTATATCTCTGACTTTTCATGTGAGTGTTAATACTGGTATCTTTATTATTGTCCCACTCGAGCTTCATTCTGCACAGAACTTATTTTCTCCATTTGTAGCATCACTCTATTGGTTTATATCTAAACATAAAATATAACATATTATTTACTCATGTCATAAGTGACAAAGCAGCAAGCGTGTTTATTTGTTATTATCTACATACATATTGAGATACACTGGTGGTTTTGGACAATTTCTGGTATCCAAGCCTAAAATAAAATAATGGAGCCATCTAATAGTGACACTTACTTTTATTCACTGGATCAGGACTTTAATAAAGATCTAGACACTTTGGAACTCGAAAATATTTTTTTAGAAAGCAGAAAACACTCAGCAGTTGGTTATTTGTTTTATGAAATTTCAAATTAGACAAATGCACTCTGGAACTCTTTCATAAGCTAAATATGCTACCTAGAAGATTGCGTGTAAACAAATATCCTACTTTTGATGTACAGGATCAGAGTTCATTTAATAGATTGGAACAAAGTACTTGCTGAATGTTCTATTAGGCTGATGCCATTAATCATCAACTATAAAACCTTCTGAATTGTCTAAGATATGTGACAAAATAGTGGAATTGCAAGTTACATTGGATCAATATACTACAGACCCTGATTACTTGCAATTTGACGTACTATTGAAGACAGCTGTAGAAGACGAGAAGAAAGAAATTATACAAACGAAACACGTAAAATACCTTAGAGATTCTGAATATTATAAGAAAAAAACAAGTTTTTGTTTGGAAGAAAAAGGATATAAACATTTTCCAGAGAGGGAGGAATATGAGAACAAATAGATCCATATCCCTGGAGAGACATAGTGGTCAAGGAACTCACCACCAAAAACATCATAAGAAATAGAAACAAAATTAAAGTGAACTTTCTGGGCACTGAAGCTGAATTGGATGGAGAAAGATAATGATCACTATAATAGTGACATTAATTTAGAAAATATTATTGTTTCTACCATTACTCCAGAAGCACCAAGTGCATAAGATTAGATTTGTAGACAAAATGGGAACTACACAAAACTATGAATAAACAAAAACAGGGAGGGTAGACTAGACCCAAAGAAAGACGTATAGATTACTTTAAAAATTCAGCGAGTAGGTACACTCAATATAGTAGAACCCAGCAAGCTCAACCAGATACAAATATAAGAGAGAGAACGGATTAAACAGAGACCATGGCCTCTATTTAATCAAGCTGTCAACTTACCTGCATTCGACGGTACCATATACGCTCGCCTAAGATCGCCTAACATCGCTGGCGCGGACCTGGAATAGGTTCTCCAAAGTTATAAAAAAATTGTCAAAAAGCCGCGCACCAAGTACGGGGCGATGAGCAGCGGACTGTTGATAACTAACAGTCATCCATCTCGCTGCTCTTTCTGCTTTTTTACAGCTTTTTTTGGTACACCTGTCTCTAAACACCGCCACTATACATACTGTTTTACCCCATAAAACCGCCGCTCCCGGACCCCGCCACCAACTAAATAAATTATATTAACCCCTAAACCGCAGGCTCCCGGACCCCGCCGCAACTCTAATAAATGTATTAAACCCTAAACCGCCGCTCCCAGACCCGCCGCAACTCTAATAAATATATTAACCTCTAAACCGCCGCCTCCCCAGACCCCACTGCAACTAAATACAATTATTAAACCCCCTAAAACCACTGCTCCTGGAGCCCACCGCCACCTACATTATATTTATTAACCCCTAATCTGCCCCCCCCTACACCGCGCCGCACCTACTTACATTTATTAAGCCCTAATCTGCCCCCACACACCGCCGCCACCTACCTATATTTATTAACCTCTAATCTGCCGCCCCCAACGTCGCCGCCACTATATTAAATTTATTAACCCCTAAACCTAAGTCTAACCCTAACCCAAACACCCCCCTAACTTAAATATAATTTAAATAAATCTAATAAATATTACTAGCATTAAATACATTTTTCCTATTTAAAACTAAATACTTACCTATAAAATAAACCCCTAAGATAGCTACAATATAACTAATAGTTTACAGGCAACTTTGTATTTATTTAACTAGGTAGAATAGTTATTAAATAGTTATTAACTATTTAATAACTTCCTAGTTAAAATAAAGACAAATATACCTGTAAAATGAAACCTAACCTAAGTTACAATTACACCTAACACTACACTATAATTAAATAAATTAACTAAACTAAATACAATTAAGTACAAAAAAAAAACAAAACTAAATTACAGAAAATATAAAATAATTACAAGTTTTTTAAACTAATACACCTAATCTAATTCCCCCTAATAAAATAAATAAGCCCCCCAAAATAATAATGGTTGGGTTTTATGAGTATAGTGGCGGCGATGTTGGGGTTGGCAGATTAGGGGTTAATAAATATAGGTAGGTGGCGGCGGTGTAGGGGGGCAGATTGGGGCTTAATAAATGTAGGTAGGTGGCAGCAGTGTAGGGGGGGGGAGATTAGGGTTAATAAAATATAATGTTGGAGGCGGCGGGGTCCGGGACCAGCGGTTTAGGGGGTTAAACCAATTTAATTAGTTGCGGCGGGGTCCAGGAGCGGCGGTTTTAGGGGTTAAAACAATTTATTTTGCTGCGGCGGGGTCTGGGAGCGGCGGTTTAGGGGTTAATAAGTATAAATTAGGTGGCGTGCGGTGTAGGGGGGGCAGATTAAAGGGTGTTTAGACTCGGGGTACATTTTAGATGTTAAGTGTAGACATTACCATAGGAATCAATGGGATATCGGGCAGCATCGAACAGGAGCTTTCGCTCTTTCGCTACTTTCAGACTCCCCAGACGCCCTCCAGGGCGGCGGAGTTAAATCCAGGTACGCTGGGCCGGAATAGTGGAGAGCGTACCTGCTAGGTTATTTGATACTAGCAAAAGTAGTGTCAGATTGTGCCGAATTTGCATTCGGAACATCTGGAGTGACGTAAGCATCAATCTGTGTCGGACTGAGTTCTGCGGATCGTATGTTACGTCA
The DNA here is from genome assembly GCF_027579735.1 of Bombina bombina. Classification (NCBI taxonomy): domain Eukaryota; kingdom Metazoa; phylum Chordata; class Amphibia; order Anura; family Bombinatoridae; genus Bombina; species Bombina bombina. The sequence continues at coordinate 187,531,686 of NC_069501.1, read as the reverse complement.
CTGAATTCTACTTTTGCCGGTCTGATAGCGTATTTGCGGTTGACAGCTTGATAAATAGAGGCCCATGAGTCAGGTTTTTCACAACCCTACAGAACAACCAGATGGGGGGGGGGGGCTGAAAAGAAATCAGAGAGGGAAGAATCAATACCAATTAAGAGCACAGATGAGAATGGTGATAGAGATGTAATTACATATGGTAACATTATCAATCCCTCTGGTATTGATACTTGAAATAGCTGAATATGAAGTATTGCAATTAGGTTTAAATTTTGCTCCTACAACAGACTTTAATCTTTTTTAACACGTGCTTGATGTTAATCGTCTGGTACATAATTTATACTTTAAAGAGACATATTCAGGGTCAACAGCAAATAAAACAACCTATTGTTGAGACGACAGACGATGATACCAATATAAACTTAAAATTTGATGAATTATGTACAGTTTATGACTTGGAAACACTTGATACAGAAGGACTTACACAGCAATACAGAGACAACCCCAATGATATAATAGGGAACACTATGACAACTTAGTCCAAATTTTATCCACTACAAAGTAGAGGAGATATATTGGAATTCTTTCATTCTAGTATAGAGAGAGAATGATCTAAACTATCAAATGAGAGCAAGAGCCAAAACAAAAAAAAGACATTTAAATCTACAACAACAGAGGGCAGTAGAACAACTCAGAAATAGAAAAGATTTTGGTTAATCTGCAAATCAGACAAAGAAGGGAGTACAGGTGGTCATGTCAAGACAAAACTATGAAATAGAGGCATCACGTTAATTGTCTGAAGACACTACATATAAAATTCTCAGACCAGACCCCACTAGAAAATTATCAGATGCAAATTAGACACATAGTAGATGAGGCAATTGGAATTTGGGTACATAAAGGCTAGTACAGCTAAATATTTAATAGTAGAACATCCTCAGGGACCAATTTTCCACATGTTCCCCAAGGTCCATAAATCCCTCTAGGAAATCAAAGGCAGACCAATTGTTTCAGGCATTGGCTCCCTGTTGGAGCCTTTGTCTGAATGAGTTGATCATATTAGTCGAAAGATGAATGTAGCTGGCTCACCATTGACGTGGTGTCTCTTTTATTCTTTGATACCCCATGAGTGGGGGATTAACTACAATTAGATATTTTTTGAATAAGGACACAGAGATAAGTACTGAGAATATTGATTTCTTCTGTAGAGTGGTCTGTTTCTTACTTGAACACAACTACTTTGAGTTTGAGGGCCATTCTACCTCCAGATATGTGGGGACCACCATGGGGGCCAAGTTTGCCCCCTCCTACGCCAACCTGTTTTTAGGTTGGTGGGAGCGGTCCCACGTATATGGAGGTGGAAACCCATACAGATCAAAGATAAAATACTATAAAAGATTTATAGATTAACTTTTATTGATCTAGATAGGCACTGCAGAGGAGGCAAGAGATTTCGTAGATTTTTTGAATGATAATACAGTGGGAATCAAATTTTACTATGGAATTTAATGAGACAACTATAAATTATCTAGATGTGACACTAACTGGTTTGGAGAAAGAAAATACCATAAAGTCTAAGACTTATAGGAAATGCATTACAAAGAATTCTCTCTTACATGCGAGGAGTAATCACCCCTCTCATGTCCCTCTTTCAATAGCAAAAAGCCAGTTCTTACATATGAAGAGAAATTGTTCTAATTTTATGGATTACAAGACAGAATGTAGAAAGCTTGAGATTACAATTAATTGAGAGAGGCTATCCTAGGAAAATTGTTAAAAAAAAAAAAAGCCCAATATCAGGTTGACATGAGAGATAGAAACTAATCTATTTGATGATAATAGACCCTATAAACAAGCTCTGAAAAGCTTTTTATTAGACACGTTGGAATTCTTGTTAATGCATATATTTTTTAAACGAAATAATAATGTTGACATGTTTAATTTATTGTATTATTTTTTATATATATAACAAAAGCAATCTGCTTATGTGCAAAGCAATAAAAATTGCTAGAGCAAGTCTTTATACAACGTTCAAATCTATAAAATGATCCCTTATGTTTGTATATATATATATATATATATGTTTATAACCAATGTGATAATATACTGAAGTGAAAAGGAGTAAAAAGTATATTGAGTGATTTGCTCATGAAGTTATCATAGTGTTTATTACACACGTGTGTCTATATATATATATATATATATATATATATGATGAGTGAGAAGAGGCCGTAATAAGGGATGTGATAGCGCTGGTTGTTTAGGAGACAATATAAAAGCACAATTATGATGTGTGACTGAATACCAAAAATGATACAGGTAAGCATAGCAAATGACACACATATGACAATAAAATGAAACACCCCTATAAGATTGAGTGGAAAGCTGGATATAAAATGTCCCAAAATGCTGGAGCACTTATATGCTGTATGTACACAGTTGTGAAATTCGAGACTTTGGTTATGGGTGAAATGCAAACTTACAGAAAGGGACCTCAATCATATGAGGTAAGGCAACCGAACATCAGGAAATTACTCTCAGTAGGCTTGGCCCCTTAGGGTATAGGGGAAACTTCCAGATCAGCCGAGCTTGTCTTTTTTCCTTTCTGTTATCCAGGTGTAGGTGAAACTTCGGGGAGTGTGAGCCCTTGTTTCCTCTGCCTCTTTTAGTATGGGTCCTCCCAGGATAGTAGTGTAACGATATATGAAAGAAAGAAAGGCCAAATAGTTTGATATCGTTTAAAAATCAAACATTTATTCACATTTAAAACACTCTAAAAATGCCTGCTTACATTTAAAATCCTCACAGATATGAGGTATTTATACAGCGCTATGTAGCAGGTGCAGTCCAGTATATACACAGAAATTCTGGTTAGTGAGAACAGTCCGTTCATGTAAGGTAAAGTCTGAAATTCTGGTTAGTGAGAACAGTCCGTTCATGTAAGGTTAAAGTCTAACCGCGTTTCAAAAGGTTGTAGTAATAACTCCTTCTTCTTCAGATGACATTATTTTAATCTGGTCAGGTACAAGTGAAATTTTAGAGGATTTTATTACGTTTATAATTGATAATACTTTTAATTTTAAATTTTACCAAGAAAATTGATACAAATGAAATAGAATTTTTAGATCTTGTGTTTTATCATGAAGATAATAAAATCCTGTCAAGGCTTTACAAAAAAGACACTGACAGTAACGCTTACTTCATGCTAGCAGTGGACATAATCCTAAATGGATAGAAAATATTCCATTTGGACAGTTCCAAAGGATTAGACGTAACTGTTCCAAAATGGAGGATTATGAAAAAGAATCAAACTGCCTAAAGAATAAATTTTTTAAAAAAGGTATATAACCACTTGAATCTACAAAACGCAGATAAAAAAACTAGAAAAATCCCCAGAAATAATTTACTGAAGGAGTCAGACCCAAAAAAAGAAAAAAAGTGACTACTCCACATGTAGCTTAGTCACAACTTATAACGAGGGAGCCCAGGAAATAAATAAGATTTTAAATAAACACTGGCATATTCTAAAAAAAGATGCTCTCTTAAAAGATATAACAAAAGAGAACCCGAAAATAATATATAAGAAAAATAAAAATTTTTAAATCAGTTCTAGCACCAAGTTTGCTAAAAAATAGCAAACCGACCCATTTCAAATTGGCTAGGAAACAAACAAACAATTGGTTTTTTTAAATGCAATACGAAAAAAATTGTGAGTCTTGTATCCATCATATGAATGGACACAAACCGACAAAGAAATTCAAATCAACAAAAATGGAAAAAGAGTTTGATATTAAGTCCTTATGAATTGTAAAACCGACTTTGTTGTATAACATGCTACAATGTAGCTGTAACTTACAATAATCGGTAGAACGACCAGACCATATAAGAAAAGATTATCTGAACATCTGACTAATATCACTATAGGAGAAACTTCCCACAACCTATCTCTTCATTATAAAAATGAGCATAACCAAGACCCGTCATGCTTGAAGGGAACAATTATTGAACACGTCAAAACCCATATACGTGGGGGGAATAGAACTATTGCCCTACGCAAGAAAGAAACCTTTTGGATCCACACCATGAACACAATAACACCAAATGGTCTAAATAAAGATATAGATCTAGCCGCCTTTTTAGAAACATAATATGAGTCAGTAACCGTAGGGTAGCATATAATCTGAGCATAGTGGGGTTTTTTAGACAGGTTTTAATTAAATTATATGTTTTTAACTATATTTAATATTGAATATCTATATTTTACGAATTTTCTTTTAGATGTATAAGTATTCTGAATCCCTTTTTATAAGAATTGTTTTTAGGAGTAAGTAGAATATTTATAGCATAAGTTGATTTTAATACATCACCTCTTATCATCCCCGTATAGACAAATAATAATAAAAATAAAATATATAAAATATATAAATAATATAAAATAAAAAAATAAGAAATATATACCCCATTTTTTATATTTTATATTTTATTTTATAGGGTCAAACCGCTTCCCAGATCATAACCAAGGGAGCTAGATTATGTGTGCCATTGGTACATTAAGAACAAATAAATTTGTAAAAACAAATTACAAGAGATCCCTATTAGCTTTATACACATCGGGCAGATGTAGCCCAGTGGTTTAGTTCGCTGCCCCTGAACTTGCTAGTCGCGAGTTCGAATCCACTCTAGTACTTTTAACCTCCAATTATTTCTGTTTTTCTAACATTACGTCTGTTTTTTTGGTTTCTCAATTGTTTTATATTTTATGAAGTATATAACTGTGTTATAGCACTGTTTAACATTAATCCCCATGAGAGTGTATCGTTTGCGATATGATGTAAGATAATCGCAAAACATTGCTTTCACCATTTATTCGTCTTGATTTTGTAATATAGGGCTTAAATGGTCTCCATCTGCCCTTCATATGATAAACGGGTTATGATCAAGTATTACCTGCTAAACATTGTAGTCATTAGCATCACCAGAATAGACTTATCTGGATTGTACATTGTAATATGTCTTATTTCAACAGAGTGGTGTCCTCAACTGACGCCACCTTACAGATTAGAAACACACACCTCCGTTTGACGAATTGGGATGAACTTTACAATCGTCATCGGAGGTGTGAATGTAGAGTCCAATCAGAAGTACTTTTAGAACTTACCTCTAAAATCCCGCGAGACGAAACGGGAATAAAAGGACCATCCGTTCAAATACAAAACAGTCTCTGAAGAAGAAGGAGTTATTACTACAACCTTTGAAACGCGTTAGACTTTACCTTACATGAACGGACTGTTCTCACTAACCAGAATTTCAGACTTTACCTTACATGAACGGACTGTTCTCACTAACCAGAATTTCTGTGTATATACTGGACTGCACCTGCTACATATCGCTGTATAAATACCTCATATCTGTGAGGATTTTAAATGTAAGCAGGCATTTTTAAGAGTGTTTTAAATGTGAATAAAATGTTTGATTTTTAAACGATATCACACTATTTGGGCCTTTCTTTCTTTCATATATCGTCTACACTACTATCCTGGGAGGACCCATACTAAAAGAGGCAGAGGAAACAAGGGCTCACACTCCCCGAAGTTTCACCTACACCTGGATAACAGAAAGGAAAAAAGACAAGCTCGCTGATCTGGAAGTTTCCCCTATACCCTAAGGGGCCAAGCCTACTGAGAGTAATTTCCTGATGTGCGGTTGCCTTACCTCATATGATTGAGGTTCCTTTCTGTAAGTTTGCATTTCACCCATAACCAAAGTCTCGAATTTCACAACTGTGTACATACAGCATATAAGTGCTCCAGCATTTGGGACATTTTATATCCAGCTTTCCACTCAATCTTATAGGGTGTTTCATTTTATTGTCATATTGTGTGTCATTTGCTATGCTTCCTGTATCATTTTTGGTATTCAGTCACACATCATAATTGTGTTTTATATTGTCTCCTAAACAACCAGCGCTATCACATCCCTTATTACGGCCTCTTCTCACTCATTTTTTACACAGGGGGATAAGCACTGGGCTGGCAGGGGATTCTTTCTTGGTCTCGGCCAGCACAATTGCTTTTCTGCCCTCTAAGGGATAGCAGCTTCAGGGTTGGTTTTTTGCTCCCGGAGAAATCCACCTTCTAGATCGATATTAGATTCACCTCTCTATCTCTTTTTTAGCCCCACAGTATAGCGCCTTCTACTTGTCTCGCTTTTTGTTCCATATATATATATATATATATATATATTACTTATCCGTGATCTGACATTTGATACATAGCGGGTTACAGTCATGTTAAGATGTTATTGCAATTTTTAGATATCACCCTTTGATAGATTGCTGCAAATATCGTAACATAAATTAACGGCTAAAATAATGGATCACGATAGGCTACTAGATCTGTCAATCTAAAACCAGTGTACCTGTATAAAGGTGTTGCTTTAAATCCCGAATGTATTCTATGACTACGGGGTTTCCCGAAACAAGTCAGATGCCAGGGGGAAACCTCTTGTTTTCTTATTGACTTTTTACACGCTGCTTTGTGATATTGTGAATGTGATGCTACTTTTTTTTATCTTGTAATAAATACAGCATTTTTGTGTGAGCCAGTCCAGGTTTTTTCTATTAGTTTGTTCTTAATACAAGTGTGGTGCGCAGCGGCCTTTTAATTACCAAAAAGTAATGCCAAAGCCATATATGTCTGCTATTTCTGAACAGAGAGGATTCCAGAGAAGCATTTACAGACATTTGTGCCATAATTGCACAAGCTGTTTGTAAATTATTTCAGCGAGAAACCTAAAGTTTGTGAAAAAGTTAGTAAAAAAGTTAATAATTTTTTTTATTTGATCGCATTTGGCGGTGAAATGGTGGCATGAAATATACCAAAATGCGCCTAGATCAATACTTTGAGTTGTCTACTAAAAAAATATATACACGTCAAGGGATATTTAGGGATTCCTGACAGATATCAGTGTTACAATGTAACTATCGCTAATTTTGAAAATAAAAGTGGCTTGGAAATAGCAAAGTGCTACTTGTACTTATTGCCCTATAACTTGCAAAAAAAAAGCAAAGAACATGTAAAAATTGGGTATTTCTAAATTCAGGGCAAAATTTAGAAACTATTTAGCATGGGTGTTTTTGGTGGTTGTAGATGTTTATTGATATTGGGGCTCAAAGTTAGAAAAAGTGTGTTTCTCTTGTTAAGTGTATCCAGTCCATGGATCATCCATTACTTGTGGGATATTCACCTTCCCAACAGGAAGTTGCAAGAGGATCACCCACAGCAGAGCTGCTATATAGCTCCTCCCCTAACTGTCATATCCAGTCATTCTCTTGCAAGCCTCAACCAAGATGGAGGTCGTAAGAGGAGTGTGGTGTTTTATACTTAGTTTATTCTTCAATCAAAAGTTTGTTATTTTTAAATGGTGCCGGAGTGTACTGTTTATCTCAGGCAGTATTTAGAAGAAGAATCTGCCTGCGTTTTCTATGATCTTAGCAGAAGTAACTAAGATCCTTTGCTGTTCTCACATATTCTGAGGAGTGAGGTAACTTCAGAGAGGGAATGGCGTGCAGGTTTTCCTGCAATAAGGTATGTGCAGTTAATATTTTTCTAGGGATGGAATTTGCTAGAAAATGCTGCTGATACCAAACTAATGTAAGTAAAGCCTTAAATGCAGTGATAGCGACTGGTATCAGGCTTATTAATAGAGATACATACTCTTATAAAAATGTAATATAAAACGTTTGCTGGCATGTTTAATCGTTTTTATATGTATTTGATGATAAAACTTATTGGGGCCTAGTTTTTTTCCACATGGCTGGCTTGAATTTTGCCTAGAAACAGTTTCCTTAGGCTTTCCACTGTTGCAATATGAGTGGGAAGGGCCTATTTTAGTGCTTTTCTGTGCAGCTAAAATTACTGACACAGACATCCAGCTTCTTCCTGCATGATCCAGGACATCTCTGGAGGGCTCAAAAGGCTTCAAAGTCATTTTTGAGGGAGGTAAAAAGCCACAGTAGAGCTGTGGCAGTTGTTGTGACTGTTTGAAAAAACAAACAAACAAAAAAAACCCAAAAAAAACAAAACGTTTTTGTCTTTTATTATTCAGTTTTGGGTATTAAGGGGTTAATCACCCATTTGCAAGTGGGTGCAATGCTCTGCTAACTTGTTACATACACTGTAAAAATTTAGTTAGTGTAACTGCCTTTTTTCACTGTTATTTCAAATGTTGACAAAATTTGTGTTTCTTAAAGGTGCAGTAACGTTTTTTATATTGCTTGTAAACTTGTTTAAAGTGTTTTCCAAGCTTGCTAGTCTCATTGCTAGTCGGTTTAAACATGTCTGACACAGAGGAAACTACTTGTTCATTATGTTTGAAAGCCATGGTGGAGCCCCATAGGAGAATGTGTACTAAATGTATTGATTTCACCTTAAACAGTAAAGATCAGTCTTTAACTATAAAAGAAATATCACCAGAAGATTCTGACGAGGGGGAAGTTATGCCGACTAACTCTCCCCACGTGTCAGACCCTTCGCCTCCCGCTCAGGGGATGCACGCTAATATGGCGCCAATTACATCAGGGACGCCCATAGCGATTACCTTGCAGGACATGGCTGCAATCATGAATAATACCCTGTCAGAGGTATTATCCAGGTTGCCTGAATTAAGAGGCAAGCGCGATTGCTCTGGGGTTAGGAGAAATACAGAGCGCGCAGATGCTGTAAGGGCCATGTCTGATACTGCGTCACAATATGCAGATCATGAGGACGGAGAGCTTCAGTCTGTGGGTGACATCTCTGATTCGGGGAAACCTGATTCAGAGATTTCTAATTTTAAATTTAAGCTTGAGAACCTCCGTGTGTTGCTTGGGGAGGTATTAGCTGCTCTGAATGACTGTAACACAGTTGCAGTACCAGAGAAATTGTGTAGGCTGGATAAATACTATGCGGTACCGATGTGTACTGATGTTTTTCCTATACCTAAAAGGCTTACAGAAATTATTAGCAAGGAGTGGGATAGACCGGGTGTGCCTTTTTCCCCCTCCTATATTTAGAAAAATGTTTCCAATAGACGCCGCTACACGGGACTTATGGCAGACGGTCCCTAAGGTGGAGGGAGCAGTTTCTACTTTAGCAAAGCGTACTACTATCCCGGTTGAGGACAGTTGTGCTTTTTCAGATCCAATGGATAAAAAATTGGAGGGTTACCTTAAGAAAATGTTTATTCAACAAGGTTTTATTTTACAGCCCCTTGCATGCATTGCGCCTGTCACGGCCGCGGCGGCATTCTGGTTTGAGGCCCTGGAAGAGGCCATCCATACAGCTCCATTGACTGAAATTATTGACAATCTTAGAACACTTAAGCTAGCTAACTCATTTGTTTCTGATGCCATTGTTCATTTGACTGAACTAACGGCTAAGAATTCCGGATTCGCCATCCAATCGCGTAGGGCGCTATGGCTTAAATCCTGGTCAGCTGACGTGACTTCGAAGTCTAAATTACTCAACATTCCTTTCAAGGGGCAGACCTTATTCGGGCCTGGTTTGAAGGAAATTATTGCTGACATTACTGGAGGTAAGGGTCACACCCTTCCTCAGGACAGGGCCAAAGCAAAGGCCAAACAGTCTAATTTTCGTGCCTTTTGAAATTTCAAGGCAGGTGCAGCATCAACTTCCTCCGCTTCAAAACAAGAGGGAACTTTTGCTCAATCTAAGCAGGCCTGGAAACCTAACCAGTCCTGGAACAAAGGCAAGCAGGCCAGAAAGCCTGCTGCTGCCTCTAAGACAGCATGAAGGAATGGCCCCCCTAACTGGCGACGGATCTAGTAGGGGGCAGACTTTCTCTCTTCGCCCAGGCGTGGGCAAGAGATGTTCAGGATCCCTGGGCGTTGGAGATCATATCTCAGGGATATCTTCTGGACGTCAAAGCTTCCCCTCCACAAGGGAGATTTCATCTTTCAAGGCTATCTGCAAATCAGATAAAGAAAGAGGCATTCCTACGCTGTGTGCAAGACCTCCTAGTTATGGGAGTGATCCATCCAGTTCCGCGGACGGAACAAGGACAGGGTTTTTATTCGAATCTGTTTGTGGTCCCAAAAAAGAGGGAACCTTCAGACCAATTTTGGATCTAAAGATCTTAAACAAATTCCTCAGAGTTCCATCTTTCAAAATGGAAACTATTCGGACCATCCTACCCATGATCCAAGAAGGTCAGTACATGACCACAGTTGACTTAAAGGATGCCTACCTTCACATACCGATTCACAAAGATCATCATCCGTTTCTAAGGTTTGCCTTTCTAGACAGGCATTACCAATTTGTAGCTCTTCCCTTCGGGTTGGCTACAGCCCCGAGAATCTTTACAAAGGTTCTGGGCTCACTTCTGGCGGTTCTAAGACCGCGAGGCATAGCGGTGGCTCCGTATCTAGACAACATCCTGATACAGGTGTCAAGCTTTCAAGTTGCCAAGTCTCATACAGAGATAGTTCTGGCATTTCTGAGGTCGCACGGGTGGAAAGTGAATGAGGAAAAGAGTTCTCTATCCCCACTCACAAGAGTCTCCTTCTTAGGGACTCTTATAGATTCTGTAGAAATGAAAATTTACCTGACGGAGTCCAGGTTATCAAAACTTCTAAATGCTTGCCATGTTCTTCACTCCATTCCGCGCCCTTCGGTAGCTCAGTGTATGGAGGTAATAGGCTTAATGGTAGCGGCAATGGACATAGTGCCATTTGCGCGCCTTCATCTCAGACCGCTGCCATTATGCATGCTGAGTCAGTGGAATGGGGATTACACAGATTTGTCCCCTCTGCTAAATCTGGATCAAGAGACCAGAGATTCTCTTCTCTGGTGGTTGTCTCGGGTACACCTGTCCAAGGGTATGACCTTTCGCAGGACAGATTGGACAATTGTAACAACAGAGGCCAGCCTTCTAGGTTGAGGTGCAGTCTTGAATTCCCTGAAGGCACAGGGATCGTGGACTCAGGAGGAGAAACTCTTTTCCAATAAATATTCTGGAGTTAAGAGCGATATTCAATGCTCTTCTGGCTTGGCCTCAGTTAGCAACACTGAGGTTCATCAGATTTCAGTCGACAACATCACGGCTGTGGCTTACATCAACCATCAAGGGTGGAACCAGGAGTTCCCTAGCGATGTTAGAAGTTCTCAAAAATAATTCGCTGGGCAGAGTACACTCTTGCCACCTGTCAGCAATCCATATCCCAGGCGTGGAAACTGGGAGGGCGGATTTTCTAGAGTCGTCAGACTTTCCATCCGGGGGATGGGAACTCATCCGGGAGGTGTTTGCTCAGTTGATTTCATCGTTGGGGCAAACCAGAGTTGGATCTCATGGCGTCTCACCCAGAACGCCAAGCTTCCTTGTTACGGATCCAGTGTCCAGGGGACCCAGAAGCGACGCTGATAGATGCTCTAGCAGCGCCTTGTTTATTCAACCTGGCTTATGTGTTTCCACCGTTTCCTCTGCTCCCTCGACTGATTGCCAAAATCAAACAGGAGAGGAGCATCGTGATTCTGATAGCACCTGCGTGGCCACGCAGGACTTGGTATGCAGACCTAGTGGACATGTCATCCTTTCCAACCATGGACTCTGCCTCTAAGGACAGGACCTTCTGATACAAGGTCCTTTCAATCTATCCCAAATCTAATTTCTCTGAACTGACTGCATGGAGATTGAACGCTTGATTCCATCAAAGCGTGGCTTCTTCTCCGAGTCAGTCATTGATACTTTAATACAGGCACGAAAGCCTGTTACCAGGAAAATCTACCCACAAGATATGGAGGTAAATATCTTTATTGGTGTGAATCCAGGAATTACTCATGGAGTAAGGTTAGGATTCCTACAATATTTGTCTTTTTCCTCCAAGAGGGCTTGGGACAAAGGATTTATCAGCTAGGTTCCTTAAAGGGACAGGTTTCTGCTCTGTCTATTCTTCTGCACAAGCGTCTGGGCAGAAGTTCCAGGACGTTCAGGGGCACGAGCATTTTATCAGGCTTTATTTAGAATTAAGCCTGTGTTTAAACCTGTTTGCTCCCCCGTGGAGCTTAAGCTTGGTTCTTAAGGTTCTTCAAGGAGTTCCGTTTGAACCCCTTCATTCCATTGATATTAAACTTTATCTTGGAAAGTTTCTGTTTTGATGGCTATTTCCTCGGCTCGGAGAGTCTCTGAGCTATCTGCCTTACAATGTGATTCTCCTTATCTGATTTTTCATGCAGATAAGGTAGTTCTGCGTACCAAACCTGAGTTTTTTACCTAAGGTGTTTCTAACAAGAATATCAATCAAGAGATTGTTGTTCCAATCGTTGTGCCCTAATCCTTCTTCAAAGAAGGAACGTCTTTTACATAATCTGGACGTAGTCCTGTGCCTTGAAGTTTTACTTACAAGCTACTAAGGATTTTCGTCAAACATCTTTCCTGTTTGTCGTTTACTCTGGACAGAGGAGAGGTCCAAAAAAGCTTCGGCAACCCTCTCTTTCCTTTTGGCTTCGGAGCGTAATACGCCTAGCCTATGAGACTGCTGGACAGCAGCCCCCTGAAAGGATTACAGCTCATTCTACTAGAGCTGTGGCTTCCACCTGGGCCTTCAAAACTGAGGCCTCTTTTCAACAGATATGCAAGGCTGCGACTTGGTCTTCGCTTCACACTTTTTCAAAATTTTACAAATTTGATACTTTGCTTCTTCGGAGACTGTGTTTTGGGAGAAAGGTTTCTTCAGGCAGTGGTTCCTTCCTCTTAATCCTGCCTTGTCCCTCCCATCATCCGTGTACTTTAGCTTTGGTATTGGTATCCCACAAGTAATGGAATGATCCGTGGACTGGATACACTTAACAAGAGAAAACATAATTTATGCTTACCTGATAAATTTATTTCTCTTGTAGTGTATCCAGTCCACGGCCCCGCCCTGTCCTTTTAAGGCAGGTCTAAATTTTAATTAAACTACAGTCACCACTGCACCTCTATGGTTTCTCCTTTCTCTGTTTGTTTTCGGTCGAATGACTGGATATGACAGTTAGGGGAGGAGCTATATAGCAGCTCTGCTGTGGGTGATTCCTCTTTGCAACTTCCTGTTGGAAGGAGAATATCCCACAGTAATGATGATCCGTGGACTGGATACACTACAAGAGAAATAAATTTATCAGGTAAGCATAAATTATGTTTTTTTTAATTTTTCATCATATTTTATTAAAAAAAAATAATAGTAAATTATATGATATGATGAAAATAATGATATCTTTAGAAAGAAAAACGGTATAAAATATGTGTGGGTACAGTAAATGAGTAAGAGGAACATTACAGCTAAACACAAACACTGCAAAAATGGAAAAATAGCCCTGGTCCTTAAGGGTAAGAAAATTAAAAATGGTCAGGTCACTAAGGGGTTTAAAAGTATGTTATAGGAGCACCATTTAGAAATATGAAGCTTTTAAAGCTGGATACATGTTGCACAATCCTGTTTGGGCATCTCTGTATTTTTTGTATGCATAAAAATTGCTTCCATTCATAGAAAGTGTGTTTTTTTAAATATTACTTGAGTTTAACATACTTTTACATTCCTATGATAAATGTTATATTTACTGTATGATCAACATTACTCTATAAAATGAAAACAGTAGGTCAATCAACAAGTCTGTTGACTAAATGCCTACACAGAATAAAAGTAGGATCAATCTGTATTACAAATGTAAACATATACAGTAGAAGAAGATAAACATATCATAACTCTTGGTTGTATTTAGGGACTAGACTTATTGACAACTATAAGATGGTTTGGCAGGTTATAATGTTTATTATAATGCTTAGCTCTGTGTTACGGAAACATCAGGAGATATAATCTGACCACAGATATTCTACAGCATTAAAGGGATACTGAACCCATTTTTTTTCTTTCAGAAATAAAATAGAGCAGGCGATTCTAAGCAACTTTCTAATTTACTCCAATTATCCATTTTTCTTTCGTTTTCTTGCTAGCTTTATTTGAAAAAGCAGGAATGTAATCTTACAAGCCGCCCATTTTGGTTCAGAGCCCTGGATAGCGCTTGCTGATTGGTGAATAAAATTTAGCCACCAATCAGCAAGAACAACCTAGGTGCTGAACCAAAGATGGGCCGGCTCATCAGCTTACATTCCTGCTTTTGCAAACATCTTATAGGAATACAAAAAAAATTCCTTACCTTGTCAACAAGTATGTTTGCATGCTTATTAACCACACACACAAACACATGTATATTTCTTTGCAATAAACAAACAGGAAATTCTTATGGTAATTTACATTAATGCCAGAGGTTTAACTTCAATCAAATCTTTATAAAGATGGAAATTTTAAAATAAACTCTGTCACATCCACAGATTTAAGTATATAAAAGTATAACAGAATAATATATTATTTGGTGGGGGGAGTTTAATTTCAGAATTTCAGTTCTTTTAAACATTTGGGGCCAGATTGGAAGTAGAGCGTTATTTAATGCTTGTGTTCGAGCATTTACTGAGCTAGAAGTAAGCTGGCTAATATGATATTTAAAGGATGTAATATTGGCTAATATAATATTTAAAGATCAAAAACACACATTTGTGTGCTGAAACAACTAAAAAATCATTATATTTGGGACGTTTTAATTTTAGAACAGGTTAATCACCTAAATTAATTTTCCATAGATTGAACGTATTCTGAGCTGAAAATATAAGTGTTTGAATATCTCCAGATAGTCTAATTACAAATAGCATAATTTTCATTGGCCACTATTTGTCTCCTTTCAAGTACACAATAAGTGGAAGTGCCCTCTCAGGGATATAATAGAAGTGACATGTTGATGTTCTTTCATTAGTTGGACAATTAAGACAACCAACAGTGATTGGCTAGTAGAATATTTAAAATTCTCCTCAAATGGTTTCCAAAACATCCTGAAAAAGGCCAGTGGGGTGTGTTTGGAAAGGAATAGATAAAGGAAAGCATTTAGTTACTTTCAGCCAGATTACGAGTTTTAAGCGCTATAGGGAAATTAAGGACCGCCACAAAAGCGGCGTTATTTCACCCCCCCTATAGCACTGCTATTGCAGGTTTATAAAAAGCAGTCTTGTGCGGGGGGCGATATGGTGGCGTTGAGCTCCATACCGCACCGAAATCAAGCACTGCTTTGACGTGCTCGTGCACGATTTCCCTATAGATATCAATGGGTAGCAGCTACTGATTCCACAGCACCAATAATTAGCAAAAAAGGTTTTTAAACTTTAAAAGCATTTATTGATCCTTTTTAGCATTCATAAAGCATAGGCACACAGCAGCAAATGCAACGTTTCGGGCTATCAACCCTTACTCTTGCTAATACAGAACACCTGTATGCTGCTCTTTAAATACCATATGATTTAACCATTACCTCACCTTAGTACAAAAACACGTTTAAAAACCACAGTATAGCACCACCTAGTGGTCAAAAACATTTTACATTCATATATAGATAACAATGTGTATCATTAAAAACAAACTGCTGTTACTTATATCTTCTATAATCTTATCATATGACTAAATTCATTTATGCTGTATGTAACTTATACACAGATAATTAAATATTACCTTACATTTAATATTATTTACAAAAATACTGTCATGTCATTTCCCTATTAATACCTTTGGGGCACTAAGGTCTCTAATTTATGTATCCAAAAAGGACTCTTTCTTCTTCAATTGCAGTTCCCTGTTCCCTCCTCTCCTTAGGGGTTCTACGCTGTCTATGACCTGCCACCTCAATTGTGATATATTGTGGCCTGCTTCAAGAAAATGACAGCCACTAGGGCCTTCATGTCCCCACTTCTTATATTCGATCTATATTGGCTGAGTCGATCACGTATTTTCCTTACTGTCTCACCTAAATAGATTTTTGAGCACGGACATTTTATTAAATATATAACATATGTAGATTCACAAGTATAAAATCCATTAATCTTAAACTTTTTTACCTGTATGAAGGTGAACAAATTCTTTACTTTTGATCACTGAGTTGCAACTAGGCACAATTAAGGCATGTATATGTGCCATGTGATTTAGAAGATATGTATGTTTGCAATTTACCTTTAGTTGTTCCTATGTCATTTTTAACTAACAGATCTTTAATATTAGGAACTCTCCTATATACCATAAGAGGATATTTTTGAAATTGGTTAATGCCTTTATTACATTTTTTTAAAACAAGCCAATGTTTTTTAAGACATTGAACTATTTCTGTACTGTATGGATTATACTGTGTTGCACACACTAATCTGTCTTGCTGGTCCTTAGATTTATAAATGTTACCACTACTGTTAATAGCCTTTTGTTTCTCTGATTCGGACTAATTTAGGTGGATAACCCCTTTGGACAAACCTCTCTGTCATTTCTTTAAGTCTTACTTCCTTTTTGGAGCTTTCACTCACTATTCTGTGGACTCTCATCATTTGACTTTTTGGAAGCAAATTTTTTAAGAGTCTCACAATGGAAACTGTCATATTTAAGTAGGGAATTTCTGTCAGTGCTCTTTCTATATATATCAATGTTCAAACTGCCTGTAGAATACATCCTTATGTACTTCAGTGTCCAGGAATGCTATATTAGTTTCACTGAAATTCAATGTAAATTTTAGACCCTGCACTGCACCATTAAGTTGGTTAACAAGGCTAGGGCCGGTTCTCATTACGCCACCTGTATACGTTTCCTTGGGCATAGTCCAATTCATCTCGCTGGAACTTCTGTCTCTTGCCATCCTGTAAGTCCTTCTTCATAATAGCAATTTTATCATCGATGTCTTTAAATCTTTTTGGCTGAATTCTTCTGTTGATAATAACTGTCTGAGTTCCTCTTGTTTTGCCTCCACTATGACCTGTTGCCTGTCAATTTCTTTTTGCAGTGTCTCAACTGTGAGTACAATCAGGTCATAGGAGCACTTGTTTAGAATGGCTTCAAACTTTTGACAGTATTCAGCGTTGTCTTTGAGTAATGTTGGTCGGGTACTCATGCGCAGCCCTCTGGGTATCCTCTTGACCCTGTAGTACTCAGCTAGGGTTATACTGTGGTAGCTCCCATATCATATTCCTTTTTTTTAATTTTTCATTTCCTGGCTGTTAAGCTCCACAGGTGCCTCTTTAAGGAAATCTCTGGGCCCTCGCACAAGGGCAGCGTCCATCTCTGTATAAGCAAACATTTGGGTGCCATCTGTTTTAGAATTAATATCCATAATGCTGTTTTAACTCCTTTTCGTGAGTGCAGGTCTGTCTTGCAGTAAAAACATTTAACAGTTCACATTTGGCAAACAGCACACACCTGATGCACGTGGTACAGGGCCACTGCAAACACCTCTCTGTAAGATAGCAGCAACTGGATTCCACAGCACCAATAATAAGGAAAAAAGTTTATATATTATATATATTTAATAAAATGTCCGTGCTCAAAAATCTATTTAGGTGAGACAGTAAGGAAAATACGTTACCGACTCAGCCAACATAGATGGAATATAAGATGTGGGGACATGAAGGCCCTAGTGGCCTGTCATTTTCTTGAAGCAGTCCACAATATATCACAATTGAGGTGGCAGGTCATAGACAGCGTAGAACCCATAAGGAGAGGAGGGAACAGGGAACTGCAATTGAAGAAGAAAGAGTCCTTTTGGATACATAAATTAGAGACCTTAGTGCCCAAAGGTATTAATAGGGAAATAGACATGACAGTATTTTTGTAAATAATATTAAATGTAAGGTAATATTTAATTATCTGTGTATAAGTTACATACAGCATAAATGAATTTATCATATGATAAGATTATAGAAGATATAAGTAACAGCAGTTTGTTTTTAATGATACAATTGTTATCTATATATGAATGTAAAATGTTTTTGACCACTAGGTGGTGGTATAATGTGGTTTTTAAACATGTGTTTTTGTACTAAGGTGAGGTAATGGTTAAATCATATGGTATTTAAAGAGCAGCTTACAGGTGTTCTGTATTAGCATGAGTAAGGGTTGATAGCCCGAAACGTTGCATTTGCTGCTGTGTGCCTATGCTTTATGAAAGCTAAAAGGATCAATAAATGCTTTAAAGTTTAAAAACCTTTTTCCTTATTATTGGTGCTGTGGAATCCAGTTGCTGCTATCTTACAGAGAGGTGTTTGCAGTGGCCCTCTACCACGTGCATCAGGTGTGTGCTGTTTGCCAAATGTGAACTGTAGATATCAATGGGGAGAGCCGGCAAATAAAAGCCTAACACATGCGATCGCAGAATGAAAAGCTCCATAACGCAGCCCCATTGATGTCTATGGGGAAAAGAAATAGTAACGTTAAAACCTAACACCCTAACATAAACCCCACATCTAAACACCCCTAATCTGCTGCCCCTAACATCGCCGCCACTTACATTACAGTTATTAACCCCTAATCTGCTGCCCCTAACATCGCAGCCACCTACATTACAGTTATTAACCCCTAATCTGCTGCCCCTAACATCGCCGCCACTTACATTACAGTTATTAACCCCTAATCTGCTGCCCCTAACATCGCAGCCACCTACATTAGTTATTAACCCCTAATCTGCTGCCCCTAACATCGCAGCCACCTACATTACACTTATAAACCCCTAATATGCCGCCCCCAATGTCGCCGCCCCTATACTAAAGTTATTAACCCCTAAACCTAACCGTAAGCATAACCCTAACGTAACCCTAACCCAAAATCTAACCCTAACATCCCCTAACTTAAATATAATTAAAATAAATCTAAATTAACCTTACAATTATTAACTAAATAACTCCTATTTAAAACTAAATACAAACTTACCTGTAAAAAAAAAACCTAAGATAGCTACAAAATAACTAATAGTTATATTGTAGCTATCATAGGTTTTATTTTTATTTCACAGGTAAGTTTGTATTTATTTTAACTAGGTAGACTAGTTATTTAATAGTTATTAACTATTTACTAACTACCTGGTTAAAATAAATAAAGTTACCTGTAAAATAAAACCTAACCTGCCTTACACTAAAACCTAACATTACAACAAAATGAAATAAATTAAATGAATAAAATACAATTTACTAGCTTACCAAAAAAATAAATACTAACGGCTAGATTTAGAGTTCTGTGGCCAAAGGGGTGCGTTAGCTACGCGTGCTTTTTTTCTCCCGCACCTTTTAAATACCGCTGGTATTTAGAGTTCACAGAAGGGCTGCGTTAGGCTCCAAAAAAGGGAGCGTAGAGCATATTTACCGCCACTTCAACTCTCGATACCAGCGGTGCTTACGGACGCGGCCAGCTTCAAAAACGTGCTCGTGCACGATTCCCCCATAGGAAACAATGGGGCCGTTTGAGCTGAAAAAAAACCTAACACCTGCAAAAAAGCAGCGTTAAGCTCCTAACGCAGCCCCATTGTATCCTATGGGGAAACACTTCCTAAGTCTGCACCTAACACCCTAACAAGTACCCCGAGTCTAAACACCCCTAGCCTTACACTTATTAACCCCTAATCTGCCACCCCCGCTATAGCTGACCCCTGCATATTAATATTAACCCCTAATCTGCCGGTCCGTACACCGCCGCAACCTACATTGTACCTATGTACACCTAATCTGCTGCCCCTAACACCGCCGACCCCTATATTATATTTATTAACCCCTAATCTGCCGCCCCCAACGTCGCCTCCACCTACCTACACTTATTAACCCCTAATCTGCCGACCGGAGCTCGCCGCTACTCTAATAAATGTATTAACCCCTAAAGCTAAGTCTAACCCTAACACTAACACCCCCTAAGTTAAATATAATTTAAATCTAACGAAATAAATTAACTCTTATTAAATAAATTATTCCTATTTAAATCTAAATACTTACCTGTAAAATAAACCCTACTATAGCTACAATATAAATTATAATTATATTGTAGCTATTTTAGGATTACTATTTATTTTACAGGCAACTTTGTAATTATATTAACTAGGTACAATAGCTATTAAATAGTTAATAACTATTTAATAGCTACCTAGTTAAAATAATTACAAAATTACCTGTAAAATAAATCCTAACCTAAGTTACAATTAAGTAGACAAAAAGACACAAGAAAAGAGTTGCACACTAATAAGTTAATTCACTAGAGAACAGGTGCTTCCTAGAAAAATACATATGAAACAACATAGAAAAGGAAGTGGGGATTTCACAATAAGAAATTCCCAAAAGTCTAGGTAAATCCAGCACAACTGTTAAATTAAATAAATACACAAAAAGAGCCTGTATGTCAAAAACGATATAAATATTTATTAACTAGATGCACAATACACACATTCACATTCATACAGTGGATCCCACACAAAACAGTGTTATAAAGTACTGGCCAAAAAATTATTATCTGGTGCACCAGGGAAAATAGACCAAAAACAGTCCGTTTAAGATTAGCAGATATTTGTAATCCAACAGGTGCAGCGTTAATGCAAAAATGGATGCAGTTATACAGTCCCCGGTGTATAGAGACCAGTCACTTCAGACTTGAACCCCAATTGTTACTGAGTCAAGTAGTGCTTTAAAGGCATAGCATAGGAGGAGCAATAGAAACACACGTCTTTATTCACAGGTGCTGTTTTCTTTTAAGACAGTAGTATTCAGTGTACAGATGCGTATAACATATTCTACCTGTATTTGTTCACGCGGTCGCCCCTCCTAGCTGCCTCGTTCTTAGAGCGTCCAAACATCAGGGGTAAGTCAAGATGAGCAGGGGATCTGCTGTAAGGGCTGCCAAGCACGACGAGTCCAAACGCTCATTTCGCTCCTTCAGTCAGTGCAGCATGGAGCTTCTTCTACCTGGAAGAAGCTTAGTGGGGTGTTAGTGTTAGGGTTAGAATTAGCTTTAGGGGTTAATACATTTATTAGAGTAGCGGTGAGATCCGGTCGGCAGATTAGGGGTTAATTATTGTAGGTAGGTGGAGGCGACGTTGGGGGCGGCAGATTAGGGGTTAATAAATATAATATAGGGGTCGGTGGTGTTGTGGGCAGCAGATTAGGGGTACATAGGGATAACGTAGGTTGCGGCGGTGTACGGAGCGGCAGATTAGGGGTTAAAAAATTTTAATAGAGTGGCGGCGATGTGGGGGGACCTCGGTTTAGGGGTACATAGGTAGTTTATGGGTGTTAGTGTACTTTAGAGCACAGTAGTTAAGAGCTTTATAAACCGGCGTTAGCCCAGAAAGCTCTTAACTACTGACTTTTTTCTGCAGCTGGAGTTTTGTCGTTAGATTTCTAATGCTCACTTCAGCCAAGACTCTAAATACCAGCGTTAGAAAGATCCCATTGAAAAGATAGGATATGCAAATGGCGTAGGGGGATCTGCGGTATGGAAAAGTCGCGGCTGCAAAGTGAGCGTTAGACCCTTTCCTGACTGACTCCAAATACCAGCGGTAGCCCAAAACCAGCGTTAGGAGCCTCTAACGCTGGTTTTGACAGCTAACGCCAAACTCTAAATCTAGCCGTAAATTACAAAAAAATAAAAAACAAAATTATCAAAAATAAAAACGAAATACTCCTAATCTAAATCCCTATCAAAATAAAAAAGCCCCCCCCCCCCAAAAAAAAACCTAGCCTACACTAAACTGCCATTGGCTTTTAGCGGGCATTGCCCCAAAAATACCAGCTCTTTTACATTGTAATAAAAAATACAAACAAACCCCCAGCAGTAAAACCCACCACCCACCCACCCAAACCTCCCAAATAAAAACCTATCTAAATAAACTTAAGCTAAACATTGCCCTGAAAAGGGCATTTGGATGGACATTGCCCTTAAAAGTGCATTTAGCACATTTACAAATTGCCCAAAACCCCAAAAAACCCTTAAAAAACACTAACCCCTGACGATCCACTTACAGTAATCGAAGTCTGGACATCCATCCTCATCCAGCCGGCAAAGACCTCATCCAAGCGGCAAGATGTCTTCATCCAGACGGCATCTTATATCTTCATCCATTCAGCGCGGAGTGGGTCCATCTTCAAGACATCCGGCGTGGAGCATCCTCTTCTTACATTCGCCACCGTAAACTGAAGGTTCCCTTTAAGTGATGTCATCCAAGATGGCGTCCCTTACATTCCTATTGGCTGAAAGATTTCTATCAGCCAATAGGAATTAAAGGGAAAAAAATTCTATTGGCTGTTGCAATCAGCCAATAGGATTGAGCTCTCATCCTATTGGCTGATCCAATCAGCCAATAGGATTGAGCTCTGTTATATTGCTGGTATACAGTTGTATTGCTGGTATTAACAACCCTGCACAAAATTGCCTATAAAATCATTTATTTAACAAAATAAAGGAAATAGAGCAAAAACACTCTTCATATGTCTCTTTAGATGGATTGGAATAGATCACAATATTTCAACTTGTATTATTACTAAAGAAGGTCTAAATATATTGACATTGTAATATAAATGCTTAATTATACATAGAAAAAATAATAATAATTGTGATCCATTTCCTGTAATTCTGTGAGCTTTCCCATTCCTGATAAAAGTATAGGTGTAGACTCCTGAATTAACACTGCTATATTCCCAGCAGTCACTGGCTGCACATTTCAGTGACCCATTTATAACTGTCGCTAATTGGCCTCAGCAGAGACAGAAACCTAGGTTACAATATGGTGACGCCCATTGCTTTATAAATACTGAAAAGTTACATTTATTTTTTCAATATTTAAACAGCTAATATACTTTTAAAAATGCATTTTTGTATTATTCTTAGGATGAATCTTTGTTTTCCGACATTAGTCTATTAAGCATTTATTTAGTGCTTACTGCACTTTTAACTAGTAAGTATTATGCTTGGAGGGCCCAGGGCATTTTTCTTACACCACAATTTTTTATTCATTAGTTATGTCTCATTATCAAATGTAACTATAGCACTGCATACCCTGGTAAAACAAGAATTGTAGTATGGGCAGTATGTGAATTGGTCCTAAAAGTGCCATCATTAGATACAGAAGGAGAAGGAAACAGTCACACTAATTTGTTACATATACAAATCCATTTATATAGAATCATCAAGTGATTCCCTTGCAGCAGGTCAGTCATTTAGAACAAACTGTAGAAAACTTTGTTCTGTATGCCATCTAGTGGCCAAAAGTGGAAACAATCAAAATAAGAATATACTTCAAGATTCTAGTAGCATTGTAACTGAAATATAGTTGATGTCTTCTCCGTGCTATGTTTTGTAAATTATTTATTTATTACATTTATTACCAATTAATGATCCCTAGATGTCTAGAGGGGCCCATAACCTTTCTGTGCCCTTTCAACTGTACACAGTAATAAAAAATATATGCTAAATTTCTTGGGGTGGGGGGCAGCAGATTTTCAGGTACTTAGGATAGTAGAAATTCCCCATTTAGGGCAAGATTACATACAAGTGGTGAGCAAATTAGCCCTCCTGCACCGTGTTAATTGGTATCTGGCGTATTACAAGTAGAAAGTAAAGGTTTTTGCATGAGCACTAACCCGACGCATGCAAAAAGCCGAACTTTGAATATCATGACTGCATTAATGTATTCCCCCATAGACTTCAATGGAGCACAAAGACTGCAAAAAACCCCAAACAACTAACACCCTTCTCCCGTGCAAATGCGGCTGCGTTAAACTAGAGTGCGCTAACCTGACACACTGCAGAATATGTTCTATTAATTCTTAAATACATATTTCTATCTATATATCTTTGGTAAAATATTTACATATATATATATATATATATATATATATATATATATATATATATACACACAGAGGTATAGATAAATACATATATATGTATATATATATACACACAGAGGTATAGATAAATACATATATATATATATATATATAGAGAGAGAGAGAGAGAGAGAGAGAGAGAGAGAGAGAGAGAGAGAGAGAGAGAGAGGAATATCTATTTAAAAATACATAGAAGACGGAGCACTGCACACGGATAATGTAACTGTTTTAATTAAGATTCAATAAATTTGGACTTTTTATTCAGAGCATATGCACATTTTTTTCCTTTTTACCATATTTCTATATATATCTGATGTTTTTGGTAAAATATATTTATACCTATATATGTAAATACATATATACACATATAAATACATATATACATATGTACACACACACACACACACACATCACATATATATATATATATATATATATATATATATATATATACTGTATATATATATATATATATATATAAGTTGAAAATGAAGATGCACTCTTATCAACTTCGAGCAGCTGTCAGGGTGCTGTAGCAAAAATTATACCTTCCAAAATAAGCACTCACTGGACTTTGGACAACTTTTAAGCATTCATTTTATTTGTGATGTTTCGGGGCAGCACAATGCCCCTTCCTTAGACTAGCCTATACTATAGTACAAAACAAGCTTATAAGTCCTGCACTATAGATACACACCACCCACAAACAGCTATGCACTGATCAAACAATCACTGTTTAGGATGTAGTCAGGTTAGGCTTCTTAAGTCTAAAGTATGCACTTCTTCTTCTTGTGGGGAATGAAAAAAAAACTATTTTTAGAGTTCAGTTACAGGAAAGGAGAGCAGAATAATAAAATAATACAATACATTGCAAAGTATTTCTTCTATGTAATAAAACATTTTGGGCTAGGTTACAAGTGAAGCACAAAAATATAAATAAGCATTAATGTGCATTAACATTACTTGAGCGTAATCAATAGCATTTCTATTTTTGAGCTCACAGTCCAAAGTTACTAAATTTTTTTTGTCAGTTGAATTTTTATTGTATGCCTGCAAAAAAAAATGCTATCACCTCTTCACCCAGAAACTACACTTGGTGTGTATATAATGCACTTCCTGTGTATATAATGCACTTGCTGTGTATATAATGTGTATAGAATGCACTTGCTGTGTATATAATGCGTATAAAATGTACTTGCTGTGTATATAATGCACTTGCTGTGTATATAATGCACTTGCTATGTATATAATGCACTTGGTGTGTGTATAATGCACTTGCTGTGTATATAATGCACTTGCTGTGTATATAATGCACTTGCTGTGTATATAATGCACTTGCTGTGCATATAATGCACTTACTGTGTATATAATGTGTATATAATGCATTTGCTGTGTATATAATACACTTGCTATGTATATAATGCACTTGGTGAGTATATAATGCACTTGTTGTGTATAAAATGCACTTACTGTGTATATAATGTGTATATAATGCACTTGCTATGTATATAATGCACTTGGTGTGTGTATAATGCACTTGCTGTGTATATAATGTGTATATAATGCATTTGCTGTGTATATAATACACTTGCTATGTATATAATGCACTTGGTGAGTATATAATGCACTTGTTGTGTATAAAATGCACTTACTGTGTATATAATGTGTATATAATGCACTTGCTATGTATATAATGCACTTGGTGTGTGTATAATGCACTTGCTGTGTATATAATGCACTTGCTGTGTATATAATGCACTTGCTGTGCATATAATGCACTTACTGTGTATATAATGTGTATATAATGCATTTGCTGTGTATATAATACACTTGCTATGTATATAATGCACTTGGTGAGTATATAATGCACTTGTTGTGTATAAAATGCACTTACTGTGTATATAATGTGTATATAATGCACTTTCTGTGTATATAATGCACTTTATGTGTATAAAATGCACTTGCTGTGTACTAAAGGTCATTTGATAATAATGGTATATTAATGTCTCAAATTAAAATTGCCTAACTCTGATCGAGTATGCATTTATAAACTATTTTATTATCATTTTATTTTTGTTATTATTTTATTTGCACCCTAATATATTATATAGAATATTACAACTCTATTTGCTCATAAGAAATCACTAGTGAGCAATTGTCTTCAGTACTCTACCTCAGTATGTATTTTATAGTGTACTTTTTAATTTTAAAATAGAATATTGAATCACTCTATTCAAGTATAGAACAGAAGATAAGTGCATAGTAATTAGCTCGTAAGAGCAGATCGATTTGTAAAATTACATAAAAACTATAGATATAGATATTATAATACTATTTTTATATCTCAATGGAATTTAAGTTTCAAATTCAAAAATGACATTTCATTCCATAACTGAAATTTAAATTTTACATTTACTATACCATATAGGGTGAAGCTCCTTCTAGATCTATGCCTAAGGGATTTATTCAGTGTAATTGTTAGACTATTTTTCTATACTGTCTGACCCTTTACTGCAGCTCCTACTAGACACTAGACTTATAATTCCTCACTTCATTATCTTACATGAATAACATATAACAACTGATTACATATATGTACACTAGTCCGCCATTCGCTCCATGGAATCCCTAGTAAAGTCTGATGTTACCCCCTTTATAGGGTGTTCTTCCTCATGTTCCCAGTGACCTATATTGAATAGTGGGTTGGGTTGGTCTCCTTCTCAGCGGCCGAGGGGGTGGGTTCAGGCTGATTTCCTGTCACTTTTTTTATATATATATAGAGGATTTACACATAACAAAAATCAAACTGGCATAAAAGATACAAGCTTGCAAAAAGATTACACACATTGCCTAACAAGCAGTATACATACTAATCGATAATCCTCATTATTGTCCCCAATAAACATAAATCATACCACTCTTGGGTCCTTAGGAATAATATCTAGGAAGGATATAGGGATAATATAGAAGTAACACAAAATTAAGACTATGTAAACAAAGTGTTATAATGAATATGTGTAAAATACCAGTTTAAAGATATGAATACCAATACTGATGGATTAGAGTTCACTTATGAGATCAGTAAAGATAAGATAACATTCCTAGATTTGAATATTTTTGTAGAAGATAAAGTTGTATACACTAAAAATCACTTCAAAGAAGTGGATGCAAATAATTATGTGCATTATGTGCATTCAGATAGTTGGCACTTACCAAGGTGGATCAATAACATTCCAAAAGGCCAATGTTTAAGAATTAGTAGAAATTGCTCAAGACTAACTGACTACGAGACCCAAATAAAAACCTTGGAAGATTGCTTCCTGGAAAGAGGATATAATCAAGGGGTAATAAAAACAGCTATAGAATATGTGAAAGAAATAAATGGCAAATGTAGACAAAAGATTGTGAAGAGTGAAAGTGACAATACAAAGCTAAAGGTTCCATTTATAACTAATTTTAATACATTATACAGCCATTTACTTACAATTCTCTTATATATAATGTGTCCGTTCCGTTACATCGCTAGCCCCCTTGACGTCGTATCCATTGTTTATTTCTGTCGATCAATCAGCAAGCCTGTCGCCAGACAGGCATACTTCTATGCAATCTGATTTGTGCATGCGCATTAACACATCTTTAAAATCCTGAGATTAAAAATTTGAATTAATAGTTCAAATAAAACTAAATATTTATAATTTATTAAAATCAAACAATTTATACATCAAGAAAATATGGCTTATTAATTGAATTTATCAATAAATATTTTTAAATTTGTTATTATAACTCTATATATTATATATTTAAATATTTGTATTTATTATGATCTATCTAAAACCAGTGTAAGTGCAGAGTGTGTAAGAGAAATATTGAAATATTGCAAGTAAATGAAAAGTAAATAGTACTGGGGTATCTCCTAATTAGAGCATAGTAAGTGACTTGCAACATAGTGTTTTTATTTTGGATAAAATGTAAACTGGTACCTGTAATTGTTGTGTGTGACAGAGATGTTGACAAATGAGAGGATATAGTAGTTTATAAATATATGGATGAGGGAGGGGGATAAGTATTGAGTGGATATGGATTATGGAACGTCCAGAGTTGTATGTATAAGTCGTACTGTCACGCTCCGCTCAGCTGTTCAGTTCACTGCTGTCTTCTGCGCTGTTGCGCTACGCTGCATTGCCTAGCAACATCTTACCTCACTGAAGCCGTCCCACTCTGCTGACGTCAGGACGGGTTCTTATTCCGGCGTCTCTATCCTCTGGTGCCCGTTGGTTTTACCTGCTGTGGCTGTTGTGAGTACTTACTTTTCTGGATATGCTGTTAACGAACTTTTGCCTGTCTGACTTCGACTCTGCCTAACCCTTCCAAGCATGAAGATAAGTTTAATTCTTTTCTACCTGGTACTTGTTGCCAATCATCTGCTTACTTGAATACGAGTTTTGCGGTATGAGTGTAAAAGCAGCGTTAAGGCTTTTTTTCACTACCGCTGGTATTACGAGTCTTGCAGGTTTAGGTGCACCGCACACTTTTTTTGGCCGTAACGCAGCGTAACTACCGCAGCTTTTAAAAAGTCCTTTTTCAATGGGACTTCCATAGTGCCGGTATTATGAGTCTGCCTGGGAGGCCAAAAAGTTAGCGGTACAGCCTAAAACTACAAGATCCATAACGTAAACTGAAAGTCAGTAGTTATGAGTTTTATGCTACAAAGCCGTACCATAAAACTCATAACTAAGGTGCTAAAAAGTACACTAACACCCCTAAACTACCTATTAATCCCTAAACCGAGGCCCTCCCGCATCACAAACACTAAAATAAAATTATTAACCCCTAATCTGCAGCTCCGGACATCGCCGCAACTATAATAAACATATTAACCCCTAAACCGCTGCACTCCCGCATCGCAAACACTAGTTAAATATTATTAAACCCTAATCTGCCGCCCCCAACCTCGCCGCCACCTTCATTAAATTTATTAACCCCTAATCTGCCGCCCCCGACCTCGCCGCCACCTACATTATACTTATTAACCCCTAATCTGCTGCCCCAATGTCGCTGCCACCTACATTACAGTTATTAACCCCTAATCTGCCGCCCCTAAGAGCGCTGACAGCTACATTACAGTTATTAACCCCTAATCTGCTGCCCCTGACACCACCGACACCTACATTACACTTATTAACCCCTAATCTGCTGCCCCTAACATCGCCGCCACCTACCTACATTTATTAACCCCTAATCTTCCGCCCCTAACGTCGCCGCCACTATACTAAAGTTATTAACCCTTAACCCTAAGTCTAACCCTAACCATAACAAACACTAACTTTAATGTAATTCAAATAAATCTAAATAAAACCTACTATTAATAACTAAATAATTCCTATTTAAAACTAAATACTTACCTGTAAAATAAACCCTAAGATAGCTACAATATTACTAATAGTTACATTGTATCTAGCTTAGATTTTATTTTTATTTCACAGCTAAGTTTGTATTTATTTTAACTAGGTAGACTAGTTAGTAAATAGTTATTAACTATTTACTAACTACCTAGCTAAAATAAATACAAATTTACCTGTAAAATAAAACCTAACCTGAGTTACACCTAACCTTACACTACAAATAAATAAATTATATTTATTAAATACAATTAACTAAATTACAAAAAACAAAACACTAAATTACACAAAATAAAAATAAATTATCAAATATTTAAACTAATTACACCTAATCTAATAGCCCTATATAAAAAAGCCCCCCCCCAAAGTAAACCCCCCCAGCCTAAACTAAACTACCAATAGCCCTTAAAAGGGCCTTTTGTGGGCCATTGCCCCAAAGAAATCAGCTCTTTAACCTGTAAAAAAAAAAAAAACACCCCCCCCCAACAGTAAAACCCACCAGCCACACAACAAAACCCCCCAAATAAAATCCTAACTAAAAAAACCTAAGCTCCCCATTGCCCTGAAAAGGTAATTTAGCTCTTTTTCCGCCCAAATCCTAAGCTAAAAATAAAACCCACCCAACCCTTAAAAAACCTAACACTAACCTCCGAATATCCACTTACAGTTTTTGAAGACCCCGCATCTATCCTCAACAAAGCTGGGAGAAGTCTTCATCCAAGCGGCAAGAAGTCCTCAATGAAGCTGGGAGAAGTCTTCATCCAAGCGGCAAGAAGTGGTCCTCCAGACGGGCAGAAGTCTTCATGCAGATGGCATCTTCTATCTTCATCCATCCGGCGCGGAGCGGCTCCATCTTCAAGACATCCGGTGCAGAGCATCCTCTTCTTTCCACGGCTCTTCTCGAATGAAGGTTCCTTTAAGTGACGTCATCCAAGATGGCGTCCCTTGAATTTCGATTGGCTGATAGAATTCTATCAGCCAATCAGAATTAAAGGTGAAAAAATCCTATTCTATTGGCTGATGGGGCGGAAAAAGAGCTAAATGCCCTTTTAAGGGCAATGCCCATACAAACGCCCTTTTCAGGGCAATGGGGAGCTTAGGTTTTTTAGTTAGGATTTTATTTGGGGGGTTGGTTGTGTGGGTGGTGGGTTTTACTGTTGGGGGGGGGGTGTTTGTATTTTTTTTTACAGGTAAAAGAGCTGATTTCTTTGGGGCAATGCCCCGTAAAAGGCCCTTTTAAGGGCTATTGATAGTTTAGTTTAGGCTAGGGTTTTTTTATTTTGGGGGGGGGGGGGCTTTTTTATTTTTATAGGGCTATTAGATTAGGTGTAATAAGTTTAAATATTTGATAATTTCTTTTTTTTGTGTAATTTAGTGTTTGTTTTTTTGTAATTTAGTTAATTGTATTTAATAAATGTAATTTATTTGATTGTAGTGTAAGGTTAGGTGTTAGTGTAACTCAGGTAAGGTTTTATTTTACAGGTAAATTTGTATTTCTTTTAACTAGATAGTTAGTAAATAGTTAATAACTAGTCTACTTAGTTAAAATAAATACAAACTTAGCTGTGAAATAAAAATAAAACCTAAGCTAGATACAATATAACTATTAGTTATATTGTAGCTAGCTTAGGGTTTATTTTACAGGTAAGTATTTAGTTTTAAATAGTAATTATTTAGTTATTAATAGTAGGTTTTATTTAGATTTATTTTAATTACATTAAAGTTAGTGGGTGTTAGGGTTAGGGTTAGACTTAGGGTTAGAGGTTAATAACTTTAGTATAGTGGCAGCGAAGTTGGGGGCGGAAGATTAGGGGTTAATAAATGTAGGTAGGTGGCGGCGATGTTAGGGGCAGCAGATTAAGGTTAATACGTGTAAGGTAGGTGGCGGCAACGTTAGGGGCAGCAGATTAGGGGTTAATAAGTGTAATGTAGGTGTCGGCGGTGTCGGGGGCGGCAGATTAGGGGTTAATAAATATAATGTAGTGGTTGGCAATGTCGGGGGCGACATATTAGGGGTTAATAAGTGTAGGTAGGTGGCGGCGACATTGGGGGAGGCAGATTAGGGGTTCATAAGTGTAGGTAGGTGGCGGCGGTGTCAGGGGCGGCAGATTAGGGGTTAATAAGTGTAATGTAGGTGTCGGCGATGTCGGGGGCTGCAGATTAGGGGTGTTTAGACTCGGGGTTCATGTTAGGGTGTTAGGTGTAAACATAAATTTAGTTTCCCCATAGGAATCAATGGGGCTGCGTTACGGAGCTTTACGCTCCTTTATTGCAGGTGCTAGGCTTTTTTTCAGCCGGCTCTCCCCATTGATGTCTATGGGGAAATCGTGCACGAGCACGTAAAACCAGCTCACCGCAGCTCACCGCAGCGCTGGTATTGGAGTGCGGTATGGAGCTCAATTTTGCTTTACGCTGCAATATTGCCTGCTAATGCCGGGTTTTTGCAAACCTGTAATACCAGCGCTGTAGGGAGGTGAGCGGTGACAATAACTTGCAAGTTAGTACCGAGCAGCTCTTACCGCAAAACTCGTAATCTAGCCGTATGTTATTACTAGTATCAATCTTGCCTGAATACATGTTGCCAGACTTTGCTTGCTTGACTACTCTATTGGATAACCCCTACCTACCTGAATACACGTTGCCAGACTTTGCTTGCTTGACTACTCTATTGGATAACCCCTACGTGCCTGAATACACGTTACCAGACTTTGCTTGCTTGACTACTCTGGATTACCTTTACCTGCCTGAATTCAAGTTGCCAAACTCTGCCTGTCTGACTTCGCCTATTCCTGAACCTACTCTGCCTGCTATCAAGCTTCCAAGTATCTACCTTGAAAACCTGTGGGTAATCACCAGTTACTATTGTGTGAATACTTTACTTTTCTCTGAAGCTGTCGTTGGGTCAGGTCATGGTTTATACTCAGTGTGCTAGTGTGTTATTTAAGTTCATCCTAGTATTTGGGTCTGATTCTGGACTTTTCCTAACCTGACATAACAAATGGGCCAATATGGACCCCGCTGAGTTATCCACGGCCGTGACTCTCCAAGGACAGCTTCTTGCAACCCACGCTGCACACCTGCAATCTCTGGATTCAAAACTAGGCCAGATTACAACCCTTCTGCATAATCTCTCTTCACCTGCTCAAGCTTCAGCTACTTCTGCCGCTGCTCCGGTCGGTTCAAACGCAGTCTACAATCCACCTCAGCCTGATGTGGAATCCTTTGTATCTACTTTTTCCTCTGTCTTTGATAAACCCGGAAGGTCTGTGGCAGCTGAGGCAGGTCTATTGGATTTAAGACAGGGTTCTCTTTCTGTAGCTCAGTATGCTATAGAATTCCGGAAATTAGCTTCTGAAACAATGTGGAACCATGGGGCCCTGCGTGCAGCTTTTCGCAAAGGACTTAGTGAACGCTTAAAAGATGAACTTGTGTTTTGGGACCTTCCTGATTCTCTTGAAGATCTCATCAACTTATGTATCAAACTAGATACCCATTATTCAGAGCGTCTTAAAGAGAGAGACCGCAACAGGAGACCGTTTATCAAACCAACTTCTCGACTGCCTTCCTGTTCTGATAATCTTCCCACTCCTAGCTTCAATACATCTGAGTCTGTAGAACCCATGGAGGTTGGAGCTATCAAGTTAACCGAAGTCGAATGCCTTAGAAGGCGCACACTAGGACTGTGTCTATACTGTGGTACTAAAGGTCATTTGTTGAAAGATTGTCCTACACGTCCAGTAAAAGCCAAGGCTTAACTTCTGAAAGAGGGACAGAGTTAAGCCAAAACCCTTTATCTTCCCTCAAACTCTTTGTTCCTGTTACTCTTAATTTTTTGGAAGCACCAAGTTTCAAGCCCAAGCTCTCATTGACTCAGGAGCTGCAGGAATGTTTATTGATTCAAAATTTGTCAACTCTCTCCGGATTCCTCTTCTTGCCAAGAGTCAATTGATTAAAGTAACTACGGTCAGTGGTCAACGTCTGGGTTCTGGATACATTCAATATTCTACTATACCTCTTCTTATGACAGTTGGCATTCTACATTCTGAAACTATCAGTTTTGATGTCATTTCTTCTCCTCAGTTTCCTTTGATTTTGGGACTACTCTGGTTACAGCTCCATGATCCTGTTTTCTCTTGGTCTTGGTTATTGCCTGGGGAACTGCAGAATCCCCTCAAATCTCCAAGTTCTGTCTTAGAAGTTTTGGACATCCCTGATTCATTACCTGAGCAATATCATTCTTTTTGTGATGTCTTTTATAAAATGGATGCTGGAAATTTACCTCCTCACTGGACATTTGACTGTCCTATTGATTTACTACCCGGAGCTCCTCTACCTAAAGGTAAAACGTATCCTCTTTCACATCAGGAATACGTTTCACTTGAAGAATACATTAAAGATAATTTGGCCAGAGGTTTTATTCATCCTTTATCCTCACCTGTAGGAGCAGGTTTTTTCTTTGTTGAAAAGAAAGATGGGGGTCTTTGACCTTGCAACGATTATCAAGCCCTGAATCAAATAACGGTTAAAAATAGGTATCCTCTTCCGCTCATCCCTGAGCTATTTGATCGTCTTCAAGGAGCAACTATTTTCTCCAAATTGGATTTTCGAGGGGCCTATAATTTGGTTAGAATTCGTGAAGGGGACGAATGGAAAACCGCATTCAACACTAGATTTGGCCACTATGAATATCTTGTTATGCCGTTTGGGTTGTGCAATGCCCCAGCTGTTTTCCAGCACTTTGTAAACGGGATCTTCAGAGATTACTTGTCATCATTTATCTAGACAACATTCTGATTTACTCCAGGACCATGCAAGAATATTTTCACCATGTAACATTAGCATTTCAAAGATTACGTGAAAATTCTCTCTTCGCCAAACTTGAGAAGTGTTCTTTACATCAAAAGTCAATTCCCTTTCTGGGTTATATAATTTCTCAATCTGGATTTGAAATGGATCCCGATAAACTTTCCGCTATTAAGAATTGGCCCAGACCTACCACCCTCAAATCCTTACAAAGGTTTCTTGACTTTGCCAATTACTATCGGAAGTTTATAAAAGACTTTGCTAACATTTCTTCTCCTCTCCCTTCTCTTACAAAAAAAGGGTCAAAACTGCAGAGATTGGTCTAGCACTGATTTCAGGCTTTTGAAACGCTGAAATCAGCACCTATCCCCTGTCACCCTGTTCCAGAACTACAATTCATTCTTGAAGTGGATGCCTCTTCTATAGCTGCAGGAGCTTTTCTTTCCCAACGGAACCCGATCACCAGTAAAATTCATCCAGTAGGCTTCTTCTCTAAGAAATTTAATCCAGCTGAACTAAACTAAGATGTGGGAAACAAAGAGCTACTTGTCATAAAATTGGCTTTGGACGAATGGAGGCATTGGCTTGAGGGCACCGCTCAGCTGTTTCTCATCTTAACGGATCATAAGAATCTTTTGTATCTCCATACTTCAAAACGTGTCAACTCACGCCAAGCCCGGTGGGCTTTGTTCTTTTCCATGTTTAATTTCGTACTCTCCTATGTTCCTGGTACCAAAAATTTCAAGGCAGATGCTTTATCCAGGCAATTTCAACCT
This sequence comes from Bombina bombina, assembly GCF_027579735.1. Taxonomy (NCBI): domain Eukaryota; kingdom Metazoa; phylum Chordata; class Amphibia; order Anura; family Bombinatoridae; genus Bombina; species Bombina bombina. The sequence continues at coordinate 187,496,972 of NC_069501.1, read as the reverse complement.
ACAGATTCTGCGCTATTGGATTCTGAACCCATACTTCGTCCAGTCAGTGTTCTTGCTCAGTTGTCCTCATTCCCTATACAGGCTCTACACTCTTCTCAAGATAAGGTACCATCTTCCTACAAAGATGTTTTACCCTTTCAAGCCTGAAGATAAGTTTAATTGTTGCCAATCATCTGCTTACTTGACTATTTTATTACTAGTATCAATCTTGCCTGAATACACATTGCCGGACTTTGCTTGCTTGACTACTCTATTGGATAACCCCTACCTGCCTGAATACACGTTGCCAGACTTTGCTTGCTTGACTACTCTATTGCATTACCTTTACCTGCCTGAATTCAAGTTGCCAAACTCTGCCTGTCTGACTTCGCCTATTCCTGACCCTACTCTGCCTGCTATCAAGCTTCCAAGTATCTACCTTGAAAACCTGTGAGTAATCACCAGTTACTACTGTGTGAATACTTTACTTTTCTCTGAAGCTGTCGTTGGGTCAGGTCCTGGTTTATACTCAGTGTGCTAGTGTGTTATTTAAGTTCATCCTAGCATTTGGGTCTGATTCTGGACTTTTCCTAACCTAACACGTACTTAGGAAAGGGCAGTTTGTGCAAGATAGAAATGTGTATTAGGGATAGGGCTTTTTTTGTGAAAGAGATCGGTAATAATGGTGAGGGCATAGTTAGACAGATATTTGTAATAGGAAGAGGTCAAATTGTTAGCGATATATATGTGGTTGAGTGAAATGTCATAGTGTCTAATATATTTGGAAATTATGGAGAGGTAAATTGTTAAATATAAGGTTGAATAGTTAGAGTTCAGTTTCTGAGACAGAGATGGGTATGATGTAGAGGGCACCGTGTGAGCTACAGATGTGGAAGATGTAAAGTGAAGAGTGTCAGATAGAAGGTGGGTGAGGGAGAGAACAAGTTGTGAGAGATTCTTATGATGGAGATGGTGGTTATGGTTATAGTTATGATGGAGAGCGAGTGAGAGAGAGAGATATGGTGATGATAGAAAGGACAGAGAGTGAGTGAGAGTGAGAGAGACATGGGTATGTGGGAGATGGCATAGTGTTAAATGGAAATTCTGATAAATGAGAGTGCTAAAAGTGATAGACAGATGGGTATGCTGGTTAGGGCAAAGTGTGGGATAGAAGGTGGATGATGAATAGAGCCGAGGTTGAGAGACAGATGGGATGATGGAGAGGGCAGAATGTGACAGAGAGATGTGGATAACGGAGAGTTCAAATATCGTGATACAAATGAATATGATGAATAGGGCAGAGTGTTAGAGAGAGATGGTGATGATGGTGACGATGCATAGGGCAGGGAGCAATATAGAGATGGTTAGGAGGGAGAGTGCATCATGTTAAATAGATGTGCATGATGGAGATGGGAGAATAAGATGTAATATTTTTTTTAAATATAAAAATAAAAATGATTTATATAATTTAAAATAGATTTTATTAAAATCATATTTATTGAATATTTTATACTCCATATATATAATTATTCTTTTTTAGATTTTGTCAAAGAACAGCTAACAATAAAAGTCTTCAAATGAACAAGAACGTACAAGAACTTTGATGGATTTTGCTGAATCAGAGGTGGCTGAAGTGGTAATTTTTATTATATATTTCTCAGTCTCTATATTTTTCTCTCTACCACAATCTCTGTCTTCTTCTCTCTCTCTCTCTCTCTCTCTATATATATATATATATATATATATATATATATATACATATATATTTTTTTATATCACTATAATTTTAATCATTACCATCTTTATTTTTCTCTCTATCTTATTCTCTCTATCTTTATCTTTCTGTGTCTATCTATTTCTCTATTACTCTCTTTCTCTATCTCTCATGCTCTATTTCTCATTCTCTCTCTTTCTCATTCTCTCTCTTTCTCATTCTCTCTCTTTCTCATTCTCTCTCTTTCTCATTCTCTCTCTTTCTCATTCTCTCTCTATCTTTTTATCTTTTTTTCCTCTCTATTGTTCTCTCTCTATCTCTCATTCTCTCTGTCTTTCTCTTTCTATCTCTCTATATTTCTGTCTCTATCTCTCTCTCTCTATCTCTCTCTATCTATCTATCTATCTATCTATTATTATTTATTTTTCATTCTCTATTTCTCTCATTCTCTCCCTCTTTCTTTTTATTGCTTCTTTCATTATCTCTCTCTTTATCTATCTTTTTCGGAATCTCTATAATTTTTTTTCTCTATCTCTCTTTTACTCTCTATATCTTTCTCTATCTATCATTCTCCATGATTTCTCTCTCTCACTCTCTCTCTCTCTCTCTATATATATATATATATATATATATATATATATATAGTATCTCACAAAAGTGAGTACACCCCTCACTTTTTTGTAAATATTTTATTATATCTTTTCATGTGACAACACTGAAGAAATAACACATTACTACAATGTAAAGTAGTGAGTGTACAGCCTGTATAACAGGGTAAATTTGCTGTCCCCTCAAAATAACTCAACACATAGCCATTAATGTCTAAACTGTTGGCTTTCTCTCTTTCTCCATATCTTTTATTATCGCTATCATTTATTTCCTCTCTATCTCCATTTTTTCTATCTCTCTCATTCACTCTCTGTATCCATTATTATATCTCTCTTTCTCTCTGTTTCTCTCTCTCTATCTCTTTCTGTTTCTTGCTCTATATCTCTCAATCTCCCTTTCTCATTATCTCTCTCTCTCATTATCTCTCTATCTTTATTTATTTGTATCTCTATCTCCCACTCTTTCTTTCTTTCTTTCTTTCTTTCTTTCTTTCTTTATTTCTTTCTTTCTCTCTCTCTCTCTCTCTCTCATTCTTTCTCTCTCTCTCTCTCTCAATCTCATTTTCTATCACTCTTATTCTCTCACGCTTTCTCTTTATCTCTTTATCTCTCTGTTGTTCTCTATTTCTTTATCTCTTTCTATTTTCCACTCTCCCTCATATTCTGTCTATATTTGTTTCTCTATCTTTATTTTTCTATACATTTATCTATCTTTTTCTATCTTTATATTTCTCTCTACATATATTATTCTTTCTCTCTCTATTTCTCTATATCTCTCTTAAACTCTGTCTTTATCTCTCACTTTCTCTCTCCCTTTCGCTCTATTTTTCTCTCTATCTCTATCTCTGTCTTTATCTCTCTCTCTCTATCTCTTTCTTTCGCTCTTTATCTCTCATTCTCTCTCGTTCTCTCTCTTTTTCTATCTATTTATGTTTATAAATAAATAAAATGATTTTTTTATTTTTTTAAGTTTCATTATTAGATGCAAATTTTAATTGATGAGAGGAACAGTGAGTCTTAGTTTTTTGATGTAACCCAAACTTATTTATGGGATCCTATAAGAAATAGTGAAGATTTACTAACTGAATCCGAGTCTTAGCAAACTCATGTTGAAGATGAAAATTTACATAGGCTTGAAAATCTTTCATGGTGTGGGTGTGGAAATTGTGAACTAATATCAACTGGGATTGAATCATATTGCTGCAGAGAATGGGAAATTATCTCACAAAAAAATCCAGATGGTTCATTATGTGTTTGTGAGGCAACCTTTGTTTGTGATTCATTGACCAGTAGGGATTAGGTTTTGCACACAAAAGGGATGATATCAAGTTACAATCCAATTCATTTTATGGTTATGTTGATCTTACTGAAAGGTTAGAAGTACTCTTGAAGTATTTCATTTTTTTAAATAATTGTATTTATTTTTACTCAATAAATGTGTAAATACAAAAAATAAGAAAATGTTATGAATGAATTCCACTATATGGAAGATATAATTATTTCATTATCTTAATGGTATAGTAAATGTACAATTTAAATTTCAGTTATGGAATGAAATGTCATTTTTTAATTTGAAACTTAAATTCCATTGAGATATAAAAATAGTATTATAATATCTATAGTGTTTATGTAATTTTACAAATCGATCTGCTCTTACGAGCTAATTACTATGCACTTATCTTCTGTTCTATACTTGAACAGAGTGATTCAATATTCTATTTTAAAATTAAAAAGTACACTATAAAATACATACTGAGGTAGAGTACTGAAGACAATTGCTCACTAGTGATTTCTTATGAGCAAATAGAGTTGTAATATTCTATATAATATATTAGGGTGCAAATAAAATAATAACAAAAATAAAATGATAATAAAATAGTTTATAAATGCATAATCCATCAGAGTTAGGCAATTTTAATTTGAGACATTAATATACCATTCAGAAACTTTTTTTTCATAAAAAATATGATTGACTATTACAACAGCCACATTAGTATTATATAGAGGAACACAATTTGCACTGTTTTACATCAGGTTAATCGTGACAGACAAATATAATTTACTTTTTTTATTATGTTACATCAGTATTTATTTACCACGTAGGAACAGATGATCTAGCGTATCTCTCTTTCTTTAAAAGCATGTGACACCATCACACCAATCAAACTAATTCACAAAATGTATCTCCTTGTTATAGAATTAAAAACTGACCTTTTTGTGGAATGAAGAATTATTTACAGTTAAAAATCTGTTAGTAAATGGATGAGTGGATGTTCATAGGTGGGGGAATAGTACGGTTCTTATGCCTCTTTCTAGATCTTTATTTAGGACTAAAACGTAGTATTGTGTGCATTTCTGGTGGCCATTTAATTCAACCATGGTTAATATTATCAAAAAAACAGAAAGGAAAATGTGTTTTTAGAATATACCTTTAATAGTTTATTATAATTGTATAATAAAATATATAAAAAAAAATTGTTATTTAAAATATTTTATTTTTAAATACATAGATATCTATATATAACAATATATAACAATATATATATATAATAAAAATGTATTTTTATATATATATATATATATATACATATATATATATATAGTTGGTTTGTTTGTAGGTTGTTGCGCCTGAGTAAAGAGGATGGATATGAAGCTAGAGTACTATGAGAAAATCTAATGAATGCTGCCATTAGCGGTTTCTCACTTCCACCTAGGTAAGAGTAGGTAGGGGTGTGTGGTTGTAGAAGAGGTGTTTCTTACAGCGCTTACAAAAGAAGTTCCTCATGTGCATATGTGGATGGAGATACAATATATATATATATCCAAAATGAGTGAAATCGATTTAAACAGTGACAAAATGATGCCTTAAATTGCTCACCTGTAAGATCACAGGGACCGCTGATCAACGTCTTAGAACTCTCTGGATATTTCTATCCAGGTTTTTCTTTTCTTTCCAAATAAACTGGAATAACCTGACAGTCTGAATGAGGACTGGATCAGTGTTGTAGGACCCCCCCTCAGGGTCCACTCCGTATGATTTGACAGAGGGTAGATAGAAGGGGTATTCCACTTTATTATGAGCTGGTATATGTCTTATTTATTAAAAATAAATAATATTAAATAATATTATAATATTAAATCTTAAAATTTAAAAAAAAATCATGTGCAATAATGCCAATAAATACGTAAAAAACTATATATATATGTAAATGTATATGTAAGCTGATACGTCACGAAACGCGTAAGGCACTTGACGGTCGCTTTGTGACGTCACTTCCGGATATCCGACCGCACCGCTGGGCACTACACACTAGCGGATCTACTCATTAGCAGTTCATTTCTGCTACTCTTGCACAACACACACTTTATCTTTAAAGTAAGTGCTTTTTACATTTAGTATTTCTACAGTTGTATGCATTAAGTTCCTCATTCCTATTCCGGACCATTCTGAACTATACCTAGTATATAGAACCTATCTGGAGTTGTTTTATTCACATTACGTTCATCCCTTATATCCAGCATATTTATATTATCTCTCAATATTTTAGTTATATTATTCTCAATTTATTCCGGATTTAGATTTTAAATGATCCTCCATTTTTTCATACTATTTTATACCTAGTTTTATCAGAAATATTATTCTTTAAAATCATTATATATATATATACATATTTTTTTTACCAGATACATATATTTTTTACCAGATACATATATTTTTTACCAGATACATATATTTTTAGCAGACAGATTGTTTAATAGAGACACACAGTTTTTTCCTTATGCACTTGTTTATATTTGCACATTTCATGTTTGCAAGTACATCTTTTTAATATCCCATTTACATATATATATAGTTTTTTACGTATTTATTGGCATTATTGCACATGATTTCGTTTTTAAAAAACGTTAAGATTAAATATAATAAAGATTTATTTTTAATAAATAAGACATATACCAGCTCATAATAAAGTGGAATACCCCTTCTATCTACCCTCTGTCCAATAATACGGAGTGGACCCTGAGGGGGGGTCCTACAACACTGATCCAGTCCTCATTCTGGCCTAGATTTGGAGTTCGGCGGTAAAAGGGCTGTTAACGCTCCGCGGGCTTTTTTCTGGCCGCACCATAAATTTAACTCTGGTATCGAGAGTTCAAACAAATGCTGCGTTAGGCTCCAAAAAAGGAGCGTAGAGCATTTGTACCGCAAATGCAACTCTCGATACCAGAGTTGCTTACGGACGCGGCCGGCCTCAAAAACGTGCTCGTGCACGATTCCCCCATAGGAAACAATGGGGCTGTTTGAGCTGAAAAAAAACCTAACACCTGCAAAAAAGCAGCGTTCAGCTCCTAACGCAGCCCCATTGTTTCCTATGGGGAAACACTTCCTACGTCTGCACCTAACACTCTAACATGTACCCCGAGTCTAAACACCCCTAACCTTACACTTATTAACCCCTAATCTGCCGCCCCCGCTATCGCTGACCCCTGCATATTTTTTTAAACCCCTAATCTGCCGCTCCGTAAACCGCCGCCACCTACGTTATCCCTATGTACCCCTAATCTGCTACCCCTAACACCGCCGACCCCTATATTATATTTATTAACCCCTAACCTGCCCCCCACAACGTCGCCGACACCTGCCTACACTTATTAACCCCTAATCTGCCGAGCGGACCGCACCGCTACTATAATAAAGTTATTAACCCCTAATCCGCCTCACTAACCCTATCATAAATAGTATTAACCCCTAATCTGCCCTCCCTAACATCGCCGACACCTAACTTCAATTATTAACCCCTAATCTTCCGATCGGAGCTCACCGCTATTCTAATAAATGGATTAACCCCTAAAGCTAAGTCTAACCCTAACACTAACACCCCCCTAAGTTAAATATAATATTTATCTAACGAAATAAATTAACTCTTATTAAATAACTTATTTCTATTTAAAGCTAAATACTTACCTGTAAAATAAACCCTAATATAGCTACAATATAAATTATAATTATATTATAGCTATTTTAGGATTAATATTTATTTTACAGGCAACTTTGTAATTATTTTAACCAGGTACAATAGCTATTAAATAGTTAAGAACTATTTAATAGTTACCTAGTTAAAATAATAACAAATTTACCTGTAAAATAAATCCTAACCTAAGTTATAATTAAACCTAACACTACCCTATCAATAAAATAATTAAATAAACTACCTACAATTACCTACAATTAACCTAACACTACACTATCAATAAATTAATTAAACACAATTCCTACAAATAAATACAATTAAATAAACTAGCTAAAGTACAAAAAATAAAAAAGAACTAAGTTACAGAAAATAAAAAAATATTTACAAACATAAGAAAAATATTACAACAATTTTAAACTAATTACACCTACTCTAAGCCCCCTAATAAAATAACAAAGCCCCCCAAAATAAAAAATTCCCTACCCTATTCTAAATTAAAAAAGTTACAAGCTCTTTTACCTTACCAGCCCTGAACAGGGCCCTTTGCGGGGCATGCCCCAAGAAGTTCAGCTCTTTTGCCTGTAAAAAAAAACATACAATACCCCCCCCCCCAACATTACAACCCACCACCCACATACCCCTAATCTAACCCAAACCCCCCTTAAATAAACCTAACACTAAGCCCCTGAAGATCTTCCTACCTTGTCTTCACCATACCAGGTTCACCGATCCGTCCTGGCTCGCATTCTATTGGCTGATCGGAACAGCCAATAGAATGCGAGCTCAATCTGATTGGCTGATTGGATCAGCCAATCGGATTGAACTTGATTCTGATTGGCTGATTCCATCAGCCAATCAGAAAATTCCTACCTTAATTCCGATTGGCTGATAGAATCCTATCAGCCAATCGGAATTCGAGGGACGCCATCTTGGATGACGTCCCTTAAAGGAACAGTCATTCGTCGTTCAGTCGTCGGTCCGGATGGATGTTCCGCGCTGGATGTCTTCAGGATCCTGCCGCTTCGCTCCGGATGGAAGAAGATCGAAGATGCCGCTTGGAGAAGATGTTTGCCGGTCCGGATGTCCTCTTCTTGCCGGATAGGAGGAAGACTTTGGAGCCTCTTCTGGACCGGATTATGGATCGCCAACCCCCGCTTGGGTTGGATGAAGATGTTGGAGCCAGGACGGATCGGTGAACCTGGTATGGTGAAGACAAGGTAGGAAGATCTTCAGGGGCTTAGTGTTAGGTTTCTTTAACGGGGTTTGGGTTAGATTAGGGGTATGTGGGTGGTGGGTTGTAATGTTGGGGGGGGGGGGGTATTGTATGTTTTTTTTTACAGGCAAAAGAGCTGAAATTCTTGGGGCATGCCCCGCAAAGGGCCCTGTTCAGGGCTGGTAAGGTAAAAGAGCTTGTAACTTTTTTAATTTAGAATAGGGTAGGGAATTTTTTATTTTGGGGGGCTTTGTTATTTTATTAGGGGGCTTAGAGTAGGTGTAATTAGTTTAAAATTGTTGTAATATTTTTCTTATGTTTGTAAATATTTTTTTATTTTCTGTAACTTAGTTCTTTTTTATTTTTTGTACTTTAGCTAGTTTATTTAATTGTATTTATTAGTAGGAATTGTGTTTAATTAATTTATTGATAGTGTAGTGTTAGGTTAATTGTAGGTAATTGTAGGTAGTTTATTTAATTATTTTATTGATAGGGTAGTGTTAGGTTTAATTATAACTTAGGTTAGGATTTATTTTACAGGTAAATTTGTTATTATTTTAACTAGGTAACTATTAAATAGTTCTTAACTATTTAATAGCTATTGTACCTGGTTAAAATAATTACAAAGTTGCCTGTAAAATAAATATTAATCCTAAAATAGCTATAATATAATTATAATTTATATTGTAGCTATATTAGGATTTATTTTACAGGTAAGTATTTAGCTTTAAATAGGAATAATTTATTTAATAAGAGTTAATTTATTTCGTTAGATAAAAATTATATTTAACTTAGGGGGGTGTTAGTGTTAGGGTTAGACTTAGCTTTAGGGGTTAATACATTTATTAGAATAGCGGTGAGCTCCGGTCGGCAGATTAGGGGTTAATAATTGAAGTTAGGTGTCGGCGATGTTAGGGAGGGCAGATTAGGGGTTAATACTATTTATGATAGGGTTAGTGAGGCGGATTAGGGGTTAATACATTTATTATAGTAGCGCTCAGGTCCGCTCGGCAGATTAGGGGTTAATAAGTGTAGGCAGGTGTCGGCGACGTTGAGGGGGGCAGATTAGGGGTTAATAAATATAATATAGGGGTCGGCGATGTTAGGGGCAGCAGATTAGGGGTACATAGGGATAACGTAGGTGGCGGCGCTTTGCGGTCGGCAGATTAGGGGTTAATTATTGTAAGTAGCTGGCGGCGACGTTGTGGGGGGCAGGTTAGGGGTTAATAAATGTAATACAGGGGTCGGCGGGGTTAGGGGCAGCAGATTAGGGGTACATAAATATAACGTAGGTGGCGGTCGGCAGATTAGGGGTTAAAAATTTTAATCGAGTGGCGGCGGTGTGGGGGGACCTCGGTTTAGGGGTACATAGGTAGTTTATGGGTGTTAGTGTACTTTAGGGTACAGTAGTTAAGAGCTTTATGAACCGGCGTTAGCCAGAAAGCTCTTAACTCCTGCTATTTTCTGGCGGCTGGAATCTTGTCGTTAGAGCTCTAACGCTCACTTCGGAAACGACTCTAAATACCGGCGTTAGAAAGATCCCATTGAAAAGATAGGCTACGCAAATGGCGTAGGGGGATCTGCGGTATGGATAAGTCGCGGCTGAAAAGTGAGCGTTAGACCCTTTAATCACTGACTCCAAATACCAGCGGGCGGCCAAAACCAGCGTTAGGAGCCTCTAACGCTGGTTTTGACGGCTACCGCCGAACTCCAAATCTAGGCCTCTGACTGTCAGGTTATTCCAGTTTATTTGGAAAGAAAAGACAAACCTGGATAGATATATCCAGAGAGTTCTACAATGTTGATCACCGGCCCCTGTGATCTTACAGGTGAGCAATTTAAGGCATCATTTTGTCACTGTTTAAATTAATTTCACTCATTTTTGGATATATATATTTTTTGTATCTCCATCCACATATGCACATGAGGAACTTCTTTTGTAAGTGCTGTAAGAAACACCTCTTCTACATATACATATATATATATATATATATATATATATATATATATATATATATATATATATATATTATAAAATTTAGATCTAGTGTATGTTATTAAAAAAAATGTATTCATATTTCAGGGAATGTAGGAACATTTCTTATTGTGAATTCGCTGTATGGATTCATGGTTTTCTAGGACCGAAAAATAGGAAACCAATACCTTCATGTGTGGTAAATAAAATCAGAAATGCTTTCCCAGCACCAGATAACATATATGTGGGATTTCACTATGCTTATGAAGATGGACCAGTACTTGAAATGTTACTGTACTAGTATAAAAATATGATCAAAGAATATTTGGTAATACCCTTGAGTATTATAGTTATGTGCATTCCAATCCTTGATACACTTTCATCGAGATTACGAGTTTTGCGGTAACAGGGGTGCGTTGCTAATGAGCATTTTTTTTTCAGCGCTCCCTTAAGACAACGCTGGTATTACAGGTTTTTTTAAACCCGGCGTTAGCCGCAAAAAGGTGAGCGTAGAGCGAAAATTAGCTCCACATCTCACCTCAATACCAGCACTGCTTACAGTAGCGGTAAGCTGAAAAACCGTGCTTGTGCACGATTTCCCCATAGGAATCAATGGAGCTGATTCGGCTGAAAAAAAGTCTAACACCTGCAAAAAAGCAGCGTTCAGCTCCTAACGCAGCCCCATTGATTCCTATGGGGAAATACATGTTATGTCTACACCTAACACCCTAACATGAACCCCAAGTCTAAACACCCCTAATCTTACACTTATTAACCCCTAATCTGCCACCCCAACATCATCGCCACCTACATTATATTATTAACCCCTAATCTGCTACTTCGGACATCGCCGCCACCTACATTATACTTATGAACCCATGATCTGCTGCCCCCAACATCGCCGAACACTACATTATATTTATTAACCCCTAATCTGCCCCATCCCCACGTCACTGCAACCTACCTACAATTATTAACCCCTAATCTGCCACCCCCATCGTCGCCGCTACTATATTAAATTTATTAACCCCTAAACCTAAGTCTAACCCTAACCCTAACACCCCCTAACTTAAATATAAAAAGAAATATAAAGAAAATAACTACAATTAAATAAATTATTCCTATTTAAAACTAAATACTTACCTGTAAAATAAACCCTAAGCTAGCTACAATATAACTAATAGTTACATTGTAGCTATCTTAGGCTTTATTTTTATTTTACAAGCAAGTTTGTATTTATTTTAACTAGGTACAATGGATATTAAATAGTTATTAACTATTTAATAACTTCCTAGTTAAAATAAATACAAATATACCTGTAAAATAAATCCTAACCTAAATTACAATTACACCTAACACTACACTATCATTAAATTAATTACCTAAACTAACTACAATTAAATACAATTAAATTAAATAAACTAAAGTACAAAAAAACCCCACAAAATTACAGAAAATAAAAAATTAATTGCAAGAATTTTAAACTAATTACACCTAATCTAATCCCCCTAATAAAATAAAAAAGCCCCCCCCAAAATAATACAATTCCCTACCCTATACTAAATTATAAATAGCCCTTAAAAGGGCTTTTTGCAGGGCATTGCCCCAAAGTAATCAGCTCTTTTACCTGTAAAAAAAATATAATACCCCCCAACATTAAAACCCACCACCCACACACCCAACCCTACTCTAAAACCCACCCAATCCCCCCTTAATAAAAACCTAACACTACCCCCTTGAAGATCACCCTACCTTGAGCCGTCTTCACCCAGCCGGGCACAAGTGGTCCTCCAGAGGGGCAGAAGTCTTCATCTGATCCGGGCAGAAGAGGACATCCAGACGAGCAGAAGTCTTCATTCAGACGCATCTTCTATCTTCATCCATCCGGAGCGGAGCGGGTCCATCTTGAAGCCAGCCGACGCGGAGCATCCTCTTCGTCCAACGACTCCCGACGAATGAAGATACATTTAAATTACGTCATCAAAGATGGCGTCCCTTGAATTACAATTGGCTGATAGGATTCTATCAGCCAATCGGAATTAAGGTAGAAAAAATTCTATTGGCTGATCCAATCAGCCAATAGGATTGAGCTTGCATTAATATTTATTAAAGTGGCGGCGATGTCCGGTCGGTAGATTAGGGGTTAAAATTTTTATTTAAGTGTTTCCGATGTGGGGGGGGGGCTCGGTTTAGGGGATAATAGGTAGTTTATGGGTGTTAGTGTACTTTTTAGCACTTTAGTTAAGAGTTTTATGTTACAGCGTTACCCCATAAAACTCTTAACTACTGACTTTTAAATGCAGTATCAGTCTTGACAGGAGAGGGTGTACCGCTCACTTCTTCCAAGACTCGTAATACCAGCATTAAGCAAATTGCATTAAAAAGATAGGATACGCAATTTACATAAGGGGATTTGCGGTAAGCTCGAGTCGCGGAAGAAAAGTGAGCGGTACACCTGTACCTGCCAGACTCGTAATACCAGTGGGCGTTAAAAAGCAGCGTTGGGACCTCTCAACACTGGTTTTTAAGGCTAACGCAAGACTTGTAATCTAGCAGTTTATTATTTATAAAAAAAATTTATTGTTTACAGTTCTATATAACAATTTTTTTTTCTAAATTTTGTAACATATAATAACAATTTTAAATGTTAACAAACATTCAATCTTTAAAAAAAAAAAATTCTCATGAGTAGATATTGTAATTTTGAACTTTGTAAGGCCTAGATTTAGAGTTTGGCGTTAGCCGCGAAAACCAGCGTTAGAGGCTCCTAACGCTGGTTTTAGGCTACCTCCAGTATTTGGAGTCACTAAAAAAAGGGTCTAACGCTCACTTTTCAGCCGCGACTTTTCCATACCGCAGATCCCCTTACGTCAATTGCGTATCCTATCTTTTCAATGGGATTTTTCTAACTCCGGTATTTAGAGTCGTGTCTGAAGTGAGCGTTAGACATCTAACGACAAAACTCCAGCCGCAGGAAAAAAGTCAGTAGTTAAGAGCTTTCTGGGCTAACGCCGGTTTATAAAGCTCTTAACTACTGTACTCTAAAGTACACTAACACCCATAAACTACCTATGTACCCCTAAACCGAGGTCCCCCCACATCGCCGCCACTCGATTAAATTTTTTTAACCCCTAATCTGCCGACCGCCACCTACGTTATACTTATGTACCCCTAATCTGCTGCCCCTAACACCGCCGACCCCTATATTATATTTATTAACCCCTAACCTGCCCCCCACAATGTCGCAGCCAGCTACCTACAATAATTAACCCCTAATATGCCGACCGCAAAGCGCCGACACCTACGTTATCCTTATGTACCCCTAATCTGCTGCCCCTAACACCGCCGACCCCTATATTATATTTATTAACCCCTAATCTGCCCCCCTCAACGTCGCCTCCACCTGCCTACACTTATTAACCCCTAATCTGCCAAGCGGACCCCACCGCTACTATAATAAAGTTATTAACCCCTAATCCGCCTCACTAACCCTATAATAAATAGTATTAACCCCTAATCTGCCCTCCCTAACATCGCCGACACCTAACTTCAATTATTAACCCCTAATCTGCCGACCGGAGCTCACCGCTATTCTAATAAATGTATTAACCCCTAAAGCTAAGTCTAACCCTAACACTAACACCCCCCTAAATTAAATATAATTTTAATCTAACGAAATTAATTAACTCTTATTAAATAAATTATTCCTATTTAAAGATAAATACTTACCTGTAAAGAAAATCCTAATATAGCTACAATATAAATTATAATTACATTGTAGCTATTTTAGGATTAATATTTATTTTACAGGCAACTTTGTAATTATTTTAACCAGGTACAATAGCTATTAAATAGTTAAGAACTATTTAATAGCTACCTAGTTAAAATAATTACAAAATTACCTGTAAAATAAATCCTAACCTAAATTACAATTAAACCTAACACTATATTATCATTAAATTAATTAAATAAAATACCTATAATTATCTACAATTAAACCTAACACTACACTATCAATACATTAATTAAATACAATAGCTACAAATAACTACAATGAAATAAACTAACTAAAGTACAAAAAATAACAAAGAACTAAGTTACAAAAAATAAAAAAATATTTACAAACATAAGAAAAATATTACAACAATTTTAAACTAATTACACCTACTCTAAGCCCCCTAATAAAATAACAAAGACCCCCAAAATAAAAAATGCCCTACCCTATTCTAAATTACTAAAGTTCAAAGCTCTTTTACCTTACCAGCCCTGAACAGGGCCCTTTGCGGGGCATGCCCCAAGAAGTTCAGCTCTTTTGCCTGTAAAAAAAAACATACAATACCCCCCCCAACATTACAACCCACCACCCACATACCCCTAATCTAACCCAAAAGCCCCTTAAATAAACCTAACACTAAGCCCCTGAAGATCATCCTACCTTGTCTTCACCTCACCAGGTATCACCGATCCGTCCTGGCTCCAAAATCTTCATCCAACCCAAGCGGGAGCTGGCGATCCATCATCCGGTGGCTGAAGAGGTCCAGAAGAGGGTCCAAAGTCTTCATCCTATCCGGGAAGAAGAGGCGATCCGGACCGGCAACCATCTTGATCCAAGCGGCATCTTCTATCTTCATCCGATGACGACCGGCTCCATCCTGAAGACCTCCACCGCGGACCCATCTTCTTCCGGCGACGTCCAACTGAAGAATGACGGTTCCTTTAAGGGACGTCATCCAAGATGGCGTCCCCCGAATTCCGATTGGCCAATCAGAATATTCCTACCTTAATTCCGATTGGCTGATAGAATCCTATCAGCCAATCGGAATTCGAGGGACGCCATCTTGGATGACGTCCCTTAAAGGAACCGTCATTCTTCAGTTGGACGTCGCCGGAAGAAGATGGGTCCGCGGTGGAGGTCTTCAGGATGGAGCCGGTCGTCATCGGATGAAGATAGAAGATGCCGCTTGGATCAAGATGGTTGCCGGTCCGGATCGCCTCTTCTTCCCGGATAGGATGAAGACTTTGGACCCTCTTCTGGACTTCTTCAGTGGATGTCTAGCCCCCGTTTGGGTTGGATGAAGATATCGGAGCCAGGACGGATCGGTGATACCCAGTGAGGTGAAGACAAGGTAGGATGATCTTCAGGGGCTTAGTGTTAGGTTTATTTAAGGGGGGTTTGGGTTAGATTAGGGGTATGTGGGTGGTGGGTTGTAATGATGGGGGGGGTATTGTATGTTTTTTTTTACAGGCAAAAGAGCTGAACTTCTTGGGGCATGCCCCGCAAAGGGCCCTGTTCAGGGCTGGTAAGGTAAAAGAGCTTTGAACTTTAGTAATTTAGAATAGGGTAGGGCATTTTCTATTTTGGGGGTCTTTGTTATTTTATTAGGGGGCTTAGAGTAGGTGTAATTAGTTTAAAATTGTTGTAATATTTTTCTTATGTTTGTAAATATTTTTTTATTTTTTGTAACTTAGTTCTTTTTTATTTTTTGTACTTTAGTTAGTTTATTTCATTGTAGTTATTTGTAGGAATTGTATTTAATTTATTTATTAATAGTGTAGTGTTAGGTTTAATTGTAGGTAATTGTAGGTATTTTATTTAATTAATTTAATGATAGTATAGTGTTAGGTTTAATTGTAACTTAGGTTAGGATTTATTTTACAGTTAATTTTGTAATTATTTTAACTAGGTAACTATTAAATAGTTCTTAACTATTTAATAGCTATTGTACATGGTTAAAATAATTACAAAGTTGCCTGTCAAATAAATATTAATCCTAAAATAGCTATAATATAATTATAATTTATATTGTAGCTATATTAGTATTTATTTTACAGGTAAGTATTTAGCTTTAAATAGGAATAATTTATTTAATAAGAGATAATTAATTTCGTTAGATGTAAATTATATTTAACTTAGGGGGGTGTTAGTGTTAGGGTTAGACTTAGCTTTAGGGGTTAATACATTTATTAGAATAGCGGTGAGCTCCAGTCGGCAGATTAGGGGTTAATAATTGAAGTTAGGTGTCGGCGATGTTAGGGAGGGCAGATTAGGGGTTAATACTATTTATTATAGGGTTAGTGAGGCGGATTAGGGGTTAATAACTTTATTATAGTAGCGCTCAGGTCCGGTCGGCAGATTAGGGTTTAATAAGTGTAGGCAGGTGGAGGCGACGTTGGTTGTGGGGGGCAGATTAGGGGTTAATAAATATAATATAGGGGTCGGCGATGTTAGGGCAGCAGATTAGGGGTACATAGGGATAATGTAAGTAGCGGCGGTTTACGGAGCAGCAGATTAGGGGTTAATAATAATATGCAGGGGTCAGCAATAGCGGGGGCGGCAGATTAGGGGTTAATAAGTGTAAGGCTAGGGGTGTTTAGAATCGGGGTACATGTTAGAGTGTTAGGTGCAGACGTAGGAAGTGTTTCCGCATAGCAAACAATGGGGCTGCTTTAGGAGCTGAACGCGGCTTTTTTGCAGGTGTTAGGTTTTTTTTCAGCTCAAACAGCCCCATTGTTTTCTATGGGGGAATCTTGCACGAGCACGTTTTTGAGGCTGGCCGCTTGCGTAAGCAACTCTGGTATCGAGAGTTGAAGCTGCGTTAAATATGCTCTACGCTCCTTTTTTGGAGCCTAACGCAGCCTTTATGTGGACTCTCAATACCAGAGTTATTTTTATGGTGCGGCCAGAAAAAAGCCGGCGTTAGATTTTTGGGTCGTTACCGACAAAACTCCAAATCTAGCCGTTAGAGTTTTACGCATATGTTTATTGTAAATGTACAATATAATATTATATAATATTTATGTTTTTTAAAAAGTTTGATAAGTATTTTGACTGTTTTAGTTAAAGTTAAAAAGTTAATATAATACACTTTATTTGTTTGAAAAAATATGTTTATATAATTCAAATAATACGTTTTGATTGGTTTGATATAAAACAACAAAATATTTCAAAGTGCAGTAATGTCTTTCTTTTATAAATAAAGACGAATAACGATTCTTTCTCGTTTCATTATTATATTTATTAACATAATAAACTAAATGAATTGTCAACCTTATTGTAAATTTGAAATTATAAACCAAGTAATTTATCTCTAAAATATACATAAAATAAAATTTTAACCCATTTGAAACATAAATTACATATGACTTACATATAGAATGTTTGGATGCCAACTTTTTTCTTATATACTAATTATTTCTATCTAATAGAATTGTGAATATATATATATTTTATATATGTATAAAATATATTATTTTATATATGTATAAAATAATATACCCCATAATTTCTGAATTAAACTATATTGAGGTTGTCCCCCATGCTCTCAGAGTATCCTGTATTTATGTAAATTATCACTTTTGAAAATTTTGAAAGTGTTGCAATTGTCTACTACAGGTTTTTCTACAGGTTTTTCTAATATGACATCTGCTATTCTATATAAAATGCTTAAATTACTATGCTGACAATATTTGTATAGTTGCAATCTCCGTTTTTCTTTTGTTTTTCTTTATTTTCTTTCTTATACATTTTGAGAACTGTTATTCTCTGTGAAATAGAAATATTAGTTAGGATCTAGACAAATCAGAATAGAGGGCGCCACATAGTGCAGATCAGAAGGTAAATAATATAACATGCAAAGAGGACATAAGAATCCTACTCACAATAAGTAAAGCACAGATGTGCAAAACCAGCAATCCGGAACCACTCGTCGTCCGGTAGACCGATAGATGTTTATCACAAGGGTAGATCCTCGTCTCACCAGGGAGAGTCCAGGGATACTCAGGGATGTTTGAACAGAAGTCAGTCCACAATAAAGGAATCCAGCAATGACCAGTCTCACGCCTCAGGCAGCTGGAAGGGAGACTAGAGCAACTCCAAAAAAAAGGGAGGTCAACGGTTCAAAAGATAAAGAGGTCGGCAGCAAGTGAGGAGATGGTTAAATCTTAAAATTTATTTAAAATGATAAAAACAAAAGCAACGCGTTTCTCAGTGTAACACACTGTTTCATCAGGCTGTCAGCCTGATGAAACAGTGTGTTACACTGAGAAACGCGTTGCTTTTGTTTTTATCATTTTAAATAAATTTTAAGATTTAACCATCTCCTCACTTGCTGCCGACCTCTTTATCTTTTGAACCGTTGACCTCCCTTTTTTTTGGAGTTGCTCTAGTCTCCCTTCCAGCTGCCTGAGGCGTGAGACTGGTCATTGCTGGATTCCTTTATTGTGGACTGACTTCTGTTCAAACATCCCTGAGTATCCCTGGACTCTCCCTGGTGAGACGAGGATCTACCCTTGTGATAAACATCTATCGGTCTACCGGACGACGAGTGGTTCCGGATTGCTGGTTTTGCACATCTGTGCTTTACTTATTGTGAGTAGGATTCTTATGTCCTCTTTGCATGTTATATTATTTACCTTCTGATCTGCACTATGTGGCGCCCTCTATTCTGATTTGTCTAGATCCTTTTCACTTGTGTCGTGGCGTGACACCCTAGAGGAGCGGCCCTTCCATCCGGATTTTTCACTTCTGGAACCTTACGCTACGGACATCAAGGACTTTCCCTTCCTATGCCATTCCATACTGGACTGATTGTTTGTATATCATAGTTATCATACTGTGTATATTACTGTCTTTAGCTAATTATTGACATATATATCAGATTCTATCACCAGTTATTGTTTGTCACTCCTAGGCGCCTCTTTTTAGTACTATAGTGACACAAGTTGTCACTACAGTACTTGTTTGCTTATATTTAGAAATATTAGTTAGTTTGAAAGTCTTTATCTTTTGTTTTTGTATGTTATATTTGTCTACCCCAATTCAGAGTAAAGCGCTACATAGTAGCTATGTGTCTATTACAGAAATCACTGACAAGTTACTATTTGAGTATGAAGGGGTTAAATTTGGAAGGTTTACATTTTCACAGGGGAATCAGCTGTCTATCCCTGATGAAGTGCTTGTCCTAAGCAGGAAACGCGTTGGAGGCAGCTCCTGTGTGCTGAGGTTGTATGCAATAGCTTGTGTGTGCTTTGGAAACTTTTTCATGTTTTTTTAATCATGTTTGAATAAATTTACTGGATTTTAAACTACTATCTACTAGTACAGCCTGCAATTCCTTCGTCTTTTTTGAATTTTCCGTTTGTGATTTCAACAGCGTTTGGAAAAATCGCTGTTTTGAAGGGACTGCAATCTTGTTTCCTTCTCCTGTCTTCCCCCTATGTAAATTAAACAGATTACTACAGCTGTGAGTTGGATCTACCAAAGTGTCCTAAGACGTACCGCCTCTTTCTTGTTCCCTCCCACGGTGTGTGGTACTGGCCTGAAAATTTTGGAAAACCGGTGACTGGGTTCAGTATAAGGTACTAAGGTAACGCTTTGAATTGTAACAAGTATGTGACATCATTCATATGTATACTGTGGATACTTGGTAACGGACAAACGTGTTGGGTTTAGGAGAGTTGTTTCCCTCTGTCAGTACTCCTGCATAGTCTATTACATAGCATTTACATGGATAAATCTCCATCTGTATTAACCCGAAGATTTTCTCAGCATGTATAATCTTTCTGTACACAGTTTGTAAGGGGTAAACATTTACTGTATCTAAGCCATATTGCACTCTTTTGAATAACATGTGTGATTGCTGCAAGATTTATAAACACATATACACATATACAAACACACACATATATATATATATACTGTATATATATATATATATATATATATATTTCAAAAAAAGAATGTCATGGCTCCAGTGTATCCTTAAAACGAAACTTATATTGAAGCAATCCACAGTAAAAACATATATGCACTACCAGTACATAGATAGCAGCTCCTGTAGCAGATAGGCAAATGGAGACAGCTGGACCAAGATGCAGCAGACATGTTTCGTGCCTTCCAGCACTTGTTCACTGCTCACAGGTAATCCAGTCATCTCACCTTAAATAGGGATTCCAATTAAAGGTATATACACTTGTTTATAAAGTCTCCATATAAGCCTATACATAGTGTTGTCTAACTTTCTGTTAATCAAGTTTAACACTACTAGTGCAATGTATTTATCATTATTTTACCACCTAATAGTATAGTACTTCTGTACATAACCATAATAATATAACTAAAAGGTATATTTACACACATAGTTGTTAATGGGTCATTAAACACATAAATCTATGTCCCTTCTAAAGTTAAGACCATGGGGGATACTTGTATTGAGAGTAAATATCCAAAATATTTCTCTGGTATTCAATTTTACCTCTCTATCCCCACCTCTTTTCCATAATGGTTCATGATCAATGGCCTGTACACTTAGCAAATTAGGGTCAGCATTATGTAATTCCCTGAAGTGTCTGGCGATGGGGGTATCAGATTCTGTATCCTCAATAGATCTAATATGGGCCAAAAACCTGTCTTTTAGGGGTCTCTTTGTTCTTCCTACATACTGCATAATTACAGGTCTTACATATGTTTCTCCTACATTTAAAAAAAAACTTTTATTTTGTTTAGCCAACAACTATTGGGTCTGATAGAGCAATCTGAGGGGGACACAGCATTTCCTATTGATTTTCCTTTCTTGGATATAAAATCACATCCATCTTGTATGACTTGTCTTAGACCAGGATCTGTATATAGTATCGGTAAACATTCTTTTATAATCTGACATATTTTTCCAAATTCTAGACTATATGTAGTTATAAATTTGGGCTTCTGTTGTGTACTTTTTTTATTATTATTACTCCGTTTATCACGATATTTCAAAAGATCCTCCCTAGGTAGACTGTCTACCTCTTTTCGTGCTCGCTCTAGTACCTTGGGGTCATATCCCCTTTCCTTAAGTCTAATGGTAAGACTATCAGCCTGTACTCTATAGCTCTCCTCCATAGGGCAGTTACGTTTGGCTCTTATAAATTGGCCTTTTGGTATTCCTTGTAAGGTATGTCTTGGATGGCAAGATTTATACTCTAGAATTGTATTGCCTGATGTGGGTTTTCTATACAAGTCAGTCTCTATAATTCCATTGCTCTTACCAGTGATCTTTATATCTAGAAAGCAAATGGTATCCTGATTTTGCTCTCCTACCAATGTTATCCCACTACTGTTGTTATTTAGTCACAAAATGTATTCACTGCTTGTTCCTCACTGTCTATGATAAAAATGAGATCATCTATAAATCTGGCGTAGAAGATGATATTCTTACGAAGGGGGTTACCATCTCCAAAGACGTGGAACCGCTCCCACCATCCCATAAAGAGATTGGCGTAACAGGGGGCAAATTTTGCCCCCATAGCAGTTCCACGCCTTTGGAGATAGAAACCCCCCTCGAACATGAAAAAGTTGTGTGTAAGGAGATATTCAATCAATGTAAGTAGAAAATGTTTGGTTGCATTGTCATAGTTACTGTGATATTCCAAAAAGTACTCCATAGCCTGCAATCCTTTCACATGTGAAATAGAGGTATAAAGTGATGCCACATCTACCACTAGAAATCGATATGACGATTTCCATTTAATCTGATTTAGTTTTAATAGAAGTGAGGTGGTGTCTTGAATAAAACTCGGGAGAGCTTTAACTAGAGGTTGCAGGAAACTGTCGATCAGATCTGAAAGAAGTTAATTTAAGGAATTGATACCTGCGATAATTGGGCACCCTGGGGGATTATATCTATCCTTATGAATCTTAGGGAAGTAGTGGAACACCGGTGTGACAGATTGTTCAGGGATTAACATTTCTTGTACTGATTGTTATGTAGGAGAAACATATGTAAGACCTGTAATTATGTTACAGAGGGAGACAATTGTATATCTACACATACACAAAAACCTATAAAATAAATTTCTGCATGAATTGTAAAACAACTCATGTCATATACTTATTGGCCTGTAGGGGGTGCTCTAAGCAGTATGTAGGAAGAACAAAGAGACCCCTAAAAGACAGGTTTTTGGCCAATATTAGATCTATTGAGGATCCGTAATCTGATACCCCCATCGCCAGACACTTCAGGGAATTACATAATGCTGACCCTAATTTGCTAAGTGTACAGGCCATTGATCATGTACCCTTATGGAAAAGAGGTGGGGATAGAGAGGTAAAATTGAATACCAGAGAAATATTTTGGATATTTACTCTCAATACAAGTATCCCCCATGGTCTTAACTTTAGAAGGGACATAGATTTATGTGTTTAATGACCCATTAACAACTATGTGTGTAAATATACCTTTTAGTTATATTATTATGGTTATGTACAGAAGTACTATACTATTAGGTGGTAAAATAATGATAAATACATTGCACTAGTAGTGTTAAACTTGATTAACAGAAAGTTAAACAACACTATGTATAGGCTTATATGGAGACTTTATAAACAAGTGTATATACGTTTAATTGCAATCCCTATTTAAGGTGAGACGACTGGGTCACCTGTGAGCAGTGAACAAGTTCCGGAAGGCACGAAACATGTCTGCTGCATCTTGACCCAGCTGTCTCCATTTGCCTGTCTGCTACAGGAGCTGCTATCTATGTACTAGTAGTGCATATATGTTTTTACTGTGGATTGCTTCAATATAAGTTTCGTTTTAAGGATACACTGGAGCCACGACATTCTTTCTTTTAACTACATACATTTACAGCGCTTAGGACGAAAACGCTGTGTTGTGGCAAGTGTTACTATAACCAAAGACGTGTGACGTCATCCCACGCTCCATAGTGCCGCGAAAACTGGAAGTGGGTAAGGCAGAGCGCATGTTTAAACTTTGCTGCTGTGGGACATTCAGCACGGCTCTCTCAGCCAGAAGAACGGAATGGCATGTTTATTAAAAATCCTGCCAGCTCAGTTTAAAGTGAATGTAAATTTTCAGCAATGAGTGCCCGGTTTTTAAAAATACTTTTAAAAACAGGGGCACTTTCATTGATGAAAGTTTATATTGCACCGGATTTGTAGAAATCCGGTGCAATGTTTTTAAAAGTATTTTTAAAAATCGGCACTCATTGCTGAAAATTGACATTCACTTTAAACTGAGCTGGCAGGATTTTTAATAAACATGCTGTCGCTGAGTCTCAGTCATGCAGGGCCAGTGTGTGTACTTATGCTTCCACCCCAGGCAATACAGTAAAGTATACTAACATAACAAACAGGACGCTTCAGTTCAGAGTAGGATGTGCACAGGGCTATCACAGCAGGACTAATTCACACAGTCACATGCAGAAGCTTCAAGTAAGTCAAAATGAAATTATCCCTGCTACAGCCAACGGGGTCAGACAGAAGGAGTCAGACAGAAGGAGGAATGAACTGTCTGCTTATGCAGAAACATGGCTAATTGTAATATTCCAAAATGATCATATTGTGTATATTTCTTGACCCCAAATTGTCCATTCATTCCATTCACTCCACTACCAACCCCAAATAAGACAATTACACCAATATGGGATAAAAAAGGCTGCAGCTTGTTTTATTAAACATTTTTCAAACATAAATAACTTTGAAAACCAAACCAGAGCTTGCCCCACCAAATAAATGTTTTCCTGTGCCTGCAAACATAAGGCACGCCTCCCCATGAAAACTACCTCTCCTGTCCGCCCCAACAGGAGGTACCAACAGCCCACAAAATGGCATAAGCCAACACACCTAGGGCAAGCACCCCGCCACAGCTCGACGTACCGATGAGCACCGCCCAAAACAGCTAAGGCCATTCCAATTCCTTCCTTCAACGTAAAGTTGAATAAATGCAACCCCACCTCATTTAAATGAACCCCATCCCATAGGAAAAATACCTCCCAAACTCCTCTTCAAATTCCACATGCCGGCCCCCCAACTTCCTTACATAGCTGCTTATCATCCTATTCACTTTTCGCCTAGAATTCTCCAGCTTAGCCCCATCCCAAGCCAACCACCATACCAACTTACATTCAATGTCTGACCAAACAATAACCAGCCCTGGAAACAAAACACCCAACCTGTTCAAGTCCCACTTGATCCTATCCACAAAACACTTTTGAGGCATAAATCCAAGGTCGTTGCCACCTAGATGAATGACCAAAATATGCAGAGGGGCAAAGAGCCTGGCATAATTAACAATTGTCCCCACCAGCAGGTCCCACCTCATCCCCTAACACCAAACCATCTCAACAACACCTCCTCCCTACAAAACCCAATACACGTAAGCGTGTCCCACCAGCCAGGACCTCACAGGACCTGCAGAAAAAAGAACAACACTTAGGACCCTTTCCCAACCACTCACCGCGGCCTCACATACACCCTAAAACGCTCAGACCCCCATCTTCCAATCTTTTTAATTACCAAAGGCTCCAACCCCAACCCCTGAGCTTCCATTGCAGCCCCTTTCTGAAACGAATGCGAACCAAATTCCCTGGCCTCTAAACCCAAGAGCCCTAAAGCCTTTCAAAAAAACTGCCACAAATTGAAAAATAGATAAAACCGAATGGTCCTCATGAATGAAGAAAGCCCCGCTGCTCCCAGGCCTCTTTTTCAAAAAATCCAACACAGCACCCACAAGACTGGAACAACCCCCAACTGCGTTCAAACAAATCAGTTTGCCCTTACCGATCTGGTCAGTTTTAGACCGCCGCAACCAAACCTCCAAAACCCCATTATTCAACCACACGTCCTGCACCCCGAGGCCACTCGCCAACTTCCTATTCCTTCCCACCAGCTCTGAGACCCGAAAAGCCCCAAAAAAACCACCGGCCGCCTCCCATCCCTAGAAACACTACCCCTACATAAACCTTGCACCACCATTCTGACCACAAGAAGCTTAGTCAAGTCAGCCAAGCCCCCCAACTGAAACAAGAAAGCCATTGCAGCCATCCTTCTGTGGACCTCAGGAAGCTGCACTCCTCCCATTGCTTGATCCAACCCAGAAAAACTTCCAAACAGATATCACCAGAAGCCATCCACCCCCGGTTTCCCACAAAGATTCCCACAACTGCCACACCCAGGCGTAAGCCCTCCATGTAGACTGAGCTAGTGCCCCTTTCACCAGATCCAACACTACTGAAAGCCCCTACTCCACAATTCCCTCGGGCAAGCCACACCCTCCGTTAATGCCTCAGGAGCATCCAGCCGGAACCACTACCACTGAAAACGGGACAAGACATCAGCAATTTAATTGGTACATGCACTGCCCTAAAAGACACATTAAGCCTCAAACATTCCAGAACAAACACCCGCAACAGACGCACCACAGGAGACGAATTGGCAGTCAAGTTATTGATTGAATACACCACCCCCATGTTGTCAGAATGGAAGCAAACCGCTTATCCCAAAGCTTGCCTGCCCAAACCTTCAATGCCACCACCAACGGGAACAGTTCCAGAAACATCACATTTTTTGTTAGCCCTGAGGACTCCCAACTCACAGGCCATGCCTCCACACACCATTTACCATTTAGGTAAGCCCCAAAACCACATGCACCAGACGCATCCGTGAACAGACATAAACGCTCATCGGACCAACCAATCTCTTGAATCAACAACCGGCCATTGAAGGCCTTCAAAAAAGCCGTCCATACCCTAAGGTCATCTTTCAATTCCTTTGACAAATGAATTAGGTGATGGGGGGCTATGACCCCCACCATCGCCAAAGACAGCCTCCTACAGAAAACCCTTCCAACTGGGATAATGCAACATGCAAAGTTTAATTTACCCAGCAGAGATTGAAGCTGCCTTAGCTTAATTTTCTCTGGTGCCAAAGCACCCTGAATAGATTCATTCAGGTCCACCACTTTTTCCCATGGAAGTTGGCACTCCATCAACATTGAATCCAACTCAATGCCCAAAAAACAAAACAAAGTCACCAGACCCTCAGATTTCTCTTCTGCGACTGGAATCCCAAACTCTGAAGCCCCAACCCAAACATATCCATAAGGCTCTGACAGACAACCGATTCAGCAGGACCCACACAAAAAAAAATCGCCCAGGTAATGAACCAAGGACAACAAGCCTGAACGTTGTTTAACAACCCACTCTACGAACGTGCTGAACTTCTCAAAATAAGAGCATGATATCGAGCACCCCATAGGCAAACACAGGTCAACAAAAAATGCCCCTTCAAACTTACAACCAAGCAAATGATAACAAGGAGGGTGAACCAGCAGAAGCTTGAATGCCGCCTCAACATCCACCATAGCCAACAAAGCCCCAGGACCTGCAATTCTCACAAAATTAACTGACTTGTCAAATGACGCATAGTTAACAGAGACTAACTCCGGATCAATGCCATCATTGATGGACGAACCTTTCGTATACAAAAGGTGATGGATCATATGAAACTGACCTTCAGACTTCTTGGACACAACCCCCAAAGGCGAAACTCTCAAATTGGGAAAAGGAGGGTCCACAAAGGGACCCGCCATTCGTCCCAAAGCCACCTCTTTTTCCAGTTTTTACCGAACCACATTCAGGAAATCCCTTGCTGACTTTAAATTACCAGAAAATTTCCCGCCCCTCTGATACTTAAAAGGAATCACAAACCCGGAACTAAACCCCGACAACACCAGTTCCACGTCTTCCCATTTCCCTCCCCCCCTACTGGCCTAAGCCTCTAACCACACCACCATCTTTCCTACCTTCACTGGCGTCCGCGCTCGTAAGAGCGGCATCACCCAGTTTTCCCACAAACCTTCCCTTTTTGAAACACCTGGCTTACCCATGGGTACCCCCACATCCTGAACATTTGTGTTTGAACTTACAGCTCCCCCCGAACCGGCACACCCCGTCATTAAATTGGAAACAAAGTCCTTTGCACATGGCAACTGCTGCCCTGCCCCCAAACACAGGGCCAGCAGATCCAACCCCTGACCCCCGGAAGGGCTGCCCCCGCAATGGCGTCATTATCTCCAACCAGATACCCATATCATGGTCATCCCACCTCATCTCTGGCCTGACCGCCAACCTCTGACGATACTTTTCATCATACCTCCACCACGCCATCCCCCTGTACGTCCTATACGCACCTGAGATCTCATCTAAGTAACAGAAGAGGGCCCCCCTTGCTCCGGAGATTTTTCCGTTACCACGCTTGCCAGGATACAGAATGTCTTAGGAAGCTTACGATACCTCTTCTTACACTCCTCCTCCTCCTTCTTCCCTTTTTCCGACTTGTCATCCTCTTTGATTTCTAACACCTGATCCAACGGTAACAAGGAGAAGATTTCCAGAAACTCACGCTTCCAGATTTTCTCTTTTACCTCATTCATAACATGGATTCCCAGCGGGCCAATGGAACACAAGTACGGTCACCTTAAAGCCTCTTCAAAAACCTTCAAGGAACATCCCGATCCCCTCAAACTGCACTCATGCCACTCGCAGGAGTAACCGACCCTACCATCACCACACTGCTGCCTGGAGCCCACGCCTATGCCATCGAATCCCCCCCCTTCTGAGCCTCCAAGCTTGCCATCAAAGCCTTCAAACCACTCATCAGCTTCTCACGTTCACCACTCAACAATCCAGCCCCTTCCACCCCGGCACCCCCAGCCTTCTCACCTGCAGACTGGGGCGCCGTCCTCGCTCCTTACAGATTAGCTGCTTCCCCACTAGCTCCAGCTTGGTACACCTTTCCCGCATCACTTCTCTGGTCTCCTTCGCTACGCCCTGATCTGTGTCCCCCACTCAACCTCTTTGGCGGTGACCACCCTCTCTTTCTCCTCCTGCCACCTTCCTTTGACCTCCCAACCCTTGCCCATGTAGGTGAATGGACCTACACCATCTTCCTAATAGGGGAGCGTGACCTGCATCGGCCACGACAAGACAATGATCTCCTCCTCCGATGCCTACTAGGCACCGTACTAGCTCCAACTCCTGGGGACTGCAAAGGACAGGAGGGTGTGAGTGCCTGAGCCCCCCTACACCCCTATCCCCCTGAAACGCAACACTATCCTTAGCCCCACTAACCCTAACTCCTCCAGTCCCCCCTAAGCCCAACTCCCTAACCCCCCTTTGGGTGAAATTAACTGCAATAGCTGCGCCAGGACAGACACATTGCCTACCTGACCAGCCATACCACCTGCAGGCAGGGCAGACTCCATTAACTCCTCCTCCTCAAAGTAGCTACCAGTGTCCAATTCCAGCATTGGCTCCGTTCCCTGCTCCCTCCATGCCTCCACTGGAAGGGCCGTGAGTCTCCAAGATAACTTCTGCTTAAAAATTTAAAACAATAATTTTCACACCCACCAACATTCCCCTATTCCCTGCTCCCAAACCACCCTTAACAGGAACCACAATAAGACACCTCCAAGCTACGCTGGGAACCCCCGAGCCAATACAGCCTAAACCATACACCCCCTCCATCCCCCTATAATACAACCCCTTTATATATATATATATATATATATATACCGTATTGTTCCGCATATAGGCCGCACTTTTTTCCCTTGATTTGTTGCTTTAAATGTGCAGTGCGGCCTATATGCGGGGAGCGGCCTATAATCGGGTGCTTTTCGGCAAAATTTTACTTGCGCAGTACAGCTGAACTTCTGGTGCACCCTGTGGCCTTATGGGGATTGTAGTCCGCCAGAGTTGGGTAGTTTTCCAACGTTTTGCAATAGTTGATTGGTTTGGATGATGAGCAGGATGTTCATATGCAGGAGCCACTGCTGTGAAGGTGTGTGAAGATGCAGTAATACTGTGCTGAGCACAGTGTAATTCGGAGAACGGGCTTATACCGCCGAACTTCCGGTGCACCCTGTGGCCTTATGGGGAATGTAGTCCACCGGATTGGATAGTTCTTCAACGTCTTGCAATAGTTCATGTGAGTCCGTTTTGCTACTGATATTGTCAGGTAAGAAAGTGCTTTTTTCCCATCACATCATACCTGCTAAACCTGCTAATAATGTACCAGTACATACCAAATTGCAGCTTTAATGTGTTAAAATAAAAAAAGGAAAGATGCTTTGTACTGGTAATTTCAAATGTGAAAAAAGCCTTTATTCAGTCATTACAGCTTTAATGGCTGAATAAAGTTTTTTTCACATTTTAAATTACTGAGGAGTGAAACATCTTTCCTTTGTTTTTTTTTTCTATACTCTTGGAGAAGTGTAAAACTATCCCCTGGTAACCGACACCATGCATTGGGACTCACTGCTTGCACATGTTGTGTATTTTCTTTAAAAATTTAATTTCTTCAAAATGGCACCAAACTTTAAGGGTGCGGCCTATATTCAGGTGCGGCCTATATGCGGCACAATACGGTATATTTATATTAATTCATTATTATTATTATTTTTTAAACCCCCCCCAAACCATCAGCACAGTCAACCAAATTCCCCACGACTAACAAACCCCTAAGACCCCTACTACTTACCAATTTCTAACAAGCAACACACTCTCTAGAAACCTCAAACTCCCTATCAGTGAAAACCTCTAGGCCACACCACCTAAACCCCTCTTCACTACCTACTAACTTTGCTGGATAACAACTAATATAGACACTCTTATATCAAGGATACACAATCTTATTTGCTAAAACTTGAACCTTTTGCATGTTACTTACTACCAATAACCAGTGAGATAAGGGTGGGGGTTGCCAAAGCACCAACAAAAGGCTGGGTCTGAGCCAGTGATTGATAAAATCACAATTCAGTGTAAAAAGTACATTTAACAAACATTAAAAAAAAAATAAAACAGCATAAAGAGTCCAATTAAAAATACTAGCCTTGATCAGTGGCTAGTAAGATGCTTTCTTTTTTCCACAGTGGCCACTGTTTTTTTTATTTTATTGGTTTGCTTCGAATTTATGAACTCTGACTTTTTGAATTTGATTTTGAATATTGTCAAGGTTTATCAGCGTTGCTCACAGTGTTTATTTGGATGTTTTTGAAATTTTGCTTTGATATTTCACGCTATTTTGAAAATGTATTTGTTATTATTATTTGATATTTTAGGTTTTATTTTTCACGTACTAGTTTTGACACTCACGGAATATCACTCAGTAATACACCATTAGACAACATTTACCCACATCTTGTACAATACTAGGTTTGTGTCTAACCCACACACAAGCTAGATATATTGTGAGGACATATCTCAAACGACACACATTGTAATTTACACACGCTGCTGTAATTAGCAGACTCAATTTATTCGTACCCAAATCATCTATCTTACTTTAGTATTTGTACACACAGGTTGCTATACTGTCTTAAACGACACACATTGTAATTCACACATGCTGCTGTAACTAGCAGATTCAATTTACCTTACCCTTCATCTAACCTACTCAACTTCAAAGTATTTGCACACACAGGTTGCTATTCTTTATAGATATATCCTAGGACATTGATATGTCCCACCTTTACTAGACCATATTCAAAGTGTTTACCTTATTCAAAAAAATTTTTTGGAGTATTGTGTACTGGGAAACCGGGCACTTTTAGGCCTAGATTTGGAGTTTGGCGGTAAAAGGGCTGTTAACGCTCCGCGGGCTTTTTTCTGGCCGCACCATAAATTTAACTCTGGTATCGAGAGTTTAAACAAATGCTGCGTTAGGCTCCAAAAAAGGAGCGTAGAGCATTTTTACCGCAAATGCAACTCTCGATACCAGAGTTGCTTACGGACGCAGCCTGCCTCAAAAACGTGCTCGTGCACGATTCTCCCATAGGAAACAATGGGGCTGTTTGAGCTGAAAAAAAACCTAACACCTGCAAAAAAGCAGCGTTCAGCTCCTAACGCAGCCCCATTGTTTCCTATGGGGAAACACTTCCTACGTCTGCACCTAACACTCTAACATGTACCCCGAGTCTAAACACCCCTAGCCTTACACTTATTAACCCCTAATCTGCCGCCCCCGCTATCGCTGACCCCTGCATATTTTTTTTAACCCCTAATCTGCCGCTCCGTAAACCGCCGCAACCTACGTTATCCCTATGTACCCCTAATCTGCTGCCCTAACATCGCCGACCCCTATATTATATTTATTAACCCCTAATCTGCCCCCCTCAACGTCGCCGACACCTGCCTACACTTATTAACTCCTAATCTGCCGAGCGGACCTGAGCGCTACTATAATAAAGTTATTAACCCCTAATCCGCCTCACTAACCCTATCATAAATAGTATTAACCCCTAATCTGCCCTCCCTAACATCGCCGACACCTAACTTCAATTATTAACGCCTAATCTGCCGACCGAATCTCGCCGCTATTCTAATAAATGTATTAACCCCTAACGCTAAGTCTAACCCTAACACTAACACCCCCATAACTTAAATATAATTTACATCTAACGAAATTAATTAACTCTTATTAAATAAATGATTCCTATTTAAAGCTAAATACTTACCTGTAAAATAAATCCTAATATAGCTACAATATAAATTATAATTACATTGTAGCTATTTTAGGATTAATATTTATTTTACAGGCAACTTTGTAATTATTTTAACCAGGTACAATAGCTATTAAATCGTTAAGAACTATTTAATAGTTACCTAGTTAAAATAATAACAAATTTACCTGTAAAATAAATCCTAACCTAAGATATAATTAAACCTAACACTACCCTATCAATAAAATAATTAAATAAACTACCTACAATTACCTACAATTAACCTAACACTACACTATCAATAAATTAATTAAACACAATTGCTACAAATAAATACAATTAAATAAACTAGCTAAAGTACAAAAAATAAAAAAGAACTAATTTACAAAAAATAAAAAAATATTTACAAACATAAGAAAAATATTACAACAATTTTAAACTAATTACACCTACTCTAAGCCCCCTAATAAAATAACAAAGCCCCCCAAAATAAAAAATTCCCTACCCTATTCTAAATTAAAAAAGTTACAAGCTCTTTTACCTTACCAGCCCTGAACAGGGCCCTTTGCGGGGCATGCCCCAAGAATTTCAGCTCTTTTGCCTGTAAAAGAATAAATACAATACCCCCCCCCCCAACATTACAACCCACCACCCACATACCCCTAATCTAACCCAAACCCCCCTTAAATAAACCTAACACTAAGCCCCTGAAGATCTTCCTACCTTGTCTTCACCATACCAGGTTCACTGATCCGTCCTGGCTCCAACATCTTCATCCAACCCAAGCGGGGGTTGGCGATCCATCATCCGGTGCTGAAGAGGTCCAGAAGAGGCTCCAAAGTCTTCCCCCTATCCGGCAAGAAGAGGACATCCGGACCGGCAAACATCTTCTCCAAGCGGCATCTTCAATCTTCTTCCATCCGGTGCGGAGCGGGTCCATCTTGAAGCAGGCGACGCGGATCCATCCTCTTCTTCCGTTGTCTCCCGACTAATGACGGTTCCTTTAAGGGACGTCATCCAAGATGGCGTCCCTCGAATTCCGATTGGCTGATAGGATTCTATCAGCCAATCGGAATTAAGGTAGGAATTTTCTGATTGGCTGATGGAATCAGCCAATCAGAATCAAGTTCAATCCGATTGGCTGATCCAATCAGCCAATCAGATTGAGCTCGCATTCTATTGGCTGATCGGAACAGCCAATAGAATGCGAGCTCAATCTGATTGGCTGATTGGATCAGCCAATCGGATTGAACTTGATTCTGATTGGCTGATTCCATCAGCCAATCAGAAAATTCCTACCTTAATTCCGATTGGCTGATAGAATCCTATCAGCCAATCGGAATTCGAGGGACGCCATCTTGGATGATGTCCCTTAAAGGAACCGTCATTAGTCGGGAGACAACGGAAGAAGAGGATGGATCCGCGTCGCCTGCTTCAAGATGGACCCGCTCCGCACCGGATGGAAGAAGATTGAAGATGCCGCTTGGAGAAGATGTTTGCCGGTCCGGATGTCCTCTTCTTGCCGGATAGGAGGAAGACTTTGGAGCCTCTTCTGGACCTCTTCAGCACCGGATGATGGATCGCCAACCCCCGCTTGGGTTGGATGAAGATGTTGGAGCCAGGACGGATCGGTGAACCTGGTATGGTGAAGACAAGGTAGGAAGATCTTCAGGGGCTTAGTGTTAGGTTTATTTAAGGGGGGTTTGGGTTAGATTAGGGGTATGTGGGTGGTGGGTTGTAATGTTGGGGGGGGGGGTATTGTATTTATTCTTTTACAGGCAAAAGAGCTGAAATTCTTGGGGCATGCCCCGCAAAGGGCCCTGTTCAGGGCTGGTAAGGTAAAAGAGCTTGTAACTTTTTTAATTTAGAATAGGGTAGGGAATTTTTTATTTTGGGGGGCTTTGTTATTTTATTAGGGGGCTTAGAGTAGGTGTAATTAGTTTAAAATTGTTGTAATATTTTTCTTATGTTTGTAAATATTTTTTTATTTTTTGTAAATTAGTTCTTTTTTATTTTTTGTACTTTAGCTAGTTTATTTAATTGTATTTATTTGTAGCAATTGTGTTTAATTAATTTATTGATAGTGTAGTGTTAGGTTAATTGTAGGTAATTGTAGGTAGTTTATTTAATTATTTTATTGATAGGGTAGTGTTAGGTTTAATTATATCTTAGGTTAGGATTTATTTTACAGGTAAATTTGTTATTATTTTAACTAGGTAACTATTAAATAGTTCTTAACTATTTAATAGCTATTGTACCTGGTTAAAATAATTACAAAGTTGCCTGTAAAATAAATATTAATCCTAAAATAGCTACAATATAATTATAATTTATATTGTAGCTATATTAGGATTTATTTTACAGGTAAGTATTTAGCTTTAAATAGGAATAATTTATTTAATAAGAGTTAATTAATTTCGTTAGATGTAAATTATATTTAACTTAGGGGGGTGTTAGTGTTAGGGTTAGACTTAGCTTTAGGGGTTAATACATTTATTAGAATAGCGGTGAGCTCCGGTCGGCAGATTAGGGGTTAATAATTGAAGTTAGGTGTCGGCGATGTTAGGGAGGGCAGATTAGGGGGTTAATACTATTTATGATAGGGTTAGTGAGGCGGGTTAGGGGTTAATAACTTTATTATAGTAGCGCTCAGGTCCGCTCGGCAGATTAGGGGTTAATAAGTGTAGGCAGGTGTCGGCGACGTTGAGGGGGGCAGATTAGGGGTTAATAAATATAATATAGGGGTCGGCGGTGTTAGGGGTAGCAGATTAGGGGTACATAGGGATAACGTAGGTGGCGGCGCTTTGCGGTCGGAAGATTAGGGGTTAATTATTTTAAGTAGCTGGCGGCGATGTTGTGGGGGGCAGGTTAGGGGTTAATAAATGTAATACAGGGGTCGGCGGGGTTAGGGGCAGCAGATTAGGGGTACATAAGTATAACGTAGGTGGCGGTCGTCAGATTAGGGGTTAAAAATTTTAATCGAGTGGCGGCGATGTGGGGGGAGCTCGGTTTAGGGGTACATAGGTAGTTTATGGGTGTTAGTGTACTTTAGGGTACAGTAGTTAAGAGCTTTATAAACCGGCGTTAGCCAGAAAGCTCTTAACTCCTGCTATTTTCAGGCGGCTGGAGTTTTGTCGTTAGAGCTCTAACGCTCACTTCAGAAACGACTCTAAATACCGGCGTTAGAAAGATCCCATTGAAAAGATAGGATACGCAAATGGCGTAGGGGGATCTGCGGTATGGAAAAGTCGCGGCTGAAAAGTGAGCGTTAGACCCTTTAATCACTGACTCCAAATACCAGCGGGCGGCCAAAACCAGCGTTAGGAGCCTCTAACGCTGGTTTTGACGGCTACCGCCAAACTCCAAATCTAGGCCTTAGTGTTTTCTTACTAGCCACTGATCAAGGCTAGTATTTTTAATTGGACTCTTTATGCTGTTTTATTTTTTTTTTAATGTTTGTTAGTTGTTTATCATCTGTAAATTTGTATGAATAAATGTACTTTTTACGCTGAATTGTGATTTTATCAATCACTGGCTCAGACCCAGCCTTTTGTTGGCGCTTTGGCAACCCCCACCCTTATCTCACTTCTTTCTTGACTACTAGGAGTCAATTTCCAAAGCTAGGGTCTTATTTAGGCAGGCGCTCAGTGTACCCCATTGCAAACTGTTTACTACCAATAACCACTAGGCCTAAACCCCCCTTTCACTACCGTCACACTCCCGCATCCAATCTCCACCTCATACTGGCCTCACTCCTACCGCTTGTCCTGCTCGGCCCCTCTGCACTCCTGGAACTCCGGCATCACTGTGCGCCGTCGCCTCTCCACCGGATCCTGCCGCCACATTCTCCACACTCCTCCTGGACCCCGACACCCTCTGCTTACCAGGCCTCACCACGGATCTCTTTCTGGAACCGCACAGCCCTCCGTCTCCCGGATCCTCCGCGGCCAGCATCCCTCACCGGTCTTCCTCCCTGCTCTACCGCCGTCCGAAGCTGCTCCCGGATCTAATCAGTGCCTCTGCTTCTGGCCACAGCTGTCAACTCCTTCAGCAGGCCTTCCATGGTAAGTATAGGCACTTGAGCCGTTGTCTCCAGCAAGGTAAGTAAAAAGAACGCCGAACACACTGAACCACCAATACAAATAGGCTCACATCCAGCTCTCCGCCCCTTGTCCCTTACCTGACCCTCCATTCCTCCAATAGGGATCAATTACCCCCTCCCTCTATTCTATTCGTCCGGGGCTCTTCCTATCTCTGCACTTATGCAGATAGAAATACACATTATACGATCATTTCGGAATATTACAATCAATTAGCCATGTTTTGTTTCTGCATAAGTGCAGAGATAGAAATATACACGATACGATCGTTTTGGAATATTACAATTAGCCATGTTTCAGCATAAGCAGACAGTTTGTTCCTCCTTGTGTCTGACCCCGTTGGCTGTAGCAGGGATAATTGAATTTTGACTTACTTGAAGCTTCTGCGTGTGACTGTGTGAATTAGTCCTGCTGTGATAGCCCTGGGCACATCCTACTCTGAACTGAAGTGCCCTGTTTGTTTTGTTAGTATACGTTACTGTATTGCTTGGGGTGGAAGCATAAGTACACACACTGGCCCTGTATGGCTGAGACTCAGTGACAGCATGTTTCTTAAAAATCCTGCCAGCTCAGTTTAAAGCCGTTCCTGCATCAAGGTCTTAGAAAACATTGCATTTTACTGTGGGGGACATACTAGCGTGCCATAGTAGAAAATAAATGGTCAAAGAAAGTTGAATAACTCACCCCATTGATACTGCCAGGCATTGGCATGACTTGTTAGTTAGATGTGGACTAGTGTCATGATCTGCTGATGCTCCACCCGAGACTGTAGTAAGTCACACAAGCTATGTTTAGACCTCCCCCAGGCCCCCACATGCTCCTTTTCAGCAAATGGGACTCTGTGTAGACCTCACCCAGGCCCCCACATGCTCCTTTCAACCAATAGGAGCTTAGAAGACCGTCTGTGCCTAGACGTCCTGAGGCTAACAGATAAGTGACGTCAGAAATCATTTAAAGGCACAGACTAAGCATGTGCAAAGTCCTCTCAAACAGGGCAGATTGCCAAAACGCCTTGCCTGACAGTACTTTGCAAATGCAAGTTATTTTTGTTTATTTTTTTTAAGAAAAGCAACCTAAAAAAAACAACAAAAAAAACCCACCTATTCCTAATTGTGCCACCACAATGACATTTTATTTTCTTATTTTGTTTATTTCTTTTTTTTTCTTTCCCTAAATTGGGGGTGGGTGCTGCCCTTACCATCCCTATTAAAGAGCATCCACTGGAGGAGAATAGCCTGGTACTTTGAGGCTGGACTAACCTTACTCGCATTTCATTCATCAATAATTTAAATATCAATTTATCTTCTAGATGCCATGTGTTTCAAAAGACTCTATAGTCCAAACTGAATAACTAATGTAGCTGTAAAGTATTTCCCTACAGCTGTGAATACATAGATAATGCTGATTATCAGCTGGGGTGCTTCTTTCTAGGAGATATTTGCTGACTTCCTAAGATGATAAGCTGAAGCATTCCTTGAAGTTTCTGTAAAAAATGATCACATCACAGAGACCTGAAGGCTCACAGACAAAATGACTAAATAAAGATTACAGGATGCTTGATAGCATGGGTGTGAGGAGTGCAGTACCGAAAATGATATGAAATGTGTCTGATGCTAATTTGATTCCAAAGACAAATGTCGTATATTTGTATAACTTTAATCAATGTATCATGCTTTTTTTAAGTTAATATTTTATCATATTGGTCCATACATAAGCTACTTAGATAACCTAGCACCAAATATAATTGACATATGCAAGAAAAATATACGGCTAGATTACGAGTTTTTGTCGGTAAGGCTTGAGGTGCTAACGAGCAGTTTCAGCTCACCGCTCACCTACAAACAACGCTGGTATTTCAGGTTTTTTTAAACCCGGCATTAGCCGCAAAAAAAGTGAGCGGAGAGCAAAATTTAGCTCCACATCTCACCTCAATACCAGCGCTGCTTACGGTAGCAGTGAGCTGGCAAAACGTGCTTGTGCACGATTTCCCCATAGGAATCAATGGGGCTGATTCG
Organism: Bombina bombina; assembly: GCF_027579735.1. Taxonomy (NCBI): domain Eukaryota; kingdom Metazoa; phylum Chordata; class Amphibia; order Anura; family Bombinatoridae; genus Bombina; species Bombina bombina. The sequence goes on along the minus strand of NC_069501.1, from coordinate 187,459,123 downwards.
GCTGAAAAAAAGTCTAACACCTGCAAAAAAGCAGCGTTCAGCTCCTAACGCAGCCCCATTGATTCCTATGGGGAAATACATTTTATGCCTACACCTAACACCCTAACATGAACCCCGAGTCTAAACACCCCTAATCTTACACTTATTAACCCCTAATCTGCCGCCCCCGACATCGTCGCCACCTGCATTATATTATTAACCCCTAATCTGCCGCTCTGGACACCGCCGCCACCTACATTATACTTATGAACCCCTAATCTGCTGCCCCCAACATCGCCGCCACCTACATTATGGTTATTAACCCCTAATCTGCTGCCCCCAACATCGCCAATACTTACATTATAGTTATTAACCCCTAATCTGCTGCCCCCAACATCTCCGACACCTACATTATAGTTATTAACCCCTAATCTGCCGCCCCCAACGTCACCGCCACTATAATAACGTTATTAACCCCTAAATCTAAGTCTAACCCTAAACCTAACACCCCCCAAACTTAAATATAATTTAAATAAATCTAAATAAAATTACTACAATTAAATTAATAATTCCTATTTAAAACTAAATACTTACCTGTAAAATAAACCCTATAACTAATAGTTACATTGTAGCTAGCTTAGGATTTATTTCTATTTTATAGGCAAGTTTGTATTTATTTTAACTAGGTACAATAGTTACTAAATAGTTATTAACTATTTAATAGCTACCTAGCTAAAATAAGTACAAATGTACATGTAAAATAAACCCTAACCTAAGTTACAATTACACCTAACACTACACTATAATGAAATAAATTACCTAAATTAACTACAATTAATTACAATTAAATTAAATAAACTAAAGTACGGAAAAAAAACACTAAATTACAGAAAATAATAAAATAATTACAAGTTTTTTAAACTAATTACACCTAATCTAATCCTCCTAATAATATAAAAAAGCCCCCCAAAATAAAAAAAATCGGATGTCTTGAAGATGGACCCGCTCCACTCCGGATCGATGAAGATAGAAGATTCCGCCTGGATGAAGACTTCTGGCTGTCTGGAGGACCACTTCTGCCAGGATAGGATGAAGACTTCGGACCCGTCTGGAGGACCACTTCTGCCCGGTTGGGTGAAGACGTCTCAAGGTAGGGTGATCTTCAAAGGGTTAGTGTTAGGTTTTATTAAGGGGGGATTGGGTGGGTTTTAGAGTAGGGTTGGGTGTGTGGCTTGTGGGTTTTAATGTTGGGGGGTATTGTATTTTCTTTTACAGGTAAAAGAGCTGATTACTTTGGGTTAATGCCCCCGCAAAAAGCCCTTTAAAGGGCTATTTGTAATTTAGTAAAGGGTAGGGATTTTTTTATTTTGGGGGGATTTTTTATTTTATTAGGGGGATTAGATTAGGTGTAATTAGTTTAAAAAACTTGTAATTATTTTATTATTTTCTGTAATTTAGTGTTTGTTTTCGTACTTTAGTTTATTTAATTTAATTGTAATTAATTGTAGTTAATTTAGGTAATTAATTTAATTATAGTGTAGTGTTAGGTGTAATTGTAACTTAGGTTAGGGTTTATTTTACATGTAAATTTGTACTTATTTTAGCTAGGTAGTTATTAAATAGTTAATAACTATTTAATAACTATTGTATCTAGTTAAAATAAATACAAACTTGCCTGTAAAATAAAAATAAACCCTGAGATAGCTACAATGTAACTATTAGTTATATTGTAGCTATCTTAGGGTCTATTTTACAGGTAAGTATTTAGTTTTAAATAGGAATAATTTATTTAATAATAGTAATTTTATTTAGATTTTTTAAAATTATATTTAAGTTAGGGGGGGTGTTAGGGTTAGGGTTAGACTTAGGTTTAGGGGTTAATACATTTAATATAGTGGCGGCGACGTTGGGGGCGGCAGATTAGGGGTTAAAAAATGTAGGTAGGTGTTGGCGATGTTGGGGACTGCAGATTAGGGGTTAATAATATTTAACTAGTGTTTGCGAGGTGGGAGTGCGGCGGTTTAGGGGTTAATATATTTATTAAAGTGGCGGCGATGTCCGGTTGGCAGATTAGGGGTTCAAAATTTTAGTTAAGTGTTTGCGATGTGGGGGGCCTCGGTTTAGGGGTTAATAGGTAGTTTATGGGTGTTAGTATACTTTTTAGCACTTTAGTTAAGAGTTTTATGTTACGGCTTTAGCCCATAAAACTCTTAACTACTACATAAAACTTGACAGGAGAGGCTGTACTGCTCACTTTTTCCAATACTCGTAATACCAGCGTTAGGAAAATCCCATTGAAAAGATAGGATACGCAATTGACGTAAATGGATTTGCGGTATGCTCGAGTCACGGAAAAAAAGTGAGTGGTACACCTGTACCTGCCAGACTCGTAATACCAGCGGGCGTTAAAAAGCAGCGTTGGGATCCCTCAACACTGCTTTTTAAGGCTAACACAAAACTCGTAATCTAGGTGATAGTTTTTTTTCATGTACCTAAAATCAGTCAATAACATTCTGAAAGCTGTGCTTGTTCAGTACAAACATCATAGCTTAGAAGGTTTAATTTGAGCTATATATAAACATTTTTTTTTTTAATTAAACCAGGAAATTATTGTAATATGTGAATAAATGTTTGCATAACCTTTTACAGGAATCTTTGCAAACAGATCTGCCCTTTGAAACAGGTTGAAGTGGATCTTCAACTGGTCTTCTTTTGAATTAGATACATCAAACACGCTTGCAAAAGTACTTACTGATGGACTGGAATACCACCGCTGAATTTTCTGAATACAAAGTTTTTGTGGAGTTTATAACATTCAAAGACACTAGGAAAGCATGTGATAAACAATTTTTCTGATTGGAATGACTTTAAAGGGATAGTCTACACTAGAATGTTTATTGTTTAAAAAGATAGATAATCCCTTTAATAACTACTCCTTGGTTTTGCATAACCAACACCGTTATATAAATATATTTTTTACTTCTGTGATTACCTTGTATCTAAGCCTCTTCAGATTGCCCACTTATTTCAGTTCTTTTAACAGACTTGCATTTAGCCAATCAGTGCTGAGTGAGCACGATATCTATATGGCACACATAAACTAGCGCTGTTTAACTGTGAAAAACTGTCAAAATGCACTGAGATGGTCTTCAAGGGCTTAGAAATTAACATATGAACATACCTAGGTTTAACTTTCAAAAAAGAATACCAAGAGAACAAAGCAAATTTGATGATAAAACTTAAAGTTGTTTAAAATTGCATGACCTATCTAAATCATGAAAATTTAATTTTGAATACACTTTCTCTTTAAGTAAGATTAATTTTTACAATAAATATGAAATTAATTTGATACATTTACTGAGTATTATTTATTTTTGTCATGTAACCTTTTCTTTTTTGAATATTTTTTCTGCCTTATAAGGCAGCAATTATTCTATTTCATTGGTGTCAAAAACTTGTCGAACATGCTATTTTAAACAACTGTCAAATTTACTTTTATTATCAAATATACTTCAGTCTCTTGTTATCCTTAGCTGAAGGAAAAGCATTGCACTTCTGGCAGCTAGCTGAAAACATCTAGTTTACAAATCACAAGAGACAAATGTATGAAGGAAACAATCACCAGCTAGCTCCAACTAGGGTAGGATATGTGTGTATTCATTTTCAACAATGGATACCAAAAGAACAAAACATTTATGAAAATAGAAGTGATTTTAAAAGTGTCTTAAAAGTACATGCTCTATATGTGATTCTTGTAAGTTTAATTTTGACTTTCCTATCCCGTTAAATACTCTTAATGAGGCTACTATATATGAGTTACAAATACTTTATGGACTATTTGAGGCTTTAGAAGCCACAATCAAACACTCAGATGTGGGTTGCCTATCACTTAGTCGAATGGGTCTGTACATAGAGCAGCAAGATTTCAGAAGTGGCAGCGAATTGTAAGAAACATTTTGGTTGTATGCCTTACCATCCCCCCTGCTTTCCAAAGCAATAGAAATGGTTTATAACTGATATAAGCATGTCTTACAGAAGGAGATAATCACCTTTGCATGAGTCTAGCAGAAATGAGCAAATAATTAACTGCTTAGTACACAGAGGCGTAACTAGAAACCTCAGGGCCCCGGTGCAAGAATTCATGAAGGCCCCCCTTAAAAATTTAGATTTTTATACATTCAATTTTTCTCTTTTTTTTTTTTTGCAACTTATAACAGTAAAAAAAAAATTATGTTAATCATGTAAACTTACACTTAAAATGAGAAGGGGGAGGGAGGGAGACACGAGGGAGGGAGAGAGTCACAGGGGAGAGAAGGAGGGAGAGGGAGAGAGGGAGGGGGAAGAGAGAGAGAGACACAGGGGAGGTATGGAGGGAGGGAGAGAGAGAGACACAGGGTAGGTAGGGAGAGAGAGAGAGAGAGAGAGGGAGAGAGAGAGGGGGAGAGAGAGGGAGAGAGAGAGACACAGGGGGGGGAAGAGACACAGGGGAGGGGGGAGAGAGACAGGGGAAGGAGAGAGAGAGAGACACGGGGGGGGGGAGAGAGGGAGACACAGGGGAGGGAGGGAGAGAGTGAGTGAGTACAATGAAATTCATGCTGAAAGTGATCCCCCTGACTACATAGGTATATGGATTGTAGTCGAGTGTCAGTTTCTGAAGTCAGCAGTGGTACCATAAACAAATAGAGTACATACCTTAATCTGCAGACTGCAGCTCTGCATGTCTCCTGTGCCCGGCATTTTGCTAGCCATGGTGACACTGACAATACTAACTTGTAATGCACTGAGTGAGCAAAGTCGGTACCTGCCCTCCTCCCTCTGCACATGCACAGAAGGTTGCCTGGCTATAATGCCATGATCCATATCCATCCCTCCAGACTGACAGTACTCACTACTAGTCAAGTGAACTTAACACTGCACAGGAAGCTTCTTCTTTCCCGCTCAACAGGAAATGACAGTTTTAAATCAGAGCGTTGCAGCAGGTTAGCATGGCAAAGCTCTGATTTAAAACTGACAGGAGTAGGGGACATAGGCAGATGAAGGAGGGGTGGGCGAGAGCGCGGGGGGGCACAAGAAATTCTGGGGTGGGGGAAAGTTAAAACATAAAAAAGTTAAAAAAATAAGTTGTTCTAATTAAGCTGGGGCCCCCCTAATGCATTCTTGGTAGTTCCACCCCTGTTAGTACATTTGCAAGAAGCACATATGAGACAAATACAAGCTGAAAAGGGTGTAGGTGCAGAGTTTGGTGGCAGCATACTTCAAATAATGTTGCAGTGTTCTCCCTAGGACCATTTTAATGGGTTCACCAGCCAGCTGATTTTACTGACCACTGGGCTAAAATGTAAGCTAATATTAAATGGATAGTCTACTTGATTTTTGCTATTGTTTAAAATTATAGAAACACCTTTACTACCCATTCCCCAGCTTTGTATAACCAACATTCTTATATTAATATACTTTATAACTGCTACGTTTGCGTGTTTCTAAGCCCCACCAGGCAACCCTTATCTCAGTGCTTTTAATTAGCTTTTTAAACCTTGCACCACAGCCAGTGAATGCTAGTTTGTGTGTGCCATATAGATAACATTGTACTCACTCCTTTGGAGTATGATAATGGTTATACAAGAACAAGCAGTAATTTACTAAAATCAATGTAATCTCATTTATATTGGGAGAAATAAGAGCCACAGAAAAACAACACTAAATGAGCTTATAAAAAATATTAAGAAAACATTAGAAAAAAACAGCATCTCGATAAACTCACAATTCAAATCTGAAAGGGTTAACAGATCGGATACCACCACGTATTTATCCCAATAGATTACTTACATTACACCAACGAGAAACTTTTGGTATTTATCAACTAAATTCTTTACATCCTCATGGTTTAAATTTAGATTTACACACGTTAATGTGATTTATTTACTCTAAATTGGGAACAGGAATACTTCTACGTGCAGATACTGACAATCTTTTTATTTTTGCAATAAGTTTTTAAATAATGAAACTTTTATAAATATTGTTCATATGCAATTTACATTTTTGTGATCATTTTAGAAGTATTGTTTTTATGCTGGTAATAAGCAATAAGTTATTATATGTACCTGATGACGAAACTAAAGTGGGCGGAGATAATCTCCGTTCTCAGACATCAAGTTTCCATAAATTGAGGATGAGTGATCCAATCAACTATCACTTCTTGAGAAAGTCTGTTTGGAAACAGACTAAACGCGTTGAGGCTTTTAGATCCCTACAGGTTGTCATAGTAGACGGTGTCACACTTAAATCGTCTAGTTCTGACTTCTGCGCTGCTGTGCGGCTGGAGCAAAGGGAAGGGAAGCTGAACGATTAACTTGACGTTACTGTTCCCGGTGGAGAACTGATTTTTATATCATGCTCATTATTATATTCATGAAGTCAGTAGGATCTTTTGTGCGCAATTTGTTTATTTATTAAATATTACTCCTGACTCGGGTTGCACTTCTAGATATAGGAAATGGAGGAATTCTGCCATATCAGTGAGCAGCACCCGAGTAATATATATTTCTAACATACAGAGAGGAGACCGGCTAACCATCCGCCAATAAATCCAAAAGAGTAATATGTAAGATGCAAAAAGCGGGTTTATTTCATAGGTACAAACAGTGCTTTAAAATAAAAAAAAAAGGCATGCAGAAAAGAGCACCAAACGGACATACTCCGTAGGTTACAGTATAGTAACAACAAACATACGCGTTTCGTGAGGGACTGCCTCACTTTATTTTTACTATACTTCATGAAGATTTATTTGGATGTTTTGATGGATGGACAAGACTCTTAAAGTACCAGTACAGTGTGTCTTTTAATTAATTTTTTTACATTTATTTATATTTTTATTGAGGTAGTATCAAAAAAAGATACAGAAAAATGCGCAGTATCATATTGATTACACATACAAGTGTTCCATTATCAAAGAAAAAGGGTAAAACAATTATCTGACTTAAATACAAAATGGTAAGAATGATGATAAAGTCATGTGATACATATGATAACCATGGAACTGAGATAGGAACAACTATCAACATACAACTTTTAAAGAGTAAAATCTATAGCCATGAACTACAAACAACTCATTTTTAATTTTAAGTGTATAGTGAAACCCTCTATATAAAGAAAATACGGCCACTCTTGGCCATTTGTGATTACTTATTAGGTTGTTAGAGGGAATGTAAAAAATAATAAAGAACACCCCTAAGATATATGCAAAGGTCTCTCATGGCCCAACCTAGGGTATTTAAAGAAACAGATAAAGGTTACCCTTCTAGAATGGAAGACTTAAGCTCCATAAATATTAACAAATTAGCCTCTATTTAACAAAGTCTGGCGGACCTGATCCGACAGTGCGGATCAGGTCCGCCCAACCTCGCTGAATGCGGAGAGCAATACGCTCTCTGTATTCAGCATTGCACCAGAGCAGGCGGACAGGTTATGAAGCAGTGGTCTTTGTGACCGCTGCTTCATAACTGCTGTTTCTGGTGAGTCTGAAGACTCGCTAGAAACACGGGCCATCAAGCTCCTTTCGGAGCTTGATAGATAGGCCCCTAGGTGAAGAAATACTAGAAATTAAAAAGTGTAATTATATGGAATTAAACCTTAATGTATGAAACTGAGTTTTGAACAGGACTAGTGTTGTAATGTTCAAAAGGAAGGTCACAGTGTAAAGGGTCCCTGAAAATTTACTAAAGATTGGGGTAAAGGTGCTAGGGTTAACTGAAGCTCTGGAAATTTTTATTATGTTCTGACTTACAAGAGGGATCACATGTTGAGTACAAAAAACATTGTAGGACATCTAGTTAGGATAAACGTGGTCCATGTCCTACTGGAAAACTATAGGACACTTAGAGCTTTGTAGTAGGATCTGTCCCTGTATCTCGACCACAGATATGGGGGGGAAAATATAGATCTGAAAAAACATAACTAAATATGTATGTTGTCTATAAGAGGGATGTGAAAAAAAAGGGAAATGGGGGTAGAATACCCTCTCACCTCTACTCCCGACCTAAGTATATATATTAGTTATATCTGTATCAATGGAGATATTAAACCTGTGTGCAATCTTGTCTGATAATCAGAACTGTTCTAGATCTTTATGTTATTACTTGAGCTACTATAGTGAGCACTATATATTTATCTAAAGTTGCTCAGTAGGACAATATTACATGCTATGTCTCAGAGGCCAGGGACATTATAAAAGGCACTCAACAAAATAAGAATTAACATAGAATAGAGAAAAGCTCACAAAATGGGGCTCTCTGAATGTTAAACTATGTTTAAAAACTTAGGCTTAAAGTAAATGTCAAGTTTGATGAATAAAAAGTGCCCGGTTTTTAAAAAACCCTATTAAAAACAGGGGCATTTTCATTCATCAAACTTTACATTTCACTCGTTTTGTTAAAATACTTACCTTTTAATCTTGAAAGCCGCTCCAGCGCTTCCCCCGCCCGTAGCAAGCCTCTTCATATGTCAAAAATGACGAACCCAGCTTCATCCAATCACGGCGTTAACTCAGGCAATGATTTCCCTGGGGGAAGCCATGATTGGAGGATGCCGTATTCGTCATTGCTGACGTATGAAGTGACGAGCGGCAGGAGGGGGAATCACTGGAGCGGCTTTCAAGATTAAAAGGTAAGTATTTAACAAAACGAGTCAAATGTAAAGTTTGATGAATGAAAGTGCTCATGTTTTTAATATTATTTTTAAAAAACGGGCACTGATTAATAAAACTTGACATTTACTTTAACACATGAATAAAAATATAAAATCCGGAATATCAGAAAAAGCGAAGATGTCAACATGAAAAATAAGAGTATACTTTTAACATAGTGCAGACACTAATTATGTCACTCCGATACGAGCGGTTGAGAAGCCAGACTAAGCAAGCTTAACCCGCCTGTGTGGCAAAACATGAAACGTCTTTAATGTAAACCAGGGAGCTTCTGTGTGGTTCTCCTCAACAGTGTGGTAAGGGAAACAGTGATAGTTACTCCAAATGACTTTGGGAGTCTCCAACCCTTTTTTAAGTAGCGGTAGCTGTGTTAGCAATGCTTCTATAGCTAGGCTGAATTCTGAGGCTGAAATGTCATCTGGAATATCTGGCTGTACAAAAGTCAAATGAATTGAAGCTGCCTGTTGCATTTTAGTATCTGTCTCCGATGTATGCTCTATTATACTGCCTCCATCCTAATTAGGAAGGCATCTCCTTGAGGGCACATGTCATCCATTTCAAACATTGTAGTCGCTACATCTTCCCTCTGCTCATGGGAAGATAGTTCAGCGCTTTTAAAACATCCAGACCTCCAATGATTAGAGAGGTTCTTTGCGGTAGTCATGTCTCTTATAGATCTCATTAAGATCCTGCGGAGTGCTGCAGACAGCTGCTGCTCTATTATGTTATACCGGTCATCTAAGGTTTGCAGGTGATCTGTTCCCCATGCTGTCGCCATTGGTCCAGACTTGTTTAAGTTTTCTACTCAGGAATTTGAAAGTAATTTTTATAGATGGTGCTGCCTCATGTTTAATATGCAGGAGCTTAAGTAAGTGGTCACTGTTCAACCATGCTACTGGGTAATACCGGGGGTATATTTTTTTATAATATGAGGTACAATTTATTCACACTATGTTGCATCTTATTAAGGTCCATAATAAAAAAGTGCAATTAATTTTTGTGTTGAAATTTAAATTGTATGTTAAGCACATAGATAAATCTTTCATATGGAGCTTTGTGATTTTGTACATTTCTTGCAGAGTTTTGTATTTTATACATAATAATATTATTGTTATGATATTATTACATTATATGTATAAGTTAGATGTAAGAATTATACATTTATTTTAAAAGATATTAGCACTCAGCCTCATTATATTATTGCACAGGTGTGTTGTAAAAATGGGGTTGGGGCTTTGGTACCAACCCCTATTTAAGTATTTGGTATGTTCATTATATGTACTGACATGATTAAGGACTGAGGTCTGAAACGTTGTTATTTGTGCACCTTGGTGTTTCAATAAATATCTGCATTTTTTTTTATATGGTGAGTGCTGCTGTCTTTTGGACTGTTTAATACCGGGGGGGGGGGGGGTGCCAAGGTGCAAGGTGGTGAAAGGCCACCGCCTTAGGCATCAGTGGTCCGGTCCACGTCACTTGGGTCATGCAGACAGCAAGCTGTCATATAGAAGTGTAAATCTCTGCACTGTATTGTAGATAATCATATTGTAAAAAATTCAGGCTTGAATATCTTAAGATGATAGTAGTAATCAGCGGATTACAATTTCTCTCCAGCGCGGCTGATTGAATCGCAGCCATCACGGATCGCTGCCCAGACATGCCCTCGTATTTTTTACTTTTGAATTGGATAAAATGCAAGATTATAAAAAGCACTGAGATAAGGAACAGTCTGCAGTGGCTTAGATACAGGTAATCATAGAGGTAAAAAGTATAATATAACAGCGTTGGTTATGCAAAACTGGGGAATTGATATTAAAGGGATTATCTATCTTTTTAAACAATAACAATTTTCAAGTAGACTGTCCATTTTAAGCTAAAATGAGCTAATATTACAACTTTTCAATGCTTATTGCATAGATTATCATTAAATACATTTATGCTATATAATTCAATTAACTTGTGCCTTGGATAGCAGAAAATGTTATAATTTTACAAGGTATTATACTGCCTTCCTCTGCTACTTCATAATGCCACCTGGATCTGGCAACATTTTTGTGGAGAACACTGTTGTTGAATATGAGATTTTGCTCTGCCAGTCAAAATGGCTGATTGCACACATAGCTAAGACACATTTTCCCCATCTATACTATAATCGTGTTTCTAATGCTGCCGTTGCCAGTTGCGCATGCATCCTCAAATGAATGTTGGCTGCGCGAGGCAGCGAAAAGAATGTTGGCTGCGCGCACAACGAAAAGAATCCAGAAAGGAAGCTGCATCCTGGTGGATTCCGATAATGGCAGAGTGGTGAAAGAATCCACCTTTTAGAATCCACCTGGATGCAGCGTAGGCAAACGAAGCCTAAAAAAAACCAACTTGCAACCGCCCGGATGAAATAACTAAAAAACACGTAACCGACCGCAAGAAATAAAAAAAAATAATAAAACTAACCGTCTGCACGAAGTATTAAAAAAAACGAAACACCCACACAAAGTATTAATAAAAAAAAAATATATAACCACCCGTACTTAGTGTTAACAAAAAAAAACTAACCCTTAAATCCCACAACAGAAACTACCTAACCCTTACACCGCCAAACCCCAAAACGCCAACTAAATATATTACAATATTAACCCCTAAACCGCCAAACCCTACAACGCCAACTAACTAATTAACCTATTAACCCCTAAACCGCCAACCCCACATCGCAATAAACCTAATTAACCTATTAACACCTAAACCGCCAACCCCCACACCGTAATAAACCTAATTAACCTATTAACTCCTAAACCGCCAACCCCCACAACGCAAATAACTAACTTAATTACTAAGCCCCCTAACCTAACACCCCCTAAATTAACCCCAATTACTACTAAATTACACTTAAAATACAAAATCCTAACATTAAACTACAAAAAATGTATCTAACATTACAAAAAATAAAAAGTCTATATAACATTACAGAAAAAAATAAACAAAATGATCAAAAATTAAAAAAATTAAACCTAATACCTATGAAAAAAAAACCCTCAAAATAAAAGCACCCCCTTATCTAAACTAAACTACCAATAGCCCTTAAAAGGACATTTTGTAGGACATTGCCCTAAGTTAAAAAAAGTCCCCCTAACAGTATTTAGGGGTACCTATTTATTGGGGTACCTTGCATTCCTATTGGCTGAAATTTTGAAATCAGCCAATAGGATGAGAGCTACTGAAATCTTATTGGCTGATTTGAACAGCCAATAGGATTTCAGTAGCTCTAATACTATTGGCTGATTTCAAAATTTCAGCCAATAGGAATGCAAGGTACCCAAATTGATTGCGGTACACCGGAGTTCAGATGAAGAGGAGCCTCCACGCCGCTATAGATCGCTGCAGCTAAGAACTGCCGCTGAGGACCACTCCGCGTCGCCTTCGCACAGGATGAAGATAGAAGATGATGGAGCCACCTGGAAGAAGACCTTCTCCGCTGGACTTCAGGAAAGGTGAGTACCTTTGGGGCTTAGTTGTAGGATTTTATTTTATTTTTTAGGGTTTCTTAATTTTTTAATATTAGGGATTTAATGGGCTGTAAAAGAGCTGAATGCCCTTTTAAGGGCATTAAAAGAGTTGAATGCACTTTTAAGGGCAATGCCCCTTTAGGGGCAATGGGTAGTTTAGTTTTTTTTGTGTTAGGTTTTTTTATTTTGGGGGGGTTGGTTGGGTGGGGGATTTTACTGTTAGGGGGTAATAGGTATTTTTTTAAAGTTAAAGAGCTGTTTAGCAAGAAAACAAAAAACAGTAATGCTCACTTCACAATAATGAATTAAATCAAAGATAATAGTGCAACCTTGAAAGATAATTTATATACACATATCCAGAGAGAGTAGATCCCACTAAATAAGTGAGATCTAAAAGTCTAGATATCTAGCACCTATATATTTACATCAACATCAAATGAAAAGCTGAAAAAAAAGATTTATACACAAAAATGGCATATTAATTAATACAATATAAACATTAAAAACAACACATTATGGGGTCCCCCAACTAAAGATAAATAAAAGTTCAAGGTTATTACTGGTTAGTAAATAGTAACTGTGGTGCACCACAAGAGCTACAGTTAGCAGTAAATGCTGTAGAGAGAGCACTCTCCAAAAGAGCAGAATAGTAAAAGGCAACACAAGTCAGCAAAGGTGCAAAAGCGTCTAGCTAGTCAGTTAGAAAAGTAAATGTCAAGATCCACATACAACCCGTTATATCATTAATCAGCCAGCACATGGTACCCCCACCAATGGCGGATGATGATAAACACACTCACGGATCCAAAGGAAACTGCACTTCCAGATGATAGGACCGCAGCCAGAGGTTTTCCCAGCGCCACCAGTCACTTAAATACCTGAAGTATCCACATGCAGAATTACTCTTCCCGGATGAGGAATTCTGCATGTGGAACTTCAGGTATTTCCGGATGAAGATAGAAGATGATGGAGCCTTTGGTGGGGGTAACATGTGCTGACTGATTAAGGATATAACTGGTTGTCTGTGGATCTTATGACATTTACGTTTCCAACTGACTTGCTAGACGCCTTTGCACCTTTGCTAACTTGCATTGCCTTATACTATTCTGCTCTTTTGGAGAGTGCTCTACAGGATTGACTGCTAACTGTAGCTCTTGTGGTGCACCACAGTTACTATTTACTAACCGGTTATAACCTTGAACTTTTATTTATCTTTAGTTGGGGGACCCTATCATGTGTTGCTTTTAATGATTATATTGTATTAATTAATATGTCATTTTTGTGTATAAATCTTTCTTTTCAGCTTTTCATTTGATGTTGATGTAAATATATAGGTGCTAGATATCTGGACGTTTAGATCTCACTTATTTAGTGGGATCTACTTTCTCTGGATATGTGTATATAAAAGAGCTGTTTAACTTAGGGAAATGCCCTACAAAAGGCCCTTTTAAAGGTTATTGGTAGTTTAGTATTAGATTAGGGGGTGTTTTATTTTAGGGGGAATTTTTTATTTCTGTAGGGGAATTAGTTTACATTTATTTTTTATTTTTATAGGGGTATTAGTTTACGTTTATTTTTTTATTTTTTTGGATAGCTTTGTTAAGAGATAATTGATAAGCCCTGGGACAATATGTATGTATTTATGGGCAGGCTTAGGTAAGTTAGGTAATTTTCTAGAACTGGCAGATAACTCTTGTGTTGTTATTTGAGTCCAGAAAGTTGTGTAACGTAAGATCCATTTTATCTGCTTGTTATAAAGTTACATAAATGTGTTGAGAGAGAACTTCTATCCAGCTCTCATCTGCATGCAAATCATGTCTGTTTCTTAAACAGTGAACACTCCTTAAAAAAAAATCATGATAGGATTGGGCTTTGAAATGATGCATCTCTGTTACTGCTATCTAAATTCTACAATGTTGCTACAGTACCATGAATAGTGGAGTTTTCCCATATGTGAAAAGGTTTGACTTGTTTCATTATTATTTGTAGTAGCTATATGGAATACACTATTAGTAGACATGATAAGGAAAAACAGAGTAAATGAGAAGACAATTGTAGCTTTTTGATAGGCTGCCTCTTCAAAGGAATTCTTGAAATCACTTACAGTATTTCTCCAACATATAATAAAAAATCTAGTTGGGGCTATGTTGTTACCATTTAAACTGGTTACTGTGGCAAACACAATCCCTGCTCAGATAAAGGGATTCACTTCATATTTACTCATACACCAGACATTTTTAGTTTAATGACTAGCTACATGAGTTATTGGTTGAAGGTCGCTCCTGACACCAAGGGTTCCATCGATGAAGGCTCTCTCACACAGGCCTGGAACACCAAGGGCTAGATTATAAATGCAATGCTAATTTATCACACGCCAGCAAACGGGCAAATTACAAGTGGCTGGTTATTGCTACCGTGAGCTGGTTAATTTTCAAAATGTCCCCCAATTGCCCCCAAACTTTAGTGTGAGGTTGTGTTTAAATGTTTTTTAATAAAAAATGGCATGAAGCCGTTTTTAGGGGTTAAAAGTGGCGTATGTGGGGTGTTAGAAAAAAAACAGCACTAAGAAGTTGCTTTACATTGCAGTCTATGGGAACTGTGTGTTCCCTGTAAATATATATGTATATGCTTATATTTATATATTCTGCCCATTGCTGCACGACTTACCCCCTTCACTGCACTAGTTCTCATGCCATGTCTCACGGCATGAGAACGAGGCTCTCATTGGAGCCTATGGATGCGCACTCTATTGAGTGCATAGCTACCTAGCAATGCGAACGCGACCATAGATACCAGCACACAATTGCGTGTGCTGGTACTACAAGTGGAGCACAAATATCGTGCTTGTGAAAGCGCAATTTTGCGCTCTACTCGTGATCTGGCCCTAATTAAGTAAAGTGGCCTTAAGAAAGAGATGAGTGAGCAGCATATTAAGACCACTGCTACTAAACCCCTTGAGATGATGGAGTTAAATCATCCTGGTAAGGTCCAACTGAGATAATTGATAAGCCCTGAGGACTAGCTACTCAAGCAATTGCTTTTACAATGGTAAATGTGGTGCAGCATCCACTGCCCGCTTGCCTCAGGGATAGAAAGACAGGGTTCCCATATTTCCTTTATTATCAGAAAAAAAACTTTCCAATTTAGTTCTGTTATCAGATTTACTTCATTTTCTTGGTACCCTTTGTTAAAGGAGCAGCAATGCACTACTGCAAAGCAGCTAACAGCAGAATGGGTGAGCCAACGACAAGAGGCATATATGCGCAGATATCAATCAGCAGCTAGTTACCTGTAGTGCATTGCTGGACATGAGCCTACCTAGGTATGCTTTTAAAAAAAATGATATCAAGAGTACGAAGCAAATTTGATAACAGAAGTAAATTGGAATATTTGGGTATTTTTAAATCACATGCTCTATTTGAGTAATGTGTTTAATTTGGACTTTACTTTCCCTTTAAAGGGTCTTTAAACCAGGGATAGGCACAGACAAAGGCGGTGGCAGACATTTTCAAAAGTACAGACCTTAGTGAAGGACACCAAGGTACATTTGAAATTAAAAAAATTATTTTATAGTGCTGGGTGTTATTATACTGATGCATATACCACTGATCCTATAACCAGCCCTCCTCTGGCTATACCCATGTGCCAGTGTCACTACTGTGTCATTATATTCAGCGCTGCAGAATCTGTTGGCGCTTTATAAATAAATAAAATAATATTAATTATATAGTACTGAGTGTTATTATACTGATGCAGATACCACTGATCCTATAACCAGCCCTCCTCTGGCTATACCCATGTGCCAGTGTCACTACTGTGTCATTATATAGTGCTGGGTGTTATTATACTGATACAGATACCACTGATCCTATAACCAGCCCTTCTCTAGCTATACCCATGTGCCAGTGTCACTACTGTGTCATTATATAGTGCTGGGTGTTATTATACTGATGTAGATACCACTGACCCTATAACCAGCCCTCCTCTGGCTATACCCATGTGCCTGAGTCAGTACTGTGTCATTATATAGTGCTGGGTGTTATTATACTGATGCAGATACCACTGATTCTATAACCAGCCCTGCTCTGGCTATACCCATGTGCCAGTGTCACTACTGTGTCATTATATAGTGCTGGGTGTTATTTTACTGATGCAGATACCACTGATCCTATAACCAGCCTTCCTCTGGCTATACCCATGAGCCAGTGTCACTACTGTGTCATTATATAGCGCTGAGTGTTATTATACTGATGCAGATACCACTGATCCTATAACCAGCCCTCCTCTGGCTATACCCATGTGCCAGTGTCACTACTGTGTCATTATATAGTGCTGGGTGTTATTATACTGATGTAGATACCACTGACCCTATAACCAGCCCTCCTCTGGCTATACCCATGTGCCTGAGTCAGTACTGTGTCATTATATAGTGCTGGGTGTTATTATACTGATGCAGATACCACTGATCCTATAACCAGCCCTGCTCTGGCTATACCCATGTGCCAGTGTCACTACTGTGTCATTATATAGTGCTGGGTGTTATTTTACTGATGCAGATACCGCTGATCCTGTAACCAGCCCTCCTCTGGTTATACCCATGTGCCAGTGTCACTACTGTGTCATTATATAGTGCTGGGTGTTATTATACTGATGCAGATACCACTGACCCTATAACCAGCCCTCCTATGGCTATACCCATGTGCCAGTGTCAGTACTGTGTCATTATATAGTGCTGGGTGTTATTATACTGATACAGATACCACTGATCCTATAACCAGCCCTCCTCTGGCTATACCCATGTGCCAGTGTCAGTACTGTGTCATTATATAGTGCTGGGTGTTATTATACTGATGCAGATACCACTGACCCTATAACCAGCCCTCCTCTGGCTATACCCATGTGCCAGTGTCACTACTGTGTCATTATATAGTGCTGGGTGTTATTATACTGATGCAGATACCACTGACCCTATAACCAGCCCTTGTCTAGCTATACCCAGTGCCAGTGTCACTACCGTGTCATTATATAGCGCTGGGTGTTAATATACTGATGCAGATACCACTGATCCTATAACCAGCCCTCCTCTGGCTATACGCATGTGCCAGTGTCACTACTGTGTCATTATATAGTGCTGGGTGTTATTATACTGATGCAGATACCACTGACCCTATAACCAGCCCTCCTCTGGCTATACCCATTTGCCAGTGTCACTACTGTGTCATTATATAGTGCTGGGTGTTATTATACTGATGCAGATACCACTGATTCTATAACCAGCCTTTGTCTGGCTATACCCATGTGCCAGTGTCACTACTGTGTCTTTGTATAGAGCTGGGTGTTATTATACAGATGCAGATACACATCCAGTATTTCACTCAGGCTTTAGTTATTCCATAACTTATCACCCAATACCGCTCTTGACAAGCCACTAACTTTATTCACACTACATATTTTTTTTTATTTCTATTATTTAATCAGAAAGAAAAGATATACTAAGGTTGTGGCGGACACTGCAAGGGCTAGTTACAGACACCAGTATCTGTTTACAGACACCTTGCCTATCCCTGCTTTAAACTGCTGAGTACAGTAGCAGGTTACTAGTAACTATGCTATTGTTTTTCCTCCTGTTCCTGCAGCTGTCTTCAAAGTCATTCTCTTATTTTAACCTCTTACAAATATTAGTTAGTTAAGCTCTGCATCTTCACACTGGGAGCCGCCATCTTGGAGCTTATCTTTGTTATTTAACTTTTAAACTGTGGAAAAAAACTGCAAAAATGTAACACTTGCGCTCACTATTATGTAAGCTAAACTGAAGTGAAAGGCCCAGCTGTCAAAAGATCTGTGAAAGTGCACCTCTCCTATCATAAGATGCAACAATACACTTCCTACAAGATGGTGGAACCCAGCATAAAATGCAGAGCTTTACCAACTGGATTCTGTAATGAGTTACAATAAGAAAATGGCAGGTACAGGAGGGAAAAGAATAGCATGGTTAGTAGTAACCGTGCTACTGCAGTTGTAACCAGCTGTTTAATGCCTCTTTATAGGGACAGTGTACACCAGGTTTCATATAACTGCATGTAATACACTAACATAAAGAAGAATATGCACAGATACAGTATAAAACCTTTTAAAAACTTAGAAGCTTCCAATTTAGCACTGTTGATGGGTTAGACTGGGACACTCACTGAAAGGGGCTGAGAGCAGGCACTCCCCCCTCCCCTGCATATTAAAAGACCCAGTATTCAAACAGAAGCAATCTGAAGTCTGTATACATCAGTATACATCTAAAACTATATCAATGCCTCTAAATGGCTACAAAACATTTATGCAAAGAAAAATCTAGTGTACAATGTCCCTTTAATGTTGAATTTCAAAATAGCACCTTGTATTTTACTTATGACATCACAGAAATTACTGCAAAATCAATTTAATGGACAACATGGTTTAAAGCGACATCGTATATGATAAAAAATACAAGTTTGCAATATACTTTTATTATTTATTTTGTCTCATCCTGCAATGCTATTGCGAAATTGTGAGCTTTTCAGTTCCTGTTAGAAATTGAAGTGCAGAACACGTTATATTCCATACAGCCTTTCACTGCACACTCTAGTGACATATTTATAACTGTCCCTAACTGCCCACAGCAGAGAAGGTAACCTAAGTTACAACATGGCAGCTCCCATTGTTTTATAAATACTAAAACGTTACACTTATTTTGTCAATGTTTAAACAGCGGTGCTCTAAAATTCGTTGGGTTACTGTAGTTTAAAACTGTTTCTCTCTGTTTATCGACACTCAGCAAATATTTTCTTCTCAATTTGATTATTTTGCTCTCAGTCAGTGCCCTTATCATTGGCGAAGATAAAAATGACTACAAGTCCCAGGATCCCTAGCTCCGGCGCCTCCCTTTGACATTAGACGTGCAGAGCGGCACATGGGTACTGTATGGGCGGATACATATACTGCTGTCAGTGGTGCTCGTGGGTCTGTCAGTGTGCAATAGTGTGTAGGGTTCTGTCAGTACTGTATGACAGAGTCCTAGTGGTGCTATGTCCTTCCTAATACTATCTGCGGTGCGTCGCAGTACCACGCGTGCCCTGCGAGGTTCCCTAGCTGTGTCCCGATCCTTGCATGGCTCGGCGGGCGGCAGAAGCAAAGACCGACCTTCGCTGCTGGTGGCGGCTGGAGCGGCGGTGGTTGCCGGACTCACCGCTGGGTACAGCCACCTGCAGCGGGCAGAGATGGCGCAGCGCTTAGCGGAGGAGGACGAGGTGAGGAGGCGCTGCGAAAATTTCTTGGCTCCGCCGGTCACAGCTCTACACGAACTGCAGGCGAATAGTTGCGACATGAAAACGAAGATGGAGCTGCTAATCATGGACACCCAGGCTGAGGTTTGCCGGGCACTGGCAGAGGCTGACGGGGGAGCCGACTTCATTGTAGACAGGTGGCAGCGCGAAGAAGGTAAAAGGGCAGTGGCCTTTACTGGCCAAAGTCCATAAAGCTCATAACATCTGCTTTCATCTGCTGTGATGTAAAAGCCATTATATAGAACTGTACCTAATTACTTAGGGGATGTGTAGACGTATTAAGACCCACTGGTTACTGCTTATTTTTAAATTTCACCAACATTACTCATTAACTTCTCCCAGGCAGAAGCTTATTAATTTACTCTATACCCAGTTGTGTAGCTAGACTTCTACAATGTGCTTAACCCCTTTGTGGGAGTTAAACACATAATAGTGCAGGGTCGCTTTAAAATTACATGAGCTAAGAAATTTGAGTGTGTATTTTTTTTTTTGCCTATAGTAGCTCTTTAAAGAGGTCATACCATTAATATGGTATGACCTAATATGTCCAAAAGTAGACAACAGTATATGTATGAGATACAGTATCTACAGTTATAGTTTATCTTATAACTTGACTTGGCAGCTGAACAACAGGGTTAATGTGTTACTCACAATTATAACAACTGCAAAGCAGTTTAGGAGGTTTACAAATATATGTAAAGAAGACAAGCACCTCTGACATTTTACTGTATATACATTGTTACTCTACTCAAGGGCTTACAGTTTTGTACAATGAGACAACTGAAATAAATCATTTATAACTCGGTGGAGGATGCAATTTCCGAAAAGGTAGATAGGTTGCCACACAGCCAAAGTTTTTCTGACTTGGCCAATATGTAGGTTCACAATATAGGTACTCGAGTATGAATAAAGCAATGTCGTAGTTGGAATTTCTCTGACTGAGGTAGTTTAAAGTGATTATAATTTTAATGAATTACTGCCCTGTATCTTAAAAAAATGGGCGCTTCATTAAAATTTTGAATATTTACCATTGAGTGGTGGTAAACATACCACCGTTCCTCCGCCCACATCTCCTACTTTTCTTTAGCAGATCAATGATGAATCCGGCTTCCTCCAATCGTTGGTACCCCAAGAGCTGGACTCCAGATGGGGCATGCAACGATTGGAGGAAGCCGGATTCATTTAGGGGATACTAAACCCAATTTTTTTTTTCTTTTGATTCGGATATATCATGCAATTTTTTTCTTTCTAATTTAATTACTCTTATCAATTTTTTCTTCGTTTTCTTGCTATCTTTATTTGAAAAACCTGAAATAAAAGCTTAGAAGCCAGACCATTTTTGCTTCAGCACCCTGGATAGCACTTGCTGATTGGTGGTTACATATATCCACCAATAAGCAAGAGTAATGCAGGTTCTGACCCTGAAATGGTCCGGCTCCTAATCTTATATTCCTGCTTTTCAAATAAAGATAGCAAGAAACAAAGACAAATTAATAATAGGAGTAAACTAGAAAGTCGCTTAAAATAATGAAAGAACATTTGGGTTTAGTGTCCCTTTTAAAATTTTCAATCACTTTAATTTTAAATGATATTCTAGTTAAATAAACTATATCACCCACATGCTTGTGTTAAAAGGATAATGCTTCCTTCTGCATTTTTTTTTTCCTTTTTGTAAAACTAAAGCCCAATTTTGCTGGTTCTTACAGCCTTGTCTATGTCAGGAGCCCACATTCTGCTTTGTTTGTATTGATTGCTGGTGTAGTGTGGTAGCATAACACTATTT
Organism: Bombina bombina; assembly: GCF_027579735.1. Taxonomy (NCBI): domain Eukaryota; kingdom Metazoa; phylum Chordata; class Amphibia; order Anura; family Bombinatoridae; genus Bombina; species Bombina bombina. The sequence continues at coordinate 187,437,850 of NC_069501.1, read as the reverse complement.
CTACAGGTTAGTACTGACAAATGTATGTTTAAATCAAAAGGATTTCTGCATTCTCACAAAGGAAATGTTGGCATCTCTATTGTTTCCTAATCTTCACAGATAGAGGTGCCAGGTTCTGACTTTAATTTTATACATTAGTTATACAGCTTATGCTTGTAAGATCTGAAACAAATATATTTTATATAACAGGGCTTGATATATTTGCAACCTTTTAAGCTATTACTGACCCATAAAGCAAAATGTTTTTTGTATGACATAAAGGAAGATTTTATTCAAAGGAAAAAGTACTGTTATACTGTATTTATTGTAGTCACTTTCTTGACTCATATTGTGCATGTTATTAAAACAAAAAAATATTTAGTTAAAGGGACATGAAACAGTTTTTTTTTTTTTTTTCTTCATGATTCAGCTAAAGCATACAATTTAAAAAGCATACTTATGTAGGGTCAGGACCTGGGAGCTAGCAGGTAATTGGTTGTTACACAGTTATTCCTCTTGTCATTGGCTTACTGATGTGTTCAGCTAGCTCCCAGTATTGCTTCCATAAAGGATACCAATAGAATGAAAATTGATAATAGAAGTAAATTGTAAAGTTGTGTAAAAATGCATGCTCCATCTGAACCATAAAAGTAACATTTTGAGTTTCCTTTTCCCTTTAAAGAGAGTATAACTAGAAGGAGCTTGTATGTTTTCTTAATCAATATGTAGCAACAGTGTTGTGCATTGTTGTTATACATCTGAGCTAATAAGGTATACTCTTAAACTAATAATATCAAACAATGATGTCAATTTGAAAATAAAAGTAAAGCAAAATGTTTTTAAATTGCCTGCTTTATCCGAACCATGATAGGTTTGACTTTTGTCCTTTTTATGCTGTTGCATGCAGCTTACACATTTTTGTCTCTTGCCACAGGCGGGGGTGGGATCAGCTGTGTTCTGCAGGATGGGAATGTCTTTGAAAAAGCTGGTGTAAATGTGTCTGTGGTCCATGGTTACCTGTCAGAAGAAGCAATACAGCAGATGAAGAGTAGGGGGAAATCCCTCAAAACTAAAGATGGTAAATAGCTTCTGGTTTTATGATCACAACAATATGACGATAATTGGTTCAAATGTATTAAGATAAATCCGTTAATATTAAAACTAAAGTTTATAAATGTACAAGGATAATCAGGCCTGGTTGTATTATGCTATCTGTTATAGTATAGTGGTTTTCATATGCTGTCATGGTATGCATTCTGTGTTATAATTCTGATTTTTATACCATGTTTTTTTTAAGGGAAATTGCCATTCTGTGCCATGGGAGTAAGCTCTGTAATTCATCCTAAGAATCCTCATGTTCCCACAATCCATTTCAACTACCGGTATTTTGAAATTGAAGAAGCAGATGGTAAGAAGTAGTCATTTGTGAAGTTTGTTTTCAAATCATTACTTACTTGTACTTTAAAGGGAGTTTGAATTCACCATTTAGTGCTAGATTACAAGTGGAGCGCTAAGCCAGTTTGCTGGCGCACGATAAATAAGCAGCCATTGCAAGTGGCTGGTTATTGCTACCGCAAACTTTATAATTGTCCCCCAAACTTGTGTAATATATTTATTTTTAAAAATTAAATAAAGTAGCTTCTTTATTTTTTATTAAAATAACTTGAAAAAGCGGTTATATGGGGCTAAAGTTGGCGGGTGTGGGGTGTTGGAAAAAAACAGCACTGAAAAATGCCTTTACATTGCAGTCTATGGTAATTGTGTGTTCCTTGTAAATGTATATGATAATGTTTATATACATATTAATTTGTATGTGTGTGTGTGTATATATATATATATATATATATATATATATATATATATATATATATATATATATATATATATATATATATATATATATATATATAATTAGCAGCTATCACTGTGCTAGGGCCTCAGCCTATGGAAGCACGCTCAACTTGTAATACCAGTGCACATTTGCGTGCGCTGGTTTTGCTCAGTGGAGCACAAATATTGCTTTCGCAAAAGTGATATTTAGCCCTCCACTTGTAATCTGGCCTTTAATGTTTTTATTATGAAAATGGAAACCATTTGCAATGCAATTGTTTATTTTGCCTGCTTTACTGTAATTTTTTTTTTTTTTTTTTTTTTAATATATGTCCTCAAGACAGCCTGGAGTGTATTCCTTGAAATGTAGTAGCATAAACTTTCTACATGTTGCACAGGGATTGCTTAATAGGGGTGTGTCCATGCACTACAAAACCATGCAGACTTTGCTAACAAACTTAAAGGGACATACAAATGAAACATTTTCTTTCATGATTCAGATACAATTTTAAACAACTTTCTAGTTTTCTTCTATTATCTAATTTGCTTCATTCTCTTACTGGGAGATAGTTAACACATTGGGTGAGCCAATAATATGAGACATTTATGTGCATCCACCAATCGGCAGCTCTTGAGCCTACCTTGGTATCCTATTCAACAAATAATACCAAGAGAACAAAACAAATTAGATAACAGGAGTAAACTGGAATGTTGTTTAAAATCACAAGCTCTGTGCTTTGGATAGCTTAAATAACATTTTATAAATTACAGAAAATTATTTTATATTTTAAAAGTATTACACTGCTCTTCATTATCCAGACAAATTAATTGCATAGTTTAGTATAAATGTACTTAATATTTTTTTAGCAAACAACATTGACACAATGTAATATTGGCTTTAAGGGACATGAAACCTATTTTTTTTCATCATTAAGATAGAGAATACAATTTTAAACAATTTTCCAATTTAATTCTATTATTTAATTTGCTTCCTTCTCTTGTTATCCTTTGCTGAAATGTTTATCTAGGAAAGCTCTGGAGCAGCAAAGAACCTAGGTTCTAGCTGCTGATTGTTTGCTGTGTATATATATATATATATATATATATATATATATATATATATATATATATATATATATATATATATATATATATATATATATATATATATATATATATATATATATATATATATATATATAATCTATATCTATATCGATTTTCATTGGCTCACCCATGTGTTCAGTCAGCAACCAGTAGTGCATTGCTGCTCATTCAACAAAGCATACCAAGAGAACAAAGACAATTTGATAATAGGAGTAAATTAGAAAGTTGCTTAAAATTGCACAATCTATCTAAATCATTAAATAAAAAAATGTGGGTTTCATATCCCTTTAAGTCTTAGCTTGGTGGTCAGTAAAATCAGTTAAGTGGTGTTCCCATTAAATAGGCTGGGGAGAACATGATAGATAGATAGATATATAGATAGATAAATATACAGAGCTATAGGTACTCTCTATTAACCCTTTAAAATGCCTGACAAGTGATAGAGTATTATTTATTCTCTATTTAATAGTATTGGACTATATATACATATAGAGATACTGAAAGATAGATTTTATTTAGCAGTGGTATTTCCCATTGTGTGAATAGACGGTCCTGTGATTTAATCCCTGTGTGTCTGTAAATCTGCCATGCACTGACACATCTTTCCTCCTAATAGTTTTAGCAGTCATAAACCAACATTATATAATCTAATTGTTCAGCACCGTGTTCTCTTCTCAGGGCTTATAAAAACAATCCTGTTTCTTTTCTTACTAGGCAACAAGCAGTGGTGGTTTGGAGGTGGCACAGACCTCACCCCAACATATCTGAATTCAGATGATGTGGTACATTTTCACCAGACCTTGAAAGAAGCATGTGATAAACACAGCCCTGGATTTTATCCTAAATATAAGAAATGGTAAGCATTCAACTTGTTAGTCGTTGGCCATCATCCCTGAGATTGGGATTAACCTTTTAGTTTACAGAGAGCTACACCACAGGGGTTAATTGGAGTTAACTGCCCCTATACACCCAAATACATTCTGGCAACAGAAACATTTACAATATTTTGTCAACCTCAGTATTGCACCATTGCATTAATGCTCACTGACTTATTTAACACATTATTATTATTATTATTATTGTTATTATTATTATATACTATATATTAAACATTTTAATCCAAGTGTGGGAGGGATAAGATGTGTATGGTTGTGGGGGGGGGGGGTGTAGTTGTAAGAAAGCTTATTTAAAATACACCATTTAATTCTCATCTAACTGGATACAAACCCAGTACTAAGTTGAGCTCTTTCTCACTACTAAAGGCAACATCTCATCTTACAGCGCACATGCACTAAATAAACGTGTTTCCATAGTAATTTTCTATCCTGTCTTTGGTGACAATGACGGTTTTTATGTGCAGTTCTCCATCTCTGGTAATCTGCTAAATGTATATCTGTTTTGAAAAGTGCTAAATGACCATTCTGAGTTTGCTTAGTAAACAGTCTATGCCAGTGAAGATTTGTCTTATCCTAAACAGGATACTTTTTTTTTCATGAACCAGTCTGCTTATTCAGGAAGATAAAACCTCTTGGTGTAACTCTCTCTCTGAACTTCCCAGATAACAAAGGGTGGGGTGTGTAGCAGGGTAATGAGCGCAGCAGTAGGGGGTGTGGTGGATTTGTACCAGCAGTCGTATGTATTTTTAGCTGACTAAAGGGACACTTATCATTCAGAAAGAGCATGCAGTTTTAAGACACTTTCCAATTTACCTCCATTATCAAATTTTGCACAGTCTTTTTCTAGTCACACGTTCTGGGAACAAGATCCTACTGAGCATGTGCACAAGCTCACAGGTTATACGTGTACTAGTCTGTTATTGGCTGATGTCTGTCACATGATACAGGGGGCTGAAAAATGGGAGAAAAAATACATTTGCCAGAAACAAAATCTACTGCTTATTTGAAATTCAGACTAAGTGTTATTGCCTTGTGTTTTTATTATGTATATCACAGGTCTGTGCTATAAATGCTCATGCACTACACATTGTAAAATTACCATTCAGATTCTGTTACTCTTCCTTCAGTTAATGTTTTTGAAACTAGTTTACACTGGCTCATACATTTCTTTGACCATAACCTTTTTAATTTTATCAAAAGAAACTCAAGGTTACTATATTTTATTATTAAACGTGGAACATCTTAAATGTATGTTAAAGAGGACAGTAAAGTCAAATTTAAACTTTAGTTTAGATAAAGCATGGGATTTTTAACAAACTTTTCAATTTACTTCTATTATTGAATTAGCACAGATCTCTTGGTAACCTAAATATAGTTAGACTCCTTGGGTCTTTAGCATTCTACGGCAGCTGCGTGTACAACAATGTTCTGCATTGTTGTAAGCCCTGCTGCCATAGAGTGCTTAAGACATGGGCACGTTCCTGATCTTCTGGGAGCTTACCTATATTTACTCTACAACAAAGGATAGCAAAAGAATGAAGGAAATTGAACAATTGAATCAGAAAAGTTAAATTTTTTTACTTCACTGTCCCTTTTTAAGGGTTTCACAAAGCAAAATATATTGGGGGTGGGGGAAATTAGCTTTCATGGAACTGGACTAGATATAAAATGGAAATGACTTGACAGATACAGTAGCTCAGATGTCCCTTTCACTTCTTCTGAAGAGTTTGTAATTTGATGGTATATTGTATATAGTAAAAACCGTGTGAAGATGGAATGCTAGTGTGGCGGGGGTTCCATACTTGTGAGTGTATACACCTATATATACTTTATATATTTTATTTGAAGGTGTGATGACTACTTTTTCATCAAGCACCGAGGAGAGCGTCGAGGAGTTGGCGGAATATTTTTTGATGATGTAGATTCTCCATCAAGGGAAGAAGTATTTGCATTTGTGCAGAGCTGTGCTAAAGCGGTTGTACCCTGTTATATCCCTATAGTGAAAAAGCACAGGGATGATTCCTTCACGCCAGAGGAAAAGTTATGGCAGCAGCTACGGAGGGGGCGGTGAGTAATGAACAAGGTTTATACACTGCACCAATGCTGATCTGTTTATAAAACAGTGGGCTGGAGACAAATAAAGTTTTCTCTGTTCAACACAATCCAATATTACACTGTTTTAAATTTACAGCTTTATAATCCCTTCCTTTTATCTAAATGGAACATACTGTACTGTCATTAAAAGGACAGTATACTGTAAAATGTTCTCCTCTTTAATATGTTCCCAGTGATCTATTTTACCTGCTAGAGAGTATTACATAACAAATAGCTTATTTATCTTTATTTTGCCTTTTGAAATACCTACTTTTTTCTGTTGAAGCCGCCACCTATACTGTAGCATATAGGAACGCTATGTAAACAAAAGTCTGCAGAAGAAGATAGTTACTAAAATTTTATTTTTCAGAAGTTTTGGGCCTTGTGTATAAAGACAGTTATAAAATAGGTAATCCCTTATCTGTATAGAGTTATAAGTAAATGTTGTCTTACCCTACAAGTTCATGCTATATTGATGGGTTGTGTTTTTAGTGGGCAAAACCAGCTAGAACTTAAAGGGTCAGTATACACTCATTTTCATATAACTGCATGAATAGACACTACTATAAAGAATAAGATGCACAAATACTGATATAAAAATCCAGTATAAAAACTTACTTAGAAGCTCTCAGTTTAGCTCTGTTGAAAAGGTAGGTGGAAAGCCCACTGCAAGTGGGAAATAAGACCCTCCTCCTTCTTTTGCATATGAAAAGACCCTTTACACAAACAGGAGCAAGCTGGAGTATGTAGCTGTCGGTATTCTCATAAAACTTTGGGGCTTGGTTAGGAGTCTGAAAATCAGAGCAATGTTCTTTAAAAATAAGCAAAACTATACATTAAAAAAAAAAAAAAAAAAAAAAAAAACTTTATGGGCTATATAAATAGATCTACAAAACATTTATGCAAAGAAAAAATGAGTGTATAATGTCCCTTTTTAAATGGGGATGTTGGGGGGGGGGGAAAGAAAATCCAATGATCAACTTTATTTATTTATTTTTAATCTTCAAACGTGTTCAGTGTGCTTATTTACACATTCACCCATCTCATCTATAGTGGTTTTTTTTGTCTGCTACTGATGTAAGTAAATTAATATCCACTAGCTATTATATCTTATTTTTATTGCATCTTGTAGTTGCCAGGCTGCATAACCTGCTTACATTCAACATAGTACTTTGTAAACATCTGGGAAAGTCTTGTCACATACACCTACAGTAGTGTTTCTGGCGTGGAAGCGAGCTAGGGGGCAAATAAACTGATTGTATACAGACTTACATAGGGTGTTAGCTGTTTGATTTAAGGGTAATTGTACTAAAAAAAAATCTCCATTTTTAATAGGGATATTTTCAGAAAGGATAAATAGATCTTTAATTTGTATGTAAAATATAACTGTATATCTATATCAAGATTAGTTGGGTGAGGAAAAAAGTAACCAGGTTCCTTTAGTTTTATCAAACCATATATCTTCAATTCCATGTGTTTGATAAAGGCAAGAAATGGCTTTAACTTTACAGAAACTGAACACCGGGTGGCGCTAATGCTCTTTTTTTTTCTATGTTTTAGATGCTCTAATTCTAACAAATTCACATTTTTTTATGTCAGAAAATACCTATAAGAAAACCTATTTGTAATTCTGTGAGTACCTGTATAGAGTCAAATATAAAAAGATAGTTACTTTTTAATCCTAACAACAAATTTGATTTATATTTTGTTTTGCAGATATGTTGAATTTAACCTTGTGTATGACAGAGGGACAAAATTTGGCCTTGCAACACCAGGGTCTAGGATTGAGAGTATCCTAATGTCGCTGCCACTAACTGCCAGGTAGGAATTAAATTTAAAAGAATTAATGTACTTTCACACTGTAACAGGTTAAAACCTACTAGTTTTGCCCTTAAAGGGACAGTCTAGACCAAAATAAACTTTCATGATTCAGAGAGGGCATGTAATTGTAAACAATTTTCCAATGTACTTTTATCACCGATTTTGCTTTGTTCTCTTGGTATTCTTAGTTGAAAGCTAAACCTAGAAAAGCTTATGCTAATTTCTAAGCCCTTGAAGGCCGCCTCTTCTCTCAGGCATTTTGACAGTTTTTCACCACTAGAGGGTATTAGTTCATGTGTGTCATATAGATAACACTGTGCTCACGAACGTGGAGTTCGTATGAGCCAGCACTGATTGGCTAAAATGCAAGTCTGTCAAAAGAACTGAAATAAAGGGGCAGTTTGCAGAGGCTTAGATACAAGATAATCACAGAGGTAAAAAGTATATTAATATAACTGTGTTGGTTATGCAAAACTGGGGAATGGGTAATAAAGGGATTATCTATCTTTTAAAACAATAAAAATTCTGGTGTAGACTGTCCCTTTAAACACAATCATGACAGTATTATAATAACTTATTAAAGACCAACATGTGTTTCTGCTAAGACATATAATACAATTTCAAACAACTTTCCAATTTTACTTCTATTATCTAATTTGCTTCATTATCTTGATATCCTTTGTTGAGCTGCCGATTGGTGGCTGCACATACATACTTTAAGTGATTGGCTCACCTATGTGCATTGCCATTTCTTCAACAAAGGCTATCTAAAGAATGAAGCAAGTTAGATAATAGAAGTAAAATGGAATGTTTAAAATTGCATTCTCTATCTGAAACATAAAAGAAACATTTTGGGTTTCATGTCCCTTTAAATAATAGCTATAAAACCTTTAGTGTTAAGTAGAGGTAAGACAACCATTTCCTTATAGAACTGCTTGTTCCATAAACATAATATATAAATATAAATATATATATATATATATATATATATATATATATATATATATATATATATATATATATATATATATATATATATATATATATATATATTAATAATTTATTTATCATACAGCCAAAACAGAAATAACATTATTTTCATAGAAGTGGATACATCTCTACATAATTCTCCTCTTCAATTATTCTCCAATTTACTGGACTATTTTAAATGATTTACCTATCCCACCCTCAGGGAAAAAAAGGAATTTTCCTCTTTCCCCCCTTTCCTCTCTCTTTTAATGGTTAAACTTGAGGAAAATCTCCTTAGTATTGCCTCTTGTATATAGATGGAATGACGGAAGGGATAAGCTATCAGCTTTTTTATTTCTATTGAATGATTTAATCAGATCCCCTCATATTTTTTTATTTTAAACACTAAATTTCATTCTCTTTTACTACTGCTCATTGTTCTAATATTTTTTTTTTTACTCCCCCCCCCCCCCCCCCCCACAAGTTTCGTTATAAGTAGGACTTTTTCTTGATATCCATTTGTTCAGGTATTAAGTTTCACCCATAAACATTTTAAGATCAAAATATTTTATGTATTTTGCTTTAACCCCTTAGTGACCAGACCACTTTTCCATTTTCTTACCATTTGGGAACACGGCTATTTTTACATTCCTGTTGTGTTTGTGTTTAGCTGTAATTTTCCTCTTACTCATTTACTGTACCCACACATTATATACCGTTTTTCTCGCCATTAAAGGGACAGTCAACACCAGAATTTTTGTTGTTTAAAAAGAAAGATAATGCCTTTATTACCCATTCCCCAGTTTTGCATAACTAACACAGTTATAATGATGCACGTTTTACCTCTGTAATTGCCTTGTATCTAAGCTTCTGTTGACTGCCCCTTATTTCGGTTATTTTGGCATACTTGCATTTAAGCCAATCAGTGCTCACTCCTAGGTCACTTCACGTGCATGAGCTCACTGTTATCTATATGAAACACATGAACTAATGCCCTCTAGTGGTCAAAATGCATTCAGATTAGAGGCAGTCTTCAAGGTCTTAAAAATTAGCATATGAACCTCCTAGGTTTATCTTTCAATTAAGAATACCAAGAGAACAAAGCAAAATTGGTGATAAAAGTAAATTTGGAAGTTGTTTAAAATTACATGCCCTATTTAAATCATGAGAGGTTTTTTTGGACTTAACTGTCCCTTTAAATAGACTTTCTAAAGATACCATTATTTTCATCATATCTTATAATTTACTATAAAAAAGAATTATAAAATATGATGAAAATATGGAAAAAAAACACACTTTTCCTAACTTTGACTCCCAAAATCTGTTACACATCCACGACCACCAAAAAACACCCATGCTAAATAGTTTCTAAATGTTGTTTTGCGTTTAGAAATACCCAATGTTTACATGTTCTTTGTTTTTTTTTGCAAGTTATAGGGACATAAATACAAGTAGAACTTTGCTATTTCCAAACCATTTTTGTTTTTCAAAATTAGCGCTAGTTACATTCAAACACTGATATCTGAATAACCCTTAACATGTATATATTATTATTATTATTATTATTATTATTTTATTATTATTTTTATTTCTTTTTAGTAGACATCCCAAACTATTGATCTAGGCCCATTTTGGTATATTTCATGCCACCATTTCATCACCAAATGCGATCAAATAAAAAAAAAAATTGTTCATTTCTCTTGTTAAGTGTATCCAGTCCACGGATCATCCATTACTTATGGGATATATTCTCCTTCCCAACAGGAAGCTGCAAGAGTCCACCCACAGCAAAGCTGCTATATAGCTCCTCCCCTAACTGCCATTACCAGTCATTCTCTTGCAAGTCTCAACATAGATAGGAGGTCGTGAGAGTCTGTGGTTTTTTTATACTTAGTTTATTTCTTCAATCAAAAGTTTGTTATTTTTAAATGGCACCGGAGTGTGCTGTTTATCTCAGGCATTTTTCCACAAACTTTAGGTTTCTCACTGAAATTATTTACAAACAGCTTGTGCAATTATGACACAAATGGTTGTAATGCTTCTCTGGGATCCCCTTTGTTCAGAAATAGCAGACTTATATGGCTTTGGCATTGCTTTTTGGTAATTAGAAGGCTGCTAAATGCTGCTGTGCACCACAGTTGTATAATGCCCAGCAGTTAAGGGGTTAATTAGGTAGCTTGCAGGGTTAATTTTAGCTTCAGTGTAGAGCTCAGCCTCCCACCTGACGCATCCCACCCCTTGATCCCTTCCTGACCCCCCTCAAACAGCTCTCTTCCCTCCCCCACCTCACAATTGTCACCGCCATCTTAAGTACTGGCAGAAAGTCTGCTAGTACTAAAATAAAAAGCCATTTTACAAAAAAAAAATTTAAAAAAAAATTCTAGCCATTCTGCAGTGTTGGGTTCTAACCCTCCCCTCTCTACCTAGCTGCCGCCATCTTGGGTACTGTCTGCCAGTACCCAGATTGTTAAAAAGAAAAAAAAATACCCTTATTTATATATATTTAGAAATTAAATTTTCTGTAGTGTAGCTGCCCCCCCCCTCATATCCCTACCACTTCCCAGATCCCTTTCCAAATATTTATTTGCCCCCCTCAGACTTTTCTGTAGTGTAGCGGTCCAAGTCCCGCCCGCACCCTCCCTTCCGCTCCCGGCACCTAGAAGAAAGTGGACCAGCGATGGGCCTCCCACCCACCAAAGATCGGCACCATTGCTGGCCGATACAGAGAGAGCTTCAAACCCCAGAGGACGTGTCGGGTACGTCCTTGGTCGTTAAGGGGTTAATCATGGTTTTCGTCTTGAGGTAGAACAATACAGCTATAACTGCCATTATTAAAGGGAAGAGAAATTATTGAGAGAATATGCAAATTTATACAATAACCAAATCCATTTTACTTCTATTTTATTTAATTCTTTTTGTATCCTTTGTTGAGGAACATACATAGAATGCATGTGTATTAAGCAGTATATGGCAGCTGTACTTGTAACAATATATAACATTGTTGCACATCACTGCTACCATTTAAAAGGACAAGAAATCCAAAAATGTTCTTTCATGAATCAGATGGATTTTACAATTTTAAACGACTTTCAAATTTACTTCTATTATCTAATTTACTTTTTTTCTTTTTGTATCCTTTGTTGAAAAGAATACCTAGATAGGCTCAGGAGCAGCAATGCACTACTGGAAACTAGCTGCCGATTGGTGGCTGCACATATATACCTCTTGTCATTGGTTCACCAAATGTGTTCCGGAAGCTAGCTGTTATAACATTGTGGTTTGTCTGAAATTCCAGTAGTGAATTTAAATTGTACTAACCCTACTAATGGCCATTTTTGGAAGATACTGTTTGGGTCCTCTGATTTTAGTTTTATTGCTGCAAATGGCTAATACGTTAAGATTAATATGGTCATTTTATTGAATGCAATTTGCAGTGTCGTGTTCTTGTGTTTTTTTTTTTGTTTATTTGTAATATTTTATGTTCACTTTTCTAGATGGGAGTACATGCACGCACCTCCCCCCAGTTCCAAGGAAGCTGAGATTCTTGATGTTTTACGCCAACCCAGAGACTGGGTTCACTAATTGGGTAAAAAGACTTTGGATAAATAAATACGCACCTGCATAATCAAGGAGTCCTGTAATAAATTTCGTCCATTCTGCTGCTGGAAGCATCTTTTCTATATAAGTGCCCTTAGTGTGTTTATCAACACTCTCTTCTCACTGTGTTTACAATTATGAGACTTCATTTGGGTTCTGATTATTCTAATTGCAGACGATAAAGCATTTATAATTTGTTTGTTTTTTGTTTTGTTTTTTATATTCTTAAAACACAAGAAAATAATTTTCTTATCTTCAAAAGTACTTCTGATTGGGAGTAAGAAGGAATTTCATGGAGCAAATTTGAACACCAATGTTAAGTGGACATCAAGCATTAGAAAAAAATATGAGACAGACCTTCTATTTATTGCGAGTGGATTTATTTGGGACAAGCTCTTTAAAATTATATTGACTGACTGCTTTTTTTTTTTAGACATTTGCTACTGTTTACTTTATTCTTACAGTGTACAAGAAGCCTGTACGTCTCAATTTGACATAAGAACTATCTAGAACAGCAACAAACCCACATAACCTGTTTTAAATTAAAAATGTACTGATATATAATGTTCACTTTTGGCAAGTTATATCTATATGTCTACACAGTTATGTAAAAAATAAATAAAAACAATCACATTGCCTTCATTGGAATTACTGTACATAACATATTTTATAATAAGGATTGCAGAGCATTGTATATTTTCCATCATAAAGGTTAACCAATATCATGGGGCCCTCTACTGTTGTTAAAGGGACAGTAAACATTTTTGAGATTTGCAATATACTTTAATGATATATTTTTGACCCCTTTTCCTTTATTTTTTTTTTAAGTCTGAAAATTTGTGGATATTTCAGTCCTGAAAAAAATGTTCCTGTCCCTAATTTGCAGTTTATTATTTCTTTAGTATAGTTCTGATATGTTAATCTATTGGAAGACTGCAGACAAATGTATTTGCAAGGTGTTTACTGCCCCTATTTTATCTTATCTCTACAACAGCTCCTTTTTTTAAAATGTTTGTTACCCACTGAATGTATAAAGTATAGGTAGGGGGCAAAGATCCCAAATTTCCATTGTCTCATTTTGAAAAAGATGGCTTTATATTTATAGTACTTAAAATGTGTTTTTTTTTTTTTTTTTTTTTTTTTTTTTTTTTAATCCTAAAATGCAGTAGCTAAAACTATTTTATATATGTAGTTCCCAAAACCTGTGTTTAATTAATCTATGTGAAAGGATATGGCATATAAATACCTGCTCTTTAAATCTTGACCTTAGTCTGCATATTATTGTTTCCTATGTTTAAGAACCTACACTGTGAAATTTTATACTTTTTGTATTTATTGTAATTTCCAAGTGTTGGCCAATATCAATCTTGCAATAAATGAGTTTTTTTTTTTTTTTTTATTGTTTATACAAAAGAAATGATTTATCATTTTTTAATTTCTCTACTCCCATCTGAAAAGGGTATTTCATACCTCTTGCTTACACTTAAAAAAAAAAAAAAGTGTGCTTGACCCACATTGATTATACTCAAGTTTTAAACTTTAGCATCAACAATTTTTTTTTTTTTTTTTTTTAATTTATTTTTATGCTTCATTCTAAACCAGCCGTGCATGACCAATCCTAAAATAACTCCAATCGATTATTATCAAATTTTAGGAACTGCACCATTTCCATTTAAAAATCCATTCTTATTACAGTACTCACAGAAAATTTTGCCAGCGGGTGACATTGGGAAGTAGCCATGTGGGAGCAGTGTAACACTTCAATTATAAAATTTCCTTTATTTAAAATTTTTATTTACGCTATGCAAAGTACTAATTTAATTGCATCATTTTAACAAATTGATTTAATGATCATTTGTACAAAAAATATAAGCTAATTTTAGCTTAATATTAACTTAAAATTTAGGTGGGTGGTCAGTGAAATCATCTTTGTGGTGTGCCTCTTAAATAGTTCCTGGGGAGAACACTGTATTATAGTTTAAGACTCTGTGCCAACTTTAAAATATCTTGTAATTTGCTTACAAGTAAGGAAAAGCCATATTCCATGGTGCACCTAAAAAATATTTTTACTGTTTTGAAGTGAAATATGTATACAAGCCATTCAGTTTTTGTTTAGTGTAGTTTTGTTTTGATTTTGTGGGTGTCTGTGTTTAAAGTTTCATACTGATACATGGGGAAAATAATCTTCGCTACTAATTCTAATTGGCTGATAGGTGCTTTCTACTAATACTAAGTATGTAATAGCCAATTAGGATTAGCAGGAAGTACAGAACTGATACAGCTGTATTTGAATGAATAAAAAAAAATAACACTTTATGAAAATCACGATTAGATGCTGCTGTTAAATATGTATGACAAAAATAATTTGAGTTCAATGTCCCTTAATCTCTCTTTCTCGATGCATGACCAGGATGTCCACTCCCATCTCTTTCTGTCTTGCCTTTTAATAGCTATAAATCATTGGGAATGTATGTTTTACTGTTAAAAAATAAATTGTACATTACAGGTTTTATGTGGATAACATTCTTTATTAGGTACATATTTTTATTTTTTTTGTATTTTAGATACTATAAATATTTGGTCTTTTTGATTGTTTATTGTAGCTAAAACATTCAAACTTTGAGTTTATTTTATAAATCAACAATTCCAGTAGCTGACCTACTCAACAGAGTGCCCTGGTGCAAATGTGGTGGTGTTTGGCTTTTTTTTCTGGGCCCGCAAACGGTAACTCAGTAGTAACCATTAGTAATAATATACATGCTGCTCTGTATAATGATTTTGGAAATAGATAAGATGAACCTTCACTAATAAAAGGCTCTGCTGCCTTAGGATGCTGCACCAATGGTAGTTCCACCCATGCACAGTTCTTAAAAGTTGATTTAATTGTCAAAGCTCATATAGTGCATACATAAGTTATATTACTAATTTCAGAATTTTTAACAGTGTATTCTTTGCGCATTGTGTATTTTTAGTATGTTTGTGAATCCAATGTACATTTAAAATTGCGAATTGAGTTGTCTCAATTAGGATTCAATAGATTCCTACAGACCTACTGTTTTGTGATTGGTTCAATTGGACAACTCCTCCATTTGCAATTTATTACCTGCAATGACACCTGTGAAACAGCTCTGAAGTGCCCTTGAGGCAGGAAACGCGTCAGCTGTAGCTCCTGGTTGCTGTGCCCTTTTGTTCTTTTTAATATACATTCTATTAAAATGGACGTTTTAACCATATAATTCTCTCCGGGCCTGTCTTTGATACCAAAATCATTTCTTTCTTTGTCACTTTTGGATATTCTGAATTGAGGGGTGGAATAGAGCGCCCCAGTGCTTTCAGCATCACGACTTGTGCCGTCGACATTGTTCCGGCACCACAGCGAGGCTGCACACTTTCTGTGTAAGTCTTACACGCTAACAAGGACTGGCTGCTGTTATCATACAGCAGGTGTTCAAGGAACCTTCCGAATCCTCATAAGTCATCACCGTTTACACAGGGCAAGTCCTGACAGAAGAGTGGTAAGCCTTGTAAAAAAAATTTCATTGTGGGACAGTACTTTAAGCTAGCACCGTTTTAGCCGCACGAGTGGAACTCAGAGTGAGTGGTCTTCAGGGTGAGCTTCTACATTTGTTTGTACAAGTACTTTCAGCCTACAGGTCTGTATAATAATTTTGGAAATTGATAGATAAGATGAACATACAACGTGCACTAATAAAAGGCTCTGCTGCCTTAGGATTGTACACATTCTGCATACGCCTACGTGTCACCAGGGCCCCCCTAGCACTTGGGCCCTGGTGCTACTACACATGCTGCACCAATGGTAGTTCCACCAATGCACAGTTCTTAAAAGTTTAATGTCAAAGCTTATATAGTCCATACATAAGTTCTATTACTAATTTCACCTTAGGATAAGCACTTATTATTCCTTAATAAAATAAGAAAGGACCTTTGTTTCTAAGAAGAAGAAAAAAAATTGCAGGATATATTTATTTGACCTACCGCATGTAGGTTGTTGAACTATTGTCAATCATTGCAAATTTTTCTATTTTCAAACTTTTTATTTTAAAGTAACATGATTAATGGGACATTGTACTGTACAATTGTTTTCCCCTTAATGTGTTTCCAATGGCTTCTTGTTATACCAAATGCAGAATATAAAAAAAGTACACATTTAGGCTTATTTTTGTATGTGAAATAGCTGTTTTTGCTAATTGAACCCACAACTCATTTAAATGGACTGAGCTTGCAGAAAAACCAGACATCCTTATTTTATCTTTTTCTCTGTATGCACATGCCTTCTTGTCTTTTTTTTATCTCTTAGTCGATACACAAAGGCTGATACTTAGATAGTATTCAAATAAATTTATAAATAAATTTTAAATTGTCTCTCCCATCCCCCACATAAAAGCATTCATATTTTTAGTAGGTTGTGATTTTAATAGGCAAATCAGCAGGCCTGCCCTTTGGCCAGGGTGAGAGTGGGACCTGCCTAGGAACTTGCACTTTGTGGGGCCCTGCAATGTCAGGGTATAAGAAGGTGCAATATACGTCCTATATTTAGTTTATGAATAAATGTTTAATGTATCAGGAGGTCTAATATATAGTGTTATTCTTTATATAGGTAACACTGTATGTTGGGTTTCAAGGAGGTAGGATCAGCACAACACCTTACGGCAACTGCCACAGAGAAATATGTAAAGTAGGTGCAACACCTTCCAGGCCTCCAAAGAAGATGAAGGTGGCCATTTTAAACAAGCAAACCTTTATTAGATGAACAATATTTCGGGACTCCTGTCCCTTTCTCAAGCAAATGCATAAAGGTACATACACACATTATATAAAGTATATGTCTAAAAGGGTAACCAATCACCTATTACTGGGAGGGGCTGTATCACATATCAGCATAATAAAATCAAGGTAGTCAAATTGCCCACTCCCTGCTGGTTAAAATTCGAATAACTATTAAAAACAAAAGCAGCAAAACACAATCCAAAACTGACACAAAATTGAAGGTTACCATACCCAGGAGTTAACTGACATTGAAAATTCTCTAGATTGTCCCACTGCAACACTTACCAACAAAAAAACTATAAAAATTGAATCCACTAGAATTAATTTTGTAAGTACATATAATACCATGAGTACACAGATTTTTAAATCGTCAAAAAAATTGGTTTCTACTTCAGGAAGCTTGTCCAGATATTTGTGAATTAAAAGAAATTCCAAGGGCCTTATTTTGTAAGGGCAACACTATAGGGAAGAGGTTGGTACGTGCCTATAAGCACAATACCAAAGAGACATTCGCACCTTACTTTGGCAAATCTAGACAGGGAACTTTCCCCTGACTGGGTTGTGCCCAATGTAATAGTGTTATAAAAGGACGTGTGATTTCTCACCCCTATACTGGTCGAAAGTTCAATATATCTGGGAACTATGCATGTGACTCATCATATGTGGTATATGCCCTTAAATGCCCATGTGGGCTCCTTTACATAGGAGAGATGACACAGAAAATCCGAGAGAGGGTTTGCAAACACAAGTCCACTATTAGAAATTAATCTACATCCCACTTGCCCGTGCTGGCCCATTTCCTTGAAATGGGCCACCAAACGAGCCAACTTAGATTTATGGTAATACTGTAGATAAAGTCCAAAAAAAGCCATGGGGGGAAGATAGAATTAAAGGGACATTTATACACTAGATTTTTCTGTTTTGTAGATTATCTATTTACATTGCCTATACAGGTTGTTGTTGTTTTTTTTATTAAATGTATAATTTTGCTTATTTTTAAATAACATTGCTCTGATTTTCAGACTCCTAACCAAGCCCCAAAGTTTTAGGAGAATACTGATGTATTCCTCCTCCACCTTGCTCCTGTTTGTGTAAAGGGTCTTTACATATGCAGAGGAAGGTGGAGGGGGCAGGGTCTGGTATTTAACCACTTTCCCTGGGTGTTCCTGATTAACCTTATAAACAGTGCTAAACTGGTAACTTCTAAGTAAGTTTTTAAACAGTTTTATACTGGATTTTTATATCCATATCTGTGTATATTATTCTTTATAGTAGTGTCTATTACATGCAGTTATATGAAAACGTGTGTATACTGTCCCTTTAAAGATCTTCTTTACAAAGATGCCAAGTGGATATGGCGTTTAAATACCATGTACCCTAAAGGCCTTAATAGAGACTTTAAAAGTATTCTCTTTTGAATATTTCTGTTAAGGTATATATTATGTTGTACAAAACATCATGGTAATATTGTGTTGGTTTTGGATAGTGTTTTGCTGCTTTTGTTTTTAATAATTTTTATATGTGATACAGCCCCTCCCAGTAATAGGTGATTGGTTACCTTTTTAGACATGCACTTTATATAATGTGTGTATGTACCTTTTATGCATTAGCTCGAGAAAGGGACAGGAGTCCCGAAACGTTGCTCGTCTAATAAAGATTTGCTTGTTTAAGAGTGCCACCTTCATCTTCTTTGTTCTCATACACTGAATGTTGGGGCACCGATGGTCCATACAGGGGAATAAGGGCGCTGGGCTTAGGGGCCCCACAAATTTGTTCTGCCCAGTGCCCCCTACAGATGCTTAGGGTGGCCCTGCAAATCCGTCATTTCAAGTGGAAAAATAAAGGTAAAGAAGTTGGTAAAATGGATCATTAGGAATATATTAAAGGAAATCAAATTTTATAGCACAATGTCCCTTTAAGCTATATCAAATAAGGAATATATATATATATATATATATATATACTGTATATATACAAATTAGCACATTTAAAGCATTAATGTTTCATTGTTGATATTCAATTGCCAAACATAAAAGCATCCAAAACAATATGTACAATCTATATATTCTTCTCATGGTATAGATCACCTAGGACTGAAATGCAGAATTTCTTGTATCTGTGTTGTGCAATGTAGGTCATCTGTGAGATGGAATCTGTAGCTTGGTGAGATTAAACCTCCTTACAAGAAACAATTCACAGATTAATGTATTGCTGCACAATGAAATTGTAGTTTAACGTACCTGATCAAATATGAAAATAAATCCTTATTAAATGAAAGTATGTGCAATAGCCGGTAAAGCTTCAATTGCAAAATGGATGTTAATAATACAGGTGCATGGTCAGAAAAAAACACGTTAGTCCTAGATTACAGATTCATGTGCTCTGTATGTATCAGGGAGAAAAAGTATTGTTTCAATTGGTAATCGTCACCATTTTATTGGCACTATAAATATGTAACTGGCTATAAGCACATATGAACCGACTTTCAAGTTGATATGTGCACAAACAAAACATAATGCTGTATATCTGTATTTCTTAAATAATATTTTGTACTGCATTATTTTTAAACTTTAACGGACATTGTACTCCCCCTTTAATTTGTTCTTACAGATTTATTTTATCTGCAGGGGTGTATTAAATTGTTTACAAATAGCTAATTTACCTTTTTTTTGTCATTTCAAATAGCTGATTTTTGCCAGTTAAAATGTCCTATACTGACAATTTAAATACTGTAGCATTGCCTATAGAAAATATATGCAAGATGGTAAGCGTCTCTGAATAGTTGTGTTTTCAAGGAGCGTATGAAACTATAAAAGGTTGGAGACAGTCTTATGGAGCGGGGTAGAGAGTTCCAGAGGACAGAAGCAACACGTGAGAAGTCTTGGAGGCAGTAGTGGGACATAGAGATAACAGGAGTGAGGAGACATAGGTTAGAGGTTTATAGAAGAGGACTGGTCTGGGAATATTTGGAGATGAGAGGAAATATAGTTGGGAGTGAGGCTGTTGAGTGCTTTGTAAGTTGGGGTTAATACTTTAAATTGTATTCAGGAGTGTATGGGGAGCCAGTGTAGAGACTGGCAGAGCGGAGCAGCTGATGTAGATCGGTGACTTGGGTGGATGAGTCTAGCTGAAGTATTCATAATAGATTGGAGGGAGGAGAGGCAATGTTTTGGAAGGCCATTTAAAAGTAGATTGTAATAGTCAATCCGTGAAAAAATGAAGGAGTGGATTAGTATGTTTGTAGTTTTTTTGAGTAAGGAAGGGACAAATTCTAGAAATATTGCATAGGTGTGCATGGCAGGATTTGGTAAGTGCTTGAATATGTGGGGTAATTGTGAGTTCTGAGTCGTGTGACTCCAAGACGGCAGACCTGGGGTGAGGTGTTGCCAATAGAGTCTCTGACAGTCAGACAAATGCCAGGTTTGGATGTCTCGAAGAGGGGGGAATAAGAAGCAGCTCAGTTTTGGACAGATTGAGTTGAAGGTAGTGTGAGGATATCCAAGAGGAAATTGGATAGTTGGTAATCTGGTTGAGTAAAGAGGGAGCGATATCAGGAGAAGAAAGATAGATGTGGGTCTCATCAGACTAGAACTTAAAGGAGGATATACGTTTTCCAAGGGAGGATGTATATAGAGAGAAAAGCAAGAGACCCAAGACAAAGCCTTTGCGTTAGTCCAACTGAGAGAGGCAAAGTATCAGAAGATATGCTGTTAAAGGAAACTAAAAATGAGCAGTTTGAGAGATATGAAGCAAACCAGGAGAGGGCTGTGTCTCGCATGCCAAATTAATGTAAGATTTTGAGGAGGAGTGGATGGTCAACTGTGTCAAAAGCAGTGGATACATCAAGAAGAATTAGTAAGGAGTAGTGGCCCCTTTGCTTTAGCTGATAACAGGTTTGAGCAAGAGAGAGATGAATTGTTGGAGAGTAGAGGATTCAGTTGAGCGGAGAAGTCTGTGAGATCAAAGTCATTTAAATTCCTGTTAGTAGTTACTAGATGGTGGTCACAGAGAGGAAAGCGGAAGTTAGATAAGTTGGAAACGGCACAAAGGTTGGTGAAGACCAGGTCAATTGAGTTGCCTTCACAGTGGGTTGGAGATGTTGTCCACTGGGACAGGCCAAAAGAGGTGGTAAGGGATAGAAGTTTAGAGGTATGTTAGGATTGTCAATGGGTATATTGAAGTCCCCTAAGATGAGAGAAGGGACATTACAAGAGAGAAAGTGTGGAAGCCAGGCTTAAAAGTGGTCCAGAAATTGTGATGCTGTGCCAGGAGGCCGATAGATAACAGTAACATGGAGAGCTACAGGGGAGAAAAGGTGGATAGCGTGAACCTCAAAAGATGAGAAAGAATGAGAGGGGATGAAGAAATCCTTGTTTTTCTCCTGGTTCGAAGAGTACAAATTAAGTGCAGGCCACCATATGACATAGAGGCTACAGTAGTTGAGTTAGAAGAGGAGAGTCAAGTTTCAGTGAGGGATAACCGTTTAAGTGATCGCAAAATTAATAGTTTGTTAATAGATGTGAGCTTATTGAATCTCTAACAACAGCAGCAGCAGCAGATGATCTGACTGGGAAATCCTTACTCTGCAACAGAGAGTGTATTTTAAAGGGCACAAGAGAATTACGATGTATTAACAGAAGTGCAGTTAAAGAGTTTGAGAGGGTTATGTGGGAAATGTTTATGAGTTGTCATTTGGGGTAGTGAGCAGTGGGAAGCAGAGGGTGGAGGTTAGGGTTAGGTGAGACATCCCCAGCTGCAAGAAAAAGAAAGATGGTAAGAGAAAGGACATCAGAGTGTGTCTTATGTGAGTGTTTAAGCTTAAAATCAGTGGCACATGGCTGGCTAAGGGATGTGAGATAGAAATGGAGTTCATATGTGTTGTAGAGGGGGGAAGGTAGAAAGGAAGGAGAGATATGAATGGTCTGAGTGCTGTTTGTGAAAGGAGGAGCTGTGACTTTAAGAAGGGAGAAGGTAAAGGCAGGGAGGTGTGTAGCATGTTTGCAGAGAAATTTAGGGAGATTAGAAAGTCTAATCTATATATACACATATAAACACATAAATACATATGTACACATTATATATATATATATATATATATATATATACATACATATATGTGTGTGTGCGCTTTGTTGCCCCTTGCTGTCTAGTAGATGAAAACATGAAAAAACATATTTATGCAATATTCATATTTAATAATGGTTTTAACTATGTATTTACTGTAAATATTTCACATTTCAATGTTCTGCACATAGGAGAATATGTTCTATGTACTTATTAATAGATATTTTTATATACTGTGTATATATATATATATATATATATATATATATATATATATACCTATATTTAATCCTCTCTATATATAGGTATAGATATACATTGTACCAAAATACCATCTGATATATGTATATAAATATGTATTTATGAATAACTAGAACATTCTCTGCTATGTGAAGAACATTGGAATGTGAAATATTCATATTTTCATGTCTGGTTATATCGCACTTGAGAATATGCAATCTGGCTTGCGCTTGAGTAGGGTGTTAGGTTTTTTCCACACTTTTTTTGCTCCATTGACTTCTATGGGGGAATAGGTTATTGCGTACGTAATATTCTAAGTTCAGCTTTTTACGCAAGACAGGTTAGCAAGCAAGTGAAAGCAGTTTACTTTCAACTTGTAATACGAATGCAACCAACGAGCGCAAAAAGCTTACTTCTAGCCCAGTTAAAGGGACACTGAACCCAAATTTTTTATTTCATGATTCAGATTCAGCATGCAATTTTAAGCAACTTTCTAATTTACTTCTATTATCAATTTGTCTTTGTTCTCTTGCTATCTTTATTTGAAAAATAAGACATCTAAGCTTTTTTTTTTTTTTTTTTGGTTCAGTACTCTGGACAGCGCTTTTTTATTGGTGGATGAATTTATCCACAAATTAGCAAGGACAACCCAGGTTGTTCATCAAAAATGGGCCGGCATCTAAACTTACATTCTTGCATTTCAAATAAAGATACCAAGAGAATGAAAAAAATGTGATAATAGAAGTAAATTAGAAAGTTGCTTAAAATTTCATGCTCTATCTGAATGAGGAAAGAAAACATTTGGGTTCAGTGTCCCTTTAACGCTAGAGTGGGAGCAAATGTGGCCCTTAGTGTAGTTTTCAGGAGGTAACTATTTCAAGCTTCAGTGGTTTTAATGACAGAAGCATTTTGGTCTTGTGATCACTGGAAAAACACTAACAATACCATATGAAATTATCTACCGAAAACAAGTGCAAGCTGGGAATCAAACCCTAAATTTGATAATGGAAGTAAAATATATATATTTTTAAATTGACACTCTATCTGAATCCTGAAAGTTTAAGTTTTTCTTTCATATTTCTTTAATACTACAGTATTATTTGTGCACAAACAGAAGTTCCCTGCTAGTTTCCATTTAATTTCAGCTTTTGCATAAACGTCTTTCATGCATAGTAGATCTGAACAATGTAAAATACATTTTATTTCAGGGCTGTAATTTAACCAGACACAGACTAAAACATTATTTTTGCTTTGCTCGCATCGATCACAAACTTCAAAGTGTTGAACAGTTTATGAAAATTGAATGGCAGAAAAACTTTGGATAAAGCCGGCATTAACCCCTTAACGACCAAGGACGTACGCCACACGTCCTCAAAAAAAATACAGTTAATGACCGAGGACGTGTGGCGTACGTCCTTGGTCTGGAAAGCAGCTGGAAGCGATCCTGCTCGCTTCCAGCTGCTTTCCGGTTATTGCAGTGATGCCTCAACATCGAGGCATCCTGCAATAACCCCCCTTGGCCATCCGATGCAGAGAGAGCCACTCTGTGGCCCTCTCTGTACCGGACATCGATGGCCGGTTTCGTTGGTGGGTGGGAGCCAGTCTGGGAGGCGGGTGGGCGGCCATCGATGGGCCGTATGATGTGGAGGGGGGCGGGATCGTGGGCGGGAACGCCGGGTGCGCGCGCGGGTGCGCACGCGTGCACGAGGGTAGGAAGCGGGTGGGAACCGCTACACTACAGAAAATTTATGGGAGAAAAGTGGCAGTGATTGCCAAATATATATATATATATATCGATCTAAGAGATCTGGGAGGGGTGGTGGGTTGGTCTTTTGGGGGGGGGGCAAGCTACACTACAGAAAATTATTTTAAAAAAATAATAAAACAATGTTTTACTATAAACTGGGTACTGGCAGACAGCTGCCAGTACCAAAGATGGCTACTAATAAGTTAGAGGGGGATGGGTAAAGAGCTGTTTGGGGGGTATCAGGGAGGTTGGGGGCTAAGGGGGGATCCTCCAGAGCAGCATATGTAAATATGCCTTTTTTTTTATTTATGTTTTATCAAGGATAGCTTTTTTTTTTAGTACTGGCAGACTTTCTGCCAGTACTTAACATGGCGGGGACAATTGTGGGGTGGGGGAGGGAAGAGAGCTGTTTGGGAGGGATCAGGGGGAGTAATGTGTCAGGTGGGAGGCTGATCTCTACACTAAAGCTAAAATTAACCCTGCAAGCTCCCTACATGCTACCTAATTAACCCCTTCACTGCTAGCCATAATATACGTGTGATGCGCAGCGGCATTTAGCGGCCTTCTAATTACCAAAAAGCAACGCCAAAGCCATGTATGTCTGCTATTTCTCAACAAAGGGGATCCCAGAGAAGCATTTACAACCATTTGTGCCATAATTGCACAAGCTGTTTGTAAATGATTTCAGTGAGAAACCTAAAATTGTGAAAAATTTTACTTTTTTTTTTATTTAATCGCATTTGGCGTTGAAATGGTGGCATGAAATATACCAAAATGGGCCTAGATCAATACTTAGGGTTGTCTACTACACTACAATAAAGCTAAAATTAACCCTACAAGCTCCCTACATGCTCCCTAATTAACCCCTTCATTGCTGGGCATAATACACGTGTGGTGCGCAGTGGCATTTAGCGGCCTTCTAATTACCAAAAAGCAACACCAAATCCATATATGTCTGCTATTTATGAAAAAAGGGGATTGCAGAGAAGCATTTACAACCATTTGTGCCATAATTGCACGAGCTGTTTGTAAATAAATTCAGTGAGAAACCTGAAGTTTGTAACAAAATGTGTGAAAAAGTGAACAATTTTTTTTATTTGATCGCATTTGGCGGTGAAATGGTGGCATGAAATATACCAAAATGGGCCTAGATCAATACTTTGGGATGTCTTCTAAAAAAAAATATATACATGTCAAGGGATATTCAGGGATTCCTGGAAGATATCAGTGTTCCAATGTAACTAGCGCTAAGTTTGAAAAAAAGTGGTTTGGAAATAGCAAAGTGCTTCTTGTATTTATTGCCCTATAACTTGCAAAAAAAAGCAAAGAACATGTAAACATTGGGTATTTCTAAACTCAGGACAAAATTTGGAAACAATTTAGCATGAGTGTTTTTTGGTGGTTGCAGATGTGTAACAGATTTTGGGGGTCAAAGTTAGAAAAAGTGTGTTTTTTTTAAATTTTTTCCTCATATTTTATATTTTTTTTATAGTAAATTATAAGATATGATGAAAATAATGGTATCTTTAGAAAGTCCATTTAATGGCGAGAAAAACGGTATATAATATCTGTGGGTACAGTAAATGAGTAAGAGTAAAATTACAGCTAAACACAAACACTGCAGAAATGTAAAAATAGCCTTGGTCCCAAACGGTCAGAAAATGGAAAAGTGCTGTGGTCATTAAGGGGTTAACATTCACCACCAAGTGTCGTCAGTGGGGTAATAGTAGTTTTATTTAACAATCTATGAGCAGGAATTAAAGGAAACTTTGTAAAACTTAAAAAAAGAGAGTCAGACTGTGTTTACCTAAAGGGACAGTAAAATTAACCTTTCACGATTCAGATAAGGCATGTAATTTTAAACAACTTTCCAATTTACTTTTATCATCAAATTTGCTTTGTTCTTTTGGTATTCTTAGTTTGAAAGCTAAACCTACATAGGCTCATATGCTAATTTCTAAGCCCTTGAAGGCCATCTCTTATCTGAATGCATTTGACAGTTTTTCACAACTAAAGGGCACTAGTTCATGTTGGCCATACAGATAACATTCTGCTCATACCTGTGGAGTTATTTAAGTCAGTACTAATTGTCTGAAATTCAAGTCTGTCAAAAGAACTGAAATAAGGGGGCAGTCTGCAGAGGCTTAGATACAAGCTAATCAGAGGTAAAAAGTATATTAAAGGGGCATGAAACGCATATGCTTTCTGAAAAGCATATCTAGCTGCTGATTGGTAGATGCACATAGATACCTCATGTGATTGGCTTACCCATGTGCATTGCTATTTCTTCAACAAATTATATCTAAAGAATGAAGCAAATTAGATAATAGAAGTAAAATGGAATGTTATTTAAAATTGTATTCTCTACCTAAATCATGAAAGAACATTTTTGGGTTTAGTGTTCCTTTAATATAACTATGTTGGATATGCAAAACTGGGGAATGGGTAATAAATGGAATATCTATATTTTTAAACAATAACATTTTTGGTGTTTACTGTCCCTTTATTAATCCAGTGATGCCCAAACCGCAGCATTATGGCCTTTTTCTTTATAAATAATTGCAAAACATAATTTGAAGCAAGTTTTGTTTTATGGTGTTAAAGCAAAAACAAATTGTATCACATTTATTAAACCATGAAATGGACTAGGGGTCAAAAACAAGTATTTAATCACATTAAAGTGACTGAAGTGTTAAGTACTCTGCTGTAGACTCAATGGGGTCTATTTATCAAAGCGGTCAACTGAAAATACGCTTGAAGCTTGCGTCATATTTGTTGCGAGATTGATCCGCCGTAGTTATCAAAGCCTCAAGATCGGCAAATGTTGAAATTTGTGACGAAAAATACGATCCCTCGATCTCAATCCGACGCAGATCGATGCGTGCATCATTACAGATGTTTCAAATTCAGATTCAACTCTATTTGACCCTTTTCCCAATTTATCAAACATTTAACAGGTATGCTCGTGTCTATTATGGGAAAATGCAAGGTTCTACATTTTGGAAGTAAAAATAAGCAGGCAATGTATTATTTAAATGGGACAAGACTTAGCCAAACAGAGGAGGAAAGGGATTTGGAAGTAGTAATAGATAACTATCTAAAGATGGGTGCACAATGCAGTGCAGCGACTTCAAATGCTAATAAGATACTAGCATGTATTAAGAGGGATTGATTCATGGGAGGAAAGCATAATTCTGTCACTATATAAAGCCCTGGTAAGACCTCACCTTGAGTATGGAGTGCAGTTCTGAGGACCAATCGCAAAAAAAGATATTGCAGAAATAGAAAAAGTTCAGAGAAGGACCACAAAGCTAATAAGGGTATTGGAGAATTTAAGCTATGAGGAGAGGCTAGCCAAACTGGGTCTGTTTTCTTTAGAAAAGAGGCGCTTGAGAGGTGACATGATTACTTTATATAAATATATTCAAGGCCCATATACAGAGATGGCAGAAGCCCTGTTTATTCTGTCAGAGTATATGAATATTATGATGAATATTACATATGTGTACATGTATATATATATATATATATATATATATATATATATGTATATTTTATACACTGTATATGTTAGATGAGACCTCAGGATTAATTGAACATGAGTTTGTTGAACACAGCTTCTAATACACGTCTATCAGGATTGACGATCAGTAGAGCCTTTTTGAAGCACGACCCCTGTAGTGTAAAACACACAAACATTTCTTTTCTAAAGGAAATAGCTCAGTGACCCTATTCATTTGACTATATATGCAGATTTTTATAACTTCAGAACATTTGGTGAGGTGAGAAAAGAATGTGTTCAAGGACCCCTTTGGAATTTGACACGTGTGATACAACAGTTCTATCTCACTGAATCTCTATTTGAAGACGTACTGCAAAAACCCCATCTTGGGGGAAGGTGACACAAATAAAATTAAATACATTTTGCAAGGGGAACAATGCCAGTTTTCCATGTATGTTTAGAATGGTTCATGATATATATATTGAAATTAAGCACATTGTATTAAATAGATAATTGCTGCAGGGGATATTTTTATAGGAAATAAATTCAGATATACATAGAAATGATATATATGTTTTGAAAACATAAAAGATCTTACTTAGCCTCTGTGTTTTTAAGAATATAAATAAATACTTATGGACCATACACATATTAATGCTTGGATCATCTCTAATAATTATTTCTATTTTTATTGCAGACAACCATTGGTCATGAGCATCAATCTTAGAAAGAGACGGAATGCCGCATGAAATGAATTAAGTCATATCATATAAACGTGCAAATAAATGTTTATAAAGTTTCACATACATCTTTTAAAATATAGTGAGATGAAAATATGGAAGTTACTTTGATGTGATATGACTATGAGATATATATTTGATGTGATATAACTATGAAATATAAGTTATTTTAATATAATGCTAGATGTATTTGATGTTTCATATCAAAATGATCAGAAAATTCATTAAGATATAACTTATCCAAAACAAATATTGTGAATAGTTGTTGCAATAAATTATGATAAAATGAATAACCATTTAATAGAAATACTGATTTAAGTTGATTCAAATGTTGCTATGCATGTTTGTAATGATGCCACCCAGTGTTGCCATGAGAGAACTACAGCCAGAAAGCTTTTTGGCTGTTGGAAATGGGATATTCAGATTATCCAATAGAGGGACAAGGTTTCGAAGGGCCACCCATATTTCACACCAATGATTACACTAATAAGTTGATGCAGAAGGAGGGAAAGAGACTGGTCTAAAAGGTTTTTGAACTGACTGAAACTGTTTTGCGTGGGACACAGTCAAACTACAGAAACAAAGTGGGCCATATTTCTCCTATTCCATTGCAATTACACTTATTTTATATGAGGTGTGAAATTGGATCCGTTGCGAAAATTGGGAACGGGATTGCTGTTTATTTGGGTGATGTATACAAGTTTGTTTTTTTTGTAAGATAAGTTATAAGCATAGCCACTACAGTAAAATTACAATTTTTGAATTGGAAAGAACAAATTGGGCTTTTAGATTGTATTATATAACCTTAAATAGCTCTTAGTCTGCCTGTTTGTATGCAAGCATTTAAAGTAAACATTTATTATTGCTGTACTTAGCAGAGTTAAGGAAATATTTCAAGTTAGCATTTCATAGCCTATGTATTGTTATACTAATCCCAATCCTAAATTGTTTATCTATGCAAATATATAATAATAATTCAGAAGTGTATATTGTATTTCAAATTGCTAGTCACAGCCTATATATTGTATTGTTGTTTAAATCTACGTCTGAGTGACCAAGTAACTCATCTATGCAAGTTCTGATATTGTCAGTTAATTTTATATTAGGATAAATTGCAGTTAAATAGCAGAATATATATATTATCCTATTGTTTTATAAACCCTGTTTAGAATTGTATTGCTTGGATGTTAAAGGTTTTTAGTCCCATTGTGTTAAATAAATAAAAGGCTGAATTGTGAAGGTATATCTTTCTGGGTTTTGTAAGAAGGATAGCATATCTTAAGAGTTGGTTTTAACGCATATAAATTTTGTTTCATTTCCTTTTATTGCGAATATACTTCAATATGTTTATGGATATTAACTAAATAAAAGAATTCAGATATTTATATTAATTGTATGGTCTAGTAGATGCATGGTTGATTAGGGTTTCAATTTTTAAGGAAAATTATTTTAAGATTGCGTTTATAACCCTGCCATAAACTTATATATTATTTGGATAGCACTACTAAGATTTTCATAAATATACTGACATAATAATTGGAGGCACTTTTCTGAGATTTAATAATATCCATCATAATTGATATAATATATTTGTAAGTAAATAGAAATTATTATAAAAGAGAAAAAAAAAAAATTCATATTTCGATATTAATATTTTGAAGATATAATTTTTTCTTTGAAAAGTTGAAATATTAATTTTCATATTTCGAGATTGACATTAATATCTTGAAATATTATTAAAGATTAATTTTGAAAAATTAATAAAAATATTAATTTTTCATATTTCAAAATTAATCAAAAATATTAATTTTTCATATTTTAAAAGTTAATCAAAAATATTAATTTTTCATATTTTGGAATATTAATCTTTCATATTTCAAAATTAACAATATTTTTTTTTGAAATATAAATTTTTTCTCTCTTTTTATTGGCAAAAATTGTATTAGCATTTTAGTTAAATAAATACTAAACCAATACAATAATGTCTGTAGCCAGAAGTGACTCATTTAATTCTATACATAGCAATGAAATTGGTCCCATAACCATACCTATTACTAAAGGTCAGGTCCTTAAGAAAGATATCTTAAGTTACCTTAAAGGGAAGTTTAATATTGCGGGTGAATTAAATGATTTTATGGATATGCTTGAAACTAGGGCTAAAAATATTACCGTTAATAATAATATGTGGAATGAAGAGAATGAATTCTTCCAGGAATTATTAATGATTAATCAATGCGAAGCTCCCAAAAAGCGAGATGAACTAATACTAAAATCCTGGCCCCTTTTTATATGCATAATTGACGAAATGTCGTTTTGTGTCACAGACAAACGATTGCAAATACAGGAGCTAGAAAATAGTATTCGTTCCTCGCGCAGACGCGAAGAGGGTTTAAAAATAGCTAAAAATAAAATGGATGAATTTGCCCAAAACCTAGCCGCCTTAGATAAGCATAATACAGACTTAATCGCGCAGATACAAGATTTAAATAAACAGCTTGCACAAAGCCAGAGAGAATTAAGCGATGTAAAAAGGTCATATCGCCATAATGAAAACCCCTATATTAGCAATGAGAATAATACAGATAATGCTACCTCCTTTAGCGAACGCGTTAGGGACGAGGTGCGAAAATATATAGAACAACATAGACAAATGACCCCTAACGGGTCAGAAGTAGATTTCCCAAATAGACAATCCCCTCAGGATGTAAATCCAGAGGACAGCTGTAGCGCAGCTGATGCGGGGGAGGGAAACTCTAACAGAGAATCCCAAAATAAGTCTGATAAAATCTATGATTCCCATAAAATAATCACCTTCGTACAACGCGCAGTACCTATATTCTCCAATAAGGGAACAACATCTGTAATTGATCATTTACAGGCTTTTGAAAATGCGTTAGCTATAATGAATGTTACAAGTGAGAAATTGAAAATTGAATTTCTGCCTTGGGTATTTGACAGTAAGCATCACAAATTCTTTGTTTCACTAAAGGATATGAACATTCATTCCTGGAATGGGGTAAAACAACAATGCAGAAAAGAATTCGGGCAATATCGGACTAAAACTGCCGCGAAAATAGCGGTATATGGTTTAAAGTGTCGTGCAAATCAGAGTCCAGTCGAATTCCTTTCTGTATTGAAAAATGCGTACAGTATGGCTGAAGATAATCCCAGATTTGATGGCTCAGAATTTGTAAATTTATTTTTTGAAGCATTGCCTACACCCATCAAAATCAACTTAGCTAGAGATTTTGATGAGGACTGCTCATTGGAATGGCTGATCAAAGAGAGTACGAAGTTATACTCTATTCAGCAGTCCAGTGAGCAGGGGGTTAAAAAGGAGTCAAAACCCAAAATTGTGGCAGAAACTAGGGTGTCACCTAGCCCCCTCAATTTGGAGTCTAACAAGAGGACTTATGCAGAGGTGGCCAGTCAAAACAGGCCATCTCCACAGAGGTTTAATTCTGCCCCTCCCCCTACACAGGTTGAGGCGCAGGGAGACTATAACCAAAGTGGGGGACATAATCAGGTGAATAATTACTCACAAAGAGAATACTCACCAAATAATTGGTATCCGCGCAAGGGTAGATACAATAAACGGCGAAGATATTCTCAGGGTAACCAGACACCCCAGGTATATAATGCTCCCCAAAATATTAATACTGAACAAGCTGAACCCCAGGGGCAACCACGCCAGAATAGAAATAGTGGCCCTGATTCTGAGGGAATGCAATGGTCCAGGAATCAGTACAATGGGGCACCAAGAGATAGGCCCAGGGGTAAAGGTAACTTGTACAATCAGGTAGATATGCTGTTTACCCAATTAAATCGGTTGAGCGAACAAATCGCTAATATGAATCAAAAATCTACGGCTCAGCAACCGAACAATACTTTTTTAGGGGTACAGCCAGTGGTCAGCAGTGGACCACAGGCACAGTCATAAATACTGCAGTATCACCTGAAGGGGAGGGGAGAGATATACAAAATGTAGTAATAAATATCAATGATACTAATCATGTTATCTCCCCACAGACCGGAAACAGACAAATTAGCTGTGACAATGAGCGACATCAGCCGGGAAAAATTAACCAAACTTTTCCTCTGCAGTGTTCTCTTAACATTATTTCCACAGATGCAGTACACAAGAACCCAGCTGACCTTGTCATAGGGGAAACAGGTAGGTATGAAATTTCCTCTGCATCGAATGACACAGCGGATCCAGGTAAAACGTGGCGAAGCCCACAGATGTACAAGAATGCAAATTTTATGTGTGAAATGATAGAAACTGCAGGAAGATATTATGTACTAGTTGAGCTGCAAGATTCAGTCTCCAACCCTATCAGGGGATTAATTGACACTGGGTCACAGGCAACTATCTTATCCCACAGGTACTACACACAGCTAAATGAGCTAACACCCCACAAACCTAAAGTAAGAGAATTTGACGGTTCTCTAATAGGTGTTGGGGGTGACTCCCTAAAAGTTTACGGTACTGCATGGTTAAAATTTAAATTGGGGAACAGGGTCATAAGACACCCTGTCATTATAGTGGATCTGCCAACTGATCGTTTAATTATTGGTAGTGATCTCCTGAAACGATTAAGCACCATAATTGATTGCATAAATAATGTAATTTGGTCACAAGTTAAACGGCCTATCAATTATGAAAAATCTGGTATATCTCACGCCCGACATAGCTGTCACGTGGTAAAAGAGAAACCAGATGCTGTGGAAATTCATTTCAGGAATAACTCTGTACCTGAAATCACTGTTCTACAAATAGATGATCAGACTCCTTTTAGTGGCTCTGATGGTAATACTTTTAAAATTTCGCCTGGAAAGATAGCGAATATTTCCCTAGATAGCGATGTATTAACCATATCACTCCACAAGGGGGATCATAAAATCCCTAAGTGGGGAGGCCACGCTCAATACCTCACAGGGATTGAGAGAGTTAAAGAGGATCTATTTATCCCTATACAAGTGCATGACCTTGGTAAAACCAAGTATGCTAAAATAAACTTAAAACAGGAAGCTAGCTATATAAGCGAAGGTTTATTAGCGCAAATAGCTGAACCTAAAGTGACTAAATATCTTTCTCCCCAAGACCACTGTGTCAACGGCCTGGATGACAGGTCTGAAAGCTATAACATCACAGCTAAGTGCTTATTATCTATCTCTATTGGTAATAAGTCAGTGAAGCACCTGTTTTTAGTTTTAAATACTCCCCATAATCAAATATACATTGGCAATGATATCTTACATAGATATGCCATACAAATAGATTTGATTAATTCTTGCCTCTGGAGCAGGTTAAAGGGGGACCCTGAAGTATTTCAGGATGAAAATGCAGCCCTGAAATCAAACCAGCAATTGCCATATGCTGTGAATATGCAGGTATCTAGCGATGTTATAATTCCTGCTGGGGCTGATAAATTTCTTTTACCCTTACAGGTAAAGAGAGGTCAGAAATTAAAA
Source organism: Bombina bombina (assembly GCF_027579735.1). Taxonomy (NCBI): domain Eukaryota; kingdom Metazoa; phylum Chordata; class Amphibia; order Anura; family Bombinatoridae; genus Bombina; species Bombina bombina. The sequence continues at coordinate 187,404,001 of NC_069501.1, read as the reverse complement.
ACTTCTGAAACACTGATTTGCCTCTCCCATAGAATACAAAATCTGGGTGTCACAGTGACTTACACTCCTATGGTGAATATTGGAACTATTCCAATACATATTATTGTACATAACATGACCCTACAGGATATAACCTTATCCAAGGGAACTACCATAGGATATGCACTGGAATCAAGTTATTACACTTTTGGATTCCAGAATAATGTAATTGGGCTAATACCTGAAGGATACCTAACTGAAGAACAATTAATAGAACAATCCTTTGCATCTATGCCAGAGGGTCTATTTAATATTCAATCTATTTATCCCTTCAGCTCAGAGGAAGGCATCTGTAAAATTGAAGAAGCCTCTCTAGTGTTTGATCAGCCAATCAAACAGCAAGATTACGCCAATACCCAGAGTCATGGGAGCAATGTAAACTATAATCAAGGGGATCTCACCTCTAGGTTGGAAGAAGCCTATGAAATAGGACAGCCTGAAATCTTTCCAGGATTTCAGCAAATAGTCGAAGAGCAAATATCCTTAGCTAATGGCTGTTCCAGCGATGATGAACGCCGACAGCTGCGAGAACTCCTAATGGAATACAAGGATATTTTCGCTAAGGATTCTTATGACTGTGGTACTACAGACTTGCACATTGCAAGGATACAAACAGATCCTAATGCGCCACCTGTATTTGTCAAACAATACAGACTTCCCTTAGCCTCATATGATTCTCTTGCAGAGATCATAAGGAATTTGGAAGAAAGAGGTATTATCAGACAGGTGCACAGCTCTTATAATAATCCTATTCTAGGTGTCCTTAAGCCCAATGGACAATGGCGTTTGTGTGCTGACTTAAGACAGCTAAACAAACGAGTATACATGTCTGGCTGGCCTGTACCATACATTGACCAGTGCCTAGCACAAATGCAGGGATCCAAAATATTCACTGCCATTGATTGTGCACAGGGATATTGGACCATAAAGGTACACGAAGAGGACCAATATAAGCTAGCATTCTCCTTCCAAAAGGTTCAGTATGCATTCCAGAGACTTCCATTTGGATACATAAATTCTGGACATGAATTTGCTGTATTCATGCATAAGGCTATGCCTGACGCACTGGAAAGGGGGACCTTATCTTATGTTGATGATGTTTTAATCAAAAGCACAGACTTTGAAAAACACATCGCAGAGCTTAAACACGTCCTCAGCCAACTTAAAAGGGCAGGTGTCAAATTATCCCTACAAAAAGCTCAATGGTGCCGCACTCGTATAAACTTCTTGGGACATGAAGTTACCTCTGACGGATTAAATCCCCAGAAGAAAAAGGTGGAAGCGATAGGGAATTCTAAAAACCCAACTAACTTAAAGGAATTGAGATCATTCCTGGGTATGACAAATTATTCTCGCAAATTCATTGATAATTATGCGGAATTAGCTAAACCACTACTACTTCTTCTAAAGAAAGATGTGAAATGGCACTGGAGTGAGTCTCAAGAGACAGCCATCAGAGAGCTGAAGAGAAAACTCACTCAAGCACCTTGCTTAGCGTACCCTGAAGGTGGCAAACCTTTCTACTTAGAAACAGGGTACACAGATGTAAGCATGAGTGCTGTTTTATACCAAAAGCATGATAATTTTAACAAAGCCATTGCTTATGCGAGCTAAAATCTATCCCCAGTAGAAATAAAATTTAGCGATTGCGAAAAAGCCCTCTTATCTACTGTATGGGCTCTACAAAATTTCCGCAGCTATATACAGGGCGAGAAAATTATTGTAGAAACGGCCCACCAGCCTTTGCTATATTTGCAAAGTGAGAGAATAAGAGATGGGAATTTGTCTAATAGCCGCATAACAGTGTGGACTCTTTCCTTGCAAGGCTGGCCATTAGAAATTCGCTACAAGCAGAATAAAAAGAATCCAGTCGCACAAGGGCTTGCTGAGCTCCACGACTGTACTGCTAGAGATCCTGGGGAAGAATTATCAGAAGATGATTTTCTGGAGGAACAATTGCTTTCCCCATATAAAATATACAATGAGGACCATTGTCAAACACTACCTTGGGTGTATGTTGATGGTTGTTCTTACCATGCCACTATTGATAATGAGCGCAGATTAGTCGCTGGCATTGGTATAACGGGGGCAAATGGATTCCCAAATATATCTATAGGTTTCAACATTGGACCAAGATCCAGTCAAGTTGCTGAACTAACTGCTGTTTTCAAAACCATTGAAATGGCTATTGAACATTGTATTCATGAATTTGTGATCATAACTGACTCAAATTATGTGCGTGACAGTTTTGTTGAATACCTGCCAACTTGGAAAAGAAATGGCATGCAGAAAAGCAATAACAAACCAGTCAAGCATGGCAAGTTGTTCTGCGAGATTGATAATCTGGTAGTATCCAATGATTTAACCATACACTGGAAAAAGACCAAGGGTCATTCCAGAGTTTTAGGTCCTGATAAGGAAGGCAATGACCTTGCGGATTCATTAGCCAAACAAGGAGCCATAACTGGAGAACTCCTTAATATTGACCATTTAATGGGTGCAATTCAGGTAGAAGCCATTACCAGAAACCAGGCAAAACAACAGAGTGAGCCTAACTTGGTACAATGGAGTCAGGATTCTCCTAGCGAGGACCTGATCACTAGTCAAAAAGAAGACCCCATTGTAGGCATCTTCTATAAACACATAGAAGATCCTGAAAGCAACCCCATCTCAAAAGATGATTGTATTGGCAAAGAAGATCTGAGAATCTTAATAAAATGTAGATCACAATTCAAGTTACAGGATGGTTTGTTAATTAGAACCTCCAAAACTGGCATCCAGCAGTGGGTAGTACCCACCAAGTTCAGAGGTCTAATGCTTCAACATGCCCATGATGCTCCCACATCTGGTCATCGCGGTGCCAAACTCACGTATGAAATATTGCGTGATTATGCTTTTTGGCCACACATGTTGAAAGATGTTCAAACCTACTGTCAAGGGTGTTTAATCTGCCCACAGTTCCAACCCACTGCACCAACGCATAGAGCGCCATTGCAGAAAAGGGGGATGCTAATGCCATGGTCAGATATACAAATTGATTTTATTGGTCCGGTAACAAGGTCATCAAGAGGTAACAAATACATGTTAACTGTGACATGCCTGTTCACTAAATGGGTAGAGTGCATTAGTGCACCTAACAATAGTCCGGAAACATGTGCAGCATTGCTCATCAACCATGTATTTTCTAGATTTGGTCTGCCCCAAAGAATCGAGTCAGATCGGGGGACCCACTTCACTAGCGAAGTGATGACAAAAATGTGGAAAATACTAGGGGTTAAAAGAAAGCTCCATATTGCTTATAGAGCTGCCTCAAGTGGTGGTGTAGAGCGTTACAACCAGTCCATTGTTAAAATCCTCAAAAAGTTTGGGAGTGAAACAGGTAAAGACTGGGATGTAAAACTACCTCTTGTCTTAATGGCATTAAGAGCAACTCCAAGTAGTGCTACCAAGATGTCACCTTTTGAACTGATGACTGGTAGAAGAATGGTTCTACCTCAGCATCTGCTATACCGTACATCAGACCAAAACTTGATAAACGCTGCTAATACACATCAATATGTGGAGAACTTAAGAAAACACCTGCAATATGCCTTTGCATTTGCTCAAAGGAATTTAGAAAGAGCCGCAACTGCCACTAAAACCTATTATGATCTCAAGACATCCAAAAAAGAATATGAAATAAATGATAAAGTTTATCTTTATAACTTTGGAAGAGATCAGGTTAGGGAGAAGAAATTTCTTCCCTCATGGAAAGGTCCTTTCGTCATTACTGACAAAATATCTCCAGTGGCCTATAAAATACGGATCCCCAAAAATGAAAGTTTCATAGATAAATGGGTCCATATCAATCAATTGCGGGCATGTCATCCCAGATCCCAACTACAAGTCATAGAGGGACAATGAAGTGTCATATCCCCAAATGCACTAAAGACATACTGTAATTTAAAGATGCCTAACTGATAAACATGAAAGCTCAAAATAACAAACTTTCTTCATAAGAGACTGTCTATGAGGTATACGGTTGATCCTCATCAAATATCACTGACTTTAAGCCAATTCAAATACATGTGTCCTACATCTATTTGAAGTTGGAAGGGGGATTTATGTCAGAGTATATGAATATTATGATGAATATTACATATGTGTACATATATATATATATATATATATATATGTATATTTTATACACTGTATATGTTAGATGAGACCTCAGGATTAATTGAACATGAGTTTGTTGAACACAGCTTCTAATACACGTCTATCAGGATTGACGATCAGTAGAGCCTTTTTGAAGCACGACCCCTGTAGTGTAAAACACACAAACATTTCTTTTCTAAAGGAAATAGCTCAGTGACCCTATTCATTTGACTATATATGCAGATTTTTATAACTTCAGAACATTTGGTGAGGTGAGAAAAGAATGTGTTCAAGGACCCCTTTGGAATTTGACACGTGTGATACAACAGTTCTATCTCACTGAATCTCTATTTGAAGACGTACTGCAAAAACCCCATCTTGGGGGAAGGTGACACAAATAAAATTAAATACATTTTGCAAGGGGAACAATGCCAGTTTTCCATGTATGTTTAGAATGGTTCATGATATATATATTGAAATTAAGCACATTGTATTAAATAGATAATTGCTGCAGGGGATATTTTTATAGGAAATAAATTCAGATATACATAGAAATGATATATATGTTTTGAAAACATAAAATATCTTACTTAGCCTCTGTGTTTTTAAGAATATAAATAAATACTTATGGACCATACACATATTAATGCTTGGATCATCTCTAATAATTATTTCTATTTTTATTGCAGACAACCATTGGTCATGAGCATCAATCTTAGAAAGAGACGGAATGCCGCATGAAATGAATTAAGTCATATCATATAAACGTGCAAATAAATGTTTATAAAGTTTCACATACATCTTTTAAAATATAGTGAGATGAAAATATGGAAGTTACTTTGATGTGATATGACTATGAGATATATATTTGATGTGATATAACTATGACTATATAACTTATCCAAAACAAATATTGTGAATAGTTGTTGCAATAAATTATGATAAAATGAATAACCATTTAATAGAAATACTGATTTAAGTTGATTCAAATGTTGCTATGCATGTTTGTAATGATGCCACCCAGTGTTGCCATGAGAGAACTACAGCCAGAAAGCTTTTTGGCTGTTGGAAATGGGATATTCAGATTATCCAATAGAGGGACAAGGTTTCGAAGGGCCACCCATATTTCACACCAATGATTACACTAATAAGTTGATGCAGAAGGAGGGAAAGAGACTGGTCTAAAAGGTTTTTGAACTGACTGAAACTGTTTTGCGTGGGACACAGTCAAACTACAAAAACAAAGTGGGCCATATTTCTCCTATTCCATTGCAATTACACTTATTTTATATGAGGTGTGAAATTGGATCTGTTGCGAAAATTGGGAACTGGATTGCTGTTTATTTGGGTGATGTATACAAGTTTGTTTTTTTTGTAAGATAAGTTATAAGCATAGCCACTACAGTAAAATTACAATTTTTGAATTGGAAAGAACAAATTGGGCTTTTAGATTGTATTAAATAACCTTAAATAGCTCTTAGCCTGCCTGTTTGTATGCAAGCATTTAAAGTAAACATTTATTATTGCTGTACTTAGCAGAGTTAAGGAAATATTTCAAGTTAGCATTTCATAGCCTATGTATTGTTATACTAATCCCAATCCTAAATTGTTTATCTATGCAAATATATAATAATAATTCAGAAGTGTATATTGTATTTCAAATTGCTAGTCACAGCCTATATATTGTATTGTTGTTTAAATCTACGTCTGAGTGACCAAGTAACTCATCTATGCAAGTTCTGATATTGTCAGTTAATTTTATATTAGGATAAATTGCAGTTAAATAGCAGAATATATATATTATCCTATTGTTTTATAAACCCTGTTTAGAATTGTATTGCTTGGATGTTAAAGGTTTTTAGTCCCATTGTGTTAAATAAATAAAAGGCTGAATTGTGAAGGTATATCTTTCTGGGTTTTGTAAGAAGGATAGCATATCTTAAGAGTTGGTTTTAACGCATATAAATTTTGTTTCATTTCCTTTTATTGCGAATATACTTCAATATGTTTATGGATATTAACTAAATAAAAGAATTCAGATATTTATATTAATTGTATGGTCTAGTAGATGCATGGTTGATTAGGGTTTCAATTTTTAAGGAAAATTATTTTAAGATTGCGTTTATAACCCTGCCATAAACTTATATATTATTTGGATAGCACTACTAAGATTTTCATAAATATACTGACAATTCCAAGAAAATTGTTTGTTACAAAAGGTCATAATTTAAGGTTGGAGGAAAGGAGATTTAATTTCCTGCAACAGAAACGTTTTTCTCACTGTAAGAGCAATAAAATTGTGGAACTCATTACCAAAGTGGGTAGTGAATGCCAATACCCTAGATACATTTAAAATATGTTTGGACATTGTGTTCAGAATACCTGACTGATGTTATTATGTTTTGTACCATCTTGCATAGTAGAAGATGGCAGGCCTATAGTCTAGGGTGATCATATATATTTTTACAACACACCCTTTCAATGCAAAGTCAGACCAGCACCTATAGAATGTATCCTTTAACTCCAAGTCTAGTTGGGGTTCAAGCTTATGTTTATACATTTTTCTTTTTTATGTTCCATAAGTGACTATACCTTTTATTACCTAAGATTATACCTGTAATTATTTTGTATTCAAAAGTTTAGAAGCCCAGGAGTATTTATTAGTCTGGTGTCCTAACTCACTCCTCCCCTCATCCCTTATCCCTCATTCCTCATTTAGAGCGGCTCTCGCCTGCTGAATCTCCCTTCCCCAAACATTATAAAGCCAACCCCTCCTTTGCCTCAATTCTTTATTCTCTGCCAAACAGATAAACTAATGTATATCTCCTACAGCATTGTGGGGTCCAATTTTACTCCTCATATAATACAAAATAGAGGTTTTTTGTTTTTTTGGGGTTTTGTATACAGGATTCCTACAGACATACTAGCTCACTTTATTCAAGACTATCACTCCCACTTACTAGCCCCATGTTATTGCTTACTATAGCCCTTCTTAGATAGGTGGCTTAATTATAGACTAAGCAATTCTCTCTATAGGCTTTGTATTCACATTGTTTCAGAGGCTTCCAGAATGGATACTCAGAGATTATATCACTTTACTTTTTCAGTATGTTTCAACGCTAAGAATGTATGTCTTATCACAATGTCATTTGTGCCCATTGGTGATTTTTTCTCTTTATAACCTCAATAAAAAATGTATTTAAAAAAAAAAAAAAATTGTTTGGTTACATTTCTGTCTATAAACAAAATTCATAGATATGATTACTAGTATTAAATGGGTCACCTTTTAGTGGAATTATTGTAAGTATTTTAGATTTGTATAGGTTGAACTTGATGGTCTTCTGTCATTTTTCAACTTCATCTACTATGTTACTATGTTATGCCAACGCAGCGTACCTAGTTTTCAATCCGCAACCCTTGAGGTTGCGGATGCCATAGAACTCAATTGGAGTCTGAAAACACAGAAAGCTTATGTTTGATGCTGCAAGAAAATAAAGTATATTACATAATAAAAGTATTATTGCTCCACATTTGGTGCACTAGTAGATATAGGGATAAAAATGAAAAATACATTACTACGTATGGATTATGCTACAAATTTGTCTCTCATTACAAAGCAATGGGACATTATTATTTCTACAAATTTTTTGAAAAGTTTTGTCCCAAACTTATCGCACTAATAGATATAGAGATAAAAATGAAATACACAACATAATATAGCTAACTTCCTTTTTATTTTTTTGGAAAAATCTATGTTGCACCATGTTTAAGCCATGTAATACAAGTCCCACTCTCCATTTAGCACCAATTTTGATGCAACACTTTTCTCACCAATTATGACGCAAACTCCTAAACAATCCACACACTAGTGAATTTTTAAACCACTTTTGATTGGAATATGCATAATCACATGATTTATGACATCAGCCAATCTGATTCAAATATACATTTTTATCTATCACTAACGAATCAAATTGCTCAATACTTGTGTCATTGATCACTCATCAGAACTTGTAAGTGCCATTTGTTACATTTTTTTTTTTTTTACATATTTTATACTTTGAAAGTATGTATATGTGAATTTAGAATTAAAGATAAACATTGATGCTGACATTAGGGCACACAGAGCAATATTTTAGACAAGGATTTTAAAATTTGAATTGATGTTTGATTCAATATAATCTTAAAGGGAAATTATACACTCATTTTTTCTTTGCATAAAGGGTTTTTTTTTGTTTTGTTTTTTTTAAATGTATAGTTTTGCTTATTTTTAAATAACATTGCTCTGATTTTCAGACTCCTAACCAAGCCCCAAAGTTTTATGAGAATACCGTCAGCTACCTTCTCCAGCTTGCTCCTGTTTGTGTAAAAGGTCTTTTCATATGCAAAAGAAGGGGGAGGGGGAGTGTCTTATTTCCCACTTGCAGTGGGCTTTCCAACTACTTTTTCAATAGAGCTAAACTGAGAGCTTCTAAGTAAGTTTTTAAACAGTTTTAAACTGGATTTTTATATCGGTATCTGTGCATCTTACTCTTTATAGTAGTGTCTATTACATGCAGTTATATGAAAATGAGTGTATACTGTCCCTTTAAGCTGATAGCTAAAAGGGATAGCCCACCTAACATTAAACTGTCATGATTCAGATACAGCAGAAATTAAAATCGCCTCTTTACTGTCATGCTATTTTCAGTGTATTTCTTCCTTCTCTTGAAATTCTTTTTCAGTAAGAAATGTCATCTTATATGCCAGCCCATTTTATAACACCTGTGAAGGGGTGGTTTTTAAAACTAGATTGCAATCAGGAGGGGTTACACAGGGACAGAGAGAAAACTGGCCCAGCTCTTAAAATATCCATTAATTGCAAATAAGTGCATATGATACTCTGATTACATGTTATATTTGCAATTATTCCTGCTCAGAATAATAATATTTACACTATATACATATAGTGGTATAAATAAACACAGAGCTATGAAAGACAACATTGTTTCATTGTTTATAACAAAAAAAGGAATTTAGGGAAAAGATTTCTGACACACACACACACACACATATATAATATACATACAGGGAGTGCAGAATTATTAGGCAAATGAGTATTTTGACCACATCATCCTCTTTATGCATGTTGTCTTACTCCAAGCTGTATAGGCTCGAAAGCCTACTACCAATTAAGCATATTAGGTGATGTGCATCTCTGTAATGAGAAGGGGTGTGGTCTAATGACATCAACACCCTATATCAGGTGTGCATAATTAATAGGCAACTTCCTTTCCTTTGGCAAAATGGGTCAAAAGAAGGACTTGACAGGCTCAGAAAAGTAAAAAATAGTGAGATATCTTGCAGAGGGATGCAGCACTCTTAAAATTGCAAAGCTTCTGAAGCGTGATCATCGAACAATCAAGCGTTTCATTCAAAATAGTCAACAGGGTCGCAAGAAGCGTGTGGAAAAACCAAGGCGCAAAATAACTGCCCATGAACTGAGAAAAGTCAAGCGTGCAGCTGCCAAGATGCCATTTGCCACCAGTTTGGCCATATTTCAGAGCTGCAACATCACTGGAGTGCCCAAAAGCACAAGGTGTGCAATACTCAGAGACATGGCCAAGGTAAGAAAGGCTGAAAGACGACCACCACTGAACAAGACACACAAGCTGAAACATCAAGACTGGGCCAAGAAATATCTCAAGACTGATTTTTCTAAGGTTTTATGGACTGATGAAATGAGAGTGAGTCTTGATGGGCCAGATGGATGGGCCCGTGGCTGGATTGGTAAAGGGCAGAGAGCTCCAGTCCGACTCAGACGCCAGCAAGGTGGAGGTGGAGTACTGGTTTGGGCTGGTATCATCAAAGATGAGCTTGTGGTGCCTTTTCGGGTTGAGGATGGAGTCAAGCTCAACTCCCAGTCCTACTGCCAGTTTCTGGAAGACACCTTCTTCAAGCAGTGGTACAGGAAGAAGTCTGCATCCTTCAAGAAAAACATGATTTTCATGCAGGACAATGCTCCATCACACGCGTCCAAGTACTCCACAGCGTGGCTGGCAAGACAGGGTATAAAAGAAGAAAATCTAATGACATGGCCTCCTTGTTCACCTGATCTGAACCCCATTGAGAACCTGTGGTCCATCATCAAATGTGAGATTTACAAGGAGGGAAAGCAGTACACCTCTCTGAACAGTGTCTGGGAGGCTGTGGTTGTTGCTGCACGCAATGTTGATGGTGAACAGATCAAAACACTGACAGAATCCATGGATGGCAGGCTTTTGAGTGTCCTTGCAAAGAAAGGTGGCTATATTGGTCACTGATTTGTTTTTGTTTTGTTTTTGAATGTCAGAAATGTATATTTGTGAATGTTGAGATGTTATATTGGTTTCACTGGTAAAAATAAATAATTGAAATGGGTATATATTTGTTTTTTGTTAAGTTGCCTAATAATTATGCACAGTAATAGTCACCTGCACACACAGATATCCCCCTAAAATAGCTATAACTAAAAACAAACTAAAAACTACTTCCAAAACTAATCAGCTTTGATATTAATGAGTTTTTTGGGTTCATTGAGAACATGGTTGTTGTTCAATAATAAAATTAATCCTCGGGCGGAGCTAGCCGCAAAATGGAGAGGACACACTTTTGCTAAGCTCCTTGGGCACAAATTAATATTTCCTACTAAGTTAATATTTCCATAGTCAATCTTGCCTCTAAATATCTTTGCATACTCCTCATCATGATAGGAGTTTAGAGGCTTATTGTTTCTCACTGAATCCAGCTGACTTTTCTGCCAGAGTTCAGGCCGACCAGCTAATCCACATGGCGCATTACGGTTCAGCCTAGACATGTAAGAGGCCCTCACCATATCCGGGCATACCTCTGCACTAACTGGAAGCCTATTCATATAATACGGTGTTGGTCTTTGCCTTTACAACTCACGAAAGCTGCCTAACTTGATCTCTGGAGCGCACAAGTATAAGAATGGTGCGGCTCATGGAGGAAGAACTGGCCTTAGCTATATGCAAGCTTCTTATCGATCTAGACCGGAAGATGCACAACTACTTTAGCAATCTCTCACGAATAGTTATGGGGAAAGATGTGGAGGACCCTGAGCTACACACGGAAGGTATTAACTATGATGTGCCGAAAGATTTGCAGGCTGCAGTCAACTCACCTGAGATGGAGTACTCGCCGACAATAACACGGCCTGCAGGCATACAGGCAGCATTGCTGACAAGTAGCTACAGTACCCCGGAAGGTCCTTTGTTCCAGATGGCTCTGTCGGGAGATGTTGCCGACCCCTCAGTGATCCGACACCATTTCATGTCAGACGCACTGACTACCGGACTGGAGCTAATGAGAGACATAGTCTTGGATGTAAATACTAACACTTTGACCTATCCGTTTAGCCCCTTGTTCAACTTACAGCTGTTGGAGCCGGAAGTCTCAGGATTTACGGTCCTTGGAACCCTCTGCACCAAATACAGGCTCACTATTACTCGGCTAAGAGTGTTTGTGACCCAGCCTACTCTGATGACCCCTGCAATGGAAACTTTGGCTGATTCAGCTTTATCTCTACCAATATGGTTTGAATATATTTCAAATGCAAGACTGGGAATAGGTTAAACTCTATCACACAATATATCTCTGCAGTTAACCTGTTCTGCAGCTGATACAGCCAGTCTCTTTATATGTTATTATACACATGCTGATCTTTTATGGGGAACTACTTTGCACTTATATTTCTGTAAGACATTTCATAAGATAATGTACTCAACCTATGTCCAAAAATTCACTTATATGATGACTGTAAGTCTGAATCTGTATATGGCACACTTAGTGGTCACATTTGAATTTAATTAGCTTTTCCTACTAGTTTCCATGAGGTCCTAATTCTCCTCAGGTTACATAGCTGTATCACGTTTCATTTGTCTCCACCCAAAGCTGCATGACAAATTCCCTAAGCGTGTCTTATATAGCCATACCCTGGGTAGTTTTATAACACTAACAAGAGGTAGGATTGTACTTATATGCTAACTTGAGGATTGGTGCCTTTATCCTGTGCATAACTGGCTAACAGCTGATTGCTGCCTTGTAAACTTGTCCTTGGTGTTTCAGTTCACAACTAATTCAGGCACTTCACCATGCCTTTATCCTAGGACATATTTCACTGCTAGTATATCTCCAGTCACAGAGCAATAGTCCCTTACCTATGATACAGTCCTATTGTGCTGGACACTCGGCCACAAGCAATTCCAGAGTCGACATAAAAGTAACATATGCCACTGATTCATGCTTGGTCTGATCTGGGGAACACCTATGTCGGTCCCGGCTGTTTCTTAATACTTGTATATAATACTGGACATAGTTCAAATGTAAGAGACAATATATTTCAGCAGCTATATTGCTCCACAACAGTCTTAGCCAGACTGTTTACCTATCTGTTTATATGCAAATATTGATTTTTAGTTCATAACTGTCTTGCACCTGTACCTTAGCAACTCACTTTGATATGCTGATTGAACATGCAAGGTTTATCTTTTGCTAAACATATAATTTATAACATTATAATACTGAGGGATAGTGTTTTTGTTGTATTTCTCTTTCTTGTTCCTCCATATATCCACCAGATACTTAGTGCAAAGTTATATTTTTAAATATCGTATCTACAGTATTTTGTTAGATGTATGACATTATTTGTTTTACTTGCAGCAAGGCGCAGATAAAATTGTGATAGCAGCATAGGCAATTTTGTTTTTTATTGTGGTTTTCTCATGTATCTTCAGTTTCAAATGTGTTTAAAATGTTTAACATATATGCTAAGCTAGTTAGGATGCCTGGACATATGTTTTATGTAATACTAGTACTAAAGCCCGTGTACACGGGCCATTTTTTTCAGAACAGCGGTCCCACCCCTTGCTCTCTCCCCCCTTTCTTTTGCTCTCTCTTCCCCCCTCTCTTTTGCTTTCTTTCCCCCCTCTCTTTTGCTTTCTCTCCCCCCTCTCCTTTGTTCTCTCTCTCCCCTCTTTTGCTCTCTCTCTCCCCTCTTTTGCTCTCTCTCTCCCCTCTTTGGCTCTCTCCATCCTTTCTTTTGCTCTCTCTCCCCCCTCTTTGGCTCTCCCCCCCCCTTTGGCTCTCCCCCCCCTCTTTGGCTCCCACCCCCTCTTTGGCTCTCCCCCCCCCTCTTTGGCTCTCTCCCCTCTTTTGCTCTTTCTCCTCTTTGGCTCTCTCTCTCCCCTCTTTGGCTCCCCCCCTTTGGCTCTCTCTCCCCCCTCTTTGGCTCTCTCTCCCCCCTCTTTGGCTCTCTCTACCCCCTCTTTGGCTCTCTCTCCTCTTTGGCTGGCTCTCCCCTCCCCTTTGGCTCCCCCCTCCCCTTTGGCTCCCCCCCTCTTTGGCTCTCCCCCCCCCCTCTTTTGCTCTCCCCTCCCCTCTTTGGCTCTCTGCCCCCCCCTTTCTCTTTGGCTCTCTGCCCCCCCCTTCTCTTTGGCTCTCTGCCCCCCCTTCTTCTCTTTGGCTCTCTGCCCCCCCTTCTCTTTGGCTCTCTGCCCCCTCTCTGGCTCTGTCTTCGCGGGACCCCGCCCGGCCACGCCCCATCGCGGCAACACCCACCCGGCCACGCCCCTCACGACGCCCAGCCACGCCCCTCGCGACGCTCCCGTCGGCCACAAACAGCTGTGAGGTCTGGGGAGCGCGTTGCCGCTTCTCACGCAGCAGACCTCACAGCTGTTGAGTAGGTCGCGCTTCCTATCTCACAGCTGCTTGTATGCTGTGTACCTCGCGCTCCCTATCTCAAGGCCAAGTGTTTGTCTCTACTGCGCATGACTGTTTCAGACAAACACTTGGCCTTTTATAATATAGGATTGATAACCTATATCTAGATCTTTCCTAAGAACTCCCTAGCTACATAGATGCAATTCTGGTTTATACTTTCAAATCATTCTAAGTTAGAAAGTTCACTATAGACACACTAATTGTATGTCAGGATGTTACAGTGTATATGGATAATGTATGTTCACATAGAGGGGTTCTGTATGCTAATCTAAGCTTGTTCTGCTGGTTGCGGCCGGGCCAGTGGAGTTGGCATTATACATAAAAAATACAGAAGGGACTCCTCTCTTCCCTTTCCCGCCGGTACTTATTGCCTGCGGGTCATATCCCTACTCCCTTTTCCCTTGTCGCCGGTAGATGGCATCTCCCCAGGAGAGGAGCTCCTCTAGAAGCCCTCTATATCTCGTTCTATACCATGTATCATATCATTTATCTTATATCTCATATTACATACATCCTGATACTCTGCTATGGGAATAATTGTTCCAGAATGTAATCTGATCCATATTATACATAAAAGCCCAGGGTCTCCGAGCAGGTTTCTACTTGAGCATATGTATAGAGTTCAGCTATAATGATGACAGCCTGGAAAGTCTGTAAACTTCAATTGAATCTATAGCTCCGTCCCCCGCCCTCATAGCTATTGTCCACTCTTATTTTAGGTGGACAAATAAGCGGTATTAACCCGCCACAGATATCGCCTTGTCATAAGTTGCTCTTAGTCTTCTGTCTATCAAGAAAATGAGGCACTTTGCCTCCCGTTCACGTATATCTAATAGGAGCAACTTGTTCATGTTCTTTCTTTTTCTTGTATTGCCTCAATAAAAAACTTTGATTCAAAAAAAAAAAAAATTAATCCTCAAAAATACAACTTGCCTAATAATTCTCCCTGTATATATATATATATATATATATATATATATATATATATATATATATATATATATATATATATAAAGTATGTGCAAAGATATATGTACAAATTCTAGCATTAATAATCATTTATAAAAAAAAACATAAAAAAGCATATCATGACTTCTAGAAATACAAATACACATTAATTTATGTGAAAGTATCATATAACAGATTTTTTAATATAACAAATCAATATAAAAATAACTTTCTATGAGATATTGTTTGTTGAGGTATAAATCAATCTATTTCATGGACATTAATAGTTGAAAAATAAAAGATTAGCCTTAGAGAAATGTGCTTGTTCATGGACAGTAATGAAATGGTATAAATAAAGTTGGGAAAAACCAGAATAACGCAACATCGATGACTGTTAATTAACAACAGTCCGATGCTCATTGCACCGTACTTGATGCGCGTGTTTTTGACGGCTTTTTTGATAAATAAGGGTATCGTATTCAGATCTGCATCAGCGATGCCTGGCGAGCATATTGACGCCGGCGAATGCACTGAGATTGACGCTTTGTTAAATAGACCCCACTGACCAGACTGAAGTAAAGCATAAAACAGGAGCAATATCTTTGTATTTCCTCTGTCACAGCAATATCTTTATTACAGAGTAAGGATTTCCCAGTCAGATCATCTGCTGCTGCTGTTAGAGATTAAAAGCCTAATCTTGGTTTTCTGACCATACAGGCTCCTGCTGTGCTGTAATATCTATTTCAGCTGCTATACAGAGAGGTGATGTAGGTACAGGATTACAGACCAGTGTGTCTGTGCTGCAGTAGTTTCATTACATATATTGTGCCACATATGGAGGATGTAAGGAAATATGGCCCCAGTGATGCATTTTTTTAAATGTAATTACCTTTTGCTGAATATTGAAACCTTTTCTGACCACCAAAGGTTTAAATGGCCATTATAATGGAAACGTTTCATGCACTTATTCATTAGAGCATGTCATTTGAACTCTAGTAGCCACGCAACTCTATGGGGCTGATTTATAAAGCTCCGTATGGAGCTTGATGTCCCTGTTTCTGCGCAAGCCTTTAGGCTCGCCGGAAACGGAAGTTATGAAGCAGCTTGTCCGTCTGCTCGAATACGATCGGGTTGATTGACACCCCCTGCTAGCAGCCAATTGGCACAAGAACTGCTGCTGCAATGATAAACGCTGACAGCGCATTTATCGATGTGCAGTGGACATGATACGCTACATTGTATCATGTCCGCTCGCACTATGATAAATCTTCCCCTAACTGTTTACACTTTTGCTGGTCTGGAGCAGAAACAGCCTCTGAGTGTCAGTTGTTGCCCTGGTTGTTCAACTACAGCTGCTGATTTGGGCAACAGCATTTTCCACTCTGGACCAACAGTTCCCTGTGGTCCCCGGGGGGACTTTATATATGTATTTAACCCATATGCCGGGGTTAAACACATAGGGCCTGATGATCAAAAACTTAACCGTATGGAGAGAAATCATGTAAAATGTTTGGGGATTTTTTGCACATTGTATGTGCTTCACCTTCACATCCAGAAATCTCAAGGTAGAATTTTCCTTTTTAAACTTCTTTGAAGGACCTCAAAGTACTATGAGACCATCTCACCAGACAGGAGAGCTTTAGATCATGTGGCCCATAGAGATAGTTTTAAAATGACATTCTTTAAACAATTAGAGCAGGTCATTTTCCCACCATAATGGCCCTTTTTATTGCTCTGCTTCCCTTTCCTCTATTACATACTACATTTTCTACACTGATATTTACCTCTTTACATTTTTCTACATATATCAGCCAATGGCAGCTTTATGTGGGGGGCTGGAAGTGCTATGTTCTCCAAATTATTTTTGTAGTACCCCCAATTGTCAAAGGTTGTCACTTAAAGGGACATGAAACCCAATCTTTTTCTTTCATGATTCAGATAGAGCATGCAATTTTAAGAAGCTTTCTAATTTATTCCTATTATCAATTTTTCTTCATTCTCTTGGTATGCTTTTTTGAAGGAGCACCAATTCACTACTAGTTTCTAACATTTGGGGCCAAAACGCATCAGACTAGTCTGCCAAGTTTGTGCCTTTTTTGTTTTTATATTGTAACAACGTTATAATAAAGAAGCTTTTACCCAACCGGATTCTGGCTGTTTGGTTTCTAACTTAACACATGGGTGAGCCAATGAAAATCAGTGTATATATATATATATATATATGCATCCACCAATCAGCAGTTAGAACCTAGATTCTTTGCTGCTCCTGAGCTTTCCTAGATAAACATTTCAGCAAAGGATCACAAGAGAAGGAAGCAAATTAAATAATTTAAGTAAATTGGAAAATTCTTTAAAATTGTATCCTCTATCTGAATCATGAAAGAAAAATTTTGGGTTTCATGTCCCTTTTAAATATGTTCTTTAGTGTTCCTGGGACAAGGAGAGAGGTAATGGGCGAGAGTGTGACACGTAAATACGAACTGTACAGCCCTTCACCCTTCATATGTAGCTTTGTGATACTTTGTTAACATCTCAGCTTTTATAGCCTAGAAGCACCTGTGCATCTCAAATAATTGAATTTTGTTCTCTTTTAGTCATAAAGCAGAATGGTTAGATATTTATTCTTTAGATAAACACACTGGGTTAGATTATGAACGTTTGCGCCCGAGTGATGAGGGGTTTATCGCGAGAGTTTGCACTAGTCAGGCTTACCGCTCGTATTACGAGTTGAAAGTGAACGCAATCACTTGAGCACAATTTATGCTAGAATTATTAATGCTACTTCAGAGCTCTGGTTAACTGTTTTGCGAAACAAAAAAGTTGGACGAAACACATCAAAAATACATTTGAAAGTACAGTTACACTCATAATAACACCATCTAATAAAAATCTATAAAAATATTGCACACAAAAGTTATAAAGGCTCAAAGATATAAGATCTCAAGTTTTAGGGAAAAAAGACAGACAATGGGGCCAATTCATAAACGGCCGAAAGGCCCCGGTTTCCGCACGAGGTGAGACTTTCAGTCTAAGGGGCCAATTCATCAAGGGCCGAATGGCCCCTGATGCCCCTGTTTCTGCAAGGGCTTTCAGGCTCGCCGGAAACAGCAGTTATGAAGCAGCGGTCTTAAGACCACTGCTCCATAACTGGTCCGCTGCCTCTGAGGCTGTGGTCTGCAATCTGCAATCTGCCGAATCCTATATGATCAGGCTGATTGACACCCCCCTGCTAGTGACCGATTGGCCGCAAATCTGCAGGGGGCGGCATTGCACAAGCAGTTCTGGTGAACTCAATGCAATACTCTTGTTATTCTGATATCTAAATCTCTGGACTAACATGGCTACTCCAATCAACGTGTGTATATATATATATATATATATATATATATATATATATACAGTAAATATATATATATATATACATATACAGTATACATATATATATATATATATATATATATATATATATGTCTATATAGGTGTACATATGTATTTATATGTGTATATATGTATTTATATACAGTATATGTACACCTATATAGACAGGATCCCTTTGCCGTACGGCTCTTTTGGTGAAATGCAAAAAGCAAAATTCTAGCACAATTGGGGGGGCGGAGCTAACCGTCAAGCTAGCAGGACGTGTTTAGAGAGAGCTCTGCATGTTATGCCATATAAACCGTTACATTTCATTAATACCAGGGTCTGATTAATCTTCAAAATATAATTTTTTGCACAGCTAAGGAGTGACCCTAAGAAACAAAGAAGATTTCTACTGAGGGATTGTATTAGGGGGTTCCTACGGATCGGCCCTTTTGTCTGGAGTGCAACACACACCTTGACCCGGAGGTCACCCTCAATCCTACCGACCTGTTCAGGGAACTTCTTGTGCCTTCACCACTGACCTCCGGAGGGTCAGGGCTCCGCTCCGGAGTAGCAGCTTGTTCAGGGAACTTATTGTGCCTTCACCACTGTGTTCAGGGAACTTCTTGTTCAGGGAACTTCTTGTGCCTTCACCACGGCCCCCATCTACTAGAACAGCTTCATTTGCCTCACCGGGTCAGACTTGGGCCCTGCTGGAAAACCCTAATCTAAGGCCCTCATATCTCAGATTCCACAATGTGCATCAGGGGATCCCCCCACCCTTCCATCTGCAGTTAAAACACACAAAACAAAACAGGAAAAACACAGACAGGGGGAGAGAGGAGAAGAAAGGGGGGGGGTAAGAAGGAAAAAATAAAGAGGTGCCGGTTTAAACACTAAACTGTTGGGAACTTGCAGCAGCCCTTCTCCTTACCGGAGCTTACTTGCTAGTACTGGTTACAAGACATTTACACACAAGGAAGGTTAAGGTACTGCTTTATTATTCTTTGTGGGCAACGGCCTGCCTTAATCCATCCTGACTTAACCCTTATAATTTCACAGAGGGGCCATCTCTTCACCCTTACCTTGCCAAACTCCCTCCTGGGGAGTACATGGGACATATGCATTAGCTATCTATTGCCATCTGTTTAGCCCCTAAGGACTTCCTGCTTCAGACACAGACACCTAGAATCTGACCCCCCCCCTTCCTGCTGTACGTGGTTGCAGCAGGTCATATCCAAATACCCTTCTCCGGGTTGGCCCAGTGGGGGCAAACTCCCTGGGGAGAGTGTGCATGAAAACTAGCCCTACATTTGTTTTTGCTGGATATTGGTTGACATAACTTCCTGGAGTACCTGAGCTCTGGGCCAAACTCCTAGCAAGATTATCTTTCGAAATCTATTGACATACTTTTTAATGTTTGAGGAGAGTATGCTGAATATGGCTGCCTAATCCAAGATTGACATCAGGGGAACTATGTCTTAATTCTCTCTATTTTCTTTGCATTCAAGTGTGGTTTTCCATTAAGCATATACTACATACACCTACTTGGTCCAGAATACTGTATAGAGCATGTCTCAAACTGCTAAACAGAGACCAAAACCTTCTCAACCACCCAAAAAGACAGTCACAGACCACTTTAAAGACCAGCCC
This sequence comes from Bombina bombina, assembly GCF_027579735.1. Lineage (NCBI taxonomy): Eukaryota > Metazoa > Chordata > Amphibia > Anura > Bombinatoridae > Bombina > Bombina bombina. The sequence goes on along the minus strand of NC_069501.1, from coordinate 187,384,105 downwards.
ATTTGCAAACCTCAATTATACAGAGAGTCTACTTCTGCAATGGACAGGAGCTATTCTGAAAGCAGCATGGATTCCCAGTCTCCTGCATCAGATGCTTTATCTGCAAATATTGTAGATGTTCTAACCAGACGTATGAACCTCCTTCAGGACACGCTAACTAAGGAAATTAAAGGCTCCACAGCAGAGCTTTGAAGGGACATTGCAGTGTTAGGGGAACGTACTGAAACCCTAGAACGTAAGCAAGAAGACCTGGCTGTAGATCAGGCCCATTTACTATCATATTCTCAGAGTTTGGCAACCCAGATCTCTGATTTGGAACTAAAGCTGGCCGACATGGAGGACAGATCCAGACGGAATAATTTGAGGTTCCGGGGGATACCGGAGGAGATTGGCTCCCAAGACCTGGAGTCCTTTGTCTTGGAATTCTGTAATGTCTTACTACCCTCCATAGATCCACCGGGCCTCATGTTAGACAGAGTCCACAGAGTGGCATGTCCTAGATCTGTTTCCCAGGACAAACCGAGGGATGTTCTCGCTAGGATCCATTTCTTCACCCATAAAGAGAAGATAATGAGAGAACTGACCAATAAGCCTCAACTTCAAGCTAAATTCCTTCAAATGTCAGTCTTCCCAGACTTCTCCAGCTACACCTTACAAAGAAGGGGAACCTTTAGAAACATCACTCAAATTTTGAGAACGGAAAACATCAGATACAGATGGGGTTACCCAACAAAACTGATAGTTTCAAAGAATGGAGAAACTCATATGATTATAGCCCCTCAGGAGGGTTTCGATCTGCTCAAAGAGTGGGGTCTTAGCTCATCCAAGCCCCGCCCAGGGGTCGACTATCTGAATCCTAAGAACCGGTCCGCGGCCCCAGATTTGGCCCCACAGCCACATCGACCTTTTATAGTGGTTGACTCCCTAAATACTAAAATTCGGTCTGTGGCCCCGGATTCAGCCCCACGGCCACAACGGCCCATCATATGAACATGGACATCTCTATCTTTTTTTATCTAAATATGGTATAATGGTTTCAACTTATACACTGTATATTCATCTATATTTCTTGCATATTATTACTACACTATGTTTGGATTTTAAATAAAAGAAAGGAGGGGGGGTGTTCTAACCCTAACCCTAACCTGAGGTTGTAAATTTAATTGGGGTACTTTACCCCTAGACTTTACCTATTCCTTCCTCAGTAGTTGGGGCTCGTGATTGCCCAACACTCCTGCAATTATTCACTGTAGATTGAGCTCCAATAGATACGCTCACGCCTAATGTTTAGTACTGTTTAAATAAATTCCTAAGAGTCGAGTGTATTAGCATGATATAAATCAGGAACACCATACTGAAAAAGAAAGGGGAAGGAAAATTTTCTCCTTTTTCTTTTTTTGTCTTCCCTATGTACATCTGAGAGACATTAGAGTTATCTTATAGGTCACATTCCCCCTTAGATAGTCAATCCTCTTATAGAGGTTGCTTACTTGTAACGCCCCCCCCCCCCCCCCACACACGCAAATTTAGTTTGTGTTATCCCCTTTTATGGGGACTGGAGAAGTCAGTCTAACTCCTAGATACACTTCTCCTTTTGGTGATCCATTTGTTCACCACTTTTGAGATACTGTTCCTACCTTAAGTAATCAAAACCAATTACTATTTGCTGAAATTTCACAGTTTGCATTGTATTTTTGCATTGTATGGTTTTCTTTTATGCTAATATTGTTTTTTTTTTCTTGTATATAATGTTTTAGGACATTAGAGGTTGGATTCCTTGTGGTTTCATTGATCATTGATTTGACTTTAGGTAACCTGAGACCCTTAGAAGTCATACTTCACTGTGCAGATCCAGGTGGGGTAAGTTAAGTGACTAAAACCTCTATCCTATCCTTTTCCACCCCCCCTTCCCCTCTTCCCCTAACCTCACAATGGAGACACTTCCCAACAACATTAGTTTTACAACTCTAAATGCTAAGGGACTTAATTCCCCAGAAAAGAGAAGCCTACTTACTAATTCTATGAAGGCTCTAAAGATACAAGTTATATTTCTACAAGAAACTCACTGGCTAGCATCATCCCAGAACCCATATAGAACCCCCGACTACCCTGTAGTGTTTACCGCCTCTTATTCTGAGAAGTCTAGAGGAGTAGCGATTGCCATTCATAAATCTATACACTTTGAATGTATACACGAAGAGAGAGACAATCAAGGGAGGTTTATGCTGCTTATCTGCAAATTAAATGGCCTCCTATTTACCCTGGTCAATATATATGTTCCGAACCAGTCACAGCCCAGTTTCTTGAAAGGGATACTATCTAAAGCTGAGCTTCACAAAGTCGGAACCATAGTTTTAGGAGGTGACTTCAATATGGTATGGGACCCATCGGTTGACAAGAAAGTTCCAAGGGGGAAAACAATTGACACATACACAATAAATACTGCTATCAAATTTCATCAGTACATAATTCAACACAATCTATATGACATTTGGAGGGCACTTCACCATAACGACAGAGACTACATTTACTTTTCCAAACCTCATAATTCCTACTCGAGACTGGACCATTTTTTCACAGACTCCTGGACTCTTTACAGAGTTATATACTCGCATATTAAGATCTGCTCATGGTCAGACCATGATATACTCACATTTACCCTCTCCACTGACTTAACTAAAATGTCTAGACCTAGTTGGAAACTTTCCAAACAGGTGCTCCAAGATAAGGCTTTAGGGCCTCCATTCAAAACTCTATAGTTGAGTTCCTCTGAATAAATGAAACTCCCTGTATGTCATCCCAAACAGTGTGGGCCACACTTAAAGCATACGTTAGAGGGATATGTAGCAGGAGGCAGGCAATGCTTATACGCCAGGCTGGTGCTCCTTTAGGTCTTTTAGTATCTGAATTAAGGTCCGCGGAACAAGCGATTAAAAATTCCCCATCCTTGCCTCTAGCAGATAAAATTAAGAAACTTAGGCCTAGATTTAGAGTTCGGCGTTAGCCGTGAAAACCAGCGTTAGAGGCTCCTAACGCGGGTTTCTTACGGACTCCGGTATTTAGAGTTTATTTACCGCCACTCCAAAATCACCTAACGCTCATATTTCTACCGACACCTCAGACCCAGTAGTAAACATATACCGACAAAAAAAAATTCAACAAATCATATTAAAAATATTACACAAAGTACACTTACACTCATACAAACACTACACTATGTTTATTTTTCATATTTAATAATTTTTCAGCAAAATACAAAGGATTAAAGTTGCGAGATCTCGGGTGTTTGAAAAAAAACAACACAAATCCATTTTCCCATTGACTTACATTGACACACGGGAAAAGACCCTCATATACCTACATCTAACTAATAACATTATCACAAAATACACTCATCTATGCATACAAACAATATACACCACATGACATACAACAATTATTTATTTATTACAAAAAGAACACGATTTATTTACTTTTTCACACAAGCTCATGACGTCACTCACTTTACGAGGAAAACCAGTCTTAGAAAAAAAAATTTGAAATATTTAGAGCCTCCATTGACTTCTATTGGGAAGACGTGCTCGTGCACGCGAAACCCTCATTTCCCTAACGCACGCAAATAGCGTAGACTGAAAAACTCAAAATACCAGCGCTAGAAAATACATGATTTCATGCGTTAGACCCAGCTATGATAAATAGATTAAGAAATGACTATTTCCCTATGGTGGATTTATGGATTTTAATTATTGAATATTCACAACACCATTAAATTGTTTCACACTTTTAGATTACATCAACTACAAATCCACATCACTAGTAACACATTATTATTTAAATAAAATTACATTTAAACTTTAAAAAAAATTCAGTAAACATTTCTGGATTCACAAACAGTACACAATGGGAAACACCTCTCATTTACCTTTATTATTGCATTTCAGTTATTCAACTCATATGCTTTCAGCAACTGCATATCTACATAGGCTTAACACATGATCACTCATGGATGCACATATATTACTTTTAACATTCACTCATACATGTGCATTCAAATGATGGGGGACAAACACATTACATTCTCTAGAGGAATCACAAAACACAACATATGGATTTTACTGTACTTTTAACATCATGATTTCATCACCAGAAACCATTAGGAATTACGTACAACAAGAACATCATTACACCAGATTACAGATGTCACTTTATGGGAAGGAACAACAATGCCAGACCGCTATATAGAAGTCAGCATATGTGGGACACAATCACAATATATACGTACATGTACATAACACGCATCACCCATCACGCAACCACAAAGCACACATTTAGATTTTATTCAGCACACAATAACAATGTAGCACAATACAACAACACAATGAGGATTTCACAACTACATAGACAGGTTAATAATATCATGACGTCATTAGAAGATTCAACCATACACAACACAGATTCACCACTGTACCGCCCCTTTAGGAACTTTAACACTCAATACTACAATACAACATATACGTAAACAACAGTTTGGAACAGCATTATTATTGAAATTTCAATGGGACAATTAAGAAATATTGTCATATCGCAAATCACTTATATATATAATACTACAGATGGCAGCAGGAAGTTATTCAGTATTAGTGCCATTTTTATGGGACGCATACAATATTGTCAGATCGCAAATCACTTATATATATAATACTACAGATGACAGCCGGAAGTTATTCAGTATTAGTGCCATTTGAATGGGATGCATACAATATTGACATCTCGGCAATCACTTATATATACAATACTACAGATGGCAGCCGGAAGTGCTTCAGTATTAGTGCCATTTGAATGGGACGCATACAATATTGACAGCTCGGCAATCACTTATATATACAATACTACAGATGGCAGACGGGAAGTTCGGAATTATTATTGCGATTTTAAAGGGACGCATACAATATTGACAGCTCGGCAATCACTTATATATACAATACTACAGATGACAGCCGGAAGTTCTTCAGTATTAGTGCCATTTGAAAGGGACGCATACAATATTGACAGCTCGGCAATCACTTATATATACAATACTACAGATGACAGGCGGGAATTTCAGAATTATTATTGTGATTTTAAAGGGACACATACAATATTGACAGCTCGGAAATCACTTATATATACAATACTACAGATGGCAGACGGGAATTTCGGAATTATTATTGCGATTTTAAAGGGACGCATACAATATTGACAGCTCAGCAATCACTTATATATACAATACTACAGATGGCAGACGGGAAGTTCGGAATTATTATTGCGATTTGAAAGGGACGCATACAATATTGACAGCTCGGCAATCACTTATATATACAATACTACAGATGGAGATGGGAAGTTCGGAATTATTATTGCGATTTTAAAGGGATGCATACAATATTCACATCTCGGCAATCACTTATATATACAATACTACAGATGGAGACGGGAAGTTCGGAATTATTATTGCGATTTTAAAGGGACGCATACAATATTGACAGCTCGGCAATCACTTATATATACAATACTACAGATGGCAGATGTTACTTTATCGTTTACAAACAATGTTGCAGCAACATTGATCGATCACATTCGATGCACATTATACACAACTATGCACTTTCATTCATGTTAGCCTGGACGTGTGCTTGTTACTATAAGATCGCGTTTAAGAAATATTGATTACGCATATGATCAAACATTACAAACATGCACTGTATGTGTGATATTTGACACTTTCACATTGAGATTCATTGGGTGAAAACAACATTTCATCCAAAAAAAAAAACGCCCACTGTGAAAGCATTCGCGCCGCTCACATACAAACAGGTGAATACAATCAGCAATCATTACAAACTCACTACCATTGGACTAATTGTACTATAAATCCCACAAACAACATGGCCAATGCATCACTTGTGATCCACATCAGATCAAGTGCATACCTTGTTACGCTGTTTTGAAAGATGGATGACGATGACATGGTAGACACTGCTGGTGCTGCTATTGGCGAACTAGCTGTTGGTCGAATCAGGCAGCCTCGGCGGCTCAGACCGAGACGAAGGGGTCGTCTGGTTCGAGGTCCTCGTGTCTACAGGGTGAGACCCACCTTGGAAAACATGAGTGACTTTGAGGTTTTTGATAAGTATCGGCTCGATCGCGAACAGCTCATTGGCCTTTACGAGCTTCTTAAACCTCATTTGGAGCCACGTATACAAATAAGGACTGCTGTTCCCGGCATGAGTAAGATGCTAAGTTGTCTTTACGTCCTGGCCTCCGGGAGTTTTCAATCTGGAGAACTGTACATGCATGGCCTGGCTCAAGGTACATTCTCTGTGGTGTTTGATAACTTTCTGGACGCCATGGTACGTATCAGTAAGCAATACATAGGATTCCCACAGAATGATGGTGATTGGAGGCGCCTGAAGCGGGAATTCTTTGATATTGCTCAATTGCCCAATGTCTTGGGAGCCATAGATTGTACCCACATTGCGCTGCGTGCTCCAATTGATGACTTGCCCTTCAGAAATCGCAAACTTTTTCATAGCCTCAACATGCAGTATGTTTGTGACGCACGGATGAGGATTATGCATGTGTGTGCGAATTTTGCAGGTGCTTGTCATGATGCCCGCATCCTCTCTCTGTCATCCCTGTGGAGACAGTTTGAGGAAAGACAAATGCCCCCTGGTTATCTCGTTGGTGAGTATTTGTGCACAACATGTTTAATTAGTTTGACAATTGCCACTGTAGTTTTAAAATGTTAGCGTCATGTTCATCTATAGGATGCAATTTAACCATTTTTTATTTACCAACGCTAATGTTTACTTTTATTTAAATGCAGATATGTAGCATGTCATACCTTAAATGCTCAGAGAATGCAATGTAACCATGTATTTAGCATTTTACACAATTTATTTTTTAGGAGAAATACGCATATGTAGCATGTCTTAGCTGAAATGGGAAGATATTAGCTCATGCAATTTAACCATGTCATTGTCTCTTTCGGCTAATGTCTACTTTTAGTTCAATGCAGATATGTAGCATGTCTTACCTTAAATGCTCAGATAGAGAATGCAATGTAACCATGTAGTTTGCATTTTACACAAGGTTTGGTTTAGTAGAAATACGCATATGTAGCATGTCTTAGCTGAAATGGGAAGATATTAGCTCATGCAATGTAACCATGTCATTGTCTCTTTCCGCTAATGTGTACTTTTAGTTCAATGCAGATATGTAGCATGTCTTACCTTAAGTGCTCAGATAGAGAATGCAATGTAACCATGTAGTTAGCATTTTACACAAGGTTTGGTTTAGGAGAAATACGCATATGTAGCATGTCTTAGCTGAAATGGGAAGATATTAGCTCATGCAATTTAACCATGTCATTGTCTCTTTCCGCTAATGTGTACTTTTAGTTCAATGCAGATATGTAGCATGTCTTACCTTAAGTGCTCAGATAGAGAATGCAATGTAACCATGTAGTTAGCATTTTACACAAGGTTTGGTTTAGGAGAAATACGCATATGTAGCATGTCTTAGCTGAAATGGGAAGATATTAGCTCATGCAATTTAACCATGTCATTGTCTCTTTCCGCTAATGTGTACTTTTAGTTCAATGCAGATATGTAGCATGTCTTACCTTAAGTGCTCAGATAGAGAATGCAATGTAACCATGTAGTTAGCATTTTACACAAGGTTTGGTTTAGGAGAAATACGCATATGTAGCATGTCTTAGCTGAAATGGCAAGATACAGAATAATATAGAACTTTTTTTTTGGATGTTTCTGAAAAAACTTTTAATATGGATTATCGTGTCCAAAAAATTATTTCTAAAACAATATACTATTTTAAGGATTCTGTTTGAATTATGTTCTGTTCATAATTTATAGGTGATTCTGGGTACATGAGCCGGCCTTGGCTCATTACCCCCTTGGGTAGCCCGACTGATGTGTCTGAGGAGCGCTACAATAGGGCTCATAAGAGAACCAGGGCGGTGGTTGAAAGGATGTTCGGGCTCCTGAAGATGAGATTCAGGTGCCTGGACCGTTCTGGAGGAGCACTCCAGTACAACCCAAAGAAGGTGGCTAAGATCGTTGTACCCTGTAGCGTCCTGCATAATATTGCACAGCGGGCTGGGATGCTGCAGGCCGTCATGGTGGACAGAGACCTCCTCAGAGATGAGGAGGATGATCCTGTTCTAGAGGGGGAATTCCAGGACGAGGGACTCGATGTCAGAGCAGACGTCATCAACCGCCACTTTAGACGGTAAAGAATAGAAGTTAGACTGGAGTATTTTCAATAGATGTGAACTCTAGGGAAATGACAAGTAGAGAATTGTGCAAACATGTTAGTATTGATCAAATGTTAAAAATATTTTTAATTTATTAATATAGGTGATGCTCTGGGCATTGGGTCCTGTAGCGAGTCTTTGCCACCTGGTTTTTAAAGAGGACATCAGATGGTAAGTAGAAATGTATGGACTGTTGCTGGCATGAATTGTACACAAATACATCATATGGCATACATTTTCAAAAATAGAATTTAGTTTACACATTACTTAAAATGTACATACTCAGAAAGGGATCCTCTAGAATGACTATGGTTCAATGTCACACATTAGAGGTTTGTTGTGATCAATATGACTCATCTTCACACTTGATAGAAAATAACACAAGTTGATACACACGCTTAGTAAGCTAGTGACAGAAATTTATTATGAAATGGGGGGTGGGAGAGGGGTACAGAACTGATTCACACACTTGTATGAATTTTATTAAAAATATCTAAAGACTGAAAGGGAACAATTAGAAGCCTGACAGTGAAGATTGCCCAGACTGACATTGGGGAAAAAGCCAAGATTGAAATTGAAGTATACCAATGGGATCATGTCTGGCATTATCTTTCAATTCTGCTGACCTTGAAAACCATACAAAGACATGTTCACATGGTAAGTGAAAACTATTTGATAGAATAAGGCTGTGGAGACATCCTATTGGAGACACTTAGATGATTTTCTAATTTGTAGATGGTATTTCCCAGTCCTCTATTTAATGAACTGATGAATAAGACACCTATTGAAGATCAACTGTTTACCCCTGAATTGACTTTCAAAGACCATGCATTGTCCAGGTTGGTGTACCAATGCATGTTAGTGAAGACTGTTGAATATTAGTAGCTTACATACATTAGTCATATTTAGTTCTAAATTATATATTTAGGGATCACAATCAGACACTTAGATGATTTTACTTTTTTAGATGGTATTTCCCAGTCCTCTATTTAATGAACTGATGAATAAGACACCTATTGAAGATCAACTGTTTACCCCTGAATTGACTTTCAAAGACCATGCATTGTCCAGGTTGGTGTACCAATGCATGCTAGTGAAGACTGTTGAATATTAGTAGCTTACATACATTAGTCATGTTTAGTTCTAAATTATATATTTAGGGATCACAATCAGACACTTAGATGATTTTACTTTTTTAGATGGTATTTCCCAGTCCTCTATTTAATGAACTGATGAATAAGACACCTATTGAAGATCAACTGTTTACCCCTGAATTGACTTTCAAAGACCATGCATTATCCAGGTTGGTGCATGCTAGTTAAGAATCACATGAAGAATGTTGATTATTGTTAGCTTACATACATTAGTCATACTTATTTCATCATTAGATATTTAGGGATCACAATCCGAAAAAGGAATACATATTATAGTTGATATAGAGGTATTTGAATGGACATTAAATATTACATTTATGTTCAGCATACATATATTGTTGAAATGTGATATACATTATTATGTATAATTAGAAATTTGGATATTTAAATAGAATTTTGATTCAACAATATAATGGTGTATGTTTTTTTTTTTTTTAAATCAATTTAATAATTATCTTTCAAAAATGTTGAACAAAGTTAGAGCATAGACACAAGATGATTTTAAATGTATTTTATGAATATTTGACAACGTGTGTATTAACTTTGTTCCATTTTGTTATTTGTCATTTCAGATTGGCATCTGATGACTTCCAGGAATATTTTTATTTTTTCGATAAACTTTTATTTTTTAATTTTTACATGTTAATAATAAACATTTTATTATTAAATACATTCTTTTAAACAGATTATACTAAATATCAATATAATCTGTCAATAAATAAAAGTTGGACTCCCATGACTGGTAGTTGGCTATTTGACAAGCACATGCATAAGATCAAATAATGCATTAATATTAGAAAATCAACTGATTCCGAGAATATTACATTAAAATATCTTTTATAACATTAATTGGGGAGTGAGATCCTTCGATGCTTTTCTTTTGAAAATGTAGATATTAAATTAATTTTGGATATGTATTCAAAAGTTTTTTATTTTAACTTTTAAGAAGGTGAAGTGGTTCAATTACATTAAAGTGACAGTGTTGTTGAATGTAAAATTAATTTTATAAGATCTTGTATCTTCCTTAGGTATCTCAAAACATTATTTTCTAAATTCTTTTAATTTTTACTTTTATAAATGGTAGGTCATTTAACTTGATATTTTTCACAAGCTAGTTATTGGATGCCAGGTTAATCTATGTAATTTTCTAGTGGAGTCATTTAACTATACTTAGTAATATTATGTATTTTTTAAAATCTTACCTCTTGGGTTAGACATCAAATATCTATATAGAATTTTAAGTCCCCTTTAGTTTATTTTGTCAATGTTAAATCAACATTCCAAATGTTTGGGTCCTTAAAGGGACATTCACAAAGTATATTGTGTATAGATTTTGAAAAATATCATACAAGAATTTAAACATATTTATAAAGTAATATAGAATTACATTCAGTCTTTAAAAATACTTTTCAAAAAATACATCAATGCACATATCTTAGTCAATTACATAAGGCATCTATATGCAAACAACAATCAGCATCAAAATAGCCTATGTAGAGATGTATTTAATCCAAGAATATATATAATTACAATATAATGATTGAATAACAAAACATATTAAGTTGGTCAAATATTAGAATATTATACAAAATGCATACATAACATATAGCTTAATGTCCCTCTAAGCTGAAGGCTCCAAAATACCTCCTTTAATAAATATTTCAGTCAGTGTGTAAAACAATCTAGAAGTTAATCTAAATTTGCTTTACTCATATGTTAGACTAATTTAGCAAAAGGAAGGTGCCTAGGTTTATGATATTTTAAGCATTATTGTGAAATGTTTCTTTAAAGGGACATGAACTAAAAATATACTTAAAGGTAGACAGTTAAAAAATTAATGATTTATACATTCAGAATGAGTATTCTATTTTAAGCAACTTTAAAAATTGTCTTGTATTATGAATGCTCCTTGTGATGTTGCTATCATTACTTTAAAATAAAGGCATTAAAAAGATAATTTATTTGCTTCAGTACTCTGGACAGAACTTGCTTGTTTTGTTTGGAATAATTGATCCAACAATCGTCAAGGACAACCCAGGTTTTTTTTAAACAATTGTCCGTAATATAAAATATCATTATTGATTTGCAAAGAAACATAACAAGATAACTGTTAACATTTGATAATCGGATTAAATAATAAAGTTGATTAACATTTCATGCTCAATCACCAATGCTAAATTTGTTTGGACAGTGTCCCTTTAAGAGCTTTAAATAGTGTATTTACTTATCTTCCTATCTTGACATACTTTGCTTGAAAAGCATATCGAGATCGGCTCAGTAGATGAAGATTGGTGGATGCACAGAGATGCCTTATGTGATTGGCTCAACCATGTGCATTGAAATTTCTTCTGTTGAGGATATCTAAATAATAAGATAAATTTATTTACATTTTAAAGTCTAAACAATCTTCTATCTCTACAGATCATTTGATACAATTGTTTGTTTGTAATGTATATTTAAAACTAAAGACGCCATTGCACAATAACATATATGAGCACTTCAGAGAAATACAAGCTCGAGGTTTATTTGCTAATAACAAACAAACATGTAGTTTAACATTTATAAACAGATTATCAAAGTTACTGACATTCTAACCGGAATTTGAACATTAAGAAATATTGCGTGGGAAACGCATCTTGAAACACCAGATTAGCATCTTTAAACATTAGAGTTTAATGTCACGCAATAGCACACAATCAATGTGCATTATAAATACATTTAATAGAGCAATGTCAATAATTCTCAATAAGTCAACAAATTTATTTAAAGAACAATAAAGACAAACAATATTAAATGTGTATTTGTATTAAAGAAACAGACCGTTATTAAACCGAGAAATGTATACAACATTTAATAATGTGACAGTATTAGATTTTAAAGAGTATTTAATTATTAATATTTAACGGATCACGGATATTAAATCTGCGTCACACATATCCGCATGACAGGCCCATGAGTTACAAATAAGTCTACATGAAAAATTAAGTAACAGCACCACCAAGCGGTATGTGTAAGGAAGTTACTAAGATATGAAACATTAAGGAACGGCCAATCAGAGTTCATCACACAAACACAACTTGAGTCAGGATGGTCTCACAGACATTCTAACAATATTTCAAACTTTTATCCAATCAGATGTACAGATAACTTGTCCCATGGTGCATCTCATGTTTACTTCACCATATAAAAGTCCATTACACGTTGCCATCTTTGTCAGTTCTCTAATGCCTGCAGGCAGTATATATATTGATATATTTATATATTATTATCAAACCGAGCAGGCATGTCAGTTCCCAGGTTCACCAAGGAGGAGAGCGCTGCACTGGTCCACGCCGTCAAGGACTTTTATCCCCAGCTGTTTGGGAACAAGAGGAGTTCGACAGATGCGCCTGTTAAGAAGGCCCTCTGGGAGTCTATCACCAATGCGGTTAGATTGGTGTGTGACGTCCAGAGGACCCAGGATCAGATCATGAGGAGATTCGGAGATATGAGGTTGCGTTTATCCAAAAAAGTCAACCTCATAAGGGACTGGGTACAAGCCCGTAAAAGAGGTGGCAAAAGAGAGGCCCCGCGGAAACTGTACCTACTCCCTTATGAGGTGACTTTATGCGAGCTCCTCAATCTCCGGGTCCCCAAAAGATTTCGATCCTCGCCATCCTCGGCCTCCTCTTCTTCCCTCCCAGCTGCGGGATCTGAAAGTCCTGACGCGGGGGACAGGGCAGATGCTTCTCCGTCCGGTGGCCTGGGAGGAGCTGATAGAGAATCTGAACCAGGTAACTATCCAACTTCATATAATATCTTAATATTTGTTATTTTTATCCAAATATGTGTATATAGTCAGATACTAAACCTATACAGATCTCACAACATACACTACATATGATGTTTAGATATCTGATTTTAGATTAGTGACACATGAAATAGGAATGATGTTTCTTGCGCTCTACAGAATATGCGTCACAGAGCGGAAATGTAATTTCTCATCCACGTTAACATGGCTTTGCTGTAAGTGGCATTGCTTTATACATGTTGTTCAAATGACGGATGCGTAATTCCGCTTGGAATCATTGCGCAATGATCGCGAAAATGGAATTTCTCATCCACGTTAACATGGCTTTGCTGTAAGTGGCATTGCTTTATACATGTTGTTCAAATGACGCATGCGTAATTCCGCTTGGAATCATTGCGCAATGATCGTGAAAATGGAATTTCTCATCCACGTTAACATGGCTTTGCTGTAAGTGGCATTGCTTTATACATGTTGTTCAAATGACGGATGCGTAATTCCGCTTGGAATCATTGCGCAATGATCGCGAAAATGTAATTTCTCATCCACGTTAACATGGCTTTGCTGTAAGTGGCATTGCTTTACACATGTTGGTCAAAATTAAATGTGAATTATTATATTAGTGAAGAATACAGTATTCTTATTTTCAATATTATAGCTAATAAAAAACGAAGAATACAAATAAATTATAACATATGGCCATCAATTGATGATTATGAAATAACAACAAAAAATTATTAAAGATACAGTAAACAACACAACTGATTGAAAATAAGAGTCCAGGATATATTTATCATTAATTTAATTGAGGAAACAATTAACTCATGGGACTACCAAAGGATTAATATTTTTAAATTGATTTGTTAATAATGTAAAGTTTTTAAACATGGCATGATTAGTATTAATGATATGCAATCCTCATTTAATATATTACAGATATGGATGTGGCTGCTGGATCCTCAAGCCAGGGCTTGTCACAGTATGGTATGTCTCTTTTTAATTGACATTTGTCTTAGACACATGGACAGAACATTACATACTAAATCCACATTGTTCAATATTTATATGTAATGTCCCTTTAATAGATGTAAATTTAAATAATTCTTCGGATATACTTAAATAACATATTAGATTTGAATTGCATGCTCAATACCATTCATTACATCAACATATGGAGTAGAGAATTCATTAACAACAACATTGTCGAATCAATTTAATTTTAGATTAAAGGGATACTGAGCTACAATTATTAATGTTATCATTCAGATACAGTATGCAATATTAATAAACATAAAAATATAATACTATCATCATATGTGACATATTCTATTGCTAAATGTATTTTAAAATCAAGAATGTACATTTATCTGCATCTAAATTTTGGTTGACCAACCTGGGTTTTTATTGATGATTGGTGGATACCTTCAACAAACAATATTTATTGAATCCAATATTGCTTATCTGCATTTAAAATTAAAATTTAGCAACATTCTAATTATAATAGGAGTCAATGTTAAATCATTTTGAACAGTTTGAACATAGAAATCAATGATTTAAATTAATCATGTCAGTGTCCCTTTAAGACAAAATAGATTAATTCATCTTTACATTCTTTGGATTAAACAATATTGATATATAATTCACATATTCACTGTTGGAGTTACTTTATAGATATCTGCATACTCTAACAGCACCATGATTACATATTTGTAATAATCAATTTTGTTTTGTATTGTGATAAATATGTGTTGTGTCCTAAACAAGATTACTGTACATTGCACAAATGGCTCGATGCAACACATGTGTTTGTTTAGATTTGTCAACAGATGCTCTTCAAAATGTGGTTTGTGTGTATTCTTTTAAGAACATTGATCAATGGGTATATTTAGATATGCAATAGCATCGTATGAGATGATTTTGATGTCTAATATAGTCTGACATTAAACATATGTTCAATACAGAATTTTTAACAGAATCCCCTTGATTCAATCAAGCATTTTCTGGTTTAATGACTGCTCTATTCTTCACATTTTAAAGTTGATTAATGTTAAAATTCGAGACAGATGTGATTTAGTGATATCCCAAATGTGTTTCATAATATATATCTATATCATTCATAGAGAGAGTTGGTGTGGTGAGCCCACAGGAATCCAGCAGTGACATAGAGCCGCCTTTGCGGTCTCCTGGTAAGTCCATTGACTCATTTATATGTAATTGAAGGTGTATTGGTAATCAATATTATGAGCATGGTTCTGATGAAGCATAACATTTTAAAAAAACATATAATTTTCTCTTCTGATTATATCTTAATTTTCTTTTAATATTGAACGATTAATATTTTCAACTTTATTAGTCTCCACATTTGTTATTCAGAAGATGTATAACATATGTTTGTTTCCATGTTCTTTTTTGACAACAGTCATCAAGTGATACACACATGAGAAATCTTAAATGTTCTATGTACTATGCTTTTATGATTTTTACATTAATCCAAACAATACATTGAAAATATGAATCATTGAGAATAACAAATATAATGTAATTTGTATGCTCCATCAAAATGATGTAAATCATAACTTTGGGTGTGTATATCTTTAATGCAACATTGATGTGTGTCTTTGACCAACAGTAACATATGTTATAATATCTGTTGTTAACGTGTACACAACATGTTATGTTTTACAGAGATTGATTTAACATATGTGACGGAGGAGGAAGAGGCTGCCTTGGAGTCTAATGGTATGTGAAATATATCTATCATGTTTCCAACATGTTTGTTTATTTGAAATAATTTAATTGAAGACATTCAAAGTCTACAGCTTTTGCACTTTAAAAAGGAATATTATTTGTCTGTTCAAATACACTACTGCCCCCTTTCTATATCAGGCAGCATGAAAAATTTAGAATAGAAAATATTTAAAATTCATGACATCATTATGTCACATGCATATTCCAGGCCAAAACACAATAATAATGTTATAATTGTACAGACAGTCATTGATATTCATCTGAGTGCCTATATACATACCATATCCTCATTTCAGAATTGTTTACAAATTCAAACACACTTCGAAGTATATTGAAAACATAATCAATTTGAAATGCGTTGATTTGATGTCAGGATGTATGAGATGTTAATATATGTTTTTTAAATTTTCAGATGGATCCACCACTTCTGGTCATCTGGTTTCCGCCCCTGCCCAGTCCCCTGCACAGTCACAGACCCCTCCCCATGCACAGACCCCTGACCATGCCCAGACCCCTGCACAGACCCAGACCCCTGCCCATGACCAGACTCCTGCCCATGCCCAGACCCCTGCCGGCCCTTACCATTTTTCATTTCCTGTCCCTCCCAAAAAATGCCCCTACACCCCCCTTCGCCGCTCTCCCCGTATTATGGCCCGTACAGCTGCCCAGACCCAAACTCCCCACTCCCCAGCTGTACGGCCTACCCCGGAGCGGCAGCTCACCCCTCCCCAAGCCATTAACATCCCTCCCCAAGCCACTCCCATCCCTCCCCAAGCCAATCCCATCCCTCCCCCCTGTCTCAACCTTCATTGTCCTGGGTGTCGGATTGTCCTTCCCAGGCACAGCTGTAAGTATCATTCAAAATACACGTTATAAGATACTTAAAGGTACAGTGCAGTTAAATATTTTCAATTGTGATTCCAATCCAGCATGCAATGTTAATCAAATTTATAATTTACTACTCTTATGAATTATTCTTCATTCTCTTGATATCTTTATTGAAACAAAGAAATGCCTATAATTAGTTTAAACAATAAAAAAATTCTGGCCATCATTTCTTTATTGTTGGATGAATGTATCCATCAACCAGCAGGGACAAACAAAGTTGATAAACAAATATTGGCTTCCCTAAAAAGCAACATTCTTGCATTCAAAATCTAGCTATAGAATTCAAACATTTAATGAATATGTGTAAGTTTTAAAGATTTGTAATGTCATGCTCTATCTGAATCAGTCCATTAAATATTTAGGTTCAGTGTCCCTTTAATTGGATATCACTACATATACCAATCACCACTACTTGGATCCAACAATTAATGTACAAATGTTCATACATTATCTCTTGTCTAACCCAGTGTGAATGTAATTTCTTCAGGTTGCTATGTTTACACAGCTTGTCCTCAATGCCAAAATGTTTAAGGATAGGTGTGCCTACCACAGTATAATTTAAATATTTAAATTGCTAATGTAAGTACAATGTAAATCCTTTAACAAGATTTGATACACTCAAGCTGTATAAGTGGATCATCTAAAACCAATTAAAGGGGACAACATGTTTGAGTAAAATGTCCCTTTAATGATTTCTGTCTGTCTGAATAACCTAATTCATGTGTAAAGAATAAATGTAAACTAATTGATGTAAAGAATTATTTGTCTTTATGATGACAATGTATGTTGTAAAATGTTTTCGTCTGTTGTGTAATTATCCATAATATTTAATGTATTCTTTATTTTAGGCTGTGACTCAGCATGGCTCATGCTAGAAGGTATAGCAAGAGTAGAGCAGGCCGTGTTGAGGAACGCAGCTGTCCTGAGAGGGATGAACGACACCATGCAGGCCCAGCTCCGGGTTCAGGACTTGACTCTGCGTGCAATTATGAGATTAAGTTCAAGGCCTGAATCTGGAGCTGGACATGCACAGGACGATGAAGAGGATGACCAGTAAGTGGAGGATCTGGAGATGCTCCATGGTGGCAGATAAGAATCCTCCGTCCACATGTTGATTTTGTTGTTTTATTGTTGCCATTTGGCCTTTTGAAAAGTTTATTGTTGTGCCTGTTGCACTCTTTTACCTTGTCATATGTCTCCAATGGGGCTATGCTGGCCCTTGGCAACTCTCTTCATGGACTGTGATGCACTGTGTTACCTTGTCATATGTCTCCAATGGGGCTATGGTGGCCCTTGGCAACTCTCTTCATGGACTGTGATGCACTGTGTTACCTTGTCATATGTCTCCAATGGGGCTATGCTGGCCCTTGGCAACTCTCTTCATGGACTGTGATGCACTGTGTTACCTTGTCATATGTCTCCAATGGGGCTATGCTGGCCCTTGGCAACTCTCTTCATGGACTGTGATGCACTGTGTTACCTTGTCATATGTCTCCAATGGGGCTATGCTGGCCCTTGGCAACTCTCTTCATGGACTGTGATGCAATGTGTTACCTTGTCATATGTCTCCAATGGGGCTATGGTGGCCCTTGGCAACTCTCTTCATGGACTGTGATGCACTGTGTTACCTTGTCATATGTATCCAATGGGGCTATGGTGGCCCTTGGCAACTCTCTTCATGGACTGTGATGCACTGTGTTACCTTGTCATATGTCTCCAATGGGGCTATGCTGGCCCTTGGCAACTCTCTTCATGGACTGTGATGCACTGTGTTACCTTGTCATATGGCTCATATATTCCTTATTTTTACAAGATTATTTATAAACGTTGTGTATGTTTTCTTACATACTAATAAAATACATTTTATTGCACGAATCTTTGTCCTGATTCTTCATGTTATTTTTTTAAAGCTCTAGTTTATGTTGTTGATCCTTAAAGGGACCTACCAAAAATATTTTTAATAATAAAATCATATATGTAAGACAATTGTAAATGACTTTAAGATTAACATCTCCAATGTAATCTTATTATTTGTCTTTATATATTTTTCTCTTAGCTTTATCATTGCATGATTATGATTAGCATAGTAATTGTTTTATATATGTATATATAGATTGTTATTTGTGTATATATGTATATTTCAATGTTCAGATCCATGTGTGTATTTAGAAACTCTGCATGAATTGATGCACCTTTACCAAATGATCTGAGTATTGATACAATGATATAATCCCTGTAAAGTGTTCATTTTATTGAAATAGTATTGTCTATGTGTATGCTCTTTTTAAAAACAAAATCATGTCCCTTTAAGTGATGGTGAGCACAATTGTTAATGAATGTATTTCCATTTCTAAAGCGTTTTTGTCCTTTTTACATGAACAAGGACATATAATCTTATTAATAAACAATCTTATTGTAATGTTGACAGCACATGTATTTCATTTTCTATTCTATCTTATTGTAAAAGTGTAACCAAATAAATCTCTGTGTGTAATGCAAATAATTTAGATGAATATTTGTTAACAAATATGTTAACAAAATACTTCTCCTCCTATATATGGTTATAGGTAGGCTGACAATAATTAAACTTGAATAAATGACACGTTTAATCAATCCATGTATAACTATTGTTATTCCACAACAATCCAAACATATCTTAAAACATCAATGGCATATGTATTTCTCATGTGTATCTTTTAAATGTTAAAGATATACACCATAGCTATAGTTCAAGGGACAGTCAAGTCCGAAAAGATGATTCATGATTTGGTGACATTCCTAGATAGCAATCTAGACACATACTAGTTCCTAAAATATAAATACGTTTCTTAGTGATATGCCAAGATGTCACTGAGTCCTTGTATTGGCTGCGGTTTTTCAGTGATGTCGGATGCGCCATGTTGCTTAAGACGTCACCTGCCAGGCTGTCCAATGATTCCTTGTATTGACTGACGTTCTTACGTGATCAAGAATGTGCCTTTTATTGGATTGCGTTTTGACGCGATCAAGGATGCGCCTTTTTTTTGGGCGTTCTTACGTGATCAATAATGTGCCTTTCATTGGATGGCGTTCTTACGTGATCAAGGAAGCGCCATGTTAAGACGTCACATGCAAAGGTAAAAAAACGTCTGATTGGATTACGTAGTCCTGCAATATTTGTGCACGTTAAAAACGTTTGTGACTGCAGCCAATTTTAAAAACCTTGCGAATATGTATTATTTGCATCATGTTACATTGTTGACCCGTAGCTGATAAAGACCAACACATTCTCTTTTTCTGGATGTCTGGTTGAATAAACAAACGAAAGCAAAATGTTTTCATGCATATGATATTTCGAGGCAAGTGCAAATCTGTATAGTCCATGTTTAATATGTTTGTCAACAATGTTCCTTTTTCTGAAAAATTACTGTTGTGTTTAATGTTGAACATATCTAATTAATAAATATGCGCTATTGTGTTTGAATAAAGTAATCAATATGCATTTATATTTATCATATGCTAAATATATGATGCCGACTTCTTCTAAATGTAATTTCGTTGTATATTTTATTAAAGGTTCATTAGATACTCACATTATAAATCAAAAGCTTTGATTTTGTCTCTAGTTAGATAGTCCATTGTTTAACCAATACGTTTATTTTTTCTTCTGTTCTACGAAAATGTAAGTCATTTTCTGACTCCTCGCAAAGCCTCTGAGTTTCATGTGAGTACCATCTCCAGCTTTCTCCTGTTTGTGTAAAGGGTCTTTTCATATGTTAATGATGGGGTATTGTCTTGTTTTACGTTTGTAATGGGGGTTCATCTATATTTTCAATATAGCTAACCCTATTTTATTTGAAAGTGTTTGAAGCTTTGTAATATTGATATCAGTATATGTTAATCTTGTTGTTTGTAGTAGTGTCTATTACATACAGTTCTGTTAAAAATATAGTATACTGTCCCTTGAATGCAAATGTTGTTTTTTGTATCGTGTATGAGTTCCACATTGTTTAATCTTCAAATATATTATTGTTAGCATATTTTCACCCCCCCCCCACTCCTAAAAGGACTTTAAACCATATTCATTGTTCAAACAAATGTCTTTACAATAAAATATTAACACAATAATGTCTCTTTAAGAAAATAGACTTTATTTAACACGTCAATATAAATGTGATTTCAATATTTATTTTTTCACAAAGTACATGTAGATATACCAACAAGCTTCAAATATGTGTTAGCATATGTAATTTTGTTAAAGGGACAGTTTCGAAAACAAATAATGTTTTTCATTATTATAAAAGTCAATTATGTAATATCAATGATATCAAATGTTTCTCAACAATTGATCATTTGTCTGGGTTTATTTAAATTTGCTAGCTAAACCTATGAGGTTCGTGTGCTCATTTCTTCGAGCTTGAAGAGTGCTTGTAATCATTATACAATTTGACCACTAGAGGGCATTTGGATAGCATTTGTATATGTAAAACCTTGTGCTCATACAGCATATTATTGACCATGTATTGATCATTGATATCTAAAATGTTGTTATGTCTGAACAACAAATAAGTGGTCATTTTTCATAGTCATAGATACAAGGGTAAGCACATAAGTCACACGTATTTCTCCATGTTTTGTTGTTTACAACTTGATAATGCGTAATACAGTGTTTTCTTTGTAATCAATAATTTTCAGACTGTCCCTTTAAGCTGTGTTATTGGCATTCAAACAGTAATATGCCATCATGGATAATTGTAATGGTAATTTTGTTTGTGATTCGGGAAACAGTTTGGACATCACATCACAGAAACCAATCAATATCATGAACAAGGATAGGTATGTGATGATGTGGTTTTCACACACTTATAACCCACACTCTGCAAACAATCTGCCTCCATGGACCCGGTCCCATAGAAGTCGATTATATACAGAGTGTGGTCCACAAGTGTATGAAAACCACATCATCACATACCTATCCATTACACATAAAATTAAAAAAACCAGTAAAGATGAAAACAAATACTTACTTCCTCTTCCTTCCCCTCTTCCCACGGGGCTGAGGCTCTGGGAGAGGCAACTGCCGACTCCGAAGAGTTCTCCTTGGAGCTGTTGTGGGAAGAGTGGAAGGAAGAGTACTGGGACGACCAAGGTGAGGAGGAGAAGATGGCTGAGGAGGAGAAGATGGCTGAGGAGGAGAAGATGGCTGAGGAGGAGAAGATGGCTGAGGAGGAGTAGATGGGCCGGCAGGAGTAGATGGCCCGGCAGGAGTAGATGGCCCGGCAGGAGGAGATGGGCCGGCAGGAGGAGATGGGCCGGCAGGAGGAGATGGCCCAGCAGCAAGAGGCCCAGCAGCAAGAGGCCCAGCAGCAAGAGGCAGACCAGGAGGTAGACCAGCATGCGCCTCCCGGAAAAAATTGAACATTTCTTGGTGAAGCTGAAATATTCTGTTTTGTCCTTCTTCGATTCGATTGAGTATGGTGATGATTTGGTTTTGTCCTTGAATAATTTGATTTTGGCCATCAAGTATTCTATTGCGTCCTTTGATATTTTCTATCCGGGAGGTACGCATCTGGTCTATGTAGTCCAGTAGAACCCGCACCTTCGCTATTTCCTCTTGTTGTGCTTGTTGTTGTACCCGTGCACGGCGGGGTGCCCGTGCACGGTGGTGTGCGGGTCCTTGAGGGGCCTCGGGTTCCGCGGGATCCTCCTCTGCTTCCGGGGCCTCTTCATCATCTCCCGTGCGCTCTTCGTCACGGGGGGCCTCTTCCCTCCGAAGTGGAAATTCCTCCCCACCACTCTCATCCCGGGGAGATGCATGAGGCTGTGTTTCCTGTGCTGCCTCCTCCCGAGACTCTGTATATTAAAAAAAAAAAAAAGAAAAATGTATATATTAGCATATTAGAAAATCAAGCTTTAAATGACTTAGCTTACGATACAATTACAAATGCAGAATCATTAATCCACTTAGAAATCTAACAAACAATCAATACGATTTCAGCTTTTTCATAAACCGTGTTTGTGATATCTGGTCAATGTGAATGTTTTAGCGTTTGTTTTCAGTCTGTTTAAATGCACACCTAACCTATAGCCTAGATACTGATGTAACCGCAAAGTAATTGAATGCGTGTAAACAACGTTATAGCATTAATCGGATCCTTAACACATGAAACACAATGTTTTATCTTTCATGATTTAGAAGCATACATTTTTTATCAACTTTCGAATGTACTTTTCTTATCTAATTAGCTTAATTCTCTGGATATTCTTTGCTGAAAAGCATATCTAAATATGCTTAGAAGATGCTGATTGTTAGCTGAATATAGCTGCCTTCTGTGATTGTTTCACCGTGTGCATGGCTATTTCTTCCTTAAAATATATCTCAAGAAGGATTCAAATTAGGTAATTTAAGTACATTTGAATGTTTTGTCAAATTGTATTCGCTACCTCAATCATGAAAGTAAATGTTTGCGTATAGTGTCCATTGAAATACATTCGTATGTGAAATTATTGTTCAATGAGCTTACCGTCAGATGAGAGTGGCAGGTTCCCGGTATCAATTCCTCCGATACCGACTACTTCCACCTCGGAGATGCTGGGCCGCAACATTTCCTCCCATCGGCAGTACTCGATTTCAAGGGCAGGTCCGCCACCGGTTCCTGCGGCATGTCGTGCCTCCAGACCTAACTTTTTTTTGAGTTCCAGTTTACAGTCCCGGTAGCGATGTTTGATCGAATCCATATCTCGGTTCCGGCCACCCACTGCATTGACTGCATTCCTGATCTCATTCCAGAGCCTCCTCCTGTCAGTCGGGGTTGTCTTTTGGTGCTGCAGCCTCCTATGCCTGGCCATATAGGCCTCTACGAGGGCCTCCTTCTCCTCCATCGAAAACCTCGCCTCCCTAGTCGCCTTGGCCTTCCCCTGTGATGATGCCCTCTGTTTCCCGGACTGTGAAGCCCTACTCTGACCGCCACTGGGCCCAGCCACTTGGTCATCTTGAACCAAGTGGCTGGGTCCACCCACCGCTTCCACCCCCGCTTCCTGCCCCCCTTCCTGCTCCCCTTCCTGCCCTGTTCCTCTCCCCCTCCCTCTCCTCCCCCCTCTACCTGTCCCCTGCCTGGCCTCCATCTGTTCCCTAAACTAAACCCCAAATAATCAAACAAAAAGTGAGTGTGATGAAATGAAAGGGGGTCAAAATAAAGAAGTAAAAAGAAAAAAAAGGTGCTTAAAGTGTGAGAGGGATGTAAAAAAACAAAGAGGGTAAGGAGTATTTAAATAAACCAAAAGAAGAAGAAGACTAAAAGGAGGATATGTCAACTAAATGTAACTAGGGGATGGGTATGGGATGGGTATGGGGTATGGGATAAGAATAAATAGGATGAAAGGGAATGGGACTACAAGGAATGGGGTATGGAGTGTAGTATGAGGGGGTAGGGGGTATGGAGTGTATGTAGTGTTATTGATAAGTGTATGTATGTATTGAATGTGTTTGAGTGTAAATGTGTTAAGTGTACAGAAAAATCACTCGCTCGCTAACTCACACTACTACTAATTCTCACTAACAAACACTCCCACTAACTCTCACTAACTACCAGTAACTTACGCTCCCACTAACAACTCTCACTAATAACTCCCACTAACTCACTCACGCTCCCACTAACAGACTCTCTCCCACTCCCACTAACTCCCACTAACTCACTCACGCTCCCACTAACAGACTCTCTCCCACTCCCACTAACTCCCACTAACTCACTCACGATAACACTAACAACTGACTCTCTCACGCTAACACTAACTCACTCTCAAAAATTCTCAAACTCTAATATTAAACCTCCAATCTCCAAAGACCCAACAGCAACACAGTCAAAGAAGCCCTGCTTGTGTGGTGCTTATATACCCTGTGTAAATGTTTAATGATGTCCCAATTTCCGTTGTAAATAGTGTTCAGGTGTGCTTTATTAGCAATTAATATTATTGCAATGTGTATTAAGTGTGTGAATTTGCGCATGCTCATTTTGAGTTGGTATTTGTGGAATGTGTAGAATGCGATGATGTCATAGTGGTCGTTTTCTCTAACATTGTCCAATAGTATTCTTTTTAAATGTGAATTTGCGATGGTGTGTTCTTAGTGAAGTGTTGTATATGTATGTTTGTCATAATATATAGTGATATTTAATGCGATTTTTTTTGTAGTGTATGTATATCTTTTTTAATCCTTGTTGTTATTTTGCGATTTTACGCATCTTAAAGTATATGCGTATTCCCCGTATTAAATTTTATTACAAATCCCCCCGCTTGTGAATGTGTAATGCTTGTGTGCTTTGTTGATTGATTGTTGTTGTGACATTTGGGGCGTGTTATTGTTGTGCATGATGTGGTATGCGTCATATGACCGAGCTGTGCGTATTCTCGCGAGATCGAGTGTTAGGTGAAAAAAGCTATTTTATGCCTTTCCCATTGATCTCTATGGGAGACTGTCTAACGCGGGCAGGATTACGCGTGTGACATACACGCGTTAAGAGCATTGTTAGATGGTATTATTTGAACTCTAAATACCGGAGTTAAACAATGCCGTGCGTTAGACATAAAACACGCGTGGCGTTAGCAACCCATCTACCGCCGAACTCCAAATCTAGGCCTTAGAAAGCAACTAGCAGACAGGGAGCTGGAGAAGGTTCGGGAGTCTTACGCTCGATTTAAGAAACTAATGTACTGCCAAGGTAATAAGGCTTCAACTCTTCTAGCGCATAAACTGCGGGGTAGAACTGCAGCAGCTAGGATATTATCACTTAAACGGGGTGCCGTATCAGTCTCTGCGCCTAAAGAAATCGGTGAAACTTTTGCGGCTTATTATTCTGAACTCTAGCAACTTCAGCCCTCTATGACTGATAAGTAGTCTTCTACACAAGACATAGCCGACTTCCTACATAACCTAAATTTGCCAACCTTATCGGAGATAGACAAAGAAGCGCTTAGTGCCCCATTTTCTCTAGCTGAACTTAATTTGGCCATCAAACACACTCAAAACAATAAGGCTCCAGGTCCGGATGGGTATCCGGCGGCCTTTTATAAACTCTTTAGGACGGAGCTAAATAAGATCCTCCTGAAGGTCTTCTCAGAGGCGCGAGGGGCAAGTTCGTTCAGAAAGGAATAATTCTTCCTATCCCTAAGCCGAATAAGGATCCTTCCCACTGTAGCAGTTATAGACCGATCTCATTGATCAATGGAGATGTAAAGTTATATGCCAAGCTTTGGGCTAATCGCCTCAACCTTTTACTCCTGAAAATAGTGCATTCAGATCAGGTCGGATTCACTTTTGGTAGAGAAGGGCCAGATAACACTCGAAGAGTGCTTGATATTCTCACTGAGGCCTCAAGACTGAAACAACCCATGCTGGCCCTGTCACTTGATGCGGAAAAGGCATTTGACAGGGTCAGATGGGACTACCTGTGGTCCACTCTTGCTCAGTTTGGCCTTCCAGTCGAGGTAATTACAGCAATTCGGGCCCTATATTCTGACCCTTCCGCAGTGGTCAAGGGTCTGGGATTTGCTTCCCCGGAAATTCAAATCACTAATGGTACTAGACAGGGGTGTCCCCTGTCACCCTTGATTTTTGTTCTAGCTATCGAGCCCTTGGCCCAAGCCATTAGAAATTCCCAAATGGTACGAGGCGTTCGGTTTGACGGAGGCGACACAAAAGTAGCCCTATTTGCCGACGACGTGACCTTGTTTTTAAAAAACCCAATTGGCTCTTTACCTGCTCTTCTTGACCTTATATCCACATTTGGCACTCATAGCTATTACAAGGTCAATGTCCTCAAAACTGAAGCACTACCTATCTGTATTCCTACATTTGAATTAGATATTCTTCAAGCGTCATATTCCTTCCAGTGGTCACAAAATACTATTCGCCACCTAGGGGTTCAGTTAGGCCCTGACCCAAAGCTCGTAGTTTCCCTAAACTATTCCACTATTATTAGAGAAGTCACTGACCTTATCACCTCCTGGAACTTTAGAGAGATCTCATGGCTGGGCCGCATAGCATCCTTTAAAATGACGATCCTACCCAAAATTCTTTACTATTTTCGTTGGATCCCACTTAATGTTCCCAGCGGCCTTATAAGCAGACTTCAGTCCCTCGGTCAGGGCTACATATGGGGTCAGTCTAAACCCCGCATAGCAGCGAAAATACTCCAGAAACGCTATGAACAAGGGGGCGTAGCTATGCCTAGTATTCAAGGATACTACGAAGCTGCAAGACTTTCCCATGTTACGGCGTGGGCGGACAAGGGGGAACCGCAGGGGTGGAAAGCTATTGAGGCATCTAACCTTCCTCCAGGGCTGGGACTGTCTGACCTACCCTGGATCCCTGATTATCGGTTGGATACTCTAGGGATTAAGAATGCCATTATCAGGGACAATCTAAAAATATGGCAGAGCCTCAGTAATCTTCCTAATGTAGCTCCACATCCCTCTCCTATACATTCTATCCCAGCCCTACTTGCAGCATTACCGGACACACATATCCTGCAGTGGGGAGAGTGGGATTTGAGACAAATATCCCATTTTTATTGCTCAGACGCTCTGCTTATTCTGAGTAATTTGTGCTCTATCGTCCAGAACCCTCCACTGTGGGCCACATTTGAGTACTCCAGGCTATATTCCTTCTTAATATCATGGGGATTTTCTAAAGTCTCCAACAGACCCTTGACAACCTGGGAGAAACTGTGGCAGTTACAAACTAAGACTCCTAAACTCATATAACTCCTCTATAATCTAATACAGATGTCCACTAACCAGGGTAGACCTTGGCAACTTAGGGCTTGGGAGGGGGACTTATCCAGACCAATTACGGACAAGGACTTACATTTAGCTATGACCTTAACTCAAAAAACCGTACATTGTGCAGACACTTTGGAATCCTACATGAAGCTGTTGAGATGGTACTACACCCCTTCCAGACTTTCACAGATGTTCTCATCAGCATCCCCCCTTTGTTGGAGAGAATGTGGACAAAGGGGCTCAGATATCCACATATGGTGGGAGTGTCCCAAATTACAGCCCACATGGGACCAAATATCTGACCTCTGCTCAGCTCTTGGACTGTCAACCCCACTAACCCCAGAGATTGCCCTCCTACATATCGTTCCACAAAATGTTCAGACTCCCATATCTAAACTGATAGTCTTTGTTCTCGCAGCCATGAAACTGGTGATAGCTAGAGCGTGGAAGCAGACTTAACCTCCAGACATTACCGCCGTAACCCCTATAATTCAGGTATACGCCAATATGGAAAAACGTTTTTACTATAGTCTAGACAAAGAGGATTTATATTGGCAGATCTGGGAACCCTGGTTTGTCTACCAAGATGACTGAAGACAAGTATTTGGACGGAACGGGGTCCCTAGGTATTCCCTACAATTTGGCTGAGGCCCTCCCCCCCTCCCTCCCCTTCCTTCTGTCCTTCCCCACCCTCTTCTTCCTTCTGCCCTCCCCTTGCTATGAGACCTCTCACTCCCCGTCCCCTCCTTTCCCCCTCCCCCTTTCATTTTGGGGTTGCTTGCCCCACCTGGTGACGCACAGTGCATCCAACCTTACATGTTATCAAAAGAGGTTTATTAAATGGTAAATACCGGCTGACTTTTCAAGACCACTATAATATGTCTGGGTATTTTACTATACTAGTTTCTGTAATTGAATTATGATAGTAACTTTAGTTTAATTTGAAAGGTTCCCTAATTTTGGAGAATCTTATCTATGTGCATTCTAAACAACTGATTGTCCTTATAGTTATGCTGATTGCATTTATTGTACAATTACTGTTTGACCTTTGATTGCTTACGGTCTCATTGAAAATGTTATTTTAACATGTTTATTCTGCAATAAAAAATATTTTGGAAAAAAAAATTCTAGCACAATTAAAGCTCAAGCGTAAGCATTAATTTGCGCTCCACTCGTAATCTAGCCCACTTAAAATAACAATAGTTACGTAAGTTTTGGGAGGGGTGCACATTTTTATTGTTATTTAAATGATCAGATCTCCTCTTTCAAATAAGGGGTCTTATGATGTTGTGAGAGGAATGATAAGGGATTTTTTTTAGATACCATGAGGTATTTGACATTATTGTAGCATTCTTCTGGCAAAATTAAAAACAATTAAACACATTTTTAAAACTTACATATATTACTTACTTTGTTTTTACTTTAGGTCACTGTTTCTGTGGCTGATGAAGTTCAACTAAAGACTCCAAAGCTCCTGTGCCGAGGTATATACTGGCCACTCAGATAGTGATGGTGCTTACCTTTTTACTGCTAAGGCTGGGCACATTCAGCTACACAACCCTTAAGTTCCTGTGCAATTGTATGTATTGGCCATTGAGAGTGTGCTTAACTCTTTACTGCTGCTTCTGTGGCAGGTAGCGATTTACAAAGGACTTAGGCAAGTGTCCCGCATCACTGTAAAATTGTCTTTTCTTTAATGTGTCCCCAATAATCCATTTCACCTGCTGGAGTATATTAAAGGGACATCTTGCACAAAATAAATGCTAGGTAGAATGATGCATTCAAAGAAAAGATGAGTCTGAGAATAACATGTAGATGTATTTTTTAAAGTTTCATTAGCTGTTTTAATATTGACAAACTAAGTGTAAAGTTTTAATATCTATAAAACAATGGGAGCTGCCATGTTGTAACTTAGGTTACCTTCTCTGATGTGGCAAATTCGAGACAGTTATAAATAGGTCACTAGAGTGTGTAGCCAATGGCTGTGTGGAATATAACAGTGTTCTGTTCTTCCATTTCTAACAGGAACTGAAAAACTTTCATTTTCAGAATAAAATTACAGGAAAAGGGGACAAAATAAATAATGAAAGTATATTGCAGACTTTTTTTTTATATATATATATATAAGATTTATCCCTTAAACATTGTTTATAAATGGTTCATTTACCTTTCAATTTCATTTGAAATAGCTACTTTTGCATACTGTATCCCCAAGTATACTAACATTTCATTACTGTAGTATTGGCTCTAGAAAAGCTATGTAAACAAAAATCAGCTCACACTCCTAGCAAGCTAGCACATTTTAACAGCTATTTCATACACAAGAATAAACCCAAAATGAATAATTTTACATTCATTTGATACTATGCAGTTGGTATAATAAGTCACTAGAAACACACTAAAAGGAAACCAATTTTACAGTTCACTGTCCCTTTAATGCTTAAACAGCAGTGTGTGCTACATAAATCATGAAGACTAGATATGTTGTTTGTTTAATTTTTATTTTCTAGAGGGACATTTGAGTGTCATAATGGTATTTTATTTTCCTAATTTTCTTAGTACACCAAAATATTTTAACGAACTTGCAGTCTGATTTCAGAGCTTTGGGTTTTGTGTTATTGTTATCTCCATAGAGCATTATGGGTTTTCTGCTGAAAATAGAAATCTAAATTATATAATCTAAATTATTCTAGCAGCTGGGGTCCACAACGACTGTAAAAACTATACATGACTAAATAATAATAATAATAATACAGGGGTATTTGCTTAATCCATGTTTGTTAATTGAAATCCTGCTGTTTCTATTATTCTTATATCTGCCTGTATTTTACAGATAACTAAAAAACTATATATATATTTTTTACCTTAGTTAAACTATTTTAAAAAAGGTATTTTTTAATGAGATGTGGTTTACCAAGATTTATATGATAGCAAGGTGCCCTTTTTCTGCTACATTCAGTATAGTGTGCGATAAAATGAACACGTCAAAAGCGTATTGAATATACTGTATGCTGTAAAAATCGTAATCAAATTACTCATAAAAACTCATCTTTATAGTACGCATACAAAATTTGTATTAAAAACCCACAGCAAAATGTGAATTGACATTAAGCCGTAAAGTTATTTTAATCTTCTTTTAACTTTTGTATTTAAGGTGAACGCTAAAACTTGTATTTAACGTACAATGTAACTTCTGAAATCATAATCAAAAGGACAAATTCAAAGGGTTCCTTTTATTTCTATTGTAAAATGAGTATCACAGCCTTGAATGTTTGTGTATGTATTTTTCATGCAGCATCTTCTAAGTTAGTCATATTTGCAGGTCTAACTGTTTTATCTTGACAAATGTAGTTTGTAAGTTTGTTTCAAAATGCACAATGCACTTATTCAACTGAAGGAAGTAGATGTGACGGCAGTGGCGGTTCTTGAACTTAATATTTGGGGTGGCTAATTGGGAGGCTAACAAAGTTGGTGAAAACATTGAAAGACACAGCACATATAGGTCTAGATTACAAGTGGAGCGCTAATTTATTGTGAGCCTGTAAATAGGCAAATTTCCCCCGTTTAAGTGCGCGCAATAAATAGCCAGTCATTACAAGTGGCTGGTTATTGCTACCGCAAGCTTGCATTAGCAATTAGTGCTCTGAAAATATCTGGTTAATTTTTAAAAGGTGCCCCAATTGCCCCCCAAAATACAGTGTGATGTTCCTTATTAAATTTACAAAATTGTAGCATCTTTAGCATCAGTTTTTTTTAAATAACTGCATGAAGCAGTTTTTAGAAGTTAAAGTTAGGGGATGTGGGGTGTTAGAAAAAATAAGCCACTGAAAAGTGCCTTTACATTGCGGTCTATGGGGTAGATTTACCAAGCAGCGCATGCTGCAATCTACCCCCCAATGTTTCCGGCTCCTTAACTCGTACGCAGACTGCAATCATCCTGATCAGATACGATCGGGATGATCGACAACCCCTGCTAGCGGATGATTGGCCTGAATGTGCAGATGGCGGCATTGCACAAGCATTTCACAATAAATGCTTGTGCAATGATAAATGGTGACAGCGTATGCTGTCGGCATTTATCAATGTTGGGCGGTCATGATTCGCTACAGTGAATCATGTCCACCCCTGCAAGTTGACAAATCGGCCCCTATGTGTTCTTATAAATATATGTATATGCTTATATACATATATATTTATGTGTTAATATGTGTATATAAAACAGTTAAAGAGAGTATGCCCAGAAATCCTAAAAAGCTGCTATGAGCAGAAAGCAGCTAAATAATATAACACAGTTTCATTCCTTGATGACCAAATATCAGTCTGTTAGGATCGTAACAAAAGTGAGAGCCACCCGTGTACAATAAGCCTCTGTCAGTCTCCACTAGCCCTTCGCCCTCTTACCAGACTTCAGACACGAGCAGTGATTACTGTTTCCTTCCGTGTCCGTGGTATCTCTGTGAGGCTGGTGTCCCTGTGGAGTTGTAGCTTGACTCCTCCTATCGGGGGGATGTGTAGGCTCTTGTCCAATCCCAGATTGGCGTGGCAAACGTCACTACAATCCTACGATCCTGCTCCAATCACTACTGCAGGCTATGGTTAGAGTGGCGAATCAGCTGGTTAAGAACGTATCGACACAAGGTAGGGTTACGCAAGTATTATTAGGAATACTCATATAACCAGCTTGTTTAAGTTTAATAACTTATATATCCTTATTTTATTTCTGTAGTTAAAATATCTTGTTTAGTGAGATTATAATGTGCATTACAATATTTTGCCCAATTGGTTAACCCCTGTATGTTGGGGTAAGCTGCTCATCTTAGACCTCTCCAGTTTCATTGTTTATATATGTACTTGTTGGAGAATGATATAAAGGGGTTTATAATGTCCATGGTGCTAAAGTTGAGTATAGATGTCCTTATTATATTATAAAGAGCCTGAACTAAAGTAGTAGTATTTGAGAGTCAGAAGGCCTCTCCATGGAGTCTATAGTCTCTATATCCAAGTCTGATTTGCTCTGGTAGATGAAAAGTGATGATAGGTCCTTAGGTCTCCGGTAGCTATCCACAATCCCACTTTTACACACTGCTACTCTATTAGCAAATATCCTATGCCCTATTACTAGCTGTGTATTTGATAGCTTAGAGACCCAATAGTAATTACAAGTCTGGCATACTAATTCGCTCCGCCCTTCACCCCCCCTACTCTATTTCGAGCGGCTCTCGCCCGCTGCATTCCCCTCCCCCATAAAACTATAAAGCTAACTCCCCCCTGGCCCTAATTCTATCTGAATAGATACTCTAATTTATTTTCTATATTGCTCAGAGAGGACCATTTTTGTCTTTGTTATTTTACCACCTTTATTATAAAACTGAAGTCTCACTACAGAGTGCCCAAATTTATAATAATGCTTGAACTATATGGATATATATCGCCCTTCTATCTAACAATACTGTATATGTATTTTCTGTAAATGTTTTGGGACACACCCTTTATATTGTATTTGTGTATGACTTCAATAAAAATTGTTAATAAAAAAAAAAAAAAAAGAACGTATCGACAAAAGGAAATTGTTGCCAGACTAAGTAAAGTAAAATCTTCTTTATTAAATACCAGCCGTAGTCATAGCCTGATGTAAGCCTGTGTAAGCCGAAACGCGTAACCCAACCTGTGCTACGCCAGCTTGCTTGTGTGCATGTCCTATACTTTGTTGCAGTACTCCTAAGGACTGTATTTTATTTGGTATTTAATAAAGAAGATTTTACTTTACTTAGTCTGGCGGCAATATCTGTATATACACATATAAACACATAAATATATATGTATATATTCATATACAGATATATTTAACTTTTGCTGCCCAATGCTGCGTGACTTACCCCCTTCGCTGCACTAGGTTCTCATGCCGTGTCTCATGGCATGAGAACGAGGCTCCCTTTGGAGCCTATGGAAGCGTGCCCTTGTGAGCTTCTATGCGCATTCGCATTGCGGGCCACTTCTAACACTTGCTCACAATATCGTGCTTGTGAAAGCGCAATTTTGTGTTCCACTCGTAATTTGGCCCATAATATATAGAGCCTTTCCCAGCTCAATACGTGCTACACTTGTTTTTGGAGGTGCAAAACACCCCCCAGCACCCCCACCCTAGAATTAGCACTACGTGACTGCAAAACCAAACAAATGCAAACTCAATTGCACTACATACTTTGATTTGTATGTGCTTTAAAAAAAATTCGCTATCAGTGCTGAGTGTTCCCTGGCGCAATTTGCTCTCTCCTGACGTATTCTCCATTCCATAGAACTTCAATATGTTTTATGGAAGTCAGTTCGCTACTTGCAGGGACCTTCAGGTTCACGCCTTTTTCTTAGAGAATTCTGTGAGGGCTGCACATGGGGAGATTAGCCAGATGTTTTTCTTTATGGATAATCAGTCCCGTTTCCTCTATACAGCAATCCTATTATAGATTTCTAAACATTATAAGCAGGGGGCGGAGCTTGACGAGGCTCCTAAGGACAGCTTTTGCATCAGAGAAAGAGCCTGGTGATTAAACACCTAAGTGTGATTGAGACACCACTTCAATTCGAACTGGAACCCTCTTCTCTTTCCCTATATTGGGATACAGGCTTGTGATTATTTTTATCTTGTAAGTGTTTTTAACCGCTATATGCTTAATAAAACATAAAATGTCTACCTTGATGTGTTGTTTGCACTCTGTTCTTTTTGCTACAGTTGATTATTTGGTATCTTTTCAACACAGAGTACAGCCAAAAAAAAACCTGCAGTCAGGCTCTGCAGTTTGCCATTATTACTTGACAAAATGAGCATGTAGGTCTGAGAAATGTTGTTGCAGGGACAGAAAACTCTAAAAATGTCTAACATGCAAATGAAAGAGCACTGTTTACACCTGTTAAAATATTTTTTGCTTTTAAAAAAAAAAAAAGCTTAAAGGGACAGAAAATCCAATTTTTTTTGGATCATTTAGATAACAATACAATACAATTTTAAACAACATTCCAATTGACATCTATTATTAAATTTGTTTCATTCTCTTGGTATCCTCCTATTGGGAGCTAGCTGAACTCATTGGGTGAGCCAATGATAAGAGGTATATGTGTGCAGCGGCAAATCAGCAGCTAACTTGCAGCAGTGCACTGTGGCTCCTGAGCCTGCCTAGGTATGCTCTGCTCTCTGCCCTGGCAAGATTATCTAAGAAGTCTCGTCAGCACTGCAAGGTCCCTCAAACAATTTTAGAAAGGTACATTTTGGCTTGAGAGTGGGTTTGAAGGAGAGACACCTAGAATAATGCTCAAAAAATAAATAAATACGATTTTGCATGATTTGTCTCCATACCAGCAAGCTTTTCATCACTGGCCCCCGAGAGAACAAAGAAAATTTGGTAACACAAGTAATTTGGAAAGAAGTTTAAAATTACACGACCTTTCTGAATCCTTCAGGGCCGAATTATCAAGGCTCGCCGGAAACAGCAGTTAAGCAACAGCGGTCTTAAGACCACTGCTTCTTAACTGGTCCGCCTTCTCTGAGCGGCGGACAGCAATCAACCCGATCGAATACGATTGAGTTGATTGACACCCCCTGCTAGCGGACGATTGGCCGCGAATCTGCAGGGGGCGGCATTGCACAAGTAGTTCACAGGAACTGCTTGTGCAATGATAAATGCTGACAGCGTATGCTGTCTGTATTTATCCGATGTCTGTCGGACATGATCCGCTGAGTGGATCATGTCGGACAGACCGATGATAAATTGGCCCCTGAATGTTTAATTTTTACTTCACTTTCCCCTTTTAAAAGCTATTTATTGATTGATTTTGAAGCTAACAGAAATACAATTTGACCCAAAGGTACGGATTGGCGAATGTTTCTAAACATTCAAATTTAAAACAAATTTTTATACATTCGTTCGTTCAAATCAAATTTCGAATGTTTACATAACATGCTAACATTTGATTTTCGAATGTTCGTTTTCAAATTTTTCGATTACATTCGAAAATATTCGTTCTAATAATAGAATGGTTGGCTTGGTATTATATTCAATATTCAAATTTTATATCTATATTTCACATTCGATTTAGAAATGTAATATTCGAATTCGATTCCATTATATCGAATTGGATTTTGTTATGTAATATTCAAATTCGATTTTAATTTCGAAATAGTATTTCTAAGCTGCAATTTTCTTTTGTAATGTAATATTCGAATTAGTTTTTATAATTCAGTTATCTTATAAATATTAGAATTATTTAATATTCAAATTTAAATATTTAAATCAACTTATTCCCTCCCATATGTAAATGTTATAGTTGTAGTTGTTAAAATTTTATTTGACAGGTTTAGTTTTGCAGAAAAGGGACGTACTGGTTTGGTGGTCATGTTGGAATATTTTGATACTGATTTTTTTCTATATACTACTATTATCTATCTATTTGCTCCTGTGGCATCTTTTATTTTTTATTTTTGTGTGGACACAACTGTGGAGGGTGGACTGCACACCATGAGAAGACGCATTTTTTATCTTCATCTTCAATCAATTTCATATATTGTTGGAGAGGCAATATGCGGTCTATTATTTTTTACAGGCAAAAATTCAGGTGATGAATTGATAGTGATAGGTGGCTGCTTTTACTTTGTGCATTTATTTAGTTGTTTTTTTTTAAGAATTTAATTTGAAAAATTATTCATCTTTATATTCATGGTAATTTTTTAAGTCTATTCTACATTAGTGTTTCTTAACCAGAAGTGGCCCTAACAGGCCATATTTTCATGATGTCTTAACTAGAGCACTGGTAAAATAATCAGTACCTATGGTGAGAGCTAGGTTAGTTACCATGGTTACTGATTATTTTACCTGTGCAGTTTAGACGTTCTGAAAATATTGCCTACTAGCCTAGGTTTACTTGAGGACTGTGGTTTAGAAGTACTGATGTTCATCATAGAGATGTTGTACTTGTAATGTAGTGTGGGTTGTGTTTTACTGTGCTAGTCCTGCATTGTATCTGGGTACTATTGAATGGGCATTGGTAGCCAGTGATGCTGACTGACTAGGGTCTAATTTATATTTGTAGACTCGATTTTCTTTTAGATTTGTGAAGTATGATATGTTAAAAAGATACATTTTGATACATTTTGAGTATTCGATTTCAATCAAATGTTTTCGAATGTTATATTCGATTTTCAGAGTCATATTCGAAATAATGCAATCCATTTTTATTTTGAATGTTCATAAAAAATCGAATATATAAATTCGAATTTTGAATGTGTATATTCAATCTTTTATGTACATTCGAAATCGAAAGTGACATTCGAAATTGAATATACACATTCAAAACCGAAAGTGACATTCGAAAACTGTAATTAACATTTGAAAAATGAATTTTTAAGAATATTCATTCTTATCAACATTCGAATTAGTAATTTGAATTTCGGTAATAACATTCGTTCTAACATTCGAATTAAAAAATTCACATATTCGTCCATCCCTACCCAAAGGCCTGATCACTCTCTAACTCTGTGGTTCTCAAATGGCAACAAGGCACAAGAGGTGGCTAGGTGCGCCACAAACCAAAGTGATTTAAGTGACGCAGTGCTGGGATTTCTTGCGCCATCCTTCCCATTTTGATGGACAATTAGAGACAGATATAATTAAACAGGCAGTAAAAGTAGAATGTAGGACTGTTAAAGAAAGTAACAATGTTTACAGTGAGTTTGTGCACACTCTTTTTTTGCATATTATCTCACACAGTTTAATTTCCCTTAAAGACGCTGTTCTTAATTTATATCCCCCACTGAATAAGAGTAATGAATGAGCTGACAAAGTATATATCTTAATAAAGACAAAGTCTTTTATATCTCTCTTTAATTATTTTCGGCAGAAGTGATTGGATAATAGAAACCTAGGTTATAACATGGTGAGTGCTTTATAGAAAATAAAACTTTACAAATATGAATTCAACATATAAACAAAGAATAAAACTTAAATAATATATATCTACATGCTATACTCAAACTAACCTTTGCATTCAATACATCATTATATCAAGCATTTGTTTAGTGCTTCATGTCCCTTTAAACTGAAGGATGGAATGACATCAGTGCAATAAAACTCTGTGGCCCAGAGGTTTTCAGGCTGCGACCCAATACATGCTTTAGAAGCTAAAGATAAGGAATTGAATGTTCGGTTAAGTTTTTAAGTAAGTTGCTGATAAGATTTTGGATGGCACATTTCACATTATCTCTAGCTTGCCACCTTGCATTCTCTTCTGATTATTGATTGCTTTCAGGGAGAATGTGATAGTACCTTGAATACCAACTGCGTCTTTAAACTACTGATGAGAATGAGATAGAAACTTGCATACCAACTGCATCTTTAAACTACTGATGACAAATACATTTAACTATTTTGAGAATCTCCAGCCCGTTTGCTTATCTGTGAATATGCTTTGTTATAGTTTATGAAAACTTAAATATAAACAACATAACAACTGGAGCTATTAGGAATATGATTATGATATGGTCTGGAAGTATAGCTTTTTATATATTGTGGACTATAAAGTTATGCTTCCCTATTAGGATTGGTCTTAAATTTTGGCTGTGGGCACTGGGCACAGCATTTGGGAGACACGTGGATCCGGAAAGGAGAAAGGGGGAACCCACCCACTTACCCTGCTATGGACTACTAGATTATGAGTGGAGCAGTTAACTTCGTATTACAAGTTGAAAGTAAAAATGTTGCACTCGCACAAAACCTTACGCCTACAATATGTTAAACACTGGATATTGGGTTTGCGATATCATATTAACCCCATTGACTTCAATGGAGCAGCAAAGTAAAAAAAAAAATAACACCTATACTCGCTCACTAACCCTCATCCCAATAAACCCCTTACTCTAATAAAGCCTAAACTGCCACATCCCCCTCTCTTTTAACCCCGCTAAACTATATAAACATCACCTTTCCTTTTCAGTAACAGGTAGACAATTAAAAAACACAGCACCCAGGAATACAAACAGTAACCTATTCTTGGGCACTGTAGGTAAGTAATGCAGGTCTCACAGGTGATCCGACTGGCATCAGAGGGCGAATGGCGTGCGTCTACAGCAACTGCCGCATCCATGGCAACGGCCATAGCAACAGGACGGAGGGAGCGGCGTGACAGCTACATGATTTGCGCTCCAGCTGTGTGTAAGCATGTCTGTCTGCAGTGTCAAGAGGGCGTGTCCTGATGCCTTTTGCCAAGCCAATGATAAAATGAAGTTAATAATAAACATTCACACTAATAGTTATTTTACCAAAATCCTCTAAATAATGCCCATATTATCTCCTGTGTCACCAGATTCCCCAGACTGTTATGTAATAAATTCTGCAAAATCAATGCCCTTATTCAATGTCTTCAAATCATTGTTCCAAAATGGTTCACGTTTTCTTAGCTGCAAGAGTCTATTTCCTCCTTTACATTTTACTGGAGTTTGTTTGATTGCTTTAATCCCTCTTAAAACAAATAAGACAGTGAGGTAAAATAAACTTAATAGGTGTTACCAGCACCTATACATACACATATAGTTATGAACATGTGGGTGTCAAATAGAGATTTGCGCTTATAAAATATTTTATATACTGTATATATAATATATTTGCTAAAGAAAATAAATGTAACCCCTTACCCCAATATGAAGTAGATCTACATCATGTAGTATGAAGCCTATCATGACAGCCGAGAGCTGCTGTTCTTAAGCTGGAGGCATCTGTCTGCATATGGAAACGGAGCACAATTGTGTGTGTCACCGTCTGCAACCATCATCTATTGGTGTTGGCAGGAGGTGTGGAAGGGTAATTGGGAGGTGGGTAGGATGGGCCCTACACTGCAAAAAATCCTTGAAGGGATAGGGAGGGATGGGGCACTGCACTACCGAAAAGTGGCAGGATAGGAGGGTGGGGGTGCCCTAAGTAACAATCGCCGAGAGAGGGTAGGTGTACAGTACAGAAAAATAAAAAAATAAAAATGAAAAAATAAATAAAAATATGTACATATTAGGTACTGGCAGACAGCTGCCAGTACCAAAGATGGCTGCCATTACTGGGAGGCGGAGGGTTAGAGAGCTGTTTGGGAGGGATTGGGGAGGTTGGATAGTTGAGGAGGATCATTACTCTGAAGAAAAAAATAATAATAAAAATAATAATTAACTCCCCCCCCCCCAAGTTGTATATTGGCAGACTGTCTGCCAGTACCTAAGATGGTGGGGATGAGTGTCTGAGAGCTGTTTGGGAGGATCAGGGGGTGGGAGGGTAATCTCTACACTACAGCTATAATTAACCTTACAAGCTACCTGATTAACCCCTTCACTGTGGGGAATAATAGAAGTGTAGTGTGCAGCTGCAATTAACAGCCTTCTAATTACCAAATACAATGTATGTCTACTATTATGTCTGCTATTTCTGAACAAAGGGGATGCCAGAGAAGCTTTTTCAATCATTTGTGTCATGACTGCACAAGCAGTATATAAATAATTTCAGTGAGAAACCCAAAGTTTGTGAAAAAGTTAACAATTTTTTTATCTGATTGCATTTGGCGGTAAAATGGTGGCATGAAATATACCAAAATGGGCCTAGATCAATACCTTAGGTTATCTACTTAAAAAAACTAATTCTGTTTAAATGGAGTGATAGCAAGAATGCTAAAAATTCTCCGGTATTTTGGGCAAGCTTGTCTCTGAAATTCCCGGTAGCAAAGGGGTTAAAAAAATGCACTAACTGCAAGAAAAAAAATGATTATGCACACAAAGGGTTAAATTTAAACAAATTCTCCCCCCAACAAAGGCAAGAGATCTACCAGTTCCAACAATGCCCCTACTGCAATGTAAGGGCTAGATTTCAATTGAATTGCTATTTATTGCTCCTGCTCGCACGGTAACTCCGTGGGGTAGCACACGTATTACAAGTTGGAAGTAAACATTTTTTTGCTTGTGCGCTAACCTGATATGTGCAAAAAACTGAAGTTAGAATATCACGACCACATTAACGTATTCCCTCATAGACTTCAATGGATGGGGAAAGTGGGAAAAAAAAACTAACACCCAACAAGTCGCACAAACCCGATCGCGTTTAACCAAAGTGTGCTAACCCAACATGAAATATGAATATTTCACATTCCAATGTTCTTCACATAGAATAATATATTATTTTTATTCATAAATAAATATTTATATACATAGATCTGATGTTCTTTTGGTACAATATATATATTTACCAATATATAGATTATATATAGGTATAGATATATACATATATACATATATATATATATATATATATAGGAAGATGTATTTAAAACTACTTATTCCCCTATGTGAAGAGCATTGGAATGTGAAATATTTACACTACATACACAGTTAAACACTTTATTAAATATGAATATTGCATAAATATGCTTTTATATGTTTTCAGTTACTTGCCTGCAAAAGGCTTGAATGCACTTATTTATATGTTTATATATGTATACAAATGTATTTATGTGTTTAAATACATATATACACATAAAAATACATATGTACACACACCAAAATATATATATATATATATATATATATATATTGATTGGAGTAGCCGTGTTAGTCCAGAGATTTAGATATCAAAATAACAAGAGTATTGCATTGAGCAATGATACTTTTTTATTGGACTTACTATACATTTATAAGATGACAAGCTTTCGGAAGGGTGTCTTCCTTTTTCAAGTCTGAAGCAATACTGACTAATTTGGTGGAATTTACAAATTATATCTTAAAACACAGGCTAAAAAGGACAAAGGGCTAGATTTATAAAGCCCCTACGGCAGCAAGTTCTCACTAGAAGTTGCTCGCTGTGATTTATCAAGCAGCGGTCACAAGACCGCTGCTTCCCTAAGCTGTTCGCCACCTCTAAACTGGCGAAATTCAATCTCCTCGGTCGAGTCCGACCGAGGAGATTGACAGCTCCTGCCCGAGCGTGATTGGCTGTGCGCGGGCGGGGGGCGGGATTGCACGCAAGCGCAAAGTTGCGCTCGTGTGCAATGCCAAATACCTGCGGGTAATTTCGCCCCGCCACAGGCGAGCTGAGGCGTACAGGGGCGCGTATACGCGCCTCTGTACACCTCAGCTATAATAAATCTAGCCCAAAGTGTTACAGAGGTCTGAATGAAGGGGGAGGAGGTGGTATCGTAAAAATCA
Organism: Bombina bombina; assembly: GCF_027579735.1. Lineage (NCBI taxonomy): Eukaryota > Metazoa > Chordata > Amphibia > Anura > Bombinatoridae > Bombina > Bombina bombina. The sequence continues at coordinate 187,342,244 of NC_069501.1, read as the reverse complement.
TGATGGGGGTTTAGGAGACAGGCAGATAGTGTCAGTAAAAGATTACAGGCTGGGGAAATATATGGTAATACACTAAGCATAAACTGACATAAAGTTATATATCAACATAGAATCCATATGAATAAAGATGGGAAATTAGGTATACAGGGGAATATAAAATAGTAAAAAAAGGAGAAAGGAAAGAAAGAAAAAAAAGGGGAATAATAATAATGACAAAAGTGTGGACATAGGCTAACCTGCGTACCTATGCATAGAATGGGGGGTAGTTATCAAGCCGTCAACCTCAAATACGCTGGAATTCCGCAGCGTATTTGAGGTGAGGCTGATTCGCCTTAGTTATCAAAGACTACAGACCGGCAAAAGTAGAATTTTGTGACGTAAGCTTCGATCCGCCGGACTCAGTCCGACACAGATCGATTCTTACGTCACTCCAGATGTTCCGCACACAAGTGCGGCACAATCTGACTACTTTTGGTAGTTATCAAAAAACTAGCAGGTACGCTCGGCACTTTTCCGGCCCAGCGTACCTGGTTTTCAAACCGCCGCCCTGGAGGCGGCAGATCCCATAGGAATCAATGGGAGTCTGACCATAGCGAAAGTTCATATTCGCTGCTGCCAGACATCCCATTGATTCCTATGAGAGCTGTCTGCACCTAACACCCTAACATGTACCCCGAGTCTAAAGACACCTATACTTCCCCCCCTACACCGCCGCGACGAAATAACGTTATTACCCCCTACACCGCCGCTCCCGGAGCCCACCGCAAGCTACTCTATACATATTAACCCCTAAACCGCCGCTCCCTGATCCCGCCGCAACTATAATAAATGTATTAACCCCTAAACCGCCGCTCCTGGACACCGCCGCAACCTACATTATACCTAGTAACCCCTATCCTGCCCCCCCATACCGCCGCCCTCTATAATAAAGTTATTAACCCCTATCCTGCTGATCCCGCACCTCGCCGCAACTAAAAAAATAGTTTAACCCCTAAACCGCCGCTCCCGGACCCTGCCGCAACCTATATTAAATTTATTAACCCATAATCTGCCCCCCCCCTACACCGTCGCCACCTATAATACATTTATTAACCCCTATCCTGCCCCCCACTACACCGCCGCCACTTTAATAAAATTATTAACCCCTAAACCTAAGTCTAACACTAACCCTAACACCCCCCCTAACTTAAATATTAATTAAATAAATCTAAATAATATTTCTCTTATTAACTAAATGAATCCTATTTAAAACTAAATACTTACCTATAAAATAAACCCTAATATAGCTACAATATAAATAATAATTATATTGTAGCTATCTTAGGATTTATTTTTATTTTATAGGTAACTTTCAATTTATTTTAACTAGGTATAATAGCTATTAAATAGTTATTAACTATTTAATAGCTACCTAGCTAAAATAAAGAGAAATTTACCTGTAAAATAAAAACTAACCTAAGTTACAATTACACCTAACACTACACTATACTTAAATAAATTATTCCTATTTAAAACTAAATACTTACCTGTAAAATAAACCCTAAGATAGCTACAATGTAATTAATAATTACATTGTAGCTATTTTAGGATTTATATTTATTTTACAGGTAACTTTGTATTTATTTTAGCTAGTTAGAATAGTTATTAAATAGTTATTAACTATTTAATAACTACCTAGCTAAAAGAAATACAAAATTACATGTAAAATAAATCCTAACCTAAGTTACAATTAAACCTAACACTACACTATCATTAAATAAATTAAATAAATTAAATACAAATAACTACAATTAAATACAATTACATAAACTAACTAAAGTACAAAAAATAAAAAAAAGCTAAGTTACAAAAAATAAAAAAATTAGTTACAAACATTTAAAAAATATTACAACACTTTTAAGCTAATTACACCTAATCTAAGCCACCTAATAAAATAACAAAGACCCCCAAAATAAAAAAAATCCCTACCCTATTCTACATTAAAAAAGTTCAAAGCTCTTTTACCTTACCAGCCCTTAAAAGGGCCTTTTGTGGGGCATGCCCCAAAGAAAACTGCTCTTTTGCCTGTAAAAGAAAAATACAACCCCCCCAACATTAAAACCCACCACCCACATACCCCTAATCTAACCCAAACCCCCCTTAAAATAACCGAACACTAATCCCCTGAAGATCATCCTACCTTAAGTCGTCTTCCCTCAGCCGAGCCACCGATGGAACTGAAGAGGAGATCCGGAGCGGCAGAAGTGATCCTCCAAGGGGCGCTGAAGAAATCTTCCATCCGATGAAGTGATCCTCCAGGCGGCGCTGAAGAAGTCTTCCATCCGGGCGATGTCATCTTCCAAGCGGCGCTGAAGAAGTCTTCTATCCGGGCGATGTCATCTTCCAAGCGGGGTCTTCAATCTTCAATCTTCATCCCGCCGACGCGGAACATCCTTCTTTCCCGACGGACTACCGACGAATGAAGGCTCCTTTAAGGGACGTCATCCAAGATGGCGTCCCTTCAATTTTGATTGGCTGATAGGATTCTATCAGCCAATCGGAATTAAGGTAGGAAAAATCTGATTGGCTGATTGAATCAGCCAATCAGATTGAGCTCGCATTCTATTGGCTGATCGGATCAGCCAATAGAATGCGAGCTCAATCTGATTGGCTGATTGGATCAGCGGCAGATTAGGGGTTAATAAGTGTAAGATTAGGGGTGTTTAGAATGGGGTTCATGTTAGGGTGTTAGGTGTAAACATAAATTTTATTTCCCCATAGGAATCAATGGGGCTGCGTTACTGAGTTTTATGCTGCTTTTTGGCAGGTGTTAGACTTTTTCTCAGCCGGCTCTCCCGATTGATGTCTATGGGGAAATCGTACACGTGCACGTACGACCAGCTCACCGCAGACTTAAGCAGTGCTGGTATTGAAGTGCATTAAGGAGCTCACTTCTTGCCTTTTAACGCCGGGTTTGTAAAAACCTATAATACCAGCACTGTAGGTAAATGAGCGGTGAGACAAAACTGCTCGTTAGCACTGCACAGCTCATAACGAAAAACCTGTAATCTGGCCGTATGTTTATAATGCAATTTAATAGCAATCACAAGAAGATTTGTAAGATTTCAAATAGACATTGGGGCATTCTATTAAGAGACCCGATTTTGTACAGGCGAGCTCCTACATTAAAAAAATCTATTGACACCTAGCAAAAATCACTAAAGTCTGTTTAAAGACAAAACAAAAAAGGGGAATCTTTAAATATATGAGGAAAAATTGCAGAATGTGTACATACAAAGTACATGGGGCTAATGAATTTGCATCTAAAATTACAGGAAATAAGTATACAATTTGAATGTTTTCAATATTATTCCCATTGAATATATACCTTGTTCTTACCTATATTATAGATTCAATAGATTACGACAGAGAGAGATATATTCAATCTATAGACTTAATACACTGTTTCTCAATGGTCTAAATATACATATGGATTAAGCAGCCTTCCATCGTTAAAAGATAGTAGTCATCTTATGAAGACAATATATTATGCCAGACATAGTATAATTTAATTCAACCCACTCTCTAAATTTTAAATTTTTTAATAATTCGTTTAAGGCCTTATGGCTAAATTACGCGTTTTGCGTTATGGTGCGGTACAGCTATACCGCTGAAAAATTGGCCATTGTGCGTGGAATGGCCGGTAATGCATAATACGAGTTGCTGCGGTATGGCTATACAGCAAGCATTTTAGCCTTAACACAACCCTCCATTCCGCACTCAAAAAACATTTGAGTATGTGATTTTCCATAAAGCCATATTACAGGTGGTGCGGTCCGGCTAAAATGCTTGTGTTACAGCATATACCGACACGAGCCATTCCGCGATCTGAGACCAGTAGTTATGAATTTTGCGAAACAAAAATGTTTCACAAAACTCATAACTAGAATATTACAAAGTATACTAACACCTATAAACTATCTATTAACCCCTAAACCGCCATACCCGCATCACAAATACTATATTACACCTATTAACCCCTAATCTGCCACCCACCCACATCGCGACTATTAAATAAACCTATTAACCCCAATCCGCCGCCCACTCACATCGCGACTATTAAATAAACCTATTAACCCCTAATCCACCGCCCACCCACATCGCCAACACTGTATAAACCTATTAACCCCTAAACCACTGGCCCCCCACATTGCCAAAACTATAATAAAGTATTAACCCCTAAACCGCCAGCCCCCCCACATCACAACTTATAAACTAAACCAATTAACCCCTAAACCGCCGCCCCCCCATATCGCAAAACACTAAATTAAACTATTCACCCCTAAATCTAACACTCCCCTAACTTTAAATTAAAAGTTACAATATAACTATCTTAAAATAAATAAAAACTTATCTGTGAAATTAAAAAAAAACTAAGATTAAACTATAAATTAGCCTAACATAACTATTCTAATAAAATAAAAAAATGCCAATTAAAAAACCTAAATTACAAATTTAAATAAACCTAATACTACGAAAAATTTAAAAAAATCTAACATTACAAAAAATAATAAACACTAAAAATACAAAAAATAATAAACAAAATGATCAAAAATAAAAACAATTACACCGAATCTAATAGCCCTATAAAAATAAATCCCCCCCAAAATAAAAACACCCCCTAATCTAACAATAAACTTTCAATAGTCCTTAAAAGGGCCTTTTGTAGGGCATTGCCCTACGTTAAATATCTCTTTTACCTTTAAAAAATTACAAAATCCCCCCAACAGTAAAACCCCCACCCAACCAACCCCACAAAATAAAAATCCCAAATCTAAAAAATCCTAAGCTACCCATTGCCCCTAAAGGGGCATTGCCCTTAAAAGCTCTCATCCTTTTGGCTGATTTGAAAATGTCAGCCAATAGCAATGCAAGGTACACCATTTTTAAACGGGTATCTTGCATTCAAGCTTCAGTGTACAACAGTGATCGTATAAAGAGGACTCTCCGCACTGGATATCATCACCGGTCCTGGACAGCTCCACTCCGTGCCTCCACAGCTACGCACCACCGGGATGAATATAGAAAATGGTCCCGCGATGGAGGAAGACGTCGCCGCCTGGATGAAGACTTTTCGCCGCCTGGATGAGGATGGATGACTGGACTTCAGGAACCGTAAGTAGATATTCTGGGGTTAGTGTTAGGTTTTTTTTTTTTCATTTTTTGGGTTTTTTTTTTTTTTTTAGATTAGGGCTTTGATCAGTAAAAGAGCTGAATGCCCTTTTAAGGGCAATGTCCATACAAATGCCCCTTTAGGGGCAATGGGTAGTTTAGGATTTTTTTAGACTTAGGTTTTTATTTTGGGGGGTTGGTTGGGTGGGGGGTTTTACTGTTGGGGGGACTTTGTAATTTTTTAAAGCTAAAAGAGCTGTTTAACTTAGGACAATGCCCTACAAAAGGCCCTTTTAAGGACTATTGGTAGTTTATTGTTAGGTTAGGGGGTGTTTTTATTTCGGGGGGATTTTTTATTTTTATAGGGCTATTAGATTAGGTGTAATTGTTTTTATTTTTGATCATTTTGTTTATTATTTTTTGTATTTTTAGTGTTTATTATTTTTTGTAATGTTAGTTTTTTTTATTTTTTCGTAGTATTAGGTTTATTTAAATTTGTAATTTAAGTTTTTTAATTGGTATTTTTTTATTTTATTAGAATAGTTATGTTAGGTTAATTTATAGTTTAAGCTTAGTTTTTTTTATTTCACAGGTACGTTTTTTATTTTGAGATAGTTATATTGTAACTTTTAATTTAAAGTAAGGGGGTGTCAGGTTTAAGGGTTAATAGTTTAATATAGTGTTTTGTGATGTGGGGGGCCGGCGGTTTAGGGGTTTATAGGTTTAGTTTATTAGTTGCAATGCGGGGGGTTGCTGGTTTAGGGTTTTATAGGTTTATTTAGTGTCGGCGATGGCTGGGAGCAGTGGATTAGGGGTTAATTACTTTATTTAGCATCGGGGAGAGGCAGATTAGGGGTTAATCACTTTATTTAGTGTCAGCGATGTCGGGGAGCGGCGGTTTAGGGGTAATTAGTTGTATTTAGTGGCGGCAATGTCGGGGCAGTGGTTTAGGGGTTGATAACTTTATTTAGTGTCGGTGAGCGGCGGATTAGGGGTGTTTAGACTAGGGGTTTATGTTAGGGTGTGAGGTTTAAATGTAATTTTCTTTTCCCCATAGACATCAATGGGATTGCGTTACAGCGATTTGCCATTCCGCAATTGCAGGAGTTAGTTTTTGTCTAACACACTATTGATGTCTATGGGGGAAAGCGTGCACGAGCACATAAACTCAGCCCTTGGCTTTTGTGCGGTATGGAGCTTAACGCACCATAATGCACAGCACAAGAAGGTTTTTCAGTAACTCGTAATGGCAGCATTATGGAAAGTGCGATACTGCTCCATTTATTGCGTTATTTACGCACCTCGTATAGCGCAAAACTCGTAATCTAGGCGTTTGTGAGTTGATTAAACCAATATACAGCACATTAAGACACATAGATGCACATATATCTTTATCATTTCATTTATCATTAAGTATACACTTAAATAGTCTTAATCTCATTACAAAGTAATGATCACCATTAATCACACATTTATTGTGATGTTGTGTTTAGGTAATTTATTCACGTTATATATTTATATTAGTACTAATCACAATTATTCAGATTTCACAAGATCTTCACAACCAATATTATTTAGTTATGAATATTATTATTAGCTTCATTTTTTTCAGTTTAGACCACTATGATCCTCTGATCACTATTAAATAATATATAAGCATTAAACACTGTCAATTAAATATATGGGTAATATTCACTGTATTAGCAAATTATATGTATGATTTAGTTGAAACACGACACAAACGCAGACATAGCATTGTAATTACTATCAAGTGATCACATACGCACAAGTAGTTTCACATGAATATACATTAGTTTTTCACTCCTTTTATATGCAAAGGGATATATCGTCTAAGGAAGACACTATTATGGGGTTTGGTCTTGTTGTGATTCCGGCTGACAGCTCGACTCATGTGGCCATAGCGGTTCTGATTGGCAGTCGTATAAGCACATGATTGCGGATACCTGCATAGATGGATTGACCATGTGACCGGGCTGTCATTCTAAATACACTGTATTGCACACTGAAATTGCAGTGCTGCTGCTATACATCGGCAAACAACTTTTAATCTTGAATTTTATTTGATCATTTTTGTAAAATCATTAGAATATGGATGTTTTTTTTATATATTATACCTAATTGTGGGCAAGATTACAAGTCAAGCAGTTTGTCTTTTCCGCATGTGATATGGTCTTTTCGTAAGCAATTTTCATTGTGCAGATATTACAAGTCTTCAAAAATTGTGTGCATTCAACAATCCTTTCCGTGCTCAAAGAGCTGAAGTTAACAGTTTTCCGCAACAAACAAGTTTCATGAAACACTTTAAAAATATATTACAAAGTACAGTTACATTCATATTTACACTGTCTAATAAAAATTATTTAAAAAAAAAAATATTGCACACAAATGTTATAAGGGCTCAAAGATAGGAGATCTCGGGTGTTAGAAAAAAAAAGCAGACAAAGGGATTTTGCATAGAGATACATACAGATACATTGCTAAAGATGTATTTGCATGTGTATATATATATGTCTCGTTTAGCAATAATCGTCTGCATTATATAGCACTTCGATCCTTATCCAGTGCAGACGATCATTGCTAAACGATCACTAAACTTGTAGAACTGTCAGCCCTTAGTGATTTACAAAAACAGGAGGAGAGGTCTTGAAAAGCAGAAATCTTCTGCACGGAGAGTATATGCAGCGTCACAGCCTCCCCCTCCCTCTCCCCCTCACAGAGGTTACAAATGATTTACACTGATAATGGTGCCTGCAGCCCTGCACTGCAAACGGCGTTTCTTACAACACAAAACTTGTGGGCAAGTATAAAAATGTGGGGGGAGTTAGAAACATAAAAACAGTACTTAACACAAATTTTATTTAAGTTCTGATGCATAATATGTTTATATACATAAATGGGGAAATCTAATACATTTATACTCTAACTAATAAATACGTATCTTCAGTCACAGTAGCTCACAAACAGATGTGATCCTCTAACTAAGCATATGTAATGTGTGTGTTTGTCACGTGACTGCATCATGAGCATGTGACTAACTACTGTGCCCCTGTAACATACACTACAATATGGCACTGGATTAATGCTATACTTTAAAACAATCACCTTCAACAGTTTGGGGTAAGAGGAACATATAAAATAGACAGCAGTTATTAAGAAAAAGTAGGTTTTAACTTTTAGGGATTATTAGAAGACAGGTGTTCAGTGTCCCTTTATGTAGATAAAAACATGATTAAACATATTTATGCAATATTCATATTGATTTAAAGATTTTAACTATGTATTTACTGTAAATATTTCACATTTGCTAATGCGAATATGCTATGTGGCATGCACAGTGGGTGTTAGTTGTTTTTTTTCTCCATTGACTTCTATGGGGAATGCGAAATGGCTATGTGATTGCGCAATCTGTTTTTCCCCCCACTTTTTTTTCTCTGTTGATCTCTATGGGGGAATACATGCATGCGCATGCGAAAACGCAACTTAGTTTTTGCGTGGTAATTGGGTTAAAGTGCGTGCAAACTAAGGCCTAGATTTGGAGTTCGGCGGTAGCCGTCAAAACCAGCGTTAGAGGCTCCTAACGCTGGTTTTGGCCGCCCGCTGGTATTTGGAGACAGTGATTAAAGGGTCTAACGCTCACTTTTCAGCCGCGACTTTTCCATACCGCAGATCCCCCTACGCCATTTGCGTAGCCTATCTTTTCAATGGGATCTTTCTAACGCTGGTATTTAGAGTCGTTTCTGAAGTGAGCGTTAGAGCTCTAACGACAAAACTCCAGCCGCCTGAAAATAGCAGGAGTTAAGAGCTTTCTGGCTAACGCCGGTTCATAAAGCTCTTAACTACTGTACCCTAAAGTACACTAACACCCATAAACTACCTATGTACCCCTAAACCGAGGTCCCCCCACATCGCCGCCACTCGATTTAAATTTTTAACCCCTAATCTGCCGACCGCCACCTACGTTATACTTATGTACCCCTAATCTGCTGCCCCTAACCCCGCCGACCCCTATATTATATTTCTTAACCCCTAACTTGCCCCCCACAACGTCGCCGCCAGCTACTTAAAATAATTAACCCCTAATCTTCCGACCGCAAATCGCCGCCACCTACGTTATCCCTATGTACCCCTAATCTGCTGCCCCTAACATCGCCGACCCCTATATTATATTTATTAACCCCTAATCTGCCCCCCTCAACGTCGCCGACACCTGCCTACACTTATTAACCCCTAATCTGCCGAGCGGACCTGAGCGCTACTATAATAAAGTTATGAACCCCTAACCCGCCTCACTAACCCTATCATAAATAGTATTAACCCCTAATCTGCCCTCCCTAACATCGCCGACACCTAACTTCAATTATTAACCCCTAATCTGACGACCGGAGCTCACCGCTATTCTAATAAATGTATTAACCCCTAAAGCTAAGTCTAACCCTAACACTAACACCCCCCTAAGTTAAATATAATTTTTATCTAACGAAATAAATTAACTCTTATTAAATAAATGATTCCTATTTAAAGCTAAATACTTACCTGTAAAATACATCCTAATATAGCTACAATATAAATTATAATTATATTATAGCTATTTTAGGATTAATATTTATTTTACAGGCAACTTTGTAATTATTTTAACCAGGTACAATAGCTATTAAATAGTTAAGAACTATTTAATAGTTACCTAGTTAAAATAATAACTAATTTACCTGTAAAATAAATCCTAACCTAAGATATAATTAAACCTAACACTACCCTATCAATAAAATAATTAAATAAACTACCTACAATTACCTACAATTAACCTAACACTACACTATCAATAAATTAATTAAACACAATTCCTACAAATAATTACAATTAAATAAACTAGCTAAAGTACAAAAAATAAAAAAGAACTAAGTTACAGAAAATAAAAAAATATTTACAAACATAATAAAAATATTACAACAATTTTAAACTAATTACACCTACTCTAAGCCCCCTAATAAAATAACAAAGCCCCCCAAAATAAAAAATTCCCTACCCTATTCTAAATTAAAAAAGTTACAAGCTCTTTTACCTTACCAGCCCTGAACAGGGCCCTTTGCGGGGCATGCCCCAAGAATTTCAGCTCTTTTGCCTGTAAAAGAATAAATACAATACCCCCCCCCAACATTACAACCCACCACCCACATACCCCTAATCTAACCCAAACCCCCCTTAAATAAACCTAACACTAAGCCCCTGAAGATCTTCCTACCTTGTCTTCACCATACCAGGTTCACCGATCCGTCCTGAAGAGCTCCTCCAATGTCCTGTTCCAAGCCCAAGCGGGGGCTGAAGAGGTCCATGATCCGGTCAAAGTCTTCATCCAAGCGGGGCAGAAGAGGATCTTCCATCCGATTGAAGTCATCATCCAGGCGGCATCTTCTATGGTCTTCCATCCGGAGCGAAGCGGCAGGATCCTGAAGACCTCCAGCGCGGAACATCCATCCGGACCGACGACTGAACGACGAATGACTGTTCCTTTAAGGGACGTCATCCAAGATGGCGTCCCTCGAATTCCGATTGGCTGATAGGATTCTATCAGCCAATCGGAATTAAGGTAGGAATTTTCTGATTGGCTGATGGAATCAGCCAATCAGAATCAAGTTCAATCCGATTGGCTGATCCAATCAGCCAATCAGATTGAGCTCGCATTCTATTGGCTGTTCCGATCAGCCAATAGAATGCGAGCTCAATCTGATTGGCTGATTGGATCGGCCAATCGGATTGAACTTGATTCTGATTGGCTGATTCCATCAGCCAATCAGAAAATTCCTACCTTAATTCCGATTGGCTGATAGAATCCTATCAGCCAATCGGAATTCGAGGGACGCCATCTTGGATGACGTCCCTTAAAGGAACCGTCATTCGTCGTTCAGTCGTCGGTCCGGATGGATGTTCCGCGCTGGAGGTCTTCAGGATCCTGCCGCTTCGCTCCGGATGGAAGACCATAGAAGATGCCGCCTGGATGATGACTTCAATCGGATGGAAGATCCTCTTCTGCCCCGCTTGGATGAAGACTTTGACCGGATCATGGACCTCTTCAGCCCCCGCTTGGGCTTGGATCAGGACATCGGAGGAGCTCTTCAGGACGGATCGGTGAACCTGGTATGGTGAAGACAAGGTAGGAAGATCTTCAGGGGCTTTGTGTTAGGTTTATTTAAGGGGGGTTTGGGTTAGATTAGGGGTATGTGGGTGGTGGGTTGTAATGTTGGGGGGGGGTATTGTATTTATTCTTTTACAGGCAAAAGAGCTGAAATTCTTGGGGCATGCCCCGCAAAGGGCCCTGTTCAGGGCTGGTAAGGTAAAAGAGCTTGTAACTTTTTTAATTTAGAATAGGGTAGGGAATTTTTTATTTTGGGGGGCTTTGTTATTTTATTAGGGGGCTTAGAGTAGGTGTAATTAGTTTAAAATTGTTGTAATATTTTTATTATGTTTGTAAATATTTTTTTATTTTCTGTAACTTAGTTCTTTTTTATTTTTTGTACTTTAGCTAGTTTATTTAATTGTATTTATTTGTAGGAATTGTGTTTAATTAATTTATTGATAGTGTAGTGTTAGGTTAATTGTAGGTAATTGTAGGTAGTTTATTTAATTATTTTATTGATAGTCTAGTGTTAGGTTTAATTATATCTTAGGTTAGGATTTATTTTACAGGTAAATTTGTTATTATTTTAACTAGGTAACTATTAAATAGTTCTTAACTATTTAATAGCTATTGTACCTGGTTAAAATAATTACAAAGTTGCCTGTAAAATAAATATTAATCCTAAAATAGCTATAATATAATTATAATTTATATTGTAGCTATATTAGGATTTATTTTACAGGTAAGTATTTAGCTTTAAATAGGAATCATTTATTTAATAAGAGTTAATTTATTTCGTTAGATAAAAATTATATTTAACTTAGGGGGGTGTTAGTGTTAGGGTTAGGCTTAGCTTTAGGGGTTAATACATTTATTAGAATAGCGGTGAGCTCCGGTCGGCAGATTAGGGGTTAATAATTGAAGTTAGGTGTCGGCGATGTTAGGGAGGGCAGATTAGGGGTTAATACTATTTATGATAGGGTTAGTGAGGCGGGTTAGGGGTTCATAACTTTATTATAGTAGCGCTCAGGTCCGCTCGGCAGATTAGGGGTTAATAAGTGTAGGCAGGTGTCGGCGACGTTGAGGGGGGCAGATTAGGGGTTAATAAATATAATATAGGGGTCGGCGATGTTAGGGCAGCAGATTAGGGGTACATAGGGATAACGTAGGTGGCGGCGGTTTACGGAGCGGCAGATTAGGGGTTAAAAAAAATATGCAGGGGTCAGCGATAGCGGGGGCGGCAGATTAGGGGTTAATAAGTGTAAGGTTAGGGGTGTTTAGACTCGGGGTACATGTTAGAGTGTTAGGTGCAGACGTAGGAAGTGTTTCCCCATAGCAAACAATGGGGCTGCGTTAGGAGCTGAACGCTGCTTTTTTGCAGGTGTTAGGTTTTTTTTCAGCTCAAACAGTCCCATTGTTTCCTATGGGAGAATCGTGCACGAGCACGTTTTGGAGGCCGGCCGCGTCCGTAAGCAACTCTGGTATCGAGAGTTGCATTTGCGGTAAAAATGCTCTACGCTCCTTTTTTGGAGCCTAACGCAGCATTTGTTTGAACTCTCGATACCAGAGTTAATTTTATGGTGCGGCCAGAAAAAAGCCCGCGGAGCGTTAACAGCCCTTTTACCGCCGAACTCCAAATCTAGGCCTAAGTTATTTTGCAACTTGTAATACCTGCGCAACCCTAAATGTGCAAAACTCAATGCGAGCTGTATTTTCACGGTTGCGAAAAACAGTAATCTTGCCCTGTGTGTTTAACGTTTATTATGATAATAATTATAATGTAGCTTATGCACGCTTTGATAGAGAATGGAGGCGGAAGCTTCTAATTGGTACCAGATGTGTATAAAAGATAGCAACTTTGTTACATTGTATCAGCCTAACAAAAAGTTTGTAACTGAGAAACGCGTCGCTGGGTATTACTTTGTGTTTGTTGAATAAAACACATTTTATATTACGCTACCTTGAACATCATTGGAGCATTTGGAGCTGTTGCTTCTTAGGATTAACAAGCCAGGTCCTGACAGATCCGCACATCATTGCGGTTATTCAGATAAACAAGCACACTGTTCCTGAGACGGGAGGCGAGTTAGCCGGGTGACTCTCTCCGGCCTGCTTCTTTTGCACTCATTATAGTGCTTCTCCAAATGTGAGTGTATTCAGTTCATGTGTATTATCACATATTTGAAACTGTATCAAACTATAGGCTAGTTTCCATTGAGGTGATAACATTTAGAAACTGGTGGTAAAAACGTCTATGGAGACTCTTTATGTTACCAGCAGTTTCCAAACTTTACCAACTCAATGGAAACTAGGCGTATGTTGCAGCCTTCTCTGATTTTCTTAACAAAGTAGCTGCTTCGCATCATTGAAGTTTTCAAAGTTGTCAACACTCTGCGGGTACAGAGGAAGACATACTTGGAGCAAGGGAATAGACAAAATTTATGCTTTGATAAATGAAGCCTATTATGTGGACGAATGGGCCAAAATATGCAGATGTCTAATATCCATCTCTACCTGATAGGCTACATCGATTGTCATGTAGTTTGAGGCTAAGACAATATCCAGTGTGTTAAAGCGATACTAAACTCAATTAATGATTCAGATAGAGCATGCAATTTTAAGCAACTCTCTAATTTACTCCTATTATCAATTTTTATTTGTTCTCTTGCTATCGTTATTTGAAAAGCTATTTAAAGGTTAGCAGCCGGCCCATTTTTGGTTCAGAACCTGGGTTACGCTTGCTTATTGGTGGCAAAAATAAACAAGCGCTATCCAGTGTGCTGAACTAAAAATGGTCCGGCTCCTAACCTAACAATAACCATAATATTAATCATATGCAAAAAGGACTTGAAATCCAAAATTAAACATTTAAGATTCAGATAGGTCATGCACGTTAAAAAAACAAACAAGGAAATTTACTGATGAGATTGGCTTTAATTGAGGTTTAAACTAACAAACTACAAATAATTTACTTCTGTTATCAAATGTTCCTCATTCTATTGACATCCTTCATTGAATCCTGGTTTCTTTCCATGACAGATTACCTAGGATGCTTTAGGAGCGTGCACGTGACTTGAGCACTATGTGTATGCCAATGTTACAAACATTGTTGCAGCCACCAATGTCATATAGTGTTCAAAACATGCGCATGCTCCAGAGGGGAAGATGAGAAGGCAATCCTTGGGAGTTAACTACAGGTCTCAACAATTTCCTGAATACTATAATTTATTGATGAGGAAATAAATCCAAAGATTCTCAAAAGATTAGGAATAGGTTGATCCAGGCTCTTAGGGCTAGATTTATCATAGCTGAGGCGTACAGGGGCACGTATACGCGCCCCTATACGCCTCAGCTCGCCTGTGGCGGGGCGAAATTACCCGTAGGTAATTAACATTGCACACGAGCGCAATTTTGCGCTCGCGTGCAATCCCGCCCCCTGCCCGCGCACAGCCAATCACGCGTGAGCAGGAGCTGTCAATCTCCTCGGTCGGGTTCGACCAAGGAGGTTGAATTTCGCCACCTTAGAGGTGGCGAAGAGCTTAGGGAAGCAACGGTCTGGTGACCGCTGCTTGATAAATCACGGCGAGCAAGTGAGAACTTGCTGCCGTAGGGGCTTGATAAATCTAGCCCTTAGTATTGTAACCTATTATGGTCACTGCTTGAAAGTGCCGCCTGTAAGGCATAATTTTCTTCAAACTTACACTCTGATAGACTTACCCACAGAAAACTTCCACAGGGGAGTGAAGTGTAAAAGAAGACATGCCCTTGTGTAAAGTGAATACAATTCTCTAGCTTCTCCCAAAACAATGCCCCTTTAAGTAAATGTTTATAATGCATATGAAAGTGCACTATTTAAAATGTTAAAAAAACACGTATGAAATAAAGGTTATGGAAGGCTGATAAGCAGAACTCCCGCTGCTGAACATCCTCAACTATCATTAAAACAAACAAAACAAAAAAAAACTTTGTACAGGAACAAAAAAAAACTGTAATACATTTTAAAAGGTTGTTTTTTAGATACAACACATAAAACATAGTTTATTTTTATTGTCCCTTAAAGGGGCCTATTAATGTTACTTAAAGTATCATCTAGGGGTAGGAAATGTGTTGTACGTGAAGGATTTTAAACTTCACGGACGAACACAAAGATTAACTATAATTAGAGGAGATAATATGCCAATGCCCTAATTATGCTTATCAGTTTATTCTCAAAGATTAAAGGTTAATCATATAAATGCCAATAGAATGCATTGCCAGGAAGTGATCATTTCCTCTTTGCCAATCCAATTAGTTAATTAGTAAATTTACTGGAGTGTAAAATTCTAAATGGCAAAGACCTGTCAGATTTAGAATGATCCTTGATATACAGATTAGAAAAATGACTTTAGATAGAATCAAATATTGTTTAATAGTCTGACACCCATGATTCAAGATACACTCATATTAATATAAACATTGAGGTAAAACAGCTGTATAAAAGAGATTAAATCCCATGACTGCCACAGAGCTAGACCAGATTTTCATGTGCATTGAAAGATTTTTTTTTGGCGTTTGTAGGATTAAGCAGATTAAATGTCGACATCACTCTTTCCCATGCTGTGCTCAGTCCAAAATGCACTGTGTGGGTGGTAAGCGCTGCACAGAGCTTATTTAGGACCATTGCTAGAGGGATACTAGAATGGATCATACTTACATGGAATAAACAAGCAAACAATCAGTGATCATTTTGTTGCAGCGGTTTAACCAAGATCATTTATCTTCATGAGTGTGTCAATAATGATAACATGGATGCACTTTAATGCCATTAGAGTGACTACAAAATAATAATTAAAACAGGACATGTGCTTCTCATCTTCTGCCTGGGATACTTCATTTTGGAATGGCACAAAACTGACGTAATAACAAGAAAAAGAAAATGAAAGCTTTCTAAGGTGCTGGAGTTGTGAGCACTTTGGTTGTGTCTTGGAAGATATGGTTCTCATTATTAGATTACTTCTGCTCACCAGTCTGTGGCCAGGAGCTATGCTGAATGGGTTTCAGTCTCACAAGCAAAACCATCCTCATCACCATAATCATGTGAAGGAGCAAAATCACCCAGTGCCCATGAGAGACAGCCGGAAAAACAGCAGGTAAGTGTAAGCAGGTGGTGTAGGGTTGTCCAGTGGTCAGATGTCATGTGCTCCACAATGCCCCATTCCATACTGCTCCTCATTTCTCCATTTACAACACAAATAGCTATTCGATCTTGCAACAGACCTGTCTCTTTCCTCCAGATATTTCAAGGTGTGTATGTATATATGTTTGCTGTAAATAATGCTTATATGAGATTAGTTTATAAAGAACATACTTGGGATTCAATTAATAGAATGACTTAAAGGCAGATACAATTACCTAAGGTGTATTGGGCACCCAGGCACAATGCATTGCCACTCCAAAGATCTGAGCGAGTCAGGAGAGTTATACTTTATATATCTGCCAATCAACATCTGTGTCCTGCTAAGGATAGGCCTTGAGGTAAGCGGGCAGGGGTTAAACACAGGGAAAAAAAGATTTTGCTTAAAAATAAAGAAGCTCTAACAAAAAAGACTGAATGTTTACACTTTTATGCCTCTTTAAAAGTTTTTATTTGACCTTTAATAGTACATAAAATATCAATATCCCTTACTTAAATTGTTAGCCACAACTGTTGTAGTCCTAATATCTAAAGCTTTTTTGCATTAGCTAGACAGAAATAACTTGCTATACTGTAAATCAAACGACTATGAAAATGTTTGCAGCTTTAACATATTTAGTTAAACAAATAAAAACATAAAACCCCTGTTCTTATTTCAGTATAAACCTGAGATTAATCACGTTACATAAGCCAATGACTGCTGCCCAGCCCAGCTTTCAAAATGCTTTTATATTGGAACAGACAAACAAACTAGGGACCCCTGTTCTGTCGGATTTTACTCCCATATTGAATTTTGCTGTCTCATTGTGCGCATGCGCACAATTACGTAATCGCCCTCCAGGCCTCCACATATGTTTCAAAAGAATGTTTGGAATGCAATTACATATTTAAAAGCATATGTACATCGTTTGGTAGCACATTTCGACAGACTGACTGATTATCCTCTCCTTTATTGTTAAAGCGGCGTCCACGGACATGCACGCATGCGCATTTCAAGGTAGCAAATTTCGATGGTCTCATACAATCACACAATGTTCTTACTAGCGTACATCATAATCGCCATATGGGCATACGTGTCCTCGATCACACACACACATATACGTATATATATATATACATTGTAAAAAAATATTTATTCAACAGGCTGTATTGCATTTTTTAAAGTTATATATATAAATGTGATCAAGGATACGCATGTCCGCATGGCGATTATGGCGGATGTTAGTAAGTACATGGTGTGATTGTATGAGACTGTCAAAATTTGCTACCTTGAAATGCGCATGCGTGCATGCCTATGTACGCGCTTTAACATAGAAGGAGAGGATAATCAGGTATTCCTACCAAATGATGTACGTATGCTTTAAATTACGTAATCCCATTCCACACATTCTTTTGAAACATGTGCGTATGCACACATTGAGGTAGCAAAATTCGGTAAGGGAGCAAAATCCAACAGGACACCCCCTCCCCTTTCAATTAATTACTCATCTTCTAGAAACTTGCTTTTTAAAGTGTTCTCTCAATTACAATGAAACAAGACACTGGACCAGATTACAAGTGGCGTGCCTATGATAGCGCTGGTCGCTATCTCTGGAAAACGCTGAAAAGCACGTGACTTGTTATTACAAGTCCATAGTAAATCCCATTTACCAGAGAAGGGTTAGCACAGTCGACATTACTCTAGCACAACCTATACTTTGAATGGATATTGCGACCGTGCTAAATAGCGCTCATATTATAAGTTGAAAGTAATAGGTTAAACTTGAGCGAAAGCTGAAACACATGTGTGTATATATATATATGTATACATGTGTATTTATGTTTTTATTTATATGTGTAAACATGTATATGCACCCATACATACATTTATACATATATAAACATACACACACACACACATATATATATATATATATATATATATACACATGTATACACGAAACATATACAGCAGTATATACACTTTGGAGCCCTTCTCAGACAAATACCTTTAAACATGCAATATCATTTTTAACATGTTTTAATGTGTTTTGAATAGAAATAGAATGTGATGCATAGGAGTCGGCCCATTTTTGGTTGAGAACCTGGGTTATGCTTGCTTATCGGTGGGTAAATGTAAGCCTCCAATAAGCAAGCGCTATCTATGGTGCTGAACCTAAAATGGGCTGGCTGCTAAGATTTATTACATTCCTGCTTTTAAAATAAAGATTGATAATAGGAGTAAATTAGAAAGTTGCCTAAAATTTCATAGTCTATCTGAATCATGAAAGAAAATTTTGGGTTCAGTGTCTCTTTAAATCAGATACAATGTACTTTTAGAACTTGAAAATTATATGAAACCTAAACTCTTTCTTTCATGATTCTGTATAAAATTTTAAACAGCTTCCCAATTTACTTCTGTTATCAAACTTGCTTTGTTGTTTTGTAGCCTTTGTGGAAGAGCATACCTTGGTAGGGTGAAAAGCAGCAAATAACTCCTGGGAGGTTTGATAAAGCCTATGGGCGAAACATGTCAGGGGGATTGGGGACGTTGAGTCTTTGAGGCCCATTTATCAAGCTCCGAATGGAGCTTGAGGGCCCGTGTTTCTGGCGAGTCTTCAGACTCGCCAGAAACAGCAGTTATGAATTGATGATTGACACCTTCCTGCTGGCGGCCGATTGGTCGCGAGTCTACAGGGGGCGGCGTTGCACCAGCAGCTCTTGTGAGCTGCTGGTGCAATGCTGAATACGGAGAGCGTATTGCTCTCCGTATTCAGCGAGGTCTGTCGGACCTGATCCGCACTGTTGGATCAGGTCCAACAGACATTTGATAATTCGGCCTCTTTCTCTTTTTGAAATTAGCAATTGTGGAATATTAGGTGCTCGTAATAATATTTTCTTTACTTATCCTCTGTATATATATATATGGTGTTGGCTGATGAATTGTGTCGCCTAGAATCGAAGTAAATTCAACCTAAGTTTGGATTAACCCCTGATGGGACTTAGATATGTTCGCTTTAGCAGGTTAACAATTGGAGATACTATATACTAAAGGCATAATTGCTGTGTAACTGCTTTTTGTGACTGATGTGCGTACACACACTCACCAAGGGGAGCGATCCAATCCCATAACTTACAACTTTAGAAATTGTAGACACTCAGTATGATTACTCCACTATATTCATAGGTTACAATTTAATTATAACTAACCTTTGTGCTATAGGATCTCGCTCTAGCCCTTATATACACAGTCAGCCTCATTTTGATTCCCTATATAACTACTCCACCACGATACTATTAAAATAACAGCAATAACATTGTGAAGTTATAACGAGTTAAATAGAAATCCAGTTACCAAATTAAAAAGTGAATGATTTATTTGACTCTTTCAATATGTGGAGTTGCCACCTGATGTTGTAATCCTACGTATAGAATTTAAGCACTGTGCTACAATGTTTATGAAGTAACAAATTCTGAATGGAATAATAGCAGCCCATCTTGTGGAACACCCAACAGGGTAGATTATTCACTCTCACTATCATTTCACATTTGTGCCTTAAAATTTAGATAGTATACCCTGACACCCACAATACGTAGGTGCTGCTATTGTCTCCTTACATCATTAGTTATATTGCAGCATTTTTTATACCTTGATGTTCACTTATTAGGGGATCTCTATTATCAGGGGATATTTATTTATTTATTTATTTATTTATTTATTTATTTATAAAATATTTTACCAGGAAGGATACATTGAGATTTCTCTCGTTTTCAAGTATGTCCTGGGATCACAAAACATTGCATTGATACAATAGGGTACAATAAAATACAAAAACAATAATAAAAATACACATTATATGCAAACATTTAACATAGAGCAGGTATGAAATATTTAATCAACCATGACAGGAGCATTCTGTTTTGAGATATGTATAGAGGGATCTCTTAAAGGATTTTAGGCTTGGGGAAGTTTTTAAAGTGTGAGGGAGGTCGTTCCATAATTGTGGCGCTCTGTAGGAA
This sequence comes from Bombina bombina, assembly GCF_027579735.1. Taxonomy (NCBI): domain Eukaryota; kingdom Metazoa; phylum Chordata; class Amphibia; order Anura; family Bombinatoridae; genus Bombina; species Bombina bombina. The sequence goes on along the minus strand of NC_069501.1, from coordinate 187,321,788 downwards.
AAGGAGGATCGAGCTGCTTTTTTTTTGTATTGAGGCAAGCTAAATAATGTGCTGTTATTGGATCGGAGGTTATAGGAGGTGGGAATAGCAGGGGAGAGCATTCTGCTCAGGTAGGGTGGGAGCTTCCCAGAAAAGCTCTTAAAGACAAGGCAGGAAAGATGGAGGGTGCGTCTGGTTTCCAGCGACAGCCAGTTTAGTTCTTTTAGCATGTCACAATGGTGGGTCCTGTAGTTACATTGTAGCACAAAGCGGCAGAGCGAGTTATATAACGTATTTAGTTTATTAAGGTGAGTTTGCGGAGCAGGTGCATATACTATGTCCCCATAATCCAAGATAGGCATCAGCATTTGCTGTACAATCTTTTCCTTTACTGTAGGGCTGAGGCAAGATTTGTTTCTGTACAGGGCACCTAGTTTTGGATAAAGTTTAGAGGCAATTTTTTCTATGTGGAGTCCAAAAGATAGATTGGGGTCTAACAACATACCTAAGTATTTAAAAGAGTGGACTGCGGTCAGCGTGCAATTGGATTTTGTTTTGATGCGAAGATGGGAATTTTGTAATTTATGTATTTTAGGTCCCGTTCCAAAGATCATTGTGACCGTTTTGTCAGTGTTTAGGAAGAGTTTGTTTTTCGAGATCCACTTTTCTACCTCTGTGAACTGGTCTTGGAGCACTGTTTCAAGCTGCAGCAGATCAGATTTGTTTGCATAGATTACCGTGTCGTCTGCGTACATGTGTACAGTTGAGGATTTGCAGACATTAGGCAAATCATTTATAAATAATGTGAATAGTAGGGGGCCGAGAATGGAACCTTGGGGAACACCACATGTGACTGGGAGAGGGAGGGAGTCACTGTTAGAGACAGAGACATATTGTGATCGATCCGATACATATGATTTAAACCAGGTTAACGGGTGATCAGCAATACCAGAGTTTTTTAGTTTGAGAAGTAGTAGGTCATGGTCCACTGTGTCAAAAGCCTTTGCAAAATCAAGGAAAATAGCTCCAGTTAGGTCTCCTTGTTCCATGGCAGTTTGGATGTCGTTGCAAACTTTTAGGAGGGCAGTTGTAGTGGAGTGATTCGGTCTGAAACCTGATTGATCAGGGGTCAGATAGTTAGAAAGTTGATAATACTCGCATAATTGCGTATGGACACATTTTTCTAGGATTTTTGACAATACAGGGAGCAGTGATATAGGACGATAGTTAGAAACCAAGGTTAACTCCCCACTTTTATGAATAGGCACTACTCTTGCAGTTTTCCAGAGTTTGGGTATGTATCCAGACACCAAGGATTCGTTAATTAGGGTTGCAACAGGCTTAGCAATTGCCGGCGCACTGAGCTTCAACAGCATTGCTGGGATTTAATCAGGTTCTGACTGGTTTTTCATTTTTAGATTATCGAGGTGTTTCTTAATGACATTGAAGGGTACAGGTCTAAAATTGAACTTTTCTATATTGGGTCTTTGCTGTTTTAGTGGGGCCTGATCCACATTTGTAGCTTCAGGATGCATCCTACAAAATAATTGTTAAAGGCATTTGCTACTTCTAAGGGGAGTTGCAGGTTTTGGTTATCCACATTGACAGTGGAGGGTTGGGAGTGGATTGGTGGATTTTGTAAGTTATTTATGAGTTTCCAAAACTTTCTAGGGTTACATATATTATTGTTCAGATTATCACAGAAATATTGCGCCTTAGCCAATTTTGTTTGTTTAGTACATATATTTCGCCAATTTCTATATACACAGTGATCATTCATAGAGCCAGTATGCTTGAACTTTGACCACAATGAATCCCGAAATTGGTACATTTGAATGAGGTCAGCTGTGATCCAATTCAAGTGTGCTCCTTTTACTCTCACCTTACGCAGCGGTGCATGTAAATTCCAAACTTGTAGGAGTTCAGACTGAAAGAATTCAACTGCAGAGTCTAGATCTGGGATTAGGTTTAATCTGTGCCAGGGGAGGTTCTTGATGTAATTTAGAAATGATTGAAGATTAAATTTTTTGAAGGACCTGGTGATTTTAACCTTGGGAGAGGATTTAGTTGCCTTTATTTTGCGCACGCAGTACACTAAGCAGTGGTCACTGAAATTGTTAGGGAGAACACCTGCCTCCTGGATTCGGTCGGGAGAAGTGGAGAGAATCCAGTCGAGCAGGGTATTATTATGGCTTTTGATGTTTATGCGAGTTGGGGAGGAGATTAATTGCGTTAGCTGCAAAGATTTAAACAGCGAGCGACAACTGTTATTTTTTGGATTCAGCCAATCGATGTTAAAATCTCCAAAAAACAAAATTTCACTTTTTGGGTTTTGAGTTATGGATTCACTAAGGAGCTGTGCTATGTCCGAAATGGAATGCACAGGGGAGCTTGGTGGGCGGTAGATTCCTGCAACAATGATTGATTTACTGCACGGGATCTCAATTTTGCCAGAAAGGAAATCAAAGGTGGCAGGAGAGCTAGATTTTTGTATGGGGGTGAACTTTGTGGAGTTGTCAACATAAATTACAATGCCGCCTCCTCTCTTTGCTCTGTCAATTCTATGGCATGAATACCCAGGTATTGCAATGGCAGAGTCAGGTATTTTTGCAGTTAGCCATGATTCAGAGATAACAATGATTTTTGGCTTGTATTGTATACACCAAGCTTGCAGTGCATCGATTTTTGGAAATAAGCTGCGTATATTACAGTGCACAAAGGAGAGGCCTTTTTTAGCTGGAAGGCTAGGAATGGAATTTGCTGGGGGACCAGGGTTAGACTCTACATCATTTGCAAGGGCAAGTAGCATAAGGAATAGGAATTTGGACATAGTTTTTGTTTGGCTATATAGTGAATGGCATACTTTATAATTTTGTGTGGTGGGGGTAGGAGGGCTATTTTTTATAACTCTCCACCAGCACTCAGCAGATAAGTTACAGCAACAGAGCAGGCCATGGTGTATGATAATTTGTTTTCCAGTTTGAGGTGGGTGATTATGGCAGTAATGAAGTGAACAAAATTGGAGTGAGAAAACAGTTGTCACGAATATAGTTATAATCTTACCCACGTTGCACCGATATTACCACTCTGTGTTTTTATCTATGTATTTTTTTATTATTTGTTATTAAAAGCTAAGTTTTAACTCCTTTCGTGGAATGATTACTTTCATCCACCTTTATATAATATATATTTATTGTTGTAGAGTGCTCTCCATGTACATACTCTCCCAATGTCACCATTGGAACTTTTTAAAATATTGGCATCTATTTATCAAGCTGTCAACTTACCTGCATTCGACGGCACCAATACGCTCGCCTAAGTTCGCCTAACATTGCTGCCGCGGACCTGAATACGTTTTTACCAAAGTTACCAAAAAAGCTGCAAAAAGCCGCGCACCAAGTACGGAGCGATGAGCAGCGGACTGTTGTTAACTAACAGTCATCGATCTCGCTGCTCTTCGGCTTTTTCCCAGCTATATTGGTACCCTGTCACTAAACACCCACACTATACTATACTGTTATACTGTTTACCCCCTATACCGCCGTTCCTGGAGCCCACCGCAACTCTAATAAATGTATTAACCCCTAAACCGCCGCTCACGGACCCCGCCGCAACTAAATAAAGTGTTTAACCCCTAAACCACCTACATTATATTTATTAAACCCTAATCTGCCCCCCCTACACCGCCGCCACCTACATTATATTTATTAACCCCTAATCTGCCCCCCCTGCACCACCGCCACCTACATTATATTTATTAACCCCTAATCTGCCCCCCCTACACCGCCGCCACCTACATTATATTTATTAACCCCTAATCTGCCCCCCTACGCCACCACCACATTATTAAATTTATTAACCCCTAAACCTAAGTCTAAACCTAACCCTAAAACCCCCTAACTTAAATATAATTTAAATAAATCTAAATAAAAATTACTATAATTAACTAAATTATATTTAAAACTAAATACTTACCTATAAAATAAACCCTAAGATAGCTACAATATAACTAATAGTTACATTAGTTACCTAGATTATAATGTATGTTAAACAGAAACTTTATTTACATTTTTCCCAAAAGGCATTTTATTTTTAAAAAATCCAATTTAAATCAAAGAAATATGATTTAAATAAAAAAAAAGTCTTATTTAAATTAAAAAAATCGGATTTGTTTGATTTTTTTTTTTTAACATTTATATTATCCACCCTTGTTTCCAATCAGCCAGTGGAGTGGAGCACAAACATTTGCGTGCGAGTGATAAGGGGTTTATTGTGGGTGTTTGCGCTATTCGGGCTTATCCCTGGTATTACGAGTTGAAAGCAAACACGATCACCTGAGCACAATCGCGATTTACACTTCAAAACGCTGGTTACTGTTTCGTGAAACAAAAAAGTTGCACAAACACATAAAAAATATATTACAAAGTATAGTTACACTCGTAATAACACCATCTAATAAACATTATTAAAAAAATATTGCACACAACAGTTATAAGGGCTTAAAGGAGGATAAGCCCTTAGTGTTAGGTTGAGATACATATGCACATAGACATATATAGAAAGGCCAAAATCACAAACATGATCCTTGCACCAATCAGCCAATCAGATTGAGCTCGCATTCTATTGGCTGTTCCGATCAGCCAATAGAATGCAAGCTCAATCTGATTGGCTGATTGGATCAGCCAATCGGATTGAACTTGATTCTGATTGGCTGATTCCATCAGCCAATCAGAATATTCCTACCTTAATTCCGATTGGCTGATAGAATCCTATCAGCCAATCGGAATTCGAGGGACGCCATCTTGGATGACGTCCCTTAAAGGAACCGTCATTTGTCGGGAAGTCGTCGTCGGAAGAAGATGGGTCCGCGGTGGAGGTCTTCAGGATGGAGCCGGTCCTCATCGGATGAAGATAGAAGATGCCGCTTGGAAGATGATGGTTGCCGGTCCGGATCTACTCTTCTTCCCGGATAGGATGAAGACTTTGGAGCCTCTTCTGGACCTCTTCAGCCGCCGAAAGATGGATCGCCAGCCCCCGCTTGGGTTGAATGAAGATTTTTGAGCCAGGACGGATCGGTGAACCTGGTATGGTGAAGACAAGGTAGGATGATCTTCAGGGGCTTAGTGTTAGGTTTATTTAAGGGGGGTTTGGGTTAGATTAGGGGTATGTGGGTGGTGGGTTGTAATGTTGGGGGGGGTATTGTATGTTTTTTTTTACAGGCAAAAGAGCTGAACTTCTTGGGGCATGCCCCGCAAAGGGCCCTGTTCAGGGCTGGTAAGGTAAAAGAGCTTTGAAATTTAGTAATTTAGAATAGGGTAGGGCATTTTTTTATTTTGGGGGTCTTTGTTATTTTATTAGGGGGCTTAGAGTAGGTGTAATTAGTTTAAAATTGTTGTAATATTTTTCTTATGTTTGTAAATATTTTTTTATTTTTTGTAACTTAGTTCTTTTTTTATTTTTTGTACTTTAGTTAGTTTATTTCATTGTAGTTATTTGTAGGTATTGTATTTAATTTATTTATTGATAGTGTAGTGTTAGGTTTAATTGTAGGTAATTGTAGTTATTTTATTTAATTAATTTATTGATAGTGTAGTGTTAGGTTTAATTGTAACTTAGGTTAGGATCTATTTTACAGGTAAATTTGTAATTATTTTAACTATTTTAGCTATTAAATAGTTCTTAACTATTTAATAGCTATTGTACCTGGTTAAAATAAATACAAAGTTACCTGTAAAATAAATATTAATCCTAAAATAGCTATAATATAATTATAATTTATGTTGTAGCTATATTAGGATTTATTTTACAGGTAAGTATTTAGCTTTAAATAGGAATAATTTATTTAATAAGAGTTAATTTATTTTGTTAGATTAAAATTATATTTAACTTAGGGGGGTGTTAGTGTTAGGGTTAGACTTAGCTTTAGGGGTTAATACATTTATTAGAATAGCGGCGAGATTCGGTCGGCAGATTAGGGGTTAATAATTGAAGTTAGGTGTCGGCGATGTTAGGGAGGGCAGGTTAGGGGTTAATAAATATAATATAGGGGTGGGCGGTGTTAGGGGCAGCAGATTAGGGGTACATAGGGATAATGTAGCTGGCGGCGGCGTGCGGACAGCAGATTAGGGGTTAATAAGTGTAGGTAGCTGGCTGCGACGTTGTGGGGGGCAGGTTAGGGGTTAATAAATATAATATAGGGGTCGGCGGTGTTAGGGGCAGCAGATTAGGGGTACATAAGGATAACGTAGGTGGCGGTCGGCAGATTAGGGGTTAAAAAAATTTAATCGAGTTGCGGCGATGTGGGGGGACCTCGGTTTAGGGGTACATAGGTAGTTTATGGGTGTTAGTGTACTTTAGAGTACAGTAGTTAAGAGCTTTATGAACCGGCGTTAGCCCATAAAGCTCTTAACTACTGACGCTCACTTCAGACACGACTCTAAATACCGGAGTTAGAAAAATCCCATTGAAAAGATAGGATACGCAATTTACGTAAAACTGAAAAGTGAGCGTTAGACCCTTTTTTGAGTGACTCCAAATACCGGAGGTAGCCTAAAACCAGCGTTAGGAGCCTCTAACGCTAGTTTTCACGGCTACCGCCAAACTCCAAATCTAGGCCTTGAATTTGTAACAAAAGTTACCTGATTTTTATTAATCATAGGATTATCTATAACTTTATCATCTAAAATTTGTTCTCTAAGTATAGAGTCCACTTCTCTACGTGCCTTTGAGATAATTTTAGTGTTGTATCCTCTCTGTATTAAATCTATACTGAGCCTTTCACATTCCTTCAGATAAGTCTCTTCTGATGAACAATTCCTCTTCATACGTACAAATTGCCCTTTGGCTATAGCTCTTGCTGTATTTTTAGGGTGATTGCTTGTACTGTGTAGAAGGTTGTTTTTGGCTATAGGTTTTCGATATGTGTATGTCTCAATATGTTTTTTAATAACATTTGCTGATAGTGTAACATACAGGGAGTGCAGAATTATTAGGCAAGTTGTATTTTTGAGGATTAATTTTATTATTGAACAACAACCATGTTCTCAATGAACCCAAAAAACTCATTAATATCAAAGCTGAATATTTTTGGAAGTAGTTTTTAGTTTGTTTTTAGTTTTAGCTATTTTAGGGGGATATCTGTGTGTGCAGGTGACTATTACTGTGCGTAATTATTAGGCAACTTAACAAAAAACAAATATATACCCATTTCAATTATTTATTTTTACCAGTGAAACCAATATAACATCTCAACATTCACAAATATACATTTCTGACATTCAAAAACAAAACAAAAACAAATCAGTGACCAATATAGCCACCTTTCTTTGCAAGGACACTCAAAAGCCTGCCATCCATGGATTATGTCAGTGTTTTGATCTGTTCACCATCAACATTGAGTGCAGCAGCAACCACAGCCTCCCAGACACTGTTCAGAGAGGTGTACTGTTTTCCCTCCTTGTAAATCTCACATTTGATGATGGACCACAGGTTCTCAATGGGGTTCAGATCAGGTGAACAAGGAGGCCATGTCATTAGATTTTCTTCTTTTATACCCTTTCTTGCCAGCCACGCTGTGGAGTACTTGGACGCGTGTGATGGAGCATTGTCCTGCATGAAAATCATGTTTTTCTTGAAGGATGCAGACTTCTTCCTGTACCACTGCTTGAAGAAGGTGTCTTCCAGAAACTGGCAGTAGGACTGGGAGTTGAGCTTGACTCCATCCTCAACCCGAAAAGGCCCCACAAGCTCATCTTTGATGATACCAGCCCAAACCAGTACTCCACCTCCACCTTGCTGGTGTCTGAGTCGGACTGGAGCTCTCTGCCCTTTACCAATCCAGCCATGGGCCCATCCATCTGGCCCATCAAGACTCACTCTCATTTCATCAGTCCATAAAACCTTAGAAAAATCAGTCTTGAGATATTTCTTGGCCCAGTCTTGACGTTTCAGCTTGTGTGTCTTGTTCAGTGGTGGTCGTCTTTCAGCCTTTCTTACCTTGGCCATGTCTCTGAGTATTGCACACCTTGTGCTTTTGGGCACTCCAGTGATGTTGCAGCTCTGAAATATGGCCAAACTGGTGGCAAGTGGCATCTTGGCAGCTGCACGCTTGACTTTTCTCAGTTCATGGGCAGTTATTTTGCGCCTTGGTTTTTCCACACGCTTCTTGCGACCCTGTTGACTATTTTGAATGAAACGCTTGATTGTTCGATGATCACGCTTCAGAAGCTTTGCAATTTTAAGAGTGCTGCATCCCTCTGCAAGATATCTCACTATTTTTGACTTTTCTGAGCCTGTCAAGTCCTTCTTTTGACAAATTTTGCCAAAGGAAAGGAAGTTGCCTAATAATTATGCACACCTGATATAGGGTGTTGATGTCATTAGACCACACCCCTTCTCATTACAGAGATGCACATTACCTAATATGCTTAATTGGTAGTAGGCTTTCGAGCCTATACAGCTTGGAGTAAGACAACATGCATAAAGAGGATGATGTGGTCAAAATACTCATTTGCCTAATAATTCTGCACTCCCTGTAAAGGTAATTGATTTTGGTGCTATGTGTTTCCATGGTAAATTTTATACCTATCTCATTGGAATTTAATAGATCTAAAAACTGAACTGCTTCTTCCTGCGTGCCATCCCATATTATGATGAGATCATCTATAAACCTCCTATAAAAGGAGATAGATGATCGGAAGCTGTTTCTATCTCCAAAGATGTGGGACGCCTCCCACCAACCTAAAAATACGTTGGCGTAGGATGGCGCAAATTTTGCGCCCATGGCTGTCCCACATCTCTGGAGATAGAAAGAAGCATCAAATTCAAAGTACTGTAGTTGTGTACCAATAGATATTGCACCACATCTTCAAAATAATCCACCTGATCTTCATCACAATTCGTTGCTGATTCCAAAAAATATCTGATAGCCTCCAAACCCCATATATGGGGGATGGAGGAATACAGTGAATTTGAATTTGAATCTCTGAATTTGAATGGAAGGATACCCACAGCTGGATCACCATAGATGTGGTATCACTGTATTCCTCCATCCCCCATATATGAAGATCTTCCTACCTTATCTTCACCATGCCAGGTTCACCAATCCGTCCTCGGAAGTCTTGATCCAAGCCTCGGAAGTGTTGATCCAAGCCCAAGCGGGGGCTGAAGAGTGACGTCCATCCTCCGGCTGAAGTCTTGATCCAAGCGGGCAGAAGAGGACATCCGGACCGGCAAACATCTTCTTCCAAGCCGCATCTTCTATGTTCTTCAATCTGATTGGCTGATTGGATCAGCCAATCGGATTGAACTTGATTCTGATTGGCTGATTCCATCAGCCAATCAGAATTTTCCTACCTTAATTCCGATTGGCTGATAGAATCCTATCAGCCAATCGGAATTCGAGGGACGCCATCTTGGATGACGTCCCTTAAAGGAACCGTCATTCGTCGGGAAGTCATCGGTGAAGATGGATGGATCCACGCTGGAGGTCTTGAAGATCAGCCGGTCATCATCGGATTGAAGAACATAGAAGATGCGGCTTGGAAGAAGATGTTTGCCGATCCAGATGTCCTCTTCTGCCCGCTTGGATCAAGACTTCAGCCGGAGGATGGACGTCACTCTTCAGCCCCCGCTTGGGCTTGGATCAAAACTTCCGAGGCTTGGATAAAGACTTCCGAGGACGGATCGGTGAACCTGGCATGGTGAAGATAAGGTAGGAAGATCTTCAGGGGCTTAGTGTTAGGTTTATTTAAGGGGGGTTTGGGTTAGATTAGGGGTATGTGGGTGGTGGGTTGTAATGTTGGGGGGGTATTGTATGTTTTTTTTTACAGGCAAAAGAGCTGAATTCTTTGGGGCATGCCCCGCAAATGGCCCTTTTCAGGGCTGGTAAGGTAAAAGAGCTTTGAACTTTTTTAATTTAGAATAGGGTAGGGCATTTTTTTATTTTGGGGGTCTTTGTTATTTTATTAGGGGGCTTAGAGTAGGTGTAATTAGTTTAAAATTGTTGTAATATTTTTCTAATGTTTGTAAATATTTTTTTATTTTTTGTAACTTAGCTTTTTTATTTTTTGTACTTTAGTTAGTTTATTTAATTGTAGTTATTTTTAGGTATTTTATTTAATTAATTTATTGATAGTGTAGTGCTAGGTTTAATTGTAACTTAGGTTAGGATTTATTTTACAGGTAATTTGTAATTATTTTAACTAGGTAACTATTAAATAGTTATCAACTATTTAATAGCTATTGTACCTGGTTAAAATAAATACAAAGTTGCCTGTAAAATAAATATTAATCCTAAAATAGCTACAATATAATTATAATGTATATTGTAGCTATATTAGGGTTTATTTTACAGGTAAGTATTTAGATTTAAATAGGAATAATTTATTTAATAAGAGTTAATTTATTTCGTTAATGTTAGGGTTAGACTTAGCTTTAGGGGTTAATACATTTATTATAGAAGCGGTGAGCTCCGATCGGCAGATTAGGGGTTAATTATTGTAGGTAGCTGGCAGATTAGGGGTTAATAAATATAATATAGGGGTCGGCGGTGTTAGGGGCAGCAGATTAGGGGTACATAACTATAATGTATGTTGCGGCGGTATATGGAGCGGCAGATTAGGGGTTAATAATAATATGCAGGTGTCAGCTATAGCAGGGGCGGCAGATTAGGGGTTAATAAGTGTAAGGTTAGGGGTGTTTAGACTCGGGGTTCATGTTAGAGTGTTAGGTGCAGACGTAGGAAGTGTTTCCCCATAGAAAACAATAGGGCTGCGTTAGGAGCTGAACGCGGCTTTTTTGCAGGTGTTAGGTTTTTTTTCAGCTCAAACTGCCCCATTGTTTTCTATGGGGGAATTGTGCATGAGCACGTTTTTGAAGCTGGCCGCGTCCGTAAGCACCGCTGGTATTGAGAGTTGCAGTGGCGGTAAATTATGCTCTACGCTCCCTTTTTGGAGCCTAACGCACTGAAAACGCAGCCATTCTGTGAACTCTAAATACCAGCGGTATTTAAAAGGTGCGGGGGGAAAAAAGCACACGTAGATAACGCACCCCTTTGGCCGCAGAACTCTAAATCTAGCCGTAGGTTTCCTACAATCAAGTTAAAAATCCTAGAATTAATTATTAACACTGACATCTAAATAATTTTTAAATAGTTGAATGAACATTACTGTAATCTTTATCTAATATAAGAACTGTAGCTAATATATCTATACCCAGTAAAATAAGTTAATACATATTTGTCAGCAGCGAGTGCAAACTGTAAAGCTTTCATTTATTGTTTATCAAACTAGGTTAACTATTAAGAAAGTAATACATCACCTATCGATATATAGCTTTAGGTATGTTTATATCTTGAGATAACAGATAATGTGATAAGCTTATTAACATGGAACTTTTGCTTCCGATATAATATGATGCCTATGTCTCGCCTGTATTTTTAGAAGTTCAGATAGAGAAAATGCAAAGTATTATTTTTTCATTTATTGACTATTAATATGGATCAACTGCAATATAATAAATACATTGTTTATTTATATAAAGTCTTAGGTATGTTTAAATTTCTAGAGAACATATAATGTAGAGCCTTGAACGTTAAAAATAAAAATAATAATAACAAACAAAAATAAAACAATCAAGTGAAGGGCCTGCTTTTTATCAGATAATTTTAAATATAAATAAACATTAAGAAGCTGGCAAGAAAAATTAAATCTACCTATAAAGTAATATTTAAAGCAAAATTAATCCATAAGGTTAACCAGTGTCCTGAACGGCAGAATAAATGAAGCAATGATAGAGTTAAAATTGTCTGTTCGGTTTGAAAGTAATTAATTAGTAGTCAGGTGTGAATGTGCAGGTAACAGCACAAATACTAACAGGATATCCTTCACAGCTATGTGTGAATACGGGGAAACCCGAAACACGTCCTTTCTGTGACGGTGTCTGTTTGAAGTTTTAACTTTTTCCAATTATGCTTGTATTTACCCTCGTTGGTTGTTTTTAAATTGCACGCTTTTCTTCAATAAAGGATTCTTTTAGCCGCTCTAGCACTTGCTCTTGTTCTTTTGATATATAGAAAGGCATTGGAGCCCTTGGAAGTTAAGTAGATGAAAACATGTAAAATCATATTCATATTTAACAAAGGTTTTAAATATGTATTTAGTGTAAATATTTCATGTATAGATATCGGTATACATATATATCGTAGAAACCCCCCCCCCCGATATATGTAGAAATATTTATTTAAGAATAAATTGAACATATTCTTCTATGTGAAGAACATTAGAATGTGACATATTTACATTTTCATGTCGGGTTAGCACACATGAAAATATGCAATTGGGTTTGCACGAGAGTGGGGTATTTTTTCTCCATTGACTTCTATGGGGGAATACGTGAACACAATATTGTAAATTCGGATTTTTGCACTCGTTGGGTCAGCGTGCAAGCAAAAACAAAGTTTACTTTGCACTCATAATACAAGCGCAACCTGATGCACGCAAAAAGCTTACTTCTATCACAATTATGCTCGAGCGGGAGCGTTAATCAGTGCTCCACTTGTAATGTGGCCCTTAATGTTTTCCAATATAGATACACCAACTATTCCTTTAAGGGATATTTGAAAAATAAATAGCTTTTGAAGGGCTAGATTACAATTGGTGCTCTATTTTGTTTGCCCTAACTGCACTCAAAGTAAAACATTAGCGTATTACACATTGAAAGTAAAAATGATAGCGTGTGAGTGAAAGACTCAGGCACATTATCTTCAGGACTTTGGATATCGCAACCACGCTAGCACCTTCTCCCCTAGACATCTATGGGGCGTGCTGAAGAAATGCCTATTAGTTTTCGCTTGCTCACTAACCCAACACTGTGTTTGATCAACTGCGCTAAAGCCAAAGGTGCGTTAGAAATACTTTACATTTCTATGTTCCTCACTTAGAAGAAAATATTTTTTTTATTTTAAAATATATATTTCTATATTTATCTGATTTTTTTTTGTAAAATATATATCTATGTCTTTATAAATATATACAGATATACAGATATATATAAATATATATGCACACAGATATATCTAGTACATTTATATAGAAAAGTAAAGAACATAGGAATTTCAAATATTTCTAACCAAAACACATTCGGCTAGATTACGAGTTTTGCGTTATGGTGAAAAAGCAGCGTTAGGTTATAACACTGCTTTTTCACTACAGCTGCTATTACGAGTCTTGCAGGTTTAGGGGCACCGCACACTTTTTTGGCCATAACGCAAATCAACTTACGCAAATTGCGCAAAGTATTTTTTCAATGGGATTTTCATAGCGCCGATATTACAAGCTTTTCCTGGGAGGCCAAAAAGTGAGCGGTACATCCTATACCGCCAAGATCCGTAATGAATTCTAAAGTCAGTAGTTATGAGTTTTACGCTACAAAGCTGTAACATAAAACTCATAACTAAAGTGCTAAAAAGTACACTAACACACATAAACTACCTATTAAACCCTAAACCGAGGCCATCCCGCATCGCAAATGCTAAAATAAATGTATTAACCCCAAATCTGCTGCTCCAGACATCACCGCCACTATAATAAACATATTAACCACTAAACCGCTGTAATCCCGCATCGCAAACATTAGTTAAATATTATTAACCCCTAATCTGCCGTCCCTAACATCGCCGTCACCTACCTACAATTATTAAACCCTAATATGCCGTCCCTAACATCGCTGCCACCTACCTACAATTATTAACCACTTATCTGCCGCCCCTAACATCGCCACCACCTACCTACATTTATTAACCCCTAATCTGCCGCCCCCAATGTTGCTGCCACTATACTACATTTATTAACCCCTAAACCTAACACCCACTAACTTAAATATAATTAAAATAAATCTAAATAAAACCTACTATCATTACCTAAATAATTCCTATTTAAAACTAAACACTTACCTATAAAATAAACCCTAAGCTAGCTACAATATATCTAATAGTTATATTGTAGCTAGCTTAGGGTTTATTTTTATTTTACAGGCAAGTTTGTATTTATTTTAACTAGGTAGAATAGTTACTAAATAGTTATTAACTATTTAATAACTACCTAGCTAAAATAAATACAAATTTACCTGTAAAATAAAACCTAACCTAAGTTACACTAACACCTAACCTTACACTACAATTAAATAAATTCCCTACATTAAATACAATTACCTAAATTAAATACAAATACTTAAATTACAAAAAAACAAAAAAAAAAATTACACACAAAAAACAAATCACAAGATATTTAAACTAATTACACCTAATCTAATAGCCCTATCAAAATAAAAAAGCCCCCCCCCCCAATAAAAAAAACCCTAGCCTAAACTAAACTACCAATAGCCCTTAAAAGGGCCTTTTGCGGGGCATTTTACCAAATAAATCAGCTCTTTTACCTGTAAAAAAAATACAAACAACCCCACAACAATAAAACCCACCACCCATGTAACCAACCCCACAAATAAAACCCTAACTAAAAAAACTAAAACCCACCCAATAAACCCTTAAAAAAACCTAAGGGTTTTATTTGTGGGGTTGGTTGTGTGGGTGGTGGGTTTTACTGTTGGGGGGTTGTTTGTATTTTTTTACAGGTAAAAGAGCTGATTTATTTGGTAAAATGCCCAGCAAAAGGCCCTTTTAAGGGCTATTGGTAGTTTAGTTTAGGCTAGGGTTTTTTTTTATTTTGGGGGGCTTTTTTATTTTGATTGGGCTATTAGATTAGGTGTAATTAGTTTAAATATCTTGTAATTTGTTTTTTATTTTGTGTAAGTTAGTGGGTTTTTTTTGTAATTTAGGTATTTGTATTTAATTTAGGTAATTGTATTTAATTTAGGAAATTTATTTCATTGTAGTGTAAGGTTAGGTGTTAGTGTAAGACAGGTTAGGTTTTATTTTACAGGTAAATTTGTATTTATTTTAGCTAGGTAGTTATTAAATAGTTATTAAATATTTAGTAACTATTCTACCTAGTTAAAATAAATACAAACTTGCCTGTAAAAGACAGGAGCTTACCAAGTGTCTGATGATAAGCCTGCTCCTGAATAAAAACTTCATTTCATCCACTCCAAGTCTCAGCATTCCTTTTTCCTCATTCGTGTAAAATAAAAATAAACCCTAAGATAGATACAATGTTACTATTTGTTATATTGTAGCTATCTTACGCCTAGATTTAGAGTTCTGCGGCCAAAGGGGTACGTTAGCTACGCATTCTTTTTTCTGGCCGCACCTTTTAAATACCGCTGGTATTTAGAGTTCACAGAATGGCTGCGTTAGGCTCCAAAAAAGGAGCGTATAGCATATTTACCGCAACTTCAACTCTCGATACCAGCGGTGCTTACGGACGCGGCCAGCTTCAAAAACGTGCTCGTGCACGATTCCCCCATAGAAAACAATGGGGCTGTTTGAGCTGAAAAAAAACCTAACACCTGCAAAAAAGCCGCGTTCAGCTCCTAACGCAGCCCTATTGTTTTCTATGTGGAAACACTTCCTACGTCTGCACCTAACACTCTAACATGTACCCCGAGTCTAAACACCCCTAACCTTACACTTATTAACCCCTAATCTGCCGCCCCGCAATCGCTGACCCTGCATATTATTTTTAACCCCTAATCTGCCGCTCCGTACACCCCCGCCACCTACATTATCCCTATGTACCCCTAATCTGCTGCCCTAACATCGCCAACCCCTATATTATATTTATTAACCCCTAATCTGCCGCCCCAACGTCGCCTCCACCTAACTACACTTATTAACCCCTAATCTGCCGACCGGACCTGAGCGCCACTATAATAAATGTATTAACCCTTAATCCGCCTCACTCCCGCCTCAATAACCCTATAATAAATAGTATTAACCCCTAATCTGCCCTCCCTAACATTGCCGACACCTAACTTCAAGTATTAACCCCTAATCTGCCGACAGGAGCTCACCGCTACTCTAATAAATTTATTAACCCCTAAAGCTAAGTCTAACTTTAACCCTAACACTCCCCTAAATTAAATATAATTTAAATCTAATGAAATAAATTAACTCTTATTAAATAAATTAATCCTATTTAAAGCTAAATACTTACCTGTAAAATAAACCCTAATATAGCTACAATATAAATTATAATTACATTATAGCTATTTTAGGAGTTATATTTATTTTACAGGTAACTTTGTATTTATTTTAACCAGGTACAGTAGCTATTAAATAGTTAAGAACTATTTAATAGCTAAAATAGTTAAAATAATTACAAAATTACCTGTAAAATAAATCCTAACCTAAGTTACAATTAAACACTACACTATCAATAAATAAATTAAATAAAATACCTACAATTAAACCTAACACTACACTATCAATACATTAATTAAATACAATACCTACAAATAACTACAATTAAATAAAAAAATATTTACAAACATTAGAAAAATATTACAACAATTTTAAACTAATTACACCTACTCTAAGCCCCCTAATGAAATTACAAAGCCCCCCAAAATAAAAAAATGCCCTACCCTATTCTAAATTAAAAGAGTGCAAAGCTATCGGAACAGCCAATAGAATGCGAGCTCAATCTGATTGGCTGATTGGATCAGCCAATCGGATTGAACTTGATTCTGATTGGCTGATTCCATCAGCCAATCAGAATTTTCCTACCTTAATTCCGATTGGCTGATAGAATCCTATCAGCCAATCGGAATTTGAGGGACGCCATCTTGGATGACGTCCCTTAAAGGAACCGTCATTCTTCAGTTGGACGTCGGAGGAAGAAGATTGGTCCGCGCTGGAAGTCTTCACGATGGAGCCGTTCCTGATCGGATGAAGATAGAAGATGCCGCTTGGATCAAGATGGTTGCGGGTCTGGATCGCCTCTTCTTCCCGGATAGGATGAAGACTTTGGAGCCTCTTCTGGACCTCTTCAGCCGCAGGATTATGGATCGCCAGCCCCCGCTTGGGTTGGATGAAGATTTTGGAGCCAGCACCGATCGGTGATACCCGGTGAGGTGAAGATAAGGTAGGAAGATCTTCAGGGGCTTAGTGTTAGGTTTTTTTAAGGGGGGTTTGGGTTAGATTAGGGGTATGTGGGTGGTGGGTTGTAATGTTGGGGGGGTATTGTATGTGTTTTTTTACAGGCAAAAGAGCTGAATTTCTTGGGGCATGCCCCGCAAAGGGCCCTGTTCAGGGATGGTAAGGTAAAAGAGCTTTGAACTTTTTTAATTTAGAATAGGGTAGGGCATTTTTTATTTTGGGGGGCTTTGTAATTTCATTAGGGGGCTTAGAGTAGGTGTAATTAGTTTAAAATTGTTGTAATATTTTTCTAATGTTTGTAAATATTTTTTTATTTTTTGTAACTTAGTTCTTTTTTATTTTTTGTACTTTAGTTAGTTTATTTAATTGTAGTTATTTGTAGGTATTGTATTTAATTAATGTATTGATAGTGTAGTGTTAGGTTTAATTGTAGGTATTTTATTTAATTTATTTATTGATAGTGTAGTGTTAGGTTTAATTGTAACTTAGGTTAGGATTTATTTTACAGGTAATTTTGTAATTATTTTAACTATTTTAGCTATTAAATAGTTCTAAACTATTTAATAGCTATTGTACCTGGTTAAAATAAATACAAAGTTACCTGTAAAATAAATATAAATCCTAAAATAGCTATAATATAATTATAATTTATATTGTAGCTATATTAGGGTTTATTTTACAGGTAAGTATTTAGCTTTAAATAGGAATAATTTATTTGATAAGAGTTAATTTATTTTGTTAGATTTAAATTATATTTAATTTAGGGGGGTGTTAGGGTTAGGGTTAGACTTAGCTTTAGGGGTTAATCCATTTATTACAGTAGCGGCGAGATTCGGTCGGCAGATTAGGGGTTAATAATTGAAGTTAGGTGTCGGCGATGTTAGGGAGGGCAGATTAGGGGTTAATACTATTTATTATAGGGTTATTGAGGTGGGAGTGAGGCGGATTAGGGGTTAATAACTTTATTATAGTAGCGGTGCGGTCCGCTCGGCAGATTAGGGGTTAATAAGTATAGGCAGGTGGAGGCGACATTGAGGGGGGCAGATTAGGGGTTAATAAATATAATATAGGGGTCGGCGGTGTTAGGGGCAGCAGATTAGGGGTACATAAGGATAACGTAGGTAGCGGCGCTTTGCGGTCGGCAGATTAGGGGTTAATTATTGTAGGTAGCTGGCGGCGACGTTGTGGGGGGCAGGTTAGGGGTTAATAAATATAATATAGGGGTCGGCGGTGTTAGGGGCAGCAGATTAGGGGTACATAAGTATAACGTAGGTGGCGGTCGGCAGATTAGGGGTTAAAAAAATTTAATAGAGTGGCGGCGATGTGGGGGGACCTCGCCTTAGGGGTACATAGGTAGTTTATGGGTGTTAGTGTACTTTAGAGCACAGTAGTTAAGAGCTTTATAAACCGGCGTTAGCCCAGAAAGCTCTTAACTACTGACTTTTTTCTGCGGCTGGAGTTTTGTCGTTAGATTTCTAACGCTCACTTCAGCCAAGACTCTAAATACCGGCGTTAGAAAGATCCCATTGAAAAGATAGGATACGCAATTGACGTAAGGGGATCTGCGGTATGGAAAAGTTGCGGCTGAAAAGTGAGCGTTAGACCCTTTAATGACTGACTCCAAATACCAGAGGGCGGTAAAAACCAGCGTTAGGAGCCTCTAACGCTGGTTTTGACGGCTACCGCCCAACTCTAAATCTAGGCCTATGGGTTTATTTTACAGGTAAGTATTTAGTTTTAAATAGGAATTATGTAGTTATTAATGGTAGCTTTTCTTTAGATTTATTTTAATTATATTTAAGTTAATGGGTGTTAGGGTTAGACTTAGGTTTAGGGGTTAATAACTTTATTATAGTGGCGGCAACGTTGGGGGTGTCAGATTAGGGTTAATAAATGTAGATAGGTGGCAGCGATGTTAGGGGCGGCAGATTAGGGGTTAATAAATGTAGATAGGTGGCGGCGATGTTAGGGGCGGCAGATTCGTGGTTAATAAATGTAGATAGGTAGAGGCAATGTTAGGGGTGGCAGATTAGGGGTTAATAAATTTAGGTAGGTGGCGGCGATGTTAGGGGCGGCAGATTAGGGCTTAATAATATTTAACTAATGTTTTTGATGCAGGAGTGCAGCGCTTTAGGGGTTAATATTATTATTATTATTCTTTATTTATTACGCGCCAACAGATTCCGCAGCGCTGCCCATGGGTACAAGTATAACAGTACAGTGGAGAAACAATACGATAAGACACAAAATTTTACAAACAAATACAGGGGAAATTGAGGGCCCTATTCCCGTGGGAATTTACAATCTAGACGGGTAGGAGGATTGGAAACAATATGTTTATTATAGTGGTGGCGATGTCCGGAGTGGCAGATTAGGGGTTATTAAGTATAATGTAGGTGTCGGCGATGTCAGGGGCAGCAGATTAGGGGTTAATAAGTGTAAGATTAGGGGTGTTTAGACTCGGGGTTCATGTTAGGTGTAAACATAAACTTTGTTTCCCTTTAGGAATAAATGGGGCTGCTTTACTGAGCTTTACGCTGCTTATTTTGCAGGTGTTAAACTTTTTCTCTGCCGGCTCTCCCCATTGATGTCTATGGGGAAATTGTGCACGAGCACGTACAACCTGACTTAAGCAGTGCTGGTATTGGAGTGCGGTATGAAGCACAATTTTGCTCTACGCTCACTTCTTGTATTTAATAAATGGGGCTGCTTTACTGAGCTTTACGCTGCTTATTTTGCAGGTGTTAAACTTTTTCTCTGCCGGCTCTCCCCATTGATGTCTATGGGGAAATTGTGCACGAGCACGTACAACCTGACTTAAGCAGTGCTGGTATTGGAGTGCGGTATGAAGCACAATTTTGCTCTACGCTCACTTCTTGTATTTTAACGCCGGGTTTATAAAAACTTGTAATACCAGCGCTGTAGGTAAGTGAGCGGTGACAATAACGTGCAAGTTAGCACAGCACCTCTCATAATGCAAAACTTGTAATCTAGATGAATGTAACATATTGAAATTGATAAAAAATTATATTGCATAATTCTATGTATTTGACTGGAAATCACTCAAAAGTGTGTGTATGTGTATGTATATATATATATATATATATATATATATATATATACATATACATATACATATATATATATATATATATATATATATATATGTGTGTGTGTGTGTGTGTGTGTGTATATTGTGACAGAACCCAAGGCATAGTAATGGAAGGTGTCTATATTCCCTCAAAAGTGCTGCAGTGCGGGGTATGGTCTAACAACCCCAGGGAGAATTGTTATGTTTGTTTGCCACATAGAGAAAATATGTAATTTATTTCTGGGTCCCTGGGGTGGAGTATTTGGAGAGTAGGGTGGGCCAGTGCTCCACCCCGCAGTTTGCAGGTAGCACATTATGTCAAAAAGTCCAGTCCAGGAATTCTGTCTGACTCAGCTAGCTACTCACCTGCATGTGGTAATTGACAGCAGGTGCTAATAAAATCCCCAGTCAGGGGTTGAGAGGTAGATTTGCCAGCAGTAAAGGGAAACTGCAAACACTCTCCTGAAAGACTGAGAGGAATTATCTCTAAAGGACAAAGTTTGAAAGGTCTGCTCAATATTACTTTTGTGATTGTATTTTATAAAGCTACAACCTTGTGTGGTGTTTCCAGCTTTGAGGACAGGTTTGTTTCCAAGATCCCAGGTCACTATATATATATATATATATATATATATATATATACACATATATATATATATATATGTGTGTGTGTATAAATGTTAAGGGCTGATGCTGTATCTGGTAGTTCCAACCCCTTACAAAACAACTTAACATAACTACTTAACTTATAAATAAAGACACGACACAGATAGCTGGGATTTAAAGACCATAACGATGGTCATATTTATTAACTTGACTTCAACGGAAGTCATTCAAATATTTAACCTGTGGCGGCATTCGAGGCCTAGTAAACTATTAGCTCCATATGACAAGAGGTCGCAGCCAGATGTTGTGGAATTGCAAATGCCAAGGGTGGGCACAAATGTGGCCCCACCCCATTCCGTCTAGTAGGCGCGGACGTCCTAAAGGATCTTCAGCCAGCAGACCCGCGGGGCGGGGCCCCCCAGGTCACGACCTGAGGACATCACCCCCGCCCATTAGCCCGACTGTCACCTCTACAGACTCCGCCCTCAATTGTTGATGGCTACGACCTCCCGCCATTAGGAGATACGTGGATGTTATGATGCGCTTCAGCCTCTAAGGCACTGGTATGGCCAAGCCCTGCAGCAAAGCTCATCCAGGAAGCAAATAAATTACGGCTAAGGTCTTACCAAGACTAGGTCAACTAACCCCATCCCTGCCTTTCGCATCTAAAGGACCAGCAACCCGTCCGGGAAGCCATCTGCCTGAATGACGCCTAAAAACTGTTGCAATAGCAATTACTTAATTAACCATTTAACAATAGGGTTGGGAGGGAGGGAAACTTTCTCCTTGCAAAATCCCAGGTGGAAGAGGCCAGATTGTTCCAGAACTTCGTTTATATTAGGTGAGCCTAAGACCTCCCCTCACTTTGCAACATTGTTGCTACTACACTACACTGGGATTTTCCACTAGCCTGTCAGCTCATCCCTTAACTCCATTACAGGAGACTCTGCTACCTTTCATTCCCCTAAGGGCTGATGCTGTATCTGGTAGTTCCAACCCCTTACAAAACAACTTAACATAACTACTTAACTTATAAATAAAGACACGACACAGATAGCTGGGATTTAAAGACCATAACGATGGTCATATTTATTAACTTGACTTCAACGGAAGTCATTCAAATATTTAACCTGTGGCGGCATTCGAGGCCTAGTAAACTATTAGCTCCATATGACAAGAGGTCGCAGCCAGATGTTGTGGAATTGCAAATGCCAAGGGTGGGCACAAATGTGGCCCCACCCCATTCCGTCTAGTAGGCGCGGACGTCCTAAAGGATCTTCAGCCAGCAGACCCGCGGGGCGGGGCCCCCCAGGTCACGACCTGAGGACATCACCCCCGCCCATTAGCCCGACTGTCACCTCTACAGACTCCGCCCTCAATTGTTGATGGCTACGACCTCCCGCCACAAGAGACAGGCACTCCCACATAAACCGGGCTCTTGCCGCCACCCGCTAAATATTACTAACCAGAGCCGTTTTGAGGTCCACCAGGAAGATCGCCAGCCCTTCGTCGGACAGGTGCACCCCGTCCGGGCGATACAGCCCTTTTTTGTCCGCTGAGATCAGTTCATGGCGGACCACAAAACCCCCTACCTCTATTACTGCTCTACCCAGCTCCCTGTTAACTTTTTTTCTAACCCTATATGCTATCCTCGGTGTGGGGAAATATCTCCAACGCAGCCGGGGGATTATGTTGGACCAGGCCAGCCTAACCCCCGGAAACGTGGTACAGATCCACTTGACATCCGACCTCATCGCATTGATGAGATCCAGAGCAGGTGCACTCCCTATATCATTTCCCCCCATGTGAAGGAGGATGATGTGGGGCTGTCCCCATCTATGTCTGGCATTCTGGAGGAGGGCAGGCAAACCATCCCACTGTAAGCCTCTACGGCCCAACCACCGTATTGATGCCTGAGACGTCGGAATCCCCAACTGCTGCCCCTCAGGAAGAGAATGGGCCTTCAGTGCCGCCCAGTGCACGTAGGAGTGCCCTATTATCCAGATACGAGAAGGACCTGTAGCCACACCTGAAAAACGGATTACATAGTCAATCACCTTAGACTAAAATTAAACAACACAACCAAACAAATGTAAAACGCCAGTTTCCTTCCTCCTACACCGAATACCCCCTAGGCCTCAGCTGGAGGGCGCACGTAAGACTTGTAACATTGGGACCTCCATCGGCCCAACTTCTGTATGCGATCTCCTTTCCAACCTAGCGCGGCCGCGCTGGTGGCAGCCCCTATTCGGAAGGAATGGGGGGTGATTCTACACTTCCCCAAACCTGCTGCAAGCGCTACCTTTCTGAGCACCGCTGCGAACTGGTACCGGGAGAGATTCGATCCGTCGGAATGCACTAAGAACTGGGCGGGGCCCCGCGGTTGCTGCGCCATGTAGGCCCTTGTACTCACAACCGGGCAGACGCCTGATGCCGAGGGAGTCAGAGTGATCCACACCCCTTTCCCCTCCTGGTCAGTCTTCGAGTGCGGGATAAACAATAACAAATTATCGCCCGCCAGTTTGACATGAGCCAACTGCATACCCGTGTTAATTGCATCCTTTGAGGTTGCGACCAGCTCGCCCGGCCTGAGGGCCGCAAAGAACGCCAAGGAGAATACGCACTGAAACAGTTCTCTTTCGCCGGGTTCGACGCAAATGCCCTCGATTGCGTCCACCAGCCTGGCTAGCCTACAAAATGTGACAGGTTCGCGCGCATCTTTCGCTCTACCCTCGAGCCTTCCCCAGCCCTTAATCACTTGCTTCACCAGGAAACCTTTCGTGATATTGGGCCACTCTAGCATATTGCAAAAGAAGGAGATTGCAGCTATTCTATTGGATATAGCGCCCTTCGAAGTCCCTTGCCCATGTTTCTCTGCCAGCCACTCCAAGAACAGATCCCTCGAGACCCTTTCCGGCGCTGCGCCCTGTGCGTAACAGTAACTTACCCACTCGCCCCAGTGCTGTGAATAAGCTCTCCACGTGTTCTGCGCCAGGGATGCCCTCACTAGGTGCCCTATGGACCTCCCTGCCCCGCCAACTGCCAAATAGAGTGGGGACAAGGTAAGCCAACTGCTGCTGCGTTAGGGGCCAGTCTGCGAAACTGTTCCCATTGAAACCTCGAGAGTGCGTCCGCCAGGGTGTTGTTGACCCCGGGAACGTGCCTCGCGGAAAACTGAATATTGTATTGCAAGCACCTCAGCACTAGCTGTCGCAAGTACCTAACAACTACCGGTGACGACGCGGACAACCTATTTATGGCGAAAACAACGCTAGCGTTGTCCGTCCAAAACACTATGTAGCGATCCTTTAACGCCGACCCCCAGAGCTCCATAGCCACAACTATGGGAAAGAGCTCCAGAAGTGTCAAGTTCCTTGTCAGTCCGGCTCGGACCCATGCCAAGGGCCATGGCTCGGCGCTCCATTGCCCATCCAAATAGGCGCCATAACCTGCTGCTCCAGCTGCATCCGTCAGCAGGTGCACTGTCTGACTGGAAACCCTAGGAGCGCGCCACAGCAGTGTTCCATTGAAGCCTTGCAGGAAGAGTTCCCATACCTTCAGATCTTCCCGCATGTCTTCCGAAACCGACACTTTACGTGTGCCGTGCGGATTGGAAAGTAAAGCTTCCATCCTCCTGTTAAACACGCGACCCATGGGTATAATTTTGCACGCAAAATTGAGTAAGCCTAGCACGGACTGAAGCTCCCTCAGGGGCATGCTCTTCGCTGCCCTGGCTTTGCGCACCGCCGCGAGCATTGCTTCCACCTTATCGGCTGGGAGACGACATAGCCTTGCAGCAGTGTCAATTTCGATCCCCAAGTACGTGAGTCTTGTACAGGGGCCCTGTGTTTTTTCCTCAGCCAGTGGCACTCCAAATTTCGACATTAGCCTACGCATTACTGCGATCAGTCGATCGCATTCGCGTGTGTCTGCGGTGCCAACCAGCAGGAAGTCGTCCAGATAATGAGCGACTATTCCCCCGCCGGCCTCCGTGATGATGGCCCAGTGCAAGAATGAGCTAAACTCTTCAAAATAAGCACACGATAGCGAGCAACCCATGGGCAAACATTTGTCTACAAAATAATTCCCCTCGAATTTACACCCCATCAGTCTGAAAGACGCTGGGTGTATGGGGAGTAACCGAAAGGCAGATTCGATGTCCATTTTGGCTAGCAGCGCGCCCGGACCCGCCGCCAACACCAATTCCAACGCCTGGTCAAACGATTGGTAAGACACCGAGCTTATCAGTGGGTCTATTGCATCATTGACAGAACCCCCTTTCGGATAGGACAAATGCTGAATCAGGCGGAACTTCCCTGGTTCCTTTTTGGGAACCACCCCTAAAGGGGAAATAACTAGGTCAGGGATGGGAGGTTGGTCAAATGGACCAGCAAATCTTCCCAGAGCAATTTCTTTGCTCAGTTTCGCCCTAACTTCACCCGGCATTTCGTAAGCCGACTTCAGATTCTTGTGCGACGAGGACCCCATTACCAACCCCAATGTTGGTATCTTGAAACCTTCGCCAATCCCCGCTAGTAGGTTGGCAGCCGACACCCTGTCTGGGTAGGCCGCCAGCCAAGGTCTAATGGCGTCCAGCTTCAGGGGTGTTGGAGCTCTTTTGTCCAGCCCCCCCCGATTTTGCCCCACGGAAAGCTCCTCCGTCCCTCCGCTTCGGGCATTCAACACCTGGGTGTTGACCGCTGCAGTACATGCAAGCGTGCCGAAAGGAACAGGAAGCTCCTTTGTCACACTGCTTCTCATTGTATTTCCAGCACTCCCTGCCTCTCCGCTTGATGGGGCCCGTTGGCCTCTGGGGCCCTGACCGCAGCAAGGGAGCTCCTGCCCCCCCCTTTTCCGGTATGAGCAGGGACCACAGGTCCAAGTCTTTTACCCCAAAGTTCAAGACCGGGTTATCGACCATCTTCCGCCTAAATTCGCTATCATAAGCACGCCACATGCCTTCCCCATATCTATTATAGATACATTCAATGATTTCCGCGTACTTAATTACATCGACCGCGGCCTCCGGCCTCTGTTCGATGTAGCAGGAGGAGAATACCCTAAAGCACTTCCTCCACTCCTCAAATGTATCTGGGCGCTGGATCTTCTTTGGCCCAGTCCCATCCTCACTACGCTCTTTATCTCGCTGCGCCTCAAGGGACAGCTCGAACATATTGACGTATTTATGATCGCGGATTTTTTGTACCGTCTTGGGTTTGAGATGTGCATGGAGGCAGTGGATCTTGCAGGGATAAGAGTCTCCCTGCAATGCCACCCTCCTGGTACTGACTGACATGTCCTGCAGCTGCGCAGCGCTCTTGCTTCCCTGGCCACTGCCCTTGGATATTGTCGCCGTGCTTTGCCCCGCTAACGGCGCAGCCTGCTCCATGTTACCTAAACCTCTAGCCTGATTACGCTCAGCCACCAATAGCCTTAACATTTTGAACATGCGACGCTGCCCCTTACTGTTAAGCCCTAATTTCTTCCCACCATCTGAGTCTGAATCAGTGCTATAGTCGGTGTCAGTGATGCGTGACAAATTAAATACATTTCTCTCACCAACTGCCGATGTTGAAGGGGTAACCGTTCCTGGTGCAGCTGCCACTGATCCGCCTGCCGGCTGTACAGATAGTCCTACTCCCGTTGTACCCGGGCCCTCTGTCCTCTGCGGTGTAGGCACCATGTCCTGTGGGGGAGAAACAAACGAGAGGGGAGTATCCAGGCCAGCCGTGTGTCCCCCTTGACTACCGCCCCCAATCGGGGTAGAAGTACTGCCCCCGGCCCTGTCTGGGACCACTCTAGCCCTCTCGTCATTCATATCACCACTCCATTCATTCGCTGGCCCTGCCACATAGGGGGATTCTCTGACCACACGCTCCCTGACTGAATGAACGCTCTGAGCACCTGCCACAACAAGCCCTTTGCCCCCCTGGACCCCTGCAGTTATTGTGCCTAGCGACTCGCCCTGTGCCCCATCAGTGGGCGCATTCACCCTTGTTTGGGGTACATAGTTGCTGCTGGCACCCCCCCTGTTATACCACTGGCGCTCCAGCAATGCGCTTCTAGCTCTCCCATAAGCCTGCTTGCTAACACTGGACCCCCTGAGCCTCCCTCTCTGCGCGCCGCGGCCCCTCTGTAAGGGACTTGCTCTGTTTGCATTGCTAGCTATTGCAGAGTGTCGCGCAGCGGAGCAGGCCCGCCCGGATACTCCCCCCTCACCTGTGGAGAGTACCCGGCTAGGCCTCTTGCGCGCTCGCTGGATGTGTCCCTCTGATCCAGGTTCCGGCCGTGTGACTACCGCGGCGCCGGAAGTGACGTCACGCGTGTCACCTGACCGGCCGGAAATGGACGCGGCGGACGCAAGGCCGCAACCGGAGCCTGCACTGGTAGTTGCAGGCTCCGACTGAGCCACCAATGATAGCGGCGGTCCGGTGAGTGGGCGAGGACCCGCAGGCCCCGCTCCAGTAGCCGACTGAGCCACCAATGAGGCATCCGGGCCGGGCCCTAGGGACCCGGCCGGATGATTTACAATACTGGGCCCTGCCTGATGAGGGTCGCTAGGCCCCTGGCCCACTTGAGGGGGATAATGAGGGGCGGTAGGCCCCGGTTCCACCCGGCTTGCCACCGGAGGCAGAACGGCGGCCGTGAGGGCCTTAAACATGCCCACTATGGCCGCCGCCGCCTCCGGAGACATTCCGGAGGCCGTAAGGGCCCCCAGGCCTGCCTCCAAAGCCGTGTCTAGGCCGGATGGGCCAGCGCTCACTGCACCCGCCTGTCCCACAACCATCACAGTACCGGGCCCGGCGGGTGCAAGTTCAGGGGCTGGGGGGTTAGTGACCACAACATTAGGAGTTAAAGCAGATGATACTGGCCTTGTTTTCTCCGGAGTTGGTGGCACCACATCCTCATCCTCCTCTTCAATTACAGGTGCACTCCTCAAGGATCTCCCAGGGGACTCCCTGAAGCGAATGGGCACCGCAGCACTTCTCTTAGATCTAGACATTTTCGCTTGAAGAATGGCAAAACTTTCTCCTTGCAAAATCCCAGGTGGAAGAGGCCAGATTGTTCCAGAACTTCGTTTATATTAGGTGAGCCTAAGACCTCCCCTCACTTTGCAACATTGTTGCTACTACACTACACTGGGATTTTCCACTAGCCTGTCAGCTCATCCCTTAACTCCATTACAGGAGACTCTGCTACCTTTCATTCCCCTTATGTATGTGTATAAATATATGTGTGTATATATATATATATATATATATATATATATATATATATATATATATATATATATATTGGAGCCGTTTCCAGTCAAACATTTTGCCATACACCATATCCATTTTTAAACCTTTCAAGACCTTTTTATTAATATTATTATTGGGTAATTGTTGAGCACCAACAGATTCCACAGCACTATAAACACAGGAGGTATACAAGATAAAATTTATAGGGATTAAAAGGGTAGAGGTCCCTGCCGAGAGTTGCACTGTTGTAGTCGGCTCTTATGAAGCTGATCAACAAACAGCTGGGCTCATAGGCTTACATGATAAGGGGTTCAAGGGGATAGAAATGGAGTTAGGAAAGGCTAGTGTAGGATGTATGAATCCCTGAATAGAAGAGTCTTTAGGGAGTGCTTGAAGCTTACAAAACTAGGGGAAAGTCTTGTGGAGCCAGGCAGAGAGTTCCACAAGATTGGAGCCAATCTGCAGACGTCATGTAAACGGGAATGTGAGGAGGTAACAAGAGAGGAGGAGAAGAGGAGATCGTGAGCAGAGAGTGTAGTTGAGGACTTTGTATGTCAGAGTCAGAATTTTGGCAGAAGATTGACAAAGAGCTGCAGCAGTTGAAGAGCGACATGTAAGGACATGTAAGGAAGATGAGCCAGGCATAGGCATTCATTATGGATTGTAAAGGAGATAGGCGGCAGATAGGGAGACCAGAGAGGATGGAGTTGCAGTTGTTGAAGCGGGAAAGGATGAGAGAGTGGATTCAAATCTTAGTTGTGTCTTTTTATGGTCTAATTTTAGAGATGTTTTTAAGGTGGAAGCGGCAGGCTTTAGCCAAGGACTGAAAGTGAGGAGTGAAAGAAAGATCTGAGTCAAGTGGGACCCCAAGACATCGGGCATGTGTGCTAGGGGTTATGATGGAGTTATTGATAGTTATAGAGAAATGGGGGGTGGAGATTTTGGAAGAAGGGGGGAAAATAAGGAGCTCAGTTTTGGAGAGATTTAGCTTAAGGTAGTGAGAGGACATCCAGAATGATATATGAGAAAGACAGTTAGTGACACGGGTTAGCAAGGAAGAAGAAAGTTCTGGTGCAGAAAGGTAGATATGGGGGTCACTGGCATACAAATGATATTGAAACCCGTGGTACTTTATTAAGGAACCTAATGATGACGTGTAGATTGAGAAGAGAAGAGGACAGAGCCTTGCGGTACCCCAACAGAAAGTGGTAATGGGGCAGAGGGAGTTTAATGTAAGGAAATGGGATAGACGTGCATATACTAGCTTTTCATGAAGCTTTGAGGCAAGAGGGAGTAGCAAAATAGGGAGGTAGTTGGATCGAGAGAAGGTTTTTTGAGGATAGGTGTGACCTGTGCGTGTTTTAGAGATGAGGGAAATATACCGGTGCTAAGGGAGAGGTTGAATATGTGTGTGAGTATAGGGGTAAGGATAGAAGAGAGGGGAGTAGCTGTGAGGGGATGGGGTCGAGGGGACAGGTAGTAAGGTGAGAGGCCAGTATAAGGGCAGAAACTTCTTCCTCAGTAACAGGGACGAAAAAGCTTAATTTATTGCTAAATGAGTTTTAGATGATTGCAAGCTTTTGAGGGAGTGGGAGACTGGAAGTATATTGAGAGATGATTTAATTTCTGATGGAGTTGATTTTGTGATTGAGGTGCCTGCAAAATCTTGAGCTGAGAGAGAAGTTGTATTTGGTGGTGGGGGTGGGTGGAGAAGAGTATTTCAAGTGGAGAACAGACGTTTTGGGTTTGAAGAAAGAGTAGAGATAACAGTAGAGAAGTAATGTTGCTTATAGAGATTAAGGGCGTTCAAGATGAACTTATAGTGAAGAAAGTCAGCTGAACTCTGAGATTTTCTCCAGTGTCACTCAGCAGTAGGGGAACATCTGCGTAGGTACTGTGTCAGAGGAGTATGCCAGGGCTGAGGATGACTGTGGGATTTCCAAGCTATGGTAGATGGGGCCAGATTGTCAAGGAATGAGGGTGGAATTATAGTGGCAGATAGATTTGTCAGGGCAGGAAAAGGAGGGGAAGGAAGAGAGGAGAGGTTTGAGAGAGCTAGCGAGCTGTTGCTGATCTAATGACTTCTGTGAAGTTTGGTGTGAGGGGTAGAAGGAGGGAGAGTTGTAGGGAGGAATGTGAGGTTACAAGTGAGGAGATGATGGTCAGAAAGAGGAAAAGGGGAGTTTGTGAAGTTTGAGAGAGTGCATTTATAGCTAAAAATAAGGTCAAGAGAGTGAACATCTTAAACTTGTATATATCAGTGCAATACTTTTGGATGTATTTTGTAAATTTTTTTTTACAAAAAAACATTTTAACCCTTGCCATTTAAGTTCAGGTTAGAAATTAAAAACAGTTTAAGTGGAGTAAATAACATATGACTTAGAAGCCCATTGTCGCACATGTCACAAATAAAAAGATCCCTAGTATACACAGACTATGATTTTGTGAGCCCCACAAGAGTAGGTTACTATTAGGCTTAAATTATTATTTCGCAAAGTGAAATGCTTCAATTATATGAGCAAAAAGGTCTGATGTCGAACTAAATATTCTAGTGCAGTTTTAGCTTAAGCTCAAGCACAACCTATAACTTTCAACTTGTAATATGAGTGCTATTTAGCGTTTTCTCGATCTTCAATGAAGCCAATAGGTTGTGCTAGAGCTGTGCTGGCCACGCAAATTTTTCCCTGGTAAATAGATTTACCATGGACTTGTATTATCAAGTCTATCACTAATGTTAGCACGGTCTAGAGGTATTGCGACTGGTGCTATCATCAAGTGTTTTGTTTTTATCTAAAAGAGTGCAGTTTCAAATTATTTCAGTGTTTTGTAAAATGGAAGTTTCTATACTCTTTTTTTAATAATTGTGGAAAGTGTTATTGCTCACTTAGAGAGCTGGGGGAGTTTTGCTAATCTGCCTGTGAACTTTTATCCCATAAACCAGCTATGTACATACATGCTCTTCCTGTTGTTGTTGCCAACTGAGCTGCAAAACATTCTGACCATTCACTTTCTCTTAGTTTCAAAAGTAAAATAATTGTCTTAACTTAAACCACTTAATGACTGGATTTTACTTTGGCCATTGAGATGCATTTTTTGTTGGGGCTGTGGGAGTATCATACAATGAGGGAATAAGCCAATTGGCTTCTTGCAAACACTGTATGACTGAGGTTGTGAGAAGAGAAGCTAAGTCTTCCAAAAATATGTGCAGTGAGAAGAACCACATATATATTTGGACAGTCTGCCAAATAGAGGTGCCATAGCGCCTCTGTATTATGGCTAGCTCCCCTGTATGCCCCTCAACAATGATTGCCCTTCTCAGTATACTGATGTTTTGTCCACCACTGTATGCACACATGCATGTATATATTATATGTTCCCTTATAGGTAAATTATTTATTTCATTAATAGATCTTTGGCAAATATTATTGACCCCAATACGTTTGACTTTGTGCCTTCGCTATATATGGTTCATAGAGACATTTCTGGGCATCCAAGTTTGTGTTACCTAAGTCAAAATACAGATAGTTATGTGTTGCTCTTTTATTCTAATAAATCTGGTTGTTTCACAAATGCTGAATGGTGACATTTTGCACATCCCTAATATTAACCAGTTATGGGTTACCATTTCAATTAATGGTTTACTATAATTTTAGAGCCAAGCTAAAATAGAGCAGATCATACAAATCCTAAATACATCAAGTCTAATGTATTCATATTCCCACTGAGTGGTTTTTTTATTCTTTTTTGGAATGGGATTTTAAGACTCTGATCACTTGATATTGAAAGAATCTCCAGTAACATAATTGATCCAAACATATAGTAGAAGTATCACTAGTGACATTCCAAGAGAGAAAATCAGAAAGAGATAGATAGAGTCAGAGAGAGAGAGAGAGAGAGAGAGAGAGAGAGAGAGAGAGAGAGAGAGAGAGAGAGAGAGAGAGAGAGAGAGAGAGAGAGAGAGAAAGAAAGAGATAATTGCATATTTTTATTGGACTATATATACATTAAAAAAAGACACGCTTTTTTCTTCAGGTCTTAAGTAACACAGATCAATACAATGGAATTTACATATTATAACTTGAAGCACATGATGGTTAAATGGACAGAAAGTTACAGAGGTCTGAGTACAGGGAGAGGAGGGGGTGTTGCAAAATCATTAAGAGGTGTAAGGTACAAAATGATAAAGAGTCTTATAAAAAAAAATAGGGGAGAGACATACCAATACTTAGAGCATATGCTGACATAAAGATATATATCTAAGTGATATCAGTCTGTATAAACATGTGTATATATATTACAATATATTTAATAATTATTCTTTAAAAACAAAACCCCAATAAAATACATATACAAAAAATGTATTAATGTAAATTACTCCTAAATTCTTTATATTAGTTAAAATTTATAGACACATTGAATTATATTCATAGAAAACCAGATATGAATCAAACCATACTATACAAAAGACCAAAGACCTCTTTTCCTTGCATTCAGCTTTTCTTATATCTAATCATTGGTGATCTGTTTTTGGTTACACCCACTGTCCTTTTCTTTTCGGATTGGCCTTTTGGATGCTTAGAATTGATTGGTTATCTGGGAGCTGCCTCCCTGATTGGCTCTTCATGTGTTCTAATAGACAATTTATTTGGCTGTCATACAATGTCTAATCCCCTAGGGGGCAACAGACAACCATAAATATAGTCTTACCATTCATTTTGTGCTACATTCCAAATATCTCCTTATATTGTTATTATTTAAACTACCATAACTTTTTGCATTAATACATTTTTCTTGTCAGCATCTATATTTCATTTAGCATAACAGAAAATGTATAATTTGACACCAAATACCAGTATTTTATCAATTTCTATGTTAAAATAGAAAATATCCACATATATCTGTGTTTATGACTACCATTCATGGGACATCTTGTCTGAAAAACAAAGAAACAGATATTATTTTTAAATTAGTGTAACACTTATACATTTAACATATAGATACTTATTTCGAGATCTCATCTCCACATCAGTTCTTCCTGTAATTTTCACTATATTTCTGGAAAACAGAGAAAAATGTGTTTATCTTGAAATCAAAGGGTCAGTATTTGTATATATCAATGTAGTTATTATTCAATACAGCAAATATTTATTTAATATAGTATGTCCCAGATCAATACATATATACATGTATGTGTTATTTGAGTATTTTAAATGTATTTGAAAATTATAGACAAATCAGTTATATGATTTTTTAAGTATACATTCTGCTATTTAATCTAAGTTTTTATCAGTCTGGAAAGTGGGATATTTTGTGTACTGTAACTCAGCATGGACAATTTAGCACTTAGATGAGGACAGCTGGATCCCCTGAACATGTTTGTAGATTTAATCATTCCCACAGACGGACCGTCTATAACCTCACAGGGGGCCTGTGAGTTAATTACTTATCTTGGGCAGGAAGCCCATATATGGGCATACACTTCTGAGGCTCCATCATGCTAATATTACTTTGAAGTAATTTGTCTTTCTTTGAAATGACTTCCTGAGCTGATTAGGCCAAATGTTCCATTCCTTTGTTCTCATTTGGATGTATTGTAACCAGGAAGAATGGGGATGTCTCACCCAGCCAAGACCATCTCATACTACATTGGAATTTTAGCTACAACATGAAATATCAAATATCTATGATATATCTGTAGCTTATTTAATGTTGCTTACAGGTACCCTGACATAATTCCCCCTTCCAATTTTCAATAGATGTAGGACACATGTATTGGAATTTGTTTACAGTCAGTGGTACTTGGTGAGTATATTGACAGTATGCATGATAGACAGTCTTCTATGCAGAGAGTCCGTTATTTTTGGGCCCTTGTGCTCATTAGTTAGGCTTCTTTAAACTCCAATATGTCTAATGTGCATTTGGGGATATGTCATTTCATTCTCCCTCTATGACTTGTAGTTGGGATCTAGGGTGGCAAGTATCGTTTTTAGAGATCCTAATTTTATAGGCGACTGGAGATATTTTGTCAGTAACAACAAAAGGACCCTTCCATGATGGAAGAAATTTCTTCTCCTTAACCTGATCTCTTCCAAAGTTATAAAGATAAACTTTATTATTTATTTCATATTCCTTTTTGGACGTTTTGAGATCATAATATGTTTTAGTGGAATTTGCGGCCTTCTCTAAGTTCCTTTGAACAAACGCAAAGGCATATTGCAGGTGCTTTCTTAGGTTCTCCACATATTGATGTGTATTGGTGGCATTTATCAAGTTCTGGTTTGATGTATGGTACAGTAGATGCTGAGGTAGAACCATCCTTCTACCAGTCATCAATTCAAAAGGTAACACCTTGGTAGCACTACTTGGTGTTGCTCTTAATGCCATTAGGACCAGAGGTAATTTTATATCCCAGTCTTTACCCGTTTCACTCACAAACTTTTTGAGGATTTTCACAATGGACTGGTTGTAATGCTCTACACCACCACTTGAGGCAGCTCTATATGCAATATGGAGCTTTCTTTTGACCCCTAGTATTTTCCACATTTTGGTCATCACTTTGCTAGTGAAGTGGGTTCCCCGATCGGATTCGATTCTTTGGGGCAAACCAAATCTGGAAAACACGTGGTTGATGAGCACTGATGCACTCTACCCATTTAGTGAATAGGCATGATACTGTCAACATGTATCTGTTGCCTCTTGATGACCTAATTACTGGACCAATAAAATCAATTTGTATATCTGACCATGGCATTACCATCCCCCTTTTCTGCAATGGCACTCTGTGCATTGGCGCAGTGGGTTGGAACTGTGGGCAGATTAAACAACCTTGACAGTAGGTTTGAACATCTTTCAACATATGCGGCCAAAAGGTGTAATCACGCAATATTTCATATCTGAGTTTGGCACCACAATGGCCAGATGTGGGAGCATCATGGGCATGTTGTAGCATGAGACCTCTGAACTTGTTGGGTTCCACCCATTGCTGGATGCCAGTTTTGGAGGTTCTAATTAACAAACCATCCTGTAAGTTGAATTGTGATCTGGACTTCATTAAGATTCTAAGATCTTCCTTGCCAATACAATCATCTTTTGAGATGGGGTTATTTTCAGGATCTTCTATGTGTTTATAAAATATGCCTACACTGAGGTCTTCTTTTTGACTAGTGATCAGGTCCTCACTAGGAGAATCCTGACTCCATTGTACCAGGTTAGGCTCACTCTGTTGTTTAGCCTGGTTTCTAGTAATGGCTTCTACCTGAATTGCACCGATTAAATGGTAGATATTAAGGAGTTCTCCAGTTATGGCTCCTTGTTTGGCTAATGAATCCGCAAGATCATTGCCTTCCATATCAGGACCTAAAACCCTGAAATGACCCTTGGTCTTCTTCCAGTGTATTGTTAACCCATTGGTCACCACTAGGTTATCAATCTCGCAAAACAACTTGCCATGCTTGACTGGTTTGTTACTTTTCTGCATGCAATTTCTTTTCCAAGTTGGCAGGTATTCAACAAAACTGTCATGCACGTAACTTGAGTCAGTAATGATCACAAATTCATGAATACCGTGTTCAATGGCCATCTCAATGGTTTTTAGAACAGCAGTTAGTTCTGCAACCTGGCTGAATCTTGGTCCAATGTTGAAACCTACAGAAATATTTGGGAATCCATTTGCCCAAGTTATACCAATGCCAGCGACTAATCTGCACTCATTTTCAATAGTGGCATGGTAAGAACAACCATCAACATATACTCAAGGTAATGTTTGACAATGGTCCTCATTGTACATTTTATATGAGGGGAGCAATTGTTCCTCCAGGAAATCATCTCCTTATAACTCTTCCCCATGATCCTTAGCTGTACAGTCGTGGAGCTCAGGAAGCCCCTGTGTGACTGGATTCTTTTTATTCTGCTTGTAGCAAATTTATAAAGGCCAGCCTTGTAAGGAAAGAGTCCAAGCTGTTATACGGCTGTTAGACAAATTCCCATCTCTTATTCTCTCACTTTGCATATATAGCAAAGGCTGGTGGTCCATTTCTACAATAATTTTCTCGCCCTGTATATAACTGCAGAAATTTTGTAGAGCCCATACAGTAGATAAGAGGGCTTTTTCGCAGTCACTAAATTTTATTCCCACTGGGGATAGAGTTTTGCTCACATAAGCAATGACTTTGCTTAAATTATCATGCTTTTGGTATAAAACAGCACTCAAGCTTATATCTGTGTAACCTGTCTCTAAGAAGAAAGGTTTACCACCTACAGGTACGCTAAGCAAGGTGCTTGAGTAAGTTTTCTCTTCAGCTCTCTGATGGCTATCTCTTGAGCCTCACTCCAGTGCCATTTCACACCCTTCTTTAGAAGATGTAGCAGTGATTTAGCTAATTCTGCATAATTATCAATAAATTTATGAGAATAATTCGTCATACCCAGGAATAATCTCAATTCCTTTAAGTTACTTGGGTTTTTGGAATTTATTATAGCTTCCACCTTTTTCTTCTGAGGATTTAGCCCTTCAGAAGTAACTTCATGTCCCAAGAAGTTTACACGAGTGCGGCACCATTGAGCTTTTTGTAGGGATAATTTGACACCTGCCAATTTAAGTTGGCTGAGGACATGTTTAAACTCTGTGATGTGTTTTTCAAAGTCTTTGCTTTTGATTAAAACATCATTAACATAAGATAAGGTCCCCTTTCCAGTGCATCAGGCATAGCCTTATGCATGAATACTGCAAATTCATGTCCTGAATTTATGTATGCAAATGGGAGTCTTTGGAATGCATACTGGACCTTTTGGAATGAGAAGGAAAGCTTATACTGGTCCTCTTCATGTACCTTTATGGTCCAATATCCCTGTGCACAAGCAATGGCAGTGAATATTTTAGATCCCTGCATCTGTGCTAGGCACTGGTCAATATATGGCACAAGCCAGCCAGACATGTACACTCGTTTGTTTAGCTGTCTTAAATCAGCAAAAAAATGCCATTGTCCATTGGGCTTAAGTACACCTTGAATAGGATTGTTATAAGAGCTGTGGCACCTGTCGGATTATACCCCTTTCTTCCAGGTTCCTTATGATTTCTGCAAGAGAATCATATGAGGCTAAATGAAGTCTGTATTGTTTAACAAAGACAGGTGGTGCATTGGGATCTGTTTGGATTCTTGCAATGTGCAAGTCTGTAGTCCCACAGTCATAAGAATCCCTAGCAAAAATATCCTTGTACTCCATCAGGAGTACCCGTAGCTGTTGGCGTTCATCATCACTGGAACAACAATTAGCTAAATATATTCTTCGAATATTTGCTGAAATCCTGGAAAGATTTCAGGCTGTCCTATTTCATAGGCTTCTTCCAACCTAGAGGTGAGGTCCCCTTGATTATAATTTATATTGCCCCCATGACTCTGGGTATTGGGGTATTCTTGCTGTTTAATCGGCAGATCAAACACCAGGGAGGCTTCTTCAATTTTACAAATGCCTTCCTCTGAGCTGAAGGGATAAATAGACTGAATTGTAAATAGTCCCTCTGGCATAGATGCAAAGGATTGTTCTATTAATTGTTCTTCAGTTAAGTATCCTTCAGGTATTAGCCCAATTATATTATTCTGGAATCCAAAAGTGTAATAACTTGATTCCAGCGCATATCCTATGGTAGTTCCCTTGGATAAGGTTATATCCTGTGGGGTCATGTTATACACAATACAATGTATTGGAATAGTTCCAATATTTACCATAGGAGTATGGGTCATTGTTATACCCAGATTTTGCATTCTATGGGAGAGGCAAGTTTTTAATTTCTGACCTCTTTTTACCTGTAAGGGTAAGAGGAATATGTCAGCCCCAACAGGGATTATAACATCCATAGACACCTGCATATTTACAGCATATGGCAAATGCTGATTTGATTTCAGGGCTGCGTTTTCATCCTGAAATACTTCAGGGTCCCCCTTTAACCTGCTTCAGAGGCAAGAGTTAATTAGATCTATTTGTATGGCATATCTACTGTATGTAAGAGATCATTCATTGCCAATGTATATTTGATTATGGGGAATATTTAAAACTAAAAACAGGTGCTTTGCTGATTTATTACCTATAGAGATAGATAATAAACATTTAGCCGTGATATTATAGCTTTCAGACCTGTCATCCAGGCCATGGACACAGTGGTCTTGGGGATAAAGATATTTAATCACTTGAGGTTCAGCTATCTACGCTAATAAGCCTTTCGCTTATATAGCTAGCTTCCTGTTTTAAACTCAATTTGGCATACTTGGTTTTCCCAAGGTCATGCATTTGCATAGGGATAAATAGATCCTCTTTAACTTTTGCGATTTCCGCGAGGAATTGCGAATGTTCTCCCCCTTTAGGGGATTTAGGGTCCCCCGTGTGGAGAGATATTGTTAATACATCGCCATCCAAAGAAATATCGGCTATCTTTCCAGGCGGAATTTTAAAATTATGATCATCAGAGCCACTTAGGGGAGTCTGATCATCTATCCGCAGGATAGTTTACTTTAGGTACAGAGTTATTCCTGAAATGAATCTCCACAGCATCTGGCTTCTCTTCCACCACGTGACAGTTATGTCTGGTGTGAGACATAATAGATCGATCATAATTAATAGGTCTTTTTACTTGTGACCAAATTATATTATTTATGCAATCAATTATGGTGCTTAATCACTTCAGGAGATCAATAACAATGATTAAGCGATCAGTTGGAAGATCCACTATAATGGCAGGGTGTCTTATGACCCTTTTCCCTAGCTTTAGCTTTAATCATGCCTTACCCCAAACTTTGAGGGGATCACCCCCAACACCAATTAGTGAACCATCAAACTCCCTTAGCTTAGGTTTATGGGGCGTTAGCTCATCTAGCTGTGTGTAATACCTGTGGGATAGAATAGTTACAAAACAACAAGGAGATATTTTGGTGCACATCCAACCACTTAAGTCCACTTCTACATGGCATATTAGTATATGTTTCTGCCTGCCAAATATACTTACATAGCTTCTAATAAGATTGGGATAAATATCTCACAATAATATGAGCATATATTTGTGCTGCTAAAACAAATATACTTCTGCAAAAAAATTTTTTTTTTTTTTTGCTTTTAAAATTGCCTTTAAATGAAATGGGATCTTAGTCACACAATATGATCATATTCTGCTAAGCCAGTCTACCACTTACAAGGTGTCCCACATCAGACCAGTCCTATACTAACCAGTATCCACACTGCAGCAAGTCATGTCTACACAGTGTGAAGCTTTCTAGCTTATAAAGTATATTAATCAGGAACACACCTGGGCTGGGTGGCGTGCAGTAACCAAAGGGGAGGGATTTTGGTCAGATCCCTATTTAAGAAATACAACAGAGGGGTTTTTTTGGTTACGCACACCACGAAAGGACTGTTTAAACTTAACACAAATATTGTGGGAGTGCTACCAA
Source organism: Bombina bombina (assembly GCF_027579735.1). Classification (NCBI taxonomy): domain Eukaryota; kingdom Metazoa; phylum Chordata; class Amphibia; order Anura; family Bombinatoridae; genus Bombina; species Bombina bombina. The sequence continues at coordinate 187,282,377 of NC_069501.1, read as the reverse complement.
AGTGACCAAAATTTTTTGCCGAAGTATATTTGTTTTAGCAGCACAAATATATGCTCATATTATTGAGAGATATTTATCCCACTCTTATTAGAAGCTATGTAAGTATATTTGGCAGGCAGAAACATATACTAATATGCCATGTAGAAGTGGACTTAAGTGGTTGGATGTGCACCAAAATATCTCCTTGTTGTTTTGTAATTATTTGGTCACTTTGGTAGCACTCCCACAATATTTGTGTTAAGTTTAAACAGTCCTTTCGTGGTGTGCGTAACCAAAAAAAACCCTCTGTTGTATTTCTTAAATTGGGATCTGACCAAAATCCCTCCCCTTTGGTTACTGCACGCCACCCAGCCCAGGTGTGTTCCTGATTAATATACTTTATAAGCTAGAAAGCTTCACACTGTGTAGACATGACTTGCTGCAGTGTGGATACTGGTTAGTATAGGACTGGTCTGATGTGGGACACCTTGTAAGTGGTAGACTGGCTTAGCAGAATATGATCATATTGTGTGACTAAGATCCCATTTCATTTAAAGGCAATTTTAAAAGCAAAAAAAAAAAAAAAAAAAAAAAAAATTTTTTGCAGAAGTATATTTGTTTTAGCAGCACAAATATATGCTCATATTATTGTGAGATATTTATCCCAATCTTATTAGAAGCTATGTAAGTATATTTGGCAGGCAGAAACATATACTAATATGCCATGTAGAAGTGGACTTAAGTGGTTGGATGTGCACCAAAATATCTCCTTGTTGTTTTGTAATTATTTGGTCACTTTGGTAGCACTCCCACAATATTTGTGTTAAGTTTAAACAGTCCTTTCGTGGTGTGCGTAACCAAAAAAACCCCTCTGGGATAGAATAGTTGCCTGATATCCAGTATCAATTAACCCCATGATAGGGTTAGTAACAGAATCCTGGATTTCAGTTGATACATAATATCTCCCTGCAGCTTCTACGATTTCACACATAAAGTTATCATGTTTGAGCATTGGTGGACTTTGCCACGGTTTATTTAGATTCATTATATCACCTGACGTGGCACAATCCTTATCGACTGCCTCCTCTGTAATAGGGATAACGGGCTTCCTGTATACAGCACTGAAGTTAGGGGATACTTTCTCCTGTAGGGATTGTTCTGCGAGTTCATCTGTGGGAATAATGCTTAGGGACAACTGAAAAATAGAAGAGTCATTAATACCTCCAGATTGGGGACAGTCTGACATTCAGGCCTTTCGTTGCTTGGCTGTAGGGAGAGAATTTGATTAGTATCATTTTTAATATTTTTTCATTCAATATTTCTCTCCCCTCAGATAATATCTGAGTATTTATGACTGTGCTGGTGGCCCACTGTTGACCACTGGCTCTACCCAGTATTATTCGGTTGCTGAGCCGTAAACACTTGACTCATATTAGCAAATTGTTCGCTCAACCAATTTAGCTGAGTGCTAAGCTGATCAACTTGATTATACAAGTAACCTCTACCCCTGGGCCTATCTCTTGATGCCCATAGTAGTGATTCCTGGACCATTGGGTCCCTTCAGAATCAGGACCGCTGTTTCTATCCTGGCGGGGTTGCCCCTGGGGTTCAGCTTGTCTCGCATTACTTTTTTGGGGTGCACTATTTAACTGGGGCGACTGGTTACCCTGAGAATATCTACGCCACTTATTGTATCTACCTTTACGGGGATACCTATTATCTTGCGGGTATTCTTTTTTGGGGGGATAACTATTTATCTGGTCATGCCCCCCTCTTGGGTATATTCCCTCTGCGCCTCAACCCTTGATGGGGAAGGGGCAGATTCAAGGTTTTGTGGGCAAGGCCTGTTTTCGTTGATCACTTCTGCATACGTCTTTTTTTTGGATTCTAAATTGAATGGGCTAGCTGACACCCTAGTTTCAGCCACTACTTTAGGATTGTGCTTTCTCTCTCTTTTATCCCCATGGTCATTGGTTTGCTGTATAGCATATCATTTAGTACTTTCCCTAATCAGCCAATCTAATGAACAGTTTTCATCAAAGTCTCTAGCTAAATTTACTTTGATATGAGGTACCCCCTCATATCAAAGTAAATTTAGCTAGATAATAAATTAACAAATTCTGAGCTCTCAAATGTCTGAGCTCTCACAGTCTGAAAACAGAAGTTTTCAGACTGTGAGTCACTAGTCAGAGTCAGACTGTTAGACATGGTCGGATCCAGCATCTGGGGGGGGGCTGCCGAATTGGAATGCAAAAAGTTAGTGTATTACGAGTTTTCAACATTAGCTCAGTGTCTGCACTTGCTTGGTTATTAACCTCCTGTCATTATGTATTTTTCTGCTGACATCCTGTAAGTCTGTAGCTGACCATCCAGCTGATCTTTTGTTAACTATTGTGTGTGTATAAGGGCTGTTTGATTGTGTTGTGATACTACTTCTGTCCATAACAGTCTTTTTGTTTATCCATGTGTAGAGTAGTGTTCTGTCAGTGTGTATTTGTAAACTAATTTATAATAGTGTGCCAGCGCTTTACCTAACTTGGGCATTTCTTAGATATGTTGCTATAGTATATATTTGGATATCTCTGTCAGTGAGTATATTCTGATATATATATATATATATATATATAAAATATATATATATATATATATATATATATATATATATACGCATTATAAAAATATAGGGGGGGCAGCAGTGGCGCTCTGTTAGCAGAGGAGAAAAGTGTCCCTCTTTGGTACTTTCAAATGTTGGGACTTATGGAAATGCATCATACACATGCATATAAACATGAGTATGTTATAAGATTTATTGTTGTGCTTTGCTGTTTTCACAAATGGGTTGTACTAATTTGCAGTAAATTTGGTTTTGTCCAAGTCTTTCATAACAAATATTAAGGGAAATTTGTTTCCCCCGAATATTTGTTGGCTGCACTATTCGGTATGAATTTGTTTAAAACAAAACAAATTCTGAATATTTTGTTAAAGGGACAGTCTAGTCCAAAAAAAACTTTCATGATTCAGATAGGGCATGTAATTTTAAACAATTTTCCAATTTACTTTTATCACCAATTTTTCTTTGTTCTCTTGGTATTCTTAGTTGAAAGCTTAACTTAGGAGGTTCATATGCTAATTTCTTAGACCTTGAAGGGGCCGCCTCTTAAGAATGCATTTTAACAGGTTTTTCACCACTAGAGGGTGTTAGTTCATGTTTTTCATATAGATAACACTGTGCTTGTGCACGTGAAGTTACCTAGGAGCCATCACTGATTGGCTAAACTGCAAGTCTGTCAAAAGAACAAATAAAGGGGCAGTCTGCAGAGGCTTAGATACAAGATAATCACAGAGGTAAAAAATAAATAAATATAACTGTGTTGGTTATGCAAAACTAGGGAATGAGTAAACAAGGGATTATCTATCTTTTAAAGCAATAACAATTCTGACTGTCCCTTTATGTATTTAAATTTGTTTTCGTTATGGCCGCGCTAATAGGAGGCCCAGCAAGGCCGCACCTAGAGCCTGAGCTTTTCCTTTAGTGCAGGCCCTGGGAGCCACTGCGCTAAGCTGCCTATTAGTGCGGCCAGGGCTCTGGGAAGTAGAGTACCAAGCTAGCGCTGCTTTCCAGTGCGCAAAAGGTATTAACCCTGAAAAGTAATTTTAAAAAAATGAATACTAACAAATTTAGTCAGTATTTTTTTAGTTTTCTATAAATTTCGTTGGTGCATTGATTTGGATATCTTATTTTCATTGTGTATTTGCATTTGTAACTAACGAATACACATCTCTAGTTTGCAGAGTTTTATTGCAACCAGGATGGTGGGTTGGGGAAATATTTCTTTAACTGTGGGATTCTCTGTGAGCAGTGACTGGAAGCCTTTTATCATTTTCATACCCTCTAGAGCAGGTTGTATGTGGCTACTAGTAGGATAAGTGATTGTCTTCTCTCTGTACTGTAATAGTTGTTCACATGTGAACACTTTCTGTTCTTTTAACCATCCTGTGCTACAAGATATAATCTGTAAAATCCATCATATTGATCAGTATTGCTGCAGACCCGAGAAAAAGAGGAAACTTGAAAGTTTGTTAAATGTATAGTTAGTTCAATAAGAAAGTATCACTATTCAATGCATCTGAATCACTGAACTAACATGACTACCCCCATCTGTATGTATATATATAAATTGTGCACCTCACCCCAACTGCAGTTAACTCCTTTCAATCCAGACACACTGTTTTAATCCCATTTCACAAATTCTATCAATGCAGTCATACTAACTGTGAAACATCACACTATCAAGGGCCTCCCCTATATACCTCCAGCATCACAAATCCACATAACATCCTGAGACCCGAAACTTCTAAGGTTATCCTAATACCTAAGGATCCCTCTTTTGTTGTTAAACCACCAAATAATAAAAATAAAACACAATTTCCCTCCTCCATTGTATACCAGGGTACCTCATGGTGTTGGGAGATCCCTCTAATTTAATTTTTAAAGGGACAGTGCACTGTAAAACTGGATTCCTCTTAAAGGGACATTGTACACTAGATTTTTCTTTGCATACATGTTTTGTACATGATTCATTTATACAGACTTCAGATTGCTTCTGTTTATATAATAGGTATTTTAATATGCAGGGGGTCTGCTCTCAGTCCCTTTCAGCGGGTGTCCCAGCCTAACCAAATCATCAGTGCTAAATTGGGAGCTTCTAAGTAAGTTTTTAAAATGTTTAAAGAAAAAATTAAATAAAAAATAATAAATAATAAAAAATAACCCCTAAGCCTCTTCCTCAGACTATCTTCTTCCTAGATAGTATATTTAAAAGATAAGAGAAAGGGAAGAAGAAGAGGCGCTAAAAAATATAGCACTAGAGGTTAAAAATCCAGGAGGGATAGCTATTATATGTGGTAACAAGTGTCTTCTAAAATGCTCCTAAAGGGGATGAATATTAAATGTGGCAACAGATGTCTGCTTAACTGTTCCTAATCACAAATAACATTCAATAATACTAGCACCTAAATATTGAAACAGAGGAAAATATGTTCAACAATTTAATATGCACAAGATCCACAATAAAAATGCACAATGAAAATGCACAATGTGGTGTACTTCTTCATAAAAATAAAAACATAAAATAGATAAAACTAAGTGTTGCAACACTAATAATAATTCCTAAATAGACATAAAAAATGTATCAATATATTTCACAAAAGCTCCTAACATCAATGTGCGTATCGGATTATATATACTTTAATTTTGGAGATTATTAATTAGCGTGGTAAAGTCCAGGTTTCAACTGTTATCTTGCAGTAGTTGTTTAAAATGTGTTATACCGGATTTTTAGATAAGCATCTGTGCATATTATTCTTTATAGTAGTGTCTATTACATGCAGTTATATGAAAATTGATGTATACTGTCCCTGTAATGCAGGTGTCAAGACCAGCAGGAACGCATGGGAACAGAATTCCTGCACTATTTTTGCAGAAGGAACTAAGTTCCCCCTGTACAGAGAACAGAAACACTTCAGTAAACACTGCTGTTGCTGGTGGGAGAAGCTGGAGCACAATCTGGTTAGAGGGATATTGAGATCCTCCAGTAATAGGCAGTAACACTTCCTACAATACACTAAATGCAAGCCTGTCAGCGGTCCTGCTGTGTGATCACCCCACACTGTGTGAAACACATGATGCTTACATTTCTGTGTGGCTTTCTCTGGGGTTATTTAACTCCCCTCAGCAGAAATAGGACTATTGCACCTTTAGTAGGTAAGACTCTGTGACAGAGCAGGAGTCTGGAGTTGTTGTCAGATACAGGGGTCTCTGCCCGCCCTGGAAAGGAAGGAGAGGGGAGGAAGGAGGATATGACAACTGAAACTAAGCTGGCTATGTAGCCTGTGAGTTAAAAACAAAGTATGGACACCCTGGATCTTGACATTAAACAGGCGTTCATTTGTGTTGTTTAGTTATTTGAAAGTTGCTTTTTAACCAAATAAAAAATGTTCTCATCAAGCAGTGAAGAGTCATATCCTTCCAGCTTCCTCTCACATTGGAATTCCTTTTAGTTCTTCCAGAAATAGCTGGGATGAGATTTGCAATGGAAATACATGTGTACTGACAAAAGAAACATCTTGAAGTAGGATAAGAACAATTACTAGATTTTATTATTATTTTTTATTTTTTTATTAAGGATTTTTCAGTAAACGTTACAATTCACTGTGCAATATGCAAATTACAATTAACTGAATAAACAAAGTATACGTTTTTGTGAAGTTCTCTGTGCATCAAACACATCTTTACCTATCGTATAATGTCTGTTTAATCGACCGAGGCAAGATACCTAAAGCCAATTACTTTATTTTATCCACCAATACTATGTGCAGTCTGTTTATCTATGTTGGTGTCTAATGAAGTTAGTGTTACTTGTTTCACATTGTCTATCAATTTATGGTCAGTAGGCCAGATTCTAGGCAGAATGCTGATCTGTGCAAGATAATGTATTTGCTGCAGATTCAACCTTACCAGTTTCCTCCCAAAGTGCAAGGTAAACTATTTTGCTTTCAATGTTACTGTGCCCCCATGTCTCCTGCTACCTCTGCTAGTGTTACTTGCTTCAGATTTACTTGGTATGCATGTTAATGGTAAAAGAATGACACTCAGACGCCATGTGACCATAATTTTACTTTTAACCACATTATCATTGTTTTTTTACTACAGAGTGAGTGCACACACAAACTTTCTCAATATCATAATATCAGATGTTTACATTATAGAGCCTTACACATCCTGAGAGCCAGGGAGTAACATCTCCTAAAATGTAATAAGGCTCGTAGCTCGTTGGAATTATTCAACATCATCTATATACAAATTCCCCTTCATGTGTTCTAAAAAGTGTGTGTCTGGCTTCTCCGTATTCAGTATCAGTTGAATCCTAAATTACAAATAAATATTTCACCCCTGTCATGTAAAAATGTAACCATGGGTGTCCATCCTCAGGCCCAAAAGTAACCATTCAGCCCTTCGTTGGTTTTAATTTGCTTTCATTAACCAGAGTGTATAGATTATATACATATAAATACAGTGTGTGTGTATATATATATATATATATATATATATATACACAACAATATTAATTGGGAGGGGGTGGAAGTCTTGGTGAGTTCCCACACTTTTTTGTAGGACTTGACCCCTGCTTTAATGTGTTTCCAATGACTTGTTATATCAGCTAAAGAGTATAAAATGTACGTGAAATTATTCCTTTAGGTTTACTTTTGAATATGACCTAGTTGGTTTTGTTCTTTGAAACCACAACCCATTAAGGGTCAGATTACAAGTTCAATTGCTAATTTTCTAAGCTTTTTGTGCGCATTGGGTAGTGCTCGATTACAAGTTGAAAGTAAACTGTTTTCACTTGCGGGCTAACCTGATGCTCGTAAAAAGTTGAAATTGAGATGTCGCATGCGCGATAACGTACTCCCCTATAGCAGTCAATGGAGCAAAAAAAGTCACCCTACTTGCGAACAAGCCGATAGGAAAATATGTATATTTCACATTCTAATGTTCTTCACATAGCAGAATATCCTCTATTTATTCATAAATACATATTTCTATATGTAATAGAAAGTAGCAAAACCAGGTTTGCCAGGTGCAATGTCCTTTATTCTTTCGTTGTTAAGACATACAGCACAGTGTGTTAAATTCCCTTTATATTACAAGCCATAGAGCAGACAACAGGTTCAGTATGCTAACGGACTATGAAAACTCTCACTCACCCCGCTCTTCATGCGGTTGCCTCACTCCGTCTGTCCTCCCAGATCGAGCTCCTTTGCAGGAAAAGAAGATGTCTTACCTAGTGGTGTAGAGTGTCCATTAGCAACCTCCACATTCGCGGATCCTGCTCCGTCCTCGCTCTTACGGCTCGCCCGGTCACAGCTGCACACTTGAGCTGCCTTTCAGATTGGGGTGTGATCACAGTGCAAACTCCTTCCTGTTTGCAATTAGCATAAAGCAAAAAAGAAAAAAGCTGATCCATCCATATGCTTTCAAATCATGGTGACTTTATTGTAGCGATATTCTGTCAATTATACAACTTAAGAAAACTTCAGAGGCACACACTTTAAAATCAAGGGAGCTGTTACGAGGTCCGGTGTCGGTCTTACATGTTTCGGCGGATCCTGACCTTCTTAATCATAGACCATACTGGAACCTAATACCTGTAACCTTTTTACCTGTGTACAGGTATACGCCCTCTGACATTTACTCCAATCATATTTACACAATGGAATAAGCCCTAAACGGCTAAACATCATAAAATACTATTGTATTAGACCTTGTGAACACATTTTAACCATTTAAAGACCCTTATTCAATATTATATAGGAACATATCATAACTAGACACCTTTATAATAAATTGAAGAGCTGATTTCATTCAGATTTTTTATATACATATCAACTTATTTTTCAAGCAAATCTTAAAGGTGGATTTTTCACTATCATTTGGCTTTAACCCCTTAATGACCACAATGTACCCTGTATGTCACTGGTCGTTAAGGGTTTTTTCAGGACATAATAGCACAAGTCTAGCAAGAACACGCTATTAATGCACTCCCTCCAGCAGGCTTTGTGGAATAGAGCAGTCTAAACGCTGGTGGCAAGATCGTACTATAAAACAATCAGGTCCCAAAAAAAGGCCAGCGACATACAGGGTACGTCGCTGGTCCTTAAGGGGTTAATATAGCTTGTTATTCTTTCTTTTGTTATTACACTTAACAACACTTTATGAGTTTTAAAGACCTGCAGTCTCACCAGAATATTACCTAAGAATTAAATTTAGATACAATTCAATCTTGATAAAACAGAGCTTCAGAGTGTAAAAGGCTATTTCTTTTAACTGTTAATAAAGCAATTTTTAACTTTGGGGAAATTATTCCCTCCATCTTTTGCCCTGTATATTTATAGATTAAAAATTCAAAATGCAATATTAAAAAAGTTTTTTTTTTTGTATATATATATATCTGGTAACTCAATAAGACTATTGGTAGAGTATTTCACAATAGAAGTAACAAAGTTTATATATAACCATATTTTCATGGATAGTAATTTATCTTGAGTTTAACTATTTGTTACTCCAACAGTTAATGATATCATGTTCGGAGTTAAACCCTTCAGGGACAAGAGTCTTAAAAATAAAAATCCAATAGGCCTCTTGCTTTTTTAGAGCATTAAGCCTGTCACCACCTCTGTGTGACTTATGTATATGTTCAATAGCTGACCAACTAAAAGTTCTTAAATCTTGGTTGTGTTCTTCTATAAAGTGCGATGCAAGCGCAGAGCATGATATATCATTTTCTATGTATGAGATGTGTTCTCGAATACGAGTCCTTACATCTCTTGTCGGCATTCCAATATACTGTTTTTTATGTTCAGTGCATTCAACTAGATATATTACTTGATCAGTAGAACATTTTATGCAACCTTTAATATCATATTCTTGTCCTGTAACATATGACTTACAGGTTTTAGTTACTTTGATATAACCACACGCCCTACACCTTTTGTTCCCACATTTATATATTCCATTTGTATGCAACCAAGAACTTCCTGTATCCCTTTCTTTATTTTTAAGTTCACTAGGGGATAGAATATTAGCCAATGATTTACTCTTTTTATATACAAATCTACAGCCTTCATCAATTATTGGTTTTAGAGCACTGTCCCCATAGATAATAGGCAAATATTTATTTACAATATCACAAACTTCCTTATATTGATCTGAGAACTGAGTAATAAAGAGGGGTCTTGTATCTCTCTTGTCATTTCTCTTTTTCGTTTTCAAAAGATCCTTCCTGTCCATTTTACTAACTTTTTCACTGATACTTGTTACTTGCTGGCAATTATAGCCTCTTGCTACCATCCTCTCTGTTAATTCTGCCCTGGCTCTGACAAAATCCTCATTTTGAGAACAGTTCCTTTTTGTTCGCATCATTTGGCCCTTTATTATCCCCTTGGTGACATATTTAGGGTGATTACTCTTGGCATGTAATAAAGCATTCCCTGCTATAGGTTTCCTATACAGGTCTGTTATTACTCTCCCATTTTGTCTATCAGCAATTAAAGTGAGGTCTAAATAATTAATTTTATCTTTACTCCAGTCAGAAGTAAATCTCATACCTAATCTGTTATTGTTGAGATATTCTAGAAACATATCTTTCCCTGTTTCATCACCATCCCATACAAAAAGCAGGTCATCTATAAATCTCTTATAGAGAAATATAGAGCCTTTGTATGGGTTGAAGTCATTGGTAATGAGACTCCTCTCTAGCCATCCCATGAAGAGATTTGCATATGAGAGCGCAAACCGCGCCCCCATTGCAGTCCCCTGTTTTTGCAAAAAGAACTCCCCCTCAAACTTTTAGTTGGTCAGCTATTGAACATATACATAAGTCACACAGAGGTGGTGACAGGCTTAATGCTCTAAAAAAGCAAGAGGCCTATTGGATTTTTATTTTTAAGACTCTTGTCCCTGAAGGGTTTAACTCCGAACATGATATCATTAACTGTTGGAGTAACAAATCGTTAAACTCAAGATAAATTACTATCCATGAAAATATGGTTATATATAAACTTTGTTACTTCTATTGTGAAATACTCTACCAATAGTCTTATTGAGTTACCAGATATATATATACAGGGAGTGCAGAATTATTAGGCAAGTTGTATTTTTGAGGATTAATTTTATTATTGAACAACAACCATGTTCTCAATGAACCAAAAAAACTCATTAATATCAAAGCTGAATAGTTTTGGTAGTAGTTTTTAGTTTGTTTTTAGTTATAGCTATTTTAGGGGGATATCTGTGTGTGCAGGTGACTATTACTGTGCATAATTATTAGGCAACTTAACAAAAAACAAATATATACCCATTTCAATTATTTATTTTTACCAGTGAAACCAATATAACATCTCAACATTCACAAATATACATTTCTGACATTCAAAAACAAAACAAAAACAAATCAGTGACCAATATAGCCACCTTTCTTTGCAAGGACACTCAAAAGCCTGCCATCCATGGATTCTGTCAGTGTTTTGATCTGTTCACCATCAACATTGCGTGCAGCAGCAACCACAGCCTCCCAGACACTGTTCAGAGAGGTGTACTGTTTTCCCTCCTTGTAAATCTCACATTTGATGATGGACCACAGGTTCTCAATGGGGTTCAGATCAGGTGAACAAGGAGGCCATGTCATTAGATTTTCTTCTTTTATACCCTTTCTTGCCAGCCACGCTGTGGAGTACTTGGACGCGTGTGATGCAGCATTGTCCTGCATGAAAATCATGTTTTTCTTGAAGGATGCAGACTTCTTCCTGTACCACTGCTTGAAGAAGGTGTCTTCCAGAAACTGGCAGTAGGACTGGGAGTTGAGCTTGACTCCATCCTCAACCCGAAAAGGCCCCACAAGCTCATCTTTGATGATACCAGCCCAAACCAGTACTCCACCTCCACCTTGCTGGCATCTGAGTCGGACTGGAGCTCTCTGCCCTTTACCAATCCAGCCACGGGCCCATCCATCTGGCCCATCAAGACTCACTCTCATTTCATCAGTCCATAAAACCTTAGAAAAATCAGTCTTGAGATATTTCTTGGCCCAGTCTTGACGTTTCAGCTTGTGTGTCTTGTTCAGTGGTGGTCGTCTTTCAGCCTTTCTTACCTTGGCCATGTCTCTGAGTATTGCACACCTTGTGCTTTTGGGCACTCCAGTGATGTTGCAGCTCTGAAATATGGCCAAACTGGTGGCAAGTGGCATCTTGGCAGCTGCACGCTTGACTTTTCTCAGTTCATGGGCAGTTATTTTGTGCCTTGGTTTTTCCACACTCTTCTTGCGACCCTGTTGACTATTTTGAATGAAACGCTTGATTGTTCGATGATCACGCTTCAGAAGCTTTGCAATTTTAAGAGTGCTGCATCCCTCTGCAAGATATCTCACTATTTTTTACTTTTCTGAGCCTGTCAAGTCCTTCTTTTGACCCATTTTGCCAAAGGAAAGGAAGTTGCCTAATAATTATGCACACCTGATATAGGGTGTTGATGTCATTAGACCACACCCCTTCTCATTACAGAGATGCACATCACCTAATATGCTTAATTGGTAGTAGGCTTTCAAGCCTATACAGCTTGGAGTAAGACAACATGCATAAAGAGGATGATGTGGTCAAAATACTCATTTGCCTAATAATTCTGCACTCCCTGTATACAAAAAAAAACTTTTTTAATATTGCATTTTGAATTTTTAATATACAAATATACAGGGCAAAAGATGGAGGGAATAATTTCCCCAAAGTTAAAAATTGCTTTATTAACAGTTAAAAGAAATAGCCTTTTACACTCTGAAGCTCTGTTTTATCAAGATTGAATTGTATCTAAATTTAATTCTTAGGTAATATTCTGGTGAGACTGCAGGTCTTTAAAACTCATAAAGTGTTGTTAAGTGTAATAACAAAAGAAAGAATAACAAGCTATATTAAAGCCAAATGATAGTGAAAAATCCACCTTTAAGATTTGCTTGAAAAATAAGTTGATATGTATATAAAAAATCTGAATGAAATCAGCTCTTCAATTTATTATAAAGGTGTCTAGTTATGATATGTTCCTATATAATATTGAATAAGGGTCTTTAAATGGTTAAAATGTGTTCACAAGGTCTAATACAATAGTATTTTATGTTGTTTAGCCGTTTAGGGCTTATTCCATTGTGTAAATATGATTGGAATAAATGTCAGAGGGCGTATACCTGTACACAGGTAAAAAGGTTACAGGTATTAGGTTCCGGTATGGTCTATGATTAAGGCGGTCAGGATCCGCCGAAACATGTAAGACAGACACCGGACCTCGTAACAGCTCCCTTGATTTTAAAGTGTGTGCCTCTGAAGTTTTCTTAAGTTGTATCATTGACAGAATATCGCTACAATAAAGTCACCATGATTTGAAAGCATATGGATGGATCCGCTTTTTTCATATTTCTATATGTATTTATCTATATCTGATGGTATTTTGGTACAATATATATCTATACCAATATATACACATGGTTATATATAGGTATTGATATATACATATATATTTATACATACTTAGAACATGTTCTGTGATGTGCAGAACATTGGAATGCGACATATTTACAGTAAATACGTAAATACACAGTATAACAAGTTATTAAATACGAATACTGGATAAATATGCTTTAACATGTTTTCCTCTTGTCAGGATGTCACTTAGCAACCGACAAACTACATTTATACATCTCAGCAGCTGTGGTTTAAACTACTAATAAATTATTTATTCTTTCAGTGATTCTAGCTTGCCAGACAGAGCCTGACAGAATACCAAGCCTCATAAAATGAACCCAGCTGAGATGACCGCTCATTTACAGACTCTTAGCCAAAGAGTAGATTCTCTCACTGAGGGCCTCAATACCCTTAAAGCTGAAAATGTTGCATTAAAGGCCTACATTAAAGATTACCTTGAAACAAAAATACATACACCTGAACCGAAAGTTAGTCTGCCTGAAAAGTTTTATGGTGACAGGGCACACTACAGGGATTTTAAAAACGCCTGCTTACTCCTCTTTACACTCAAACCCCAGTCATACCCCACAGATAGAATTAGAGTATTGACAACTATTTCATTTCTTAGAGGGGAACCACGTAGCTGGGCAAATTGTTTTTTTGAGTCCAACGAAAATATATTAAATTCTTTAGATAATTTTTTTTCTGCTATGGGTCAGTTGTACGAAGACCCCTTTAAAGAGCAAACTGCAGAGACTGCCCTTAGGGCTCTTAAACAGAAAAAAGAGTAGCGGAAGATTATATAACAGATTTCAAACACTGGGCAAAAGATTCAGAATGGAACAACTTATTTTTAAGAAATCAGTTTCGTCTGGGACTATCAGATGCAGTAAAAGATGAGTTGTCCCGTACCGAAATACCCCCCACTTTAGAGGGATTAATTCATCTTAGTATTACTATAGACAGACGCTTACGTGAGAGACAACATTAAATATCTTACCCAGAGACATACACAAAGAAACACCCTAGTGTAACACCCTCAACCTCCACTGCTAAATCACATAGTGAACCCAAGGAGATTGGTTTTCTAAAGGCCCCCCTGAGTACACAAGAAAAGAACAGAAGAAGGGAGAATAACCTCTGCCTCTACTGTGCATCTGATGAACACTCTGTAAAAGATTGCCCATCTCTCCAGAAATCTGGGGTGAGTCCCAATTAACCTCTACTTGTTGTAACACATATGATACTAGAACGCCCTACTGTAAACTCTCACTTCTTTTTCAGTGGGATCTCCATCACCTCAACGTTCCCGCAATTATTGATTCAGGAGCATCTGCGTGTTATATAGATAAAGAATATACACTTGTAAATAAAATCCCACTGATGCAAAAAAGATCTCCTGTTTTATTGAGAGGAATTGATGGTAGGCCTGTTTCATCAGGTCCAGTGGAGTATCAAACAATTCCACTGTTAGTAATTACCCCAGACCATCATAGGGAATACTTAACATTTGATGTTATTTCTTCACCTGTTTCCCCGGTTATTTTAGGTTTAAATTGGTTGATTTTACATAATCCCTATATATCTTGGACCACACTTTCTGTATCATTTAACTCCAAATATTGTTCTACAACTTGTTTCCCAGTTAACATCATGCATACATCCAACTCAGAACCTAACATTCAGTTACCTGATGAGTATAAGGACTTTGCAGACGTATTTAGCAAGACTGAGTCTGAAAACTTACCTCCCCATAGGAAATACGACTGCCCTATTGAATTAGTACCTGGTGCAGAGATTCCATATGGGCACATATTTCCCTTATCCAAACCCGAACTTACTCACTTAAAGTCTTATCTTGAAGACAACTTAAAAAAAGGGTTCATACGGCCATCCACTTCACCAGCCGGAGCCGGTATGTTTTTCGTTAAAAACAAAGACGGCAGTTTACATCCCATAGTCGACTACAGACAGTTAAATAAGGTCACAATAAAAAATCAATATCCCCTACCTCTAATCCCAGAGCTAATAGAAAGACTAGAGGGCACTAGTTTTTTCACCAAATTAGATCTAAGGGGAGCGTACAATTTAATCCGTGTGAGAAGTGGTGATGAGTGGCTGACGGCGTTCCGTACTCGCTACGGCCTGTACGAGTACCCGTCATGCCTTTTGGCCTATGTAACGCCCCAGCCACTTTTCAGCACCTAATTAATTACCTTTTCCGAGACTTTCTTGATGTTTTCCTTGTCATTTATCTGGATGACATCTTGATATATGTTCAGTTAAAGTCTTAGAATATAACGCATGTCAGAGAGGTACTTTCTAGGTTAAGGAGTAACTTCCTGTATGCTAAGCCCGAGAAGTGCATATTTAATTTTCAAAGCATCACTTTCCTTGGATATGTAATAAGCTCTACTGGTATCCGTATGGAAGATGCAAAGATACAAGAAATAATTGATTGGCCCACTCCCAAGACTAGAAAGGAAGTTCAGAGTTTTCTCGGATTTCCGAACTTCTATCGCAAATTTATTAAAAACTTTTCTAACATAACGAAACCACTAACCACTCTAACAAAAACTACTATACCTTTTCATTGGGATGAAAATACACAAAAAGTGTTTGACCACCTAAAACACAGATTCACTACAGCTCCAATTCTTCGGTTTCCTAACCCCAATCTACCTTATGTCCTTGAAGTAGACGCCTCTGATGTAGCCGTTGGTGCAGTTCTTTCACAACGCCAAGACATTAACCAACCTTTACATCCTGTGGCCTTTTATTCAAAATGGCACTGGAACACTGGAGACATCTTCTGGAGGGCACCCTCATTCCAACTCTCATTTATACGGATCATCGTAATCTACAGTATCTGAAATTTACAAGAACTCTCTCTGCTAGACAGGTTAGATGGAATCTTTTCTTTTCCAGGTTTAATTTTCAGATCATTTTCCGTCCTGCAAATAAAAACCATAAGGCAGATGCTTTATCCAGGCTGTCGACTCACTGCCGTTCCAAGGCTGCAGAAGATACGGTTATTCCATTGGAAAATTTTGTTTCTTTCGTAATTGATTCCAAATCTTATCTTTTACAGGAACAACAAAATGACTTGACTAAACCAACATCATTATTACGGAAACAAGATGGCCTTTATTACTTTAAGGATATGTAACATCTCTGTTCCTAGATTGGTCGCCTTGTTTCATCGTAGGAACCCGGATCGCCCTCGACCTTGAGCAGCGGAGTTGCTCCTTGAGGGGGGGTCCTGTCAGGATGTCACTTAGCAACCGGCCTTTTGTTTTAATACTGTGCTGTACCTTTAAGAATCAATTACAATTCCTCCTCAATCCTATTTATTTGCCAACAACCCCTACTTCTTTGCTTGGTATTTGAGACTAAGCCTTGAGCATTCCTGACTACTACTCAAATTTACTGGCGTTAGTAGCGTTATTTCAACTGTGACTTTGTACTAACTTATTTCTTTGTCTCTAAGAAGTTTATTCCTTCCTGCTGTTTGCTGCACGGAACGTTCTCTCCATTCCTCTCAGGCGGAACTACTTCCCCTTCTAGCCGGACTTGGAATCCATCCGCGGTGACGTCACACGCCAGCTTCACGGATCTAACCGACACTACCCGATCCTCCTACCGCTCGAGAACGCTGACCGGTCAGTCTCTCTGCCTTCCTGACTACCGAAGCCCGCTCTATCCACTTACACATACGGATCAAGGTACTCTAAATGCTCTAAGTGTTATTATACATACAAACTACCTAACCAATACCTAGTGCTTATTTAAGCTGATCTGTTTAAGCATCCATTCCTCTGGCTACCTCTGAATTACTATTTAATCTACCATTTATCTCCTTGAGTGCATAGTTTTATTTCTACCTTAACTTTGTTAACCTTTTGGTTTCTGTAATAGTACTCTGCTGCATATTATAGTGTATCATTCACAGGTGGCAGCATTAGAGTCCTATATCACATCTGAACCATAATACTAACTGCTAGTAGTTAATGTGGTTTGCAGATCGCCATCTAGGTGATTTATTTGCTTACCTCACACCTGCTAGCAACAAACTACATTTATATATCTAAGCAGCTGTGGTTTAAACTACTAGTAAATTATTTATTCTTTCAGTGATTCTAGCTTGCCAGACAGAGCCTGACACCTCTACTTGACTGCAAAGGGATCCAATGCACTTGTATATATGTCTATATATGTATACATACATACATATATAGGTGTTTATATGTGTATATATAGGCTTACCATACGTCCCGTTTTTACCGGGATTGTCCCTGTTTTGAGCCCCTGTCCCAGTGTCCCACCCGTTTTTCATTTTTGTCCCGGCCGCCGGTGTTCTATCAATCATTCCAGCAAATTCATCAGACTAGCGTAGTCTGATGAATTAGCTGGAATGATAGAACACCGGCAAATCTGTGAATTTAGCTTTGTTGCGCATGCAGCATGTACTGCCTTTTACAGCTGTCTGCTGCCCGTCGGAATGTGCGACCGTGACGTCACCACATTCCTGCAACAGACGGGTCGCAGAATCCGACTGATAACGTGTGCTCCACCTCTGCTTCACACTCAGTGTTTTAGGCGCCTTCAACTTAGGAGAACGCATCGTGGGGCTGCACACTGTGGCTTCCTGTTGCTGAAGCAAATACCAACAACAACAAATTTCTTGACTTTTGCAGATCTTCTTGCTGATAATAAGTACGTGTGAGTTACTTACTACAATACAATATTACTTGATCTTTTCCTTTTTTCATATGCAACCACATATCTTAGGCTGCTATCTCTATCTGCTATGTGGTGTTATTATTCATTTATATTATTAGATATCTCCATTAATAATTGTGCTTCTGGGGTCACTCATCAATCATCATTAATTATGGATGGTAAAACTAATAATTGTGCTGCTGGTCATTAATTATGTCAATATAATTGTGCTGCTGGAGTCAACTCATCATCATTAAATTAATGATGATGATTGATGACCCCAACAGCACAATTATATTAACATAATTAGTGATGCCCAGCAGGACAATTATATAAACATAATTAATGATGATGACCCCCAGCAGCACAATTAAATTAACATAATTAATGATGATGACCCCAGCAGCACAATTAAATTAACATAATTAATGATGATGACCCTAGCAGCACACTTATATTACCTTCATTAATGTAATTAATTATGTTAATATAATTGTGCTGCTGGGGGTCATTATCATTAATTATGTTAATATAATTGTGCTGCTAGGGTTATCACATCATTAAGTATGTTAATATAATTGTGCTGCTAGGGTCATCATGTCATTAAGTATCTTAATATAATTGTGCTGCTGGGGTCATCATTAAATTAATTGATGTCACTAATTATGTTAATATAATTGTGCTGCTGGGGTCATCATCATTAAATAAATTATTGTCACTAATTATGTCAATATAATTGTGCTGCTGGGGTCAACTCATCATTAAATTAATGATGATGATGATGATGGATGACCCCAGCAGCACAATTATATTAACATAATTAATGATGATGATCTCAGCAGCACAATTAAATTAACATAATTAATAACATTAATTAATTTAATGATGATGTTGACCCCCAGCAGCACAATTAAATTAACATAATTAATTATGATGACCCCAGCAGCACAATTATAATTAATGATGATGAGTAACCCCAGCAGCACAATTATATTAACATAATTAATGATGATGACCCCAGCAGCACAATTAAATTAACATAATGATGATGATGATGATGATGACCCCAGCAGCACAATTACATTAATTATGGATGGTAATATAATTGTGCTGCTGTGCTCATGATTGTTAATTATGGTAATATATTGTGTTGCTGGGGTCATCATCATTAATTATGGTAATATAATTGTGCTGCTGGCGTCATCATCATTAATTATAGTAATATAATTGTGCTGCTGGGGTCATCATTATTAATTATGGTAATATAATTGTGCTGCTGGGGTCATCATCATTAATTATGGTAATATAATTGTGCTGCTGGGGTCATCATCATTAATTATGGTAATATAATTGTGCTGCTGGGGTCATAATCATTAAATATGGATGGTAATATAATTGTGCTGCTGGGGTCATCATCATTAATTATGGATGGTAATACAATTGTGCTGCAAAAAAATGTAGAAATATAATTGTGCATGGAAAATTAGTTCTGGTCGACAAATGCCCCGCCCCTTGGCCACACCCCTGACCACACCCCCACGGGCACCGTGCCAAGTGGTCCCAGTTTCATCTCTAAAAATTATGGTAAGCCTATGTATATATGTCTGTAAATACATATATACACATACAAATGCTTAAATACATATGCACATACATATAAACATATATAAACATATATAGAATGCAAATATTATCCGCACCTCTCAAATTAAGGAGATAAAAAAAATGATAATTAAAAAGCAATATTTATTAATGACAATTAAAAATACAGAAAAATACCATAAAATCAGTAGAAAAAATCCACAGTCTGGTGGAAAAGAGTGCCAAGCATGTTTCAGGCCTTCCCCTAGCCCTTGTTTACTGGAATACACACAGATTCCAACCAGGCTGCTATTTAAAGCTCAGTGTCTCTGACTGGACATCTGAATCGATTGATTCTTTGTCAGGGTGCCAGGAATCAGACTCAGACGAGAAGTGCAAAAATAATCACACCTTTATTTATAACAAAAAAATAATAAAAAGTCCACAAGTCAAATAACAAGCCAGGAGTCAAAACCAGAGCTGGTAGTCAGATGAGCCGAGTCAGGAGCCAAAGCAAATAGTCAGACGATCCGGAATCAGGAACAAGGAAAACAGCAGAGTCAGGAACAAGCCAGGGATCAGGAACCAGGAAGGACGTCAGACAGCCAGGTAATACGCAGGAACTCTCACAAACAGGTCTGAGACAATGCAAAGGCAAAGCATACTGAACAGAGGCCCTTTAAAGTGAAGGTCAATTTTTCTGCTTTTAAATACATTATGTTGAAGATTATGTTTAAAACATTAAAATCGCTGACTTTATATGTTTAAAAAACTAACCCTTTAACAAAAATATGTATTTATAATGTTCCTCCGTTACCGCGATTATCTCCGCCCATACCAGACTTCCTGATTCTGCTTTGATGACGTCGATTTGTGTATTACAAGAGGACTACGCTCGTGCACCCTTGTGATGTTTGAAATGCGCATGCGTATGGTCAGCACAATAGCGCATGCGTTTCATTAAAGTGAAGGTCAATTTTTCTGCTTTTAAATACATTATGTTGAAGATTATGTTTAAAACATTAAAATCGCTGACTTTATGTGTTTAAAAAACTAACCCTTTTCCAAAAATATGTATTTATAATGTTCCTCCGTTACCGCGATTATCTCCGCCCATACCAGACTTCCTGATTCTGCTTTGATGACGTCAATTTGTGTATTACAAGAGGACTACGCTCGTGCACCCTTGTGATGTTTGAAATGCGCATGCGTATGGTCAGCACAATAGCGCATGCGTTTCATTAACTGCCGTAACTGTGTATGCAGTAAACTAAACAATTTGTAGCATTCATTGCTACGCAAGTCTGTCAGTGACTCACTCGCAAGATCGCTCTGCACATTCGAAAAGTTTATTGTACAGTGTTTGTCATTACTATCAAAACGGTCAGTATATCAATTCAAATGTATTTATAAACCTAATTTTTTTTCAATATATGTAAATATATGATAACATTTAAACGATTATTCTACATCTTATTTTTATCAAGCCATTGGGGGGTAGTTATCATCGTGTCAACTTTCCTGCCTTCGCCGGCCCAATACGCCCGCCTAAGCTCGCCTACCTTCGCCGCCACGGACCTGAAAAAATACGCCTAAGTTATCACTAAATCTGTCAAAATGCCGCGCACCAAGTACGGGGCGATGAGCAGCGGACTGTGATAGTTATCACTCATCCGATCTCACTGCTCTTCGGCTTTTTCACAGCTTTATTGCTAGCCTGTCACTAAGCACTCACAGTAAACTACACTGTTCTACACCCTATACCGGCGCCCCGGAGCCTCCCGCAACTAAATAAAGTTACTAACCCCTAAACCGCCGCTCCTAGACCCCGCCGCAACTATTATAAATGTATTAACCCCTAAACCGCCGCTCCTAGACCCCGCCGCAACACTTATAAATTTATTAACCCCTAAACCGCTGCTCCCGGACACCGCCGCAACCTACATTATACCTAGTAACCCCTATCCTGCCCCCCCTATACCGTCGCCCTCTATAATAAAGTTATTAACCCCTATCTTGCTGAGCCCGCACCTTCGCCGCAACTAAATAAATAGTTTAACCCCTAAACCACCGCTCCCGGACCCTGCCGCAACCTATATTAAATTTATTAACCCCTAATCTGCCCCCCCTACACCGTCGCCACCTATAATACATTTATTAACCCCTATCCTGCCCCCCACTACACCGCCGCCACTGTAAAAAATGTATTAACCCCTAAACCTAAGTCTAACACTAACCCTAACACCCCCCTAACTTAAATATTAATTAAATAAATCTAAATTATATTTATATTATTAACTAAATGAATCCTATTTAAAACTAAATACTTACCTATAAAATAAACCCTAATATACCTACAATATAAATAATAATTATATTGTAGCTATCTTAGGATTTATTTTTATTTTATAGGTAACTTTCAATTTATTTTAACTAGGTACAATAGCTATTAAATAGTTATTAACTATTTAATAGCTTACCTAGCTAAAATAAAGATAAATTTACCTGTAAAATAAAAACTAACCTAAGTTACAATAACACCTAACACTACACTATACTTTAATAAATGAATCCTATTTAAAACTAAATACTTACCTGTAAAATAAACCCTAAGATAGCTACAATGTAATTAATAATTACATTGTAGCTATTTTAGGATTTATATTTATTTTACAGGTAACTTTGTATTTATTTTAGCTAGTTAGAATAGTTATTAAATAGTTAATTAACTATTTAATGACTACCTAGCTAAAACAAATACAAAATTACCTGTTAAATAAATCCTAACCTAAGTTACAATTAAACCTAACACTACACTATCATTAAATTAATTAAATAAATTAACTACAAATAACTACAATTAAATACAATTACATAAACTAACTAAAGTACAAAAAATAAAAAAAGCTAAGTTACAAAAAATAAAAAACATAAGTTACAAACATTTAAAAAATATTACAACAATTTTAAGCTAATTACACCTAATCTAAGTGTACAAAAGTATGTGTGGCAAACAGGTCAGATGTTAACAAAACAAATATGCTTAACACAATGTGCTAAAAAACAATACTCTCCTTGTTAGAATATACAGATGACCGCTGCCCTTCCTCAGTCTCTCCCCAGGGACTGTACAGACAATAGACCAAACGAAATGGATGGCGCTGGTCTTGATGTATAATTAATTTCTAATGATAGATAGAAATGGACTTGATGTGCAAGTTAAATCCGACAAAATAATGTGCAATATACTCACTCCTTTAGTAATGTGAGTTCAGCTTCTAAGGTGTGTCTCTCTCCAAAGGAACAACAGGTGATTTTCAAAGGTATTATCAGCTGGGCTGAAAAAGGATTAAAACCCAATCAGCAGTAAGGTAATAACTTTTGTTGTAAATCATGTAGTAACTTACTTATAAAAAGCAGAAAGTCCGGCTTGTCACAGGAAAAAATGATTCCCAATATAAGAGATAAAAAGGTTTATTTTAGCTCTACGCGTTTCAACGCTCAAGCGTCTTTTTCAAAAGCAATAAAAACAAGTGAAAAGGTTTGTATAATACTGTGACATTGTAGCCGGATTTTTATACAGGGGTATCGATGTTCCAATTTCCTGTGTATGACAGGAAATTGGACTCACATGAGACATAAACAAAACAATTTTAATTAGATGTTTAGGTCCAACCTTGTTCTTGACATCGCTAAATCTTTTTTATGTTGCTATATTAAAGTTAAAAACAAATATTTTTGTACTATGGTTCGGCATAAACATGCAAACAATAAAAGATAGCCAATCGTAAAGTTCCTTCAAAATTTCATCCAATGAAAATACAGTGCTACGTTAAGTTCCCATTCGAGTATTCCTTTTGTTTTGGGTCCCTTTCAGGTCCGCCATAAAGTCACATGGTTTTTTTAGCCAATCCGATAGTAATGGAATGTTCTCCGTTAATATGTGACGTTGCATGGGCTCGTTTAGTCACGTGTTGTTTTTAGCCAATCAGGAGAAACGTCCTTTTTCGTGACTTTGATCGAATGTACCGATGCGAGAATTTGACTTAACATTCTATAGATAGAAAAATAAGAGAAAGCGGCAGTATCCATTCTGATCGCATATGAAGTAAAATAATGACATTCTATCTGATATTTCTACAGCAACTTTAGATAGCATTGAAATCATATCTCGATAATATGAAAAACAGTAACAATTTTATAAAATTCTAAACTTTATGAAATCGTGCGTTACAATCAATATAAAAAAGGGTATTAGGAAATTCTATATCTTTCTTCTAATTGTTTTTTTCTGTGCTATTCTATTTTAGTGGAGAATAGGTTTAGTGTAAAAGGGGAATAAAACCCATTTTTCTTTTAATACTTTATGTCTTATCTTAAAGAGACAGATGTAAAATTAGATAGTGGAAGTTGTGTTAAATACTTTTTTATGGATACTATATCCGTAATATTTAGATATTGTAATTTGTGCTTTTCTTAAAGTGAAAACTAAATAAAATTAAATTAAAATTAAATTAAATAGTGCTTGTTATATAAGCATAGTGTATAAATCCTAGTGACTAATTTAAGTGATAGACAATTAACATTTAAAAAGTTACTCTATTTACTTAGAGGTTTTCAGATCCCTAATATTTATGAATTGTTGGTTTAAATAAAAGCTGCTATTCGGATGTCTTTATTTAACCCCCAATGGTTATAGGTTCTAAGCGTGTGAATCCACCATAATTCTCTCTTATTTAACTCGTGTTCTAAATGTCCTCCTCTCCAATGGGTGGATACTTTCTCTATTCCTATCCATGAAAATTTGCTGAAATCAAATTGGGGACAAGTATTACAATGTAAAGGGACACCATGGTCCTCATGTTTCTTATCTATTTTGTTAAGATGTTCTAAAATGCGGGTCTTAAGAAATCTGGTAGTTTGTCCTAAATATTGAATCTGACAATTACACTGTAGCAAATATATAACATTTTTGGTTTTGCATGTGATGAAATGTTTAATTGTGTAGGTTTTACCTGTTGTGAAGGAAGTGAAGGATTTATGGGTTCTTTTTGTATAATTGCAACCTTTACATTTTCCACGTGTGTAAAAACCCTGTAAATTTGCAATACTTAAGGGTGGTTTGGGAGCCATACCTTTTATTAGGGATGGAGCTAATTTTTGTTTAAAATTGCTGCCTCTTCTGTAGGTGATTTGAGGTTTAGTAGGTATGGTTTTACTTAAAAATTCATCATTGTGTAAAATATGCCAATGTTTTTTGATGATATTAGTAATTTGATTGTGCCCTGAGTTAAATGTTGTAATGAATCTGGGAAAAGAAGATTGTTTATTTGTAGTAATTTTTTGTTTGGCCAAGATAGAATTACGGTCCAAATTTTTAACTAATTGTCTATCTGCTTCAAGGTTACTTGAAGAATAACCTTTTTCCAAAAATCTCTTCTTAAGTATTAGTGATTGTTCCTCGTAATCTTCTATTCTGTCACAATTTCTCCTAATACGTTGGAATTGTCCTCTAGGAATTGCTTTTAACCATGACGGATGGTGTTGACTGTCGTGTTGAATGTATGTATTTGCATCACACTCCTTAAAGTGTGTTTTAGTATGTATACATCCATCAATGGTTATGATAGACAAATCTAGAAAAGTTCCTTTGGTGTTATGTAGTTCTGGGGTCAATATGATGTTCATATCGTTCTTATTTAGATTGTTGACAAATTGCTGACAATTTTCTATATTTCCCCTCCAAATACAGAGGACATCGTCGATGTATCTCCGCCATGTCACCAGGCTCGCCCCGGCTACGTCATTGGACCACACGTGAAGATGTTCAAAGTGGTCCATATAAATATTGGCGTAGCTGGGGGCGAACCTGGTGCCCATGGCGGTACCACAAATTTGTAGATATTGTTGGTCATTGAACCAGAAAAAATTATGATTTAACATAAAATTTATAGCTGCAAGAATAAAGTCTAACATTTTTTCGGATAAATTGGGATCTTGTGTTAATTTCCATCTAATAGCTGTTAAGCCTTTTTGATGGTCAATTATAGAATATAATGATGTAACGTCCATGGTGGCCCACAGATAATCGGGTTCCCATTTTAATTGATTAATGATGTTAAGTACACTGGTGGTGTCCTTTAGATACGATTTGGAATTTTGTGCATAGGGTTGTAAAAAATAATCAATAAATGCAGATAAATTAGAAGTTAATGAATCAATGCCACTAATGATAGGGCGACCTGGGGGTTGTAGGGGGTCTTTGTGTAATTTTGGTAAAAAATAAAAGATTGGAGTTTTTGAATGGGTTTTAAACAGGAAATCATATTCTTGTTCACTGATAACCTCTCTATCTAGAGCTAATGTTAGTAGTTCTTGTAATTCTTGACTGAATTCTTTTTTGGGGGAGTGGTTTAAAATTTGGTAGGTGTTAGTATCTGATAGAATTCTATTAGCTTCTTGTAACTAAAATGACCTATCCATAATGACTACCCCTCCCCCCTTGTCGGCTTCCTTTATGATGATGTCCTCTCTTTTATTAAGTTCTTTTAGAATTTCAGATTCTGCTTTTGATAAGTTATAATGTTTGGGTTGATGTCTCATATTTTCTATATCTTTCATTATAAGTTTCCCAAAGACATCTATACATGGCCCTTTAAAATGGCTAGGATAGAATTTAGACAGATTTTTAAATTTGGTCCTTGGGTCACTCTCAGGGGGTGTGTAACTTAAAGTTTCCTTTTTGATAAAGAAACGTTTAATAGTTAAATTTCTGATAAACTTCTGGGCGTCTATAAATAATTGGAAAGTATTTACTCCTTGGGTTGGTTTCTTGTTCAGTAATTGGCTGTGAAGATAAGTTGTATATCTTACTTAAAAATGTCTTTTTCTCATGTGTCTTTCCTCTACCTCCTCTTCTCCCTCTGAATGATTTGGTGTCCTTTCTCATTTTTTTGGGTTGGACCTGTTGTCCTGGTTCCTGAAATGTGGGGTATGTCTGTCTGCTAATGCAATGGGACTGTCCTTCTGTAGGGGGGCAAATCTGTTGTGTTGAGGCCAATGGTGGTTGGTGTGTGGTGTTGATTTGTGTTTGTCCCAATTTTGGTTTGGTGGAAAAGGGTGTGAATCTCTACGGTGTGATCTATCATCATAATTGTGATTATATGTATTTCTATTGTAATGATCCTGTTTGAGATCATGATGACTATATGAATTACTATTTGGATGTCTATTATAGGTGTCATTATCTCTAATGTGCTGATCATTATTTTTATTTCTTTCATAATAATTTTGCTGTTTACTTGGTCCCTGTTGGGTCCTATAGTTAACTCTGTTTTTTTCCCCAAGGTTTATTGCTTGTATAATGTTTATCTCCATTGTAGGAATGGTTTTTATATGGACCTTTAACAAAATTGTTTTGTGTATTGGAATTTTTTTCTTGCATTTGAACATATTGTGTGCCCTTGTCAAAATCGTCTTTGTCTCTTAGATATTTTTTGTATTTAGAGTTACAATTTGTTCATCTAGTTGTTTGGCATTATTTTTTATTTCTTCAAATTTATCTATACAGCGTTTGTCTGATAAAAATGTATCTAGTTCATTTTCTAAAGCTATTATTTCTTTTTCTATATTTTTTAGGTTAATATCTTGAGATTCATATAGTAAACTAACAAGTTCTGTTGAGCATTTGTGTAATGCCGCATTCCATTTATCTAAAAAAGTTTTGTCATTCATTCCAAAAGCTGGAATTTTGTAAACTCTTAACCCTCTGGGGACTAGATTTTCATTTAAATAGCGGCTAAGAAAGGGGGTTTTCCACCACTTTTTGGTTTCTTTTACATATAATTTTTCTAATTTAGATAAAATGGTTTCCCAGTTAGAACTGGGATGTGAATTATCTTTAAAAGCATTATTGTATTTATTTTGTCTTGCCGCTCTCCAATCATTGAGAGTGTTTTTAGCCATGTAGGAGAAAAAATTCGAGTGTACAAAAGTATGTGTGGCAAACAGGTCAGATCCATTTCGTTTTGTCTATTGTCTGTACAGTCCCTGGGGAGAGACTGAGGAAGGGCAGCAGTCATCTGTATATTCTAACAAGGAGAGTATTGTTTTTTAGCACATTGTGTTGAGCATATTTGTTTTGTTAACATCTGACCTGTTTGCCACATATACTTTTGTACACTCGAATTTTTTCTCCTACATGGCTAAAAACACTCTCAATGATTGGAGAGCGGCAAGACAAAATAAATACAATAATGCTTTTAAAGATAATTCACATCCCATTTCTAACTGGGAAACCATTTTATCTAAATTAGAAAAATTATATGTAAAAGAAACCAAAAAGTGGTGGGAAACCACCTTTCTTAGCCGCTATTTAAATGAAAATCTAGTCCCCAGAGGGTTAAGAGTTTACAAAATTCCAGCTTTTGGAATGAATGACAAAACTTTTTTAGATAAATGGAATGCGGCATTACACAAATTCTCAACAGAACTTGTTAGTTTACTATATGAATCTCAAGATATTAACCTAAAAAATATAGAAAAAGAAATAATAGCTTTAGAAAATGAACTAGATACAATTTTATCAGACAAACGCTGTATAGATAAATTTGAAGTAATAAAAAATAATGCCAAACAACTAGATGAACAAATTGGTAACTCTAAATACAAAAAATATCTAAGAGACAAAGACGATTTTGACAAGGGCACACAATATGTTCAAATGCAAGAAAAAAATTCCAATACACAAAACAATTTTGTTAAAGGTCCATATAAAAACCTTTCCTACAATGGAGATAAACATTATACAAGCAATAAACCTTGGGAAAAAAACAGAGTTAACTATAGGACCCAACAGGGACCAAGTAAACAGCAAAATTATTATGAAAGAAATAAAAATAATGATCAGCACATTAGAGATAATGACACCTATAATAGACATCCAAATAGTAATTCATATAGTCATCATGATGTCAAACAGGATCATTACAATAGAAATACATATAATCACAATTATGATGATAGATCACACCGTAGAGATTCACACCCTTTTCCACCAAACCAAAATTGGGACAAACACAAATCAACACCACACACCAACCACCATTGGCCTCAACACAACAGATTTGCCCCCCTACAGAAGGACAGTCCCTTTGCATTAGCAGACAGACATACCCCACATTTCAGGAACCAGGACAACAGGTCCAACCCAAAAAAACGAGAAAGGACACCAAATCATTCAGAGGGAGAAGAGGAGGTAGAGGAAAGACACATGAGAAAAAGACATTTTTAAGTAAGATATACAACTTATCTTCACAGCCAATTACTGAACAAGAAACACGAGTACTAGCAAAAGGACTTAAATTTGTACCAACCCAAGGAGTAAATACTTTCCAATTATTTATAGACGCCCAGAAGTTTATCAGAAATTTAACTATTAAACGTTTCTTTATCAAAAAGGAAACTTTAAGTTACACACCCCCTGAGAGTGACCCAAGGACCAAATTTAAAAATCCGTCTAAATTCTATCCTAGCCATTTTAAAGGGCCATGTATAGATGTCTTTGGGAAACTTATAATGAAAGATATAGAAAATATGAGACATCAACCCAAACATTATAACTTATCAAAAGCAGAATCTGAAATTCTAAAAGAACTTAATAAAAGAGAGGACATCATCATAAAGTAAGCCGACAAGGGGGGAGGGGTAGTCATTATGGATAGGACATTTTACTTACAAGAAGCTAATAGAATTCTATCAGATACTAACACCTACCAAATTTTAAACCACTCCCCCAAAAAAGAATTCAGTCAAGAATTACAAGAACTACTAACATTAGCTCTAGATAGAGAGGTTATCAGTAAACAAGAATATGATTTCCTGTTTAAAACCCATTCAAAAACTCCAATCTTTTATTTTTTACCAAAATTACACAAAGACCCCCTACAACCCCCAGGTCGCCCTATCATTAGTGGCATTGATTCATTAACTTCTAATTTATCTGCATTTATTGATTATTTTTTACAACCCTATGCACAAAATTCCAAATCGTATCTAAAGGACACCACCAGTGTACTTAACATCATTAATCAATTAAAATGGGAACCCGATTATCTGTGGGCCACCATGGACGTTACATCATTATATTCTATAATTGACCATCAAAAAGGCTTAACAGCTATTAGATGGAAATTAACACAAGATCCCAATTTATCCGAAAAAATGTTAGACTTTATTCTTGCAGCTATAAATTTTATGTTAACTCATAATTTTTTCTGGTTCAATGACCAACAATATCTACAAATTTGTGGTACCGCCATGGGCACCAGGTTCACCCCCAGCTACGCCAATATTTATATGGACCACTTTGAACATCTTCACGTGTGGTCCAATGACGTAGCCGGGGCGAGCTTGGTGACATGGCGGAGATACATCGACGATGTCCTCTGTATTTGGAGGTGAAATATAGAAAATTGTCAGCAATTTGTCAACAATCTAAATAAGAACGATATGAACATCATATTGACCCCAGAACTACATAACACCAAAGCAACTTTTCTAGATTTGTCTATCATAACCATTGATGGATGTATACATACTAAAACACACTTTAAGGAGTGTGATGCAAATACATACATTCAACACGACAGTCAACACCATCCGTCATGGTTAAAAGCAATTCCTAGAGGACAATTCCAACGTATTAGGAGAAATTGTGACAGAATAGAAGATTACGAGGAACAATCAATAATACTTAAGAAGAGATTTTTGGAAAAAGGTTATTCTTCAAGTAACCTTTAAGCAGATAGACAATTAGTTAAAAATTTGGACCGTAATTCTATCTTGGCCAAACAAAAAATTACTACAAATAAACAATCTTCTTTTCCCAGATTCATTACAACATTTAACTCAGGGCACAATCAAATTACTAATATCATCAAAAAACATTGGCATATTTTACACAATGATGAATTTTTAAGTAAAACCATACCTACTAAACCTCAAATCACCTACAGAAGAGGCAGCAATTTTAAACAAAAATTAGCTCCATCCCTAATAAAAGGTATGGTTCCCAAACCACCCTTAAGTATTGCAAATTTACAGGGTTTTTACACACGTGGAAAATGTAAAGGTTGCAATTATACAAAAAGAACCCATAAATCCTTCACTTCCTTCACAACAGGTAAAACCTACACAATTAAACATTTCATCACATGCAAAACCAAAAATGTTATATATTTGCTACAGTGTAATTGTCAGATTCAATATTTAGGACAAACTACCAGATTTCTTAAGACCCGCATTTTAGAACATCTTAACAAAATAGATAAGAAACATGAGGACCATGGTGTCCCTTTACATTGTAATACTTGTCCCCAATTTGATTTCAGCAAATTTTCATGGATAGGAATAGAGAAAGTATCCACCCATTGGAGAGGAGGACATTTAGAACACAAGTTAAATAAGAGAGAATTATGGTGGATTCACACGCTTAGAACCTATAACCATTGGGGGTTAAATAAAGACATCCGAATAGCAGCTTTTATTTAAACCAACAATTCATAAATATTAGGGATCTGAAAACCTCTAAGTAAATAGAGTAACTTTTTAAATGTTAATTGTCTATCACTTAAATTAGTCACTAGGATTTATACACTATGCTTATATAACAAGCACTATTTAATTTAATTTTAATTTAATTTTATTTAGTTTTCACTTTAAGAAAAGCACAAATTACAATATCTAAATATTACGGATATAGTATCCATAAAAAAGTATTTAACACAACTTCCACTATCTAATTTGACATCTGTCTCTTTAAGATAAGACATAAAGTATTAAAAGAAAAATGGGTTTTATTCCCCTTTTACACTAAACCTATTCTCCACTAAAATAGAATAGCACAGAAAAAAACAATTAGAAGAAAGATATAGAATTTCCCTTTTTTATATTGATTGTAACGCACGATTTCATAAAGTTTAGAATTTTATAAAATTGTTACTGTTTTTCATATTATCGAGATATGATTTCAATGCTATCTAAAGTTGCTGTAGAAATATCAGATAGAATGTCATTATTTTACTTCATATGCGATCAGAATGGATACTGCCGCTTTCTCTTATTTTTCTATCTATAGAATGTTAAGTCAAATTCTCGCATCGGTACATTCGATCAAAGTCACGAAAAAGGACGTTTCTCCTGATTGGCTAAAAACAACACGTGACTAAACGAGCCCATGCAACGTCACATATTAACGGAGAACATTCCATTACTATCGGATTGGCTAAAAAAACCATGTGACTTTATGGCGGACCTGAAAGGGACCCAAAACAAAAGGAATACTCGAATGGGAACTTAACGTAGCACTGTATTTTCATTGGATGAAATTTTGAAGGAACTTTACGATTGGCTATCTTTTATTGTTTGCATGTTTATGCCGAACCATAGTACAAAAATATTTGTTTTTAACTTTAATATAGCAACATAAAAAAGATTTAGCGATGTCAAGAACAAGGTTGGGCCTAAACATCTAATTAAAATTGTTTTGTTTATGTCTCATGTGAGTCCAATTTCCTGTCATACACAGGAAATTGGAACATCGATACCCCTGTATAAAAATCCGGCTACAATGTCACAGTATTATACAAACCTTTTCACTTGTTTTTATTGCTCTTGAAAAAGACGCTTGAGCGTTGAAACGCGTAGAGCTAAAATAAACCTTTTTATCTCTTAAATTGGGAATAATTTTTTCCTGTGACAAGCCGGACTTTCTGCTTTTTATAAGTAAGTTACTACATTATTTACAACAAAAGTTATTACCTTACTGCTGATGGGGTTTTAATCCTTTTTCAGCCCAGCTGATAATACCTTTGAAAATCACCTGTTGTTCCTTTGGAGAGAGACACACCTTAGAAGCTGAACTCACATTACTAAAGGAGTGAGTATATTGCACATTATTTTGTCGGATTTAACTTGCACATCAAGTCCATTTCTATCTATCATTAGAAATTAATTATACATCAAGACCAGCGCCATCCATTTCGTTTTGTCTACACCTAATCTAAGCACCCTAATAAAATAACAAAGCCCCCCAAAATAAAAAAATTCCCTACCCTATTCTACATTAAAAAAGTTCAAAGCTCTTTTACCTTACCAGCCCTTAAAAGGGCCTTTTGTGGGGCATGCCCCAAAGAAAACTGCTCTTTTGCCTGTAAAAGAAAAATACAGCCCCCCCAACATTAAAACCCACCACCCACATACCCCTAATCTAACCCAAACCCCCCTTAAAATAACCTAACACTAATCCCCTGAAGATCATCCTACCTTGAGTTGTCTTCACTCAGCCGAGCCACCGATGGAACTGAAGAGGAGATCCGGAGCGCCAGAAGTGATCCTCCAAGGGGCGCTGAAGAAGTCTTCCATCCGATGAAGTGATCCTCCAAGCGGCGCTGAAGAAGTCTTCCTTCCGGGCGATGTCATCTTCCAAGCGGCGCTGAAGATCATCTTCCATCCGGGCGATGTCATCTTCCAAGCGGGGTCTTCAATCTTCTTGCTTCAGGATCCATCTTCATCCCGCCAACGCGGAACATCCTTCTTCCCCGACGGACTAACGACGAATGAAGGCTCCTTTAAGGGACGTCATCCAAGATGGCGTCCCTTCAATTCCGATTGGCTTATAGGATTCTATCAGCCAATCGGAATTAAGGTAGAAAAATCTGATTGGCTGATTGAATCAGCCAATCAGATTGAGATCGCATTCTATTGGCTGTTCCGATCAGCCAATAGAATGCGATCTCAATCTGATTGGCTGATTCAATCAGCCAATCAGATTTTTCCTACCTTAATTCCGATTGGCTGATAGAATCCTATCAGCCAATCGGAATTGAAGGGACGCCATCTTGGATGAATTCCCTTAAAGGAGCCTTCATTCGTCGTTAGTCCGTCGGGGAAGAAGGATGTTCCGCGTCGGCGGGATGAAGATGGATCCTGAAGCAAGAAGATTGAAGACCCCGCTTGGAAGATGACATCGCCCGGATGGAAGATGATCTTCAGCGCTGCTTGGAAGATGACATTGCCTTGATGGAAGACTTCTTCAGCGCCGCTTGGAGGATCACTTCATCGGATGGAAGACTTCTTCAGCGCCCCTTGGAGGATCCCTTCTGGCGCTCCAGATCTCCTCTTCACTTCCATCGGTGGCTCGGCTGAGTGAAGACAACTCAAGGTAGGATGATCTTCAGGGGATTAGTGTTAGGTTTATTTAAGGGGGGTTTGGGTTAGATTAGGGGTATGTGGGTGGTGGGTTTTAATGTTGGGGGGGGGGGTTGTATTTTTCTTTTACAGGCAAAAGAGCAGTTTTCTTTGGGGTATGCCCCACAAAAGGCCCTTTTAAGGGCTGGTAAGGTAAAAGAGCTTTGAACTTTTTTAATGTAGAATAGGGTAGGGAATTTTTTTATTTTGGGGGCCTTTGTTATTTTATTAGGGGGCTTAGATTAGGTGTAATTAGCTTAAAATTGTTGTAATATTTTTTAAATGTTTGTAACTTATGTTTTTTATTTTTTGTAACTTAGCTTTTTTTTATTTTTTGTACTTTAGTTAGTTTATGTAATTGTATTTAATTGTAGTTATTTGTAGTTAATTTATTTAATTAATTTAATGATAGTGTAGTGTTAGGTTTAATTGTAACTTAGGTTAGGATTTATTTTACAGGTAATTTTGTATTTCTTTTAGCTAGGTAGTTATTAAATAGTTAATAACTATTTAATAACTATTCTAACTAGCTAAAATAAATACAAAGTTACCTGTAAAATAAATATAAATCCTAAAATAGCTACAATGTAATTATTAATTACATTGTAGCTATCTTAGGGTTTATTTTACAGGTAAGTATTTAGTTTTAAATAGGAAACATTTATTAAAGTATAGTGTAGTGTTAGGTGTAATTGTAACTTAGGTTAGTTTTTATTTTACAGGTAAATTTCTCTTTATTTTAGCTAGGTAAGCTATTAAATAATTAATAACTATTTAATAGCTATTGTACCTAGTTAAAATAAATTGAAATTTGCCTGTAAAATAAAAATAAATCCTAAGATAGCTACAATATAATTATTATTTATATTGTAGCTATATTAGGGTTTATTTTATAGGTAAGTATTTAGTTTTAAATAGGATTAATTTAGTTAATAATAGAAATAATATTTAGAATTATTTAATTAATATTTAAGTTAGGGGGGTGTTAGGGTTAGTGTTACACTTAGGTTAAGGGGTTAATAATTTTATTACAGTGGCAGCGGTGTAGGGGGGGGGCAGGATAGGGGTTAATAAATGTATTATAGGTGGCGACGGTGTAGGGGGGGCAGATTAGGGGTTAATAACTTTATTATAGAGGGCGGCGGTATAGGGGGGGCAGGATAGGGGTTACTAGGTATAATGTAGCTTGCGGTGGGCTCCTTGAGCGGCGGTTTAGGGGTTAATATGTATAGAGTAGCTTGCGGTGGGCTCCGGGAGCGGCGGTTTAGGGGTTAATATGTATAGACTCTAGAGTAGCTTGCGGTGGGCTCCGGGAGCGGCGGTTTAGGGGTTAATATGTATAGAGTAGCTTGCGGTGGGCTCCGGGAGCGGCGGTTTAGGGGTTAATATGTATAGAGTAGCTTGCAGTGGGCTCCGGGAGCGGCGGTTTAGGGGTTAATATGTATAGAGTAACTTGCGGTGGGCTCCATGAGCTGCGATTTAGGGGTTAACATATTTATTATAGTGGCGGTGGGCTCCGGGAGCGGCGGTTTAGGGGGTAATATATTTATTTAGTTGCGGCGGTGTAGGGGGGCAGATTAGGGGTGTTTAGACTCGGGGAACATGTTAGGGTGTTAGGTGCAGACATTTCCCATAGGAATCAATGGGATGTCTGGCAGCAGCGAACTTGTACTTTCGCTATAGTCAGACTCCCATTGATTCCTATGGGATCCGCCGCCTCCAGGGCGGTGGATTAAAAACCAGGTACGCTGGGCCGGAAAAGTGCCGAGCGTACCTGCTAGTCATTTGATAACTAGCAAAAGTAGTCAGATTGTGCCACACTTGTGTGCGGAACATCTGGAGTGACGTAAGAATCGATCTGTGTCGGACTGAGTCCGGCGGATCGAAGTTTACGTCACTAAATTCTACTTTTGCCGGTCTCTAGCCTTTGATAACTAAGGCGAATCAGCCTCGCCACAAATACGCTGCGGAATTCCAGCGTATTTGAGGTTGACGGCTTGATAACTACCCCCCATTGTGTACTATTTTGAATAACAGCAGCAATTAAATAAATCTATATTGTCATCTAGTAAACTTTTATACATTCATATGAAATTGAATGTGTTATGTATTAATGCAAATATATATTTTATTTCCTTTTGACTTTATTTATATAGTTACACTTTAGACATTTGCCTTTATATATTCATGCTCCAGCATCTAAGAAGACATATCGATGTACAGCTGGAGCATGAATATATAAAGTCAAAAGTATAAAGTGTAACTATATAAATAAAGTCAAAAGGAAATAAAATATATATTTGCATTAATACATAACACATTCAATTTCATATGAATGTATAAAAGTTTACTAGATTACAATATAGATTTATTTAATTGCTGCTATTATTCAAAATAGTACACAAAGGCTTGATAAAAATAAGATGTAGAATAATCGTTTAAATGTTATCATATATTTACATATATTGAAAAAAAATTAGGTTTATAAATACATTTGAATTGATATACTGACCGTTTTGATAGTAATGACAAACACTGTACAATAAACGTTTCAAATGTGCAGAGCGATCTTGCGAGTGAGTCACTGACAGACTTGGGTAGCAATGAATGCTACAAATTGTTTAGTTATTCCAAAATACCAGCATTATTATGTTTAGCTGTTAGTATGTTAGATGAAAAGAATTATTATATACTTTTTAAACATAAATTAAGTTTATGCTGGATGTGCCATATATATATATATATTATATGAAACATCGTTTTTGGAAATGTGCAGCACAGAATTTTTTTTTTCACGTTAGCATAAACAAGTAATAAAAATTTTTTGAGCCATTAGTTATATGATTAGTTATATGATGCTGGATGTAGCTTATATTGTTCACAAACTAATTAACATTGAAGCAAGATAATTAATAATTACTCTGTTAGCCTTATACATTAATATCTTGAAATTTAACATGTTAGCATTGACAAGTAATAGAGATTTTCGGAACCATTAGTTATATGATGCTGGATGTAGCGTATATTGTTCACAACGTAGTTAACATTGAAGCAAGCCATATACATTAATATGTTGAACATTCAGAAATAATTCCATAAAGATGTAAATATCGATTATAATGTAGCCCAATTCGTTGTTTAGATGCACAGCGTGTTCGTTCTTACCTGTTCTTATAGATAACAGCTGATTTGCTACGATGCGAGAGAGCGATGCTGTGCATTCAATGCAAATTAA
This sequence comes from Bombina bombina, assembly GCF_027579735.1. NCBI lineage: Eukaryota > Metazoa > Chordata > Amphibia > Anura > Bombinatoridae > Bombina > Bombina bombina. The sequence goes on along the minus strand of NC_069501.1, from coordinate 187,245,551 downwards.
ATTTGGAGAGCGGACAACACATGCGCGTAACATGGACGAGCATGCCGATGATGACGCGCTATGTATTAACACGCATGCGCATTAGGTTTCGATGACGAAACTGAAAAGGGGCTGGAAGCCACGGGGTTAAACAATCAATTGGAGCATCAATATGTCAATCAAGGAAGGCACAATGACAGGCGGATTATACAGATGAAACGGAGCAGTTATAAAAGTAAAAATTTAAACTTTTATTTTATTTTATCTATAATTTGATGAATGAACCTCATACTGTTTTTAGGTAACATATTGAATACTGCTACCCACAACCCCAGACTTGACCATCACTTTAAATAATAAGTGATGACATCACAATTCTGAGACTGCATCCTGTCTCACACAGATGATGCACACCAGTCTGGCCATAAAAGCAAGTGCAGGAAATGAGCAGCATCCCCCACAATGCACCATAGTAAGCAAGAGAGGTGAGTAAAATGGCTGCCAGCAGCACATGGCAAACAAAACAGGGAAAAACCCCTGACATTCTTAAAGAGAATATATATATATATATATATATATATTTATATATATATATATATATATATATATATATATATGCATTATTTAAGAGTTTAAATTGTTTGCCTTATACTAATTCAAACAAATATTCAACATTCCACAAGAAGAAGAAAAAAAAGGGGGGGGAGACGGCAGCATCATTTTATGAGTACCTATATATACAAAATTGTATTTTAAGACTAACTATAATAGATTAAGTATCTGTAATATAAACTCAATAATATAAATTAACATCCATAATAGAATTTAAAGCATCAGGAGGTTTGGATTGAAGCTTAAAGCTCAATAATACCTCTCTCTTATCCAATAATCTTTCTCTGTCACCCCCCCCCCCCCCTTCTGTGCCTTCGGAAATGGTCAATGCCTTGTATTTGTAAAAGCGTATAATTTGACTGGTGTTCATGTCTAAAATGTTTGGCTATAGGGGTATTAATGTCAGGGTTGATGATGTCTCTAAGATGTTGGAGGGCTCTATCTCTCAGTGCGCATTTTGTGCGCCCTACATACTGTTTGTCACATCCCATACATGTAAACAAATATATGACATGTGTAGTGTTGCATGTTATGTTATGTCTTATGTCGTATTCCTCTTTGGTTACTGTTGAAATAAATGTATTGCCTGTTTTTATGTAGTGGCAAGTTTTACAGGTGTTACCATTACATTTGTAACAGCCTAATCTGGTAGAAAGCCATGAGTTAGTTCTTTGTTTGGGTAGCATTGAGGGTGAAAGAGTGTTCCTAAGTGTTCTTGCTTTTCTGGTAGTGAAATTACAACCCTTTGAGGAAATAATATTTAATTTCTTATCTCCATTTAAGATTGGCAAACAGCTCTGGATGATGTTCCTTACTTTAGTGTAATCACGGCTGTAAGTAATAATGAAAGTAGGTTTTGAGTTGAAGTTTTTTTTTTTTTAATTGTAATAGATTCCCTCTTGGTATACAATCCACTTGTTTTTTTGTTTCATTTAACAATGTGTAACCACGGGCCTCTAATCTCTGCTGTGTTACATCAGCATTTTTCTGATAGCTTCCTTCTTGTGTACAATTTCTTTTAGTATGTATATACTGGCCATAGGGTATAGATTGTATAGTTGTTTAAAACTGTATGCTCTAACTGAATAAATGTTTGGTTTTATATTTCCTTAAGCTTACAAATCTATATATAACTGAAAATTCTGAGGACATTGTATTATGTATTGTTTTATTTCAATTTCAAATTTGTTTCATTCTACAGTTCTGTTCTTGAAAGTGCTTCGAACAATTCATTAGCTAGTTGGAAGGGAATGATATCTAGCCAGTATGCTATATTTGATTTAATTGTGAATTTTGTCTATGCAAGTTTATTTATAAATGCTGTACCTTGTATCATGTATATCATATTTCTATACATAGGTTATATCGCTGTTTTTATTAGTCAAGAGTTCCAATCAGAGATGTTATTTGAAATATATATATATATTTACAGTATATATATATATATATATATATATATATATATATATATATATATGTGTGTGTGTATATATGTATATAGATTCATATATACACATACAAACACACATATATATATACACATGTATACACATATATATGTATATACTTTGGAGCCATTTCCACTGAAATACCTGAAAATATGAAAAATCATTTTTAATCAATTCTTTTTAAATCTTTATTTTATTTTTATTTTAGGCATTGCCATTTCAAACAGTTACAGAAATCCAAAATAAACAGTTAGTTTGGCTAGATAGACCTCAAAAACAACAAAGAAAAAAACAAAAAAAGAAAAAAAGAGGAAGAAAAAAGAAAAAAAAGAAAAAAAGTCGGCATAACATATTCTCAATAGCCAATCAACATAATATTCCAATATCTTTGCTATAGTTACAAACGTAATACTTTCTTGCTAACATATATAAAAATAAAAAAAAATTATCCCTAAGGCGTATACGTATATAATCGCTTATAGTCGCTTCCTCCATCCCCCTCTCGCCCATTATAGTCCTACATTGTTAGTTGCGAGCCAGGTACTAGGGAAAGTACCAGCCAGCACTTGTAGCTGGAAAAAAACTTATTTAACATATGGTTTAACTATAATATTTTGAGTCCCAGCTGGCAGTGATAATATAAACACTTTCCAATGTTTAAAGAACAATTCTACTCGATCATCGGGCAACTCGTGTAGATTGTAATGTTCAGACATACAGTGAGTTAAAAAGGCCTGTTTAAGCTCTCTCAAGGTGGGCGCCCTTTTTGCTTTCCATTTTCTCAATATCAAGTTTCTGCCCAGAATTATAATTATATTAATCAATTTCAGATTACGAACTGTTCCTTGATATTTAACTAAAAACAAGATCTCCATGGGCTAAATAGTATAATCACGTCTGAGAATTACATTCATCCAATATACTATCTTAGCCCAAAACTGCCCAATCCTAGGACAGGTCCAAAAACAGTGTATGATATCTGCACAGGTGGCACTACATCTGGCACAGGGAATCTCAACTCCATACCATCTTGATAATTCTGCGGGAGTCAAATATGTCATTAGGGCTATCTTAATTTGAGATTCTCTCCATGCTGTCAAAACCCAGCTCTTTTCTGTTAACTTGAAAGTGCCCATTATTACCTGTCTATCAATATGTGGGAACGCGGGGCGCCTTTTAGCTACTATGTAGTCTAATTGTTCTAGAGAGGGGTTCTGATTGAGAAGAGAGTAGAGAGCAGAGATAGAGTAGCGTCCCGTTGAATAGATGTTAATCTTAAATTGTAAATCTTTGAGCGACCAGTCTAACCCATATCTTTGTTTGAGTTCACCTATATAATTCCTTACTTGCAGAAATGCATAGAAATCGCGCTTTGTAAGACCAAATTGATTACTTAATTCTCCGAAAGTTAATACGTTTAAACTTACATCCAGCATTTGCGTAATGTAGATCAAACCCTTCTGAAACCATTGTGTAAATAGTCCGTCACCTAGACCAGGCAAGAAATTTGGATTCCCAACAATGGGGAGAAATTTGGAAACATGTGGAGAACAACCTGTTTCATTACATATTTCCTGCCATGCCATAATAATGTTCCTAAAGGTTATTAGTTGGAAAGGATCTGAAGGAAGTTCTGTAATGGTACAATGTAACAATGCGTCTAATCTAAAGGGGGAGACCAGTGCGGTTTCCCAAGCTGTAGAGGAGATAGGTTCCTGCTCTAAGAGCCAATCTATCGCAACCTTACTGCGCGCGGCTAAACTATAACGTTGCATATTCGGAAGCGCCAGCCCTGCAGCTGTTTTATTATTCATAAGCCGGGCTATCGCTATACGTGGTTTAGCGCCTTTCCAGAGAAATTTCGAACAGGCCCTATTATACTCTATTAAGTCAGTTCTATGAATCGGGATTGGAATATTTTGTATATAATACAGTAATTTGGGAAATATTACTGTTTTTATTAGCATAACCCTGGCAGTTAAAGAAATTGGGAGTTTGATCCAATCCTCCAATTTCCGTTTACAGGCAGTGAAGCATTTATGAAAGTTCATGTTATACCATTCCTCCGGATTAGGGCTTAATCAATTCTAATATTTTATAAAGTGTTTTACTGTGTATATACTGTAAATATTTTACATTACAATGTTTTTCACATGGGAAAACGGTTCTATGTATTTTTAGATAGATATTCTTATATACAGTATATCTGTATATACCTATATAAATGTATAAATATATATAGGTATAGCTATATATTTTACAAAAAATACATAAGATATATATATATAAATATATATTTAAAAACAAATAGATCAATTTAATGGGGAGAAGAAGTTAGCACAGTTGCAATATCTGAAGTCTTGAAGTTACTCGTGTCTGCTTTCGCTCACACGGCAACATTTTACTTTCAACTTGTAATACACAATCTAACCCACGTGTTAAAAATTTACTTCTGGCAGTGTTTGCTCTCGAGCAAAAGTGCTATATAGTGCACCACTTGTATTCTGGCTCTAAGGGGTCGATTTATGAAGCAGCGGATGCTGCTTCCGACCAGCTGCTCCTTAACTCATCCGCCACCTCTGAGGTGGTGCACAGCAATCGAATACGATCTGGTTGATTGACACTCCCTGCTAGCGGCTGATTGGCTGCTAATCTGCAGGGGACTTCTGGTGCAATGATAAAATGCCGACAGCGTATGCTTTCGCCATTTATCGATGTGCGGCAGACATGATTCACTATAGCGGATCATGTCTGTCTGCACCGTGATAAATTTACCACTAAATGTAAACTTAGTATGTGCAAGAACTTTAATACTAAAAAAAAAAGGCTGTGCAAACAGCTAAGAAATGCTAGAAGGCAAAAATCAGATTTGAACAGGTCCCTTATATAGAATTTGAAAAATCCAAAAATTATTTGAAAATATGCCAGTAAAGTATTTTGATTGATTAGAATAACCCCATGCCAGATATGATGTTTTTATGACACAAATGCATTTGAAAAGCTGAAAGGGAAATTGAACACTAAATAAATAATAGATAGACTGATGCAAAGAAAAGATTAGTCTGAGAATAACATGTAGATGTATTTTTTAAAGTTTCATTAGCTGTTTAAATATTGGTAAAATATGTGTAAAGTTTTAGGCCTAGATTTGGAGTTCGGCGGTAAAAGGGCTGTTAACGCCACGCGTGTTTATGTCTAACGCACGGCATTGTTTGACTCCGGTATTTAGAGTTAAAATAAGACCATCTAACGATGCTCCTAACGCGTGTATGTCACACGCGTAATACTGCCCGCGTAAGACAGTCTCCCATAGAGATCAATGGGAAAGGCAAAAAATTGCTTTTTTCACCTAACACTCGATCTCGCGAGAATACTTACAGCTCGGTCATATGACGCATACCACATCATGCACAACAATAACACGCCGCAAATGTCACAACAACAATCAATCAACAAATCACACAAGCATTACACATTCACAAGCGGGGGATGTTTTAATAAATTTTTATACGGGGAATACGCATATACTTTAAGATGCGGAAAATCGCTAAATAACAACAAGGATTAAAAATGATATACATACACTAGAAAAAAGATCGTATTCAATATCACTATATATTAGGACAAACATACATATACAACACTTCACGAAGAACACACCATCGCAAAATCACATTTAAAAAGAATACTATTGGACAATGTTAGAGAAAACGACCACTATGACATCATCGCATTCTACACATTCCACAAATACCAACTCAAAATGAGCATGCGCAAATTCACACACCTAATACACATTGCAATAATATTAATTGCTAATAAAGCACACCTGAACACTATTTACAACGCAAATAGGTACATCATTAAACATTTACACAGGGTATATAATCACCACACAAGCATGGCTTCTTTGACTGTGTTGCTGTTGGGTCTTTGGAGATTGGAGGTTTAAGAATAGAGAGTTTGCGAATTTTTGAGAGTTAGTGTTAGCGTGAGAGAGTCAGTTGGTAGTGTTAGCGTGAGAGAGTGAGTGAGTTAGTGGTAGTTAGTGGGAGTGGGAGAGAGTCTGTTAGTGGGAGCGTGAGTGAGTTAGTGGGAGTTATTAGTGAGAGTTGTTAGTGGGAGCGTCAGTTAGTGGTAGTTAGTGAGCGTTAGTGGGAGTGTTTGTTAGTGAGAATTAGAAGTAGTGTGAGTTAGCGAGCGAGTGATTTTTCTGTACACTTAACACATTTACACGCAAACACATTCAATACATACATACACTTATCAATAACACTACATACACTCCATACCCCCTACCCCCTCATACTACACTCCATACCCCATTCCTTGTAGTCCCATTCCCTTTCATCCCATTTACTCTTATCCCATACCCCATACCCATCCCATACCCATCCCCTAGTTACATTTAGTTTACATATCCTCCTTTTAGTCTTATTCTTTTCGTTTATTTAAAGACTCCTTACCCTCTTTGTTTTTTACATCCCTCTCACACTTTAAGCACCTTTTTTGTCTTTTTAGTTCTTTATTTTGACCCCCTTTAATTTCATCACACTCACTTTTTTTTTGATTATTTGGGGTTTAGTTTAGGGAAGAGATGGAGGCCAGGCAGGGGACAGGTAGAGGGGGGAGTAGAGGGAGGGGGAGAGGAACAGGGCAGGAAGGGGGGCAGGAAGCGGGGGTGGAAGCGGTGGGTGGACCCAGCCACTTGGTTCAAGATGACCAAGTGGCTGGGCCCAGTGGCGGTCAGAGTAGGGCTTCACAGTCCGGGAAACAGAGGGCATCATCACAGGGGAAGGCCAAGGCGACTAGGGAGGCGAGGTTTTCGATGGAGGAGAAGGAGGCCCTCGTAGAGGCCTATATGGCCAGGCATAGGATGCTGCAGCACCAAAAGACCACCCCGACTGACAGGAGGAGGCTCTGGAACGAGATTAGGAATGCAGTCAATGCAGTGGGTGGCCGGAACCGCGATATGGATTCTATCAAACATCGGTACCGGGACTGTAAACTTGAACTGAAAAAAAAGTTAAGCCTGGAGGCCCGACATGCCGCAGGGACCGGTGGCGGCCCTGCCATTGAAATGGACTACTGCCGATGGGAGGAAATGTTGCGTCCCAGCATCTCCGAGGTGGAAGTAGTCGGTATCGGAGGAATCGATACCGGGAACCTGCCACTCTCATCTGACGGTAAGCTTATTGAACAATAATTTCACATACAAATGTATTTCAAGGGACACTATACGCAAACATTTACTTTCATGATTGAGGTAGCGAATACAATTTGACAAAACATTCAAATGTACTTATATTACCTAATTTGATTCATTCTTGAGATATATTTTAATGAAGAAATAGCCATGCACACGGTGAAACAATCACAGGAGGCAGCTATATTCAGCTAACAATCAGCATCTTATAAGCATATTTAGATATGCTTTTCAGCAAAGAATATCCAGAGAATTAAGCGAATTAGATAAGAAAAGTACATTCGAAAGTTGATACAAAATGTATGCTTCTAAATCATGAAAGATAAAACATTGGGTTTCATGTGTTAAGGATCAGATTAATGCTATAACGTTGTTTACACGCATTCTATTACTTTGCGGTTACATCAGTATCTAGGCTATAGGTTAGGTGTGCATTTAAACAGACTGAAAAAAAAAGCAAAAACATTCACATTGACCAGAGATATCACAAACACGGTTTAGAAAAAGCGGAAATAGTATTGATTGTTTGTTAGATTTCAAAGTGGATTAATGATTCTGCATTTGTAATTGTATCGTAAGCTAAGTCATTTAAACCTTTATTTGCAAATATGCTAATATATACATTTTTTTTTTTTATTTTTTTTTTATATACAGAGTCTGGGGACGAGGCAGCACAGCCTCCTGCATCTCCCCGGGATGAGAGTGGTGGTGAGGAATTTCCACTTCGGAGGGAAGAGGCCCCCCGTGACGAACAGCGCACGGGAGATGATCAAGAGGCCCCGGAAGCACAGGAGGAACCCGCGGAACCCGCGGAACCCGAGGTCCCTCAAAGACCCGCACTCCGCCGTGCACGGGCACCCCGCCGTGCACGGGTTCAACATGCACAACAAGAGGAAATAGCGGAGGTGCGGGTTCTACTGGAGTACATAGACCAGATGCGTACCTCCCGGATAGAAAATATAGAAGGACGACACAGAATACTTGATGGCCAAAATCAGATTATTCAAGGACAAAATGAAATCATCAACATACTGAATAGAATAGAAGAAGGCCAAACAAGAATATTTCATCTTCATCAAGAAATGTTCACTTTTTTCCGGGAGGCGCATGCTGGTCTACCTCCTGTTGCTGTGCCTCTTGTTGCTGGGCCTCTTGCTGCTGGGCCATCTCCTCCTGCCGGCCCATCTCATCCTCCTCAGCCATCTACTCCTCCTCCTCAGCCATCTACTCCTCCTCCTCCTCAGCCATCTACTCATCCTCCTCAGCCATCTTCTCCTCCTCATCCATCTTCTCCTCCCCAGCCATCTACTCCTCACCTTGGTCGTCCCAGTACTCTTCCTTCCACTCCTCCCACAACAGCTCCAAGGAGGACTCTTCGGAGTCGGCAGTTGCCTCTCCCAGAGCCTCAGCCCCGTGGGAAGAGGGGAAGGAAGAGGAAGTAAGTATTTTTTTCATCTTCACTGCTTTTTTTAATTTCATGTGTAATGGATAGGTATGTGATGATGTGGTTTTCATACACTTGTGGACCACACTCTGTATATAATCGACTTCTATGGGACCGGGTCCATGGAGGCAGATTGTTTGCAGAGTGTGGGTTATAAGTGTGTGAAAACCACATCATCACATACCTATCCTTGTTCATGATATTGATTGGTTTCTGTGATGTGATGTCCAAACTGTTTCCCCAATCGCTAACTCAATTACCATAACAATTTTCCATGATGGCATATTACTGTTTGAATGCCAATAACACAGCTTAAAGGGACAGTCAGAAAATTATTGATTACAAAGAAAACACTGTATTACGCATTATAAATTTTGAAACAACAAAACATGGAGAAATACATGTGTGACTTATGTGCTTACCCTTGTATCTATGACTATGAAAAATGACCACTTATTTGTTGTTCTGACATAACAACATTTTAGATATCAATGATCAATACATGGTCAATAATATGCTGTATGAGCCCAAGGTTTTACATATACAAATGCTATCAAAATGCCCTCTAGTGCTCAAATTGTATAATGATTACAAGCACTCTTCAAGATGGAAGAAATGAGCACACCAACCTCATAAGTTTAGATAGCAAATTTAAATAAACCCAGACAAATGTTCAATTGTTGAGAAACATTTGATATCCTTGATATTACAGAATTGACTTTTAGAATAATGACAAACATTATATATTTTCTAAACTGTCCCTTTAACAACATTACATATGCTAACACATATTTTAAACTTGTTGGTATATCTACATGTACTTTGTCAAATAAAAAAAAATTGAAATCACATTTATATTGACGTGTTAAATAAAGTCTATTTTCTTTAAGAGACATTATTGTGTTAATATTTTATTGTAAAGACATTTTTATTTAACAATGAATATGGTTTAAAGTCCTTTTAGGAGTGGGGGGGGGGGTGAAAATATGCTAACAATAATATATTTGAAGATTAAACTATGTGGATCTCATACATGATACAAAAAACAACATTTGCATTCAAGGGACAGTATCCTATATTTTTAACATAACTGTATGTAATAGACACTACTACAAACAACAAGATTAACATATACTGATATCAATATTAAAAAGCTTCAAACACTTGAAAATAAAATAGGGTTAGCTATATTGAAAATATAGACGAAACCCCCATTACAACCGTAAAACAACACAATACACCATCATTAACATATGAAAAGACCCTTTACACAAACTGGAGAAAGCTGGAGAATGTACTCACATGAAACTCAGAGGCTTTGCGAGGAGTAAGAAAATTACTTACATTTTCTTAGAACAGAAGAAAAAATAAACGTATTGGTTAAACAATGGACTATCTAACTAGAGACAAAATCCAAGCTTTTGATTTATAATGTGAGTGTCTAATGAACCTTTAATAAAATATACAACGAAATTACATTTAGAAGAAGTTGGCATCATATATTTAGCATATGATAAAGATAAATGCATATTGATTACTTTATTCAAACACAATAGCGCTTATTTATTAATTAGATATATTCAACATTAAACACAACATTATTTTTTTCAGAAAAAGGAACATATTGTTGACAAACATATTAAACATGGACTGTAGAGATTTGCACTTGCCTAGAAATATCCTATGCATGAAAACATTTTTCTTTAGTTCGTTGATTCAACCAGACATACAGCAAAAGAGAATGTGGTGGTCTTTATCAGCTACGGGTCAACAATGTAACATGATGCAAATAATACATATTCGCAAGCTTTTTAAAATTGGATGCAGTCACAAACGTTTTTAACGTGCACAAATATTGCGGGACTACGTAATCCAATCATACGTTTTTTTACCTTTACATGTGCCGTCTTAACATCGCGCTTCCTTGATCACGTAAGAACGCCATCCAATGAAAGGCACATTATTGATTACGTAAGAACGCCCCAAAAAAAAGGCGCATCCTTGATCGCGTCAAAACGCAATCCAATAAAAGGCATATTCCTGATCACGTAAGAACGTCAGTCAATACAAGGAATCATTGGACAGCCTGGCAGGTGACGTCTTAAGCAACATGGCGCATCCGAGATCGCTGAAAAACCGCTGACAATACAAGGACTCAGTGACAGCTTGGCATATCACTAAGAAACGTATTTATATTTTAGGAACTAGTATGTGTGTAGATTGCTATCTAGGAATGACAACAAATCCTGAATCATCTTTTCGGACTTGACTGTACCTTGAACTATAGCTATGGTGTATATCTTTAACATTTAAAAGATACACATGAGAAATACATATGCCATTGATGTTTTAAGATATGTTTGGATTGTTGTTGAATAACAATAGTTATACATGTATTGATTAAACGTGTCATTTATTCAGGTTTAATTATTGTCAGCCTACCTATAGCCATATATGGGAGGAGATGTATTTTGTTAACATATTAGTTAACTAATATTCATCATCTAAATTATTTGCATTACACACAGAGATTTATTTGGTTACACCTTTACACTAATATAGATTTGAAAATGAAATACAGGTGCTGTCAACATTACAATAAGATTGTTTATTAATAAAATTATATGTCTTTGTTCTTGTAAAAAGGACAAAAACGCTTTACAAATGGAAATACATTCATTAACAATTGTGATCAACATCACTTAAAGGGACATTATTTTGTTTTTAAAAAGAGCATACACATAGTCAATACTATTTCAATAAAATGAAGACTTTACAGGGATTATATCATTTTATCAATACTCAGATCATTTGGTAAAGGTGCATCAATTCATGCAGACTTTCTAAATACACACATGGATCTGAACATTTAAATATACATATATACACAAATACCAATCTATATATACATATATAAAGAAATTACTCTGCTAATCATAATCAGGCAATGATAGAGCTAAGAGAAAATAATATAAAGACAAATAATAAGATTACATTGGAGATGTTAATCTTAAAGTCATTTACTATTGTCTTACATATATGAGTTCAGTATAACAAATATATTTGGTAGGTCCCTTTAAGGATCAACAACATAAACTAGAGCTTTCAGAAAATAACAGGAAGAATGAGGACAATTATTTGTGAAATAAAATGTATTTTATTAGTATGTAAGAAAACATACACAACGTTTATAAATAATCTTGTAAAAATAAGGAATCTATGAGCCATATGACAAGGTAACAGTGCATCACAGTCCATGAAGAGAGTTGCCAAGGGCCAGCATAGCCCCATTGGAGACATATGACAAGGTAAAAGAGTGCATCACAGTCCATGAAGAGAGTTGCCAAGAGCCAGCATAGCCCCATTGGAGACACATGGCAAGGTAACACAGTGCATCACAGACCATGAAGATAGTTGCCAAGGGCCAGCATAGCCCCATTGGAGACACATGGCAAGGTAACACAGTGCATCACAGTCCATGAAGAGAGTTGCCAAGGGCCAGCATAGCCCCATTGGAGACATATGACAAGGTAAAAGAGTGCATCACAGTCCATGAAGAGAGTTGCCAAGGGCCAGCATAGCCCCATTGGAGACATATGACAAGGTAACACAGTGCATCACAGTCCATGAAGAGAGTTGCCAAGAGCCAGCATAGCCCCATTGGAGACACATGGCAAGGTAACACAGTGCATCACAGTCCATGAAGAGAGTTGCCAAGGGCCAGCATAGCCCCATTGGAGACATATGACAAGGTAAAAGAGTGCATCACAGTCCATGAAGAGAGTTGCCAAGAGCCAGCATAGCCCCATTGGAGACACATGGCAAGGTAACACAGTGCATCACAGTCCATGAAGAGAGTTGCCAAGGGCCAGCATAGCCCCATTGGAGACATATGACAAGGTAACACAGTGCATCACAGTCCATGAAGAGAGTTGCCAAGGGCCAGCATAGCCCCATTGGAGACATATGACAAGGTAACACAGTGCATCACAGTCCATGAAGAGAGTTGCCAAGGGCCAGCATAGCCCCATTGGAGACATATGACAAGGTAAAAGAGTGCATCACAGTCCATGAAGAGAGTTGCCAAGGGCCAGCATAGCCCCATTGGAGACATATGACAAGGTAACACAGTGCATCACAGTCCATGAAGAGAGTTGCCAAGCGCCAGCATAGCCCCATTGGAGACACATGGCAAGGTAACACAGTGCATCACAGTCCATGAAGAGAGTTGCCAAGGGCCAGCATAGCCCCATTGGAGACATATGACAAGGTAACACAGTGCATCACAGTCCATGAAGAGAGTTGCCAAGAGCCAGCATAGCCCCATTGGAGACACATGGCAAGGTAACACAGTGCATCACAGTCCATGAAGAGAGTTGCCAAGGGCCAGCATAGCCCCATTGGAGACATATGACAAGGTAACACAGTGCATCACAGTCCATGAAGAGAGTTGCCAAGGGCCAGCATAGCCCCATTGGAGACATATGACAAGGTAACACAGTGCATCACAGTCCATGAAGAGAGTTGCCAAGGGCCAGCATAGCCCCATTGGAGACATATGACAAGGTAAAAGAGTGCATCACAGTCCATGAAGAGAGTTGCCAAGAGCCAGCATAGCCCCATTGGAGACACATGGCAAGGTAACACAGTGCATCACAGTCCATGAAGAGAGTTGCCAAGGGCCAGCATAGCCCCATTGGAGACATATGACAAGGTAACACAGTGCATCACAGTCCATGAAGAGAGTTGCCAAGAGCCAGCATAGCCCCATTGGAGACACATGGCAAGGTAACACAGTGCATCACAGTCCATGAAGAGAGTTGCCAAGGGCCAGCATAGCCCCATTGGAGACATATGACAAGGTAAAAGAGTGCATCACAGTCCATGAAGAGAGTTGCCAAGGGCCAGCATAGCCCCATTGGAGACATATGACAAGGTAACACAGTGCATCACAGTCCATGAAGAGAGTTGCCAAGAGCCAGCATAGCCCCATTGGAGACACATGGCAAGGTAACACAGTGCATCACAGTCCATGAAGAGAGTTGCCAAGGGCCAGCATAGCCCCATTGGAGACATATGACAAGGTAAAAGAGTGCAACAGGCACAACAATAAACAGAAAAAAAGGCCAAATGGCAACACTAACAATAAAAATTCAACATGTGGACGGAGGATTCTTATCTGCCACCATGGAGCATATCCAGATCCTCCACTTACTGGTCATCCTCTTCATTGTCCTGTGCATGTCCAGCTCCAGATTCAGGCCTTGAACGTAATCGCATAATTTCACGCAGAGTAAAGTCCTGAACCCGGAGCTGGGCCTGCATGGTGTCGTTCATCCCTCTCAGGACAGCTGCGTTCCTCAACACGGCCTGCTCTACTCTTGCTATCCCTTCTAGCATGAGCCATGCTGAGTCACAGCCTAAAATAAAATAAAATTAAATATTAAGGATAATTACACAACAGACTAAAAAATTTTCATACATACATTGTCATCATAAAGACAAATAATTATTTACATTAATTAGTTTACATTTATTCTTTACACATGAATTAGGTTATTCAGACAGACAGAAATCATTAAAGGGACATGTTACTCAAACATGTTGTCCCCTTTAATTGGTTTTAGATGATCCACTTATACAGCTTGAGTGTATCAAATCTTGTTAAAGGATTTACATTGTACTTACATCAGAAATTTAAAAATTAAATTTAGACTGTGGTAGGCACACCTATCCTTAAACATTTTTGCATTGAGGACAAGCTGTGTAAACATAGCAACCAGAAGAAATTACATTCCCACTGGGTTAGACAAGAGATAATGTATCCACATTTGTACATAAAATTTTGGATCCAAGTAGTGGTGATTGGTATATGTAGTGATATCCAATTAAAGGGACACTGAACCTAAATATTTAATGGACTCATTCAGATAGAGCATGACATGACAAATCTTTATAAATTACACATATTCATTATATGTTTTAATTCTCAAGCTATATTTTGAAAGCAAGAATGTTGCTTTTTATGGAAGCAAATATTTGTTTATCAACTTTGTTTGTGCATGCTGGTTGATGGATACATTCATCCAACAATAAAGAAATGATGGCCAGATTTATTTTATTGTTTAAACTAATTATAGTAATTACTTTTTTTACAAAAATATATCAAGAGAATGACGAATAATTAATAAGAGTATGAAATTATAAATTTGATTAACATTGCATGCTGGATTTGAATCACAATTTAACAAATTTAACTTCACTGTACCTTTAAGTATCTTATAAAGTGTATTTAGAATGATACTTACAGCTGTGCCTGGGAAGGACAATCTGACACCCAGGACAATGAAGGTTGAGACAGGGGGGATGGATGGGATTGGCTTGGGGAGGGATGTGAATGGCTTGGGGAGGGCTGAGCTGCCGCTCCGGGGTAGGCCGTACAGCTGGGGAGTGGGGAGTTTGGGTCTGGGCAGCTGTACGGGCCAGAATACGGGGAGAGCGGCGAAGGGGGGTGTATGGGCGTTTTTTGGGATGGACAGGATATGAAATATGTGAAGGGCTGGCAGTGGTCTGGGCATGGTCATGAGTTTGGTCATGGGCAGGGGTCTGGGTCTGTGCAGGGGTGTGGCCATGGTCAGGGGTGTGTGCATGGGGAGGGGTCTGTGACTGGGCAGGGGCGGAAACCAGATGACCAGAAGTGGTGGATCCATCTGAAAATGTAAAGAAAATATATTAACATCTCATACATCCTGACATCAAATCAACGCATTTCAAATTGATTATGTTTTCAATATACTTCGAAGTGTGTTTGAATTTTTAAACAATTCTGAAATGAGGATATGGTATGTATATAGGCACTCAGATGAATATCAATGACTGTCTGTACAATTTGAACCTTATTATTGTTTTTTGGCATGGAATATGCATGTGACATAATGATGGCATGAATTAGAAATTTTTCAAAATAAATATACAAGCAGAATTTCATGCTGCCTGATATAGAAAGGGGGCAGTAGTGTATTTGAACAGACAAATAATATTCCTTTTTAAAGGGCAAAAGCTGTAGACTTTTAATGTCTTCAATAAAATGATTTCCAAAAAAGAAACATGTTGGAAACATGATAGATATATTTCACATACCATCAGACTCCAAGGCAGCCTCTTCCTCCTCCGTCCCACATGTGACAGCAATCTCTGTAAAACATAACATGTTGTGTACACGTTAAGATCAGATATTATAACATATGTTACTGTTGCTCAAATACGCACATCAATGTTGCATTAAAGATATACACACACAAAGTTATGATTTACATCATTTTGATGGAACATACAAATGACAATAGATTTGTTATTGTCAATGAATATTAATTTTAATGTATTGTTTGTATTAATGTTAAATTCATAAAAGCATAGTACATAGAACATTTAAGATTTCTCATGTGTGTATCACTTGATGACTGTTGTCAAAAAATCTAATGGAAACAAACATATGTTATACATCTTATGAATAACAAATGTGTAGACTAATAAAGTAGAAATTATTAATCGTTCAATATGAAAAATAAATTAATATATAATCAGAAGATAAATATTTTGAATTTTTATAATGTTATGCTTCATCAGAATCATGATCATAATATTGATTAGCAATACACCTTCAATTACATATAAATGAGTCAATGGACTTACCAGGAGACCGCAAAGGCGTCTCTATGTCACTGCTGGATTCCTGTGGGCTCACCACACCAACTCTCTCTATGAATGATATAGATATATATTATTAAACACATTTGGGATATCACTAAATCACATCTGTCTAGAATTTTAACATTAATCAACTTTAAAATGTGAAGAATAGAGCAGTCATTACACCAGAAAATGCTTGATTGAATCAAGGGGATTCTGTAAAACTATCTGTATTGAACATATGTTTAATGTCAGACTACATTAGACATCAAATTCATCTCAGATGCTGCTATTGCATATCTAAATATACCCAATGATCAATGTTCTTAACCCTTTAAGGACACGCCTTTCACTTTGCTCAATTGTTTTATGACGGAATAATTCCGTCATATGTCCTTAAGAAGTTACAAGAATACACACAAACCACATATTGAGTAGCATCTGTTGACAAATCTAAACAAACACATGTGTCACATCGAGCCATTTTTGCAATGTACAGTAATCTTGTTTAGGACACAACACATATTTATCACAATACAAAACAAAATTGATTATTACAAATATGTAATCATGGTGCTGTTAGAGTATGCAGATATCTATAAAGTAACTCCAACAGAGAATGTGATTTATATATCAATAGTTTTTAATAAAAAGAATGTAAAGATGAATGAATCTATTTTGTCTTAAAGGGACACTGACATGATTAATTTAAATAATTGATTTCTATGTTCAAACTGTAAAAAATGATTTAACATTGACTCCTATTATAATTAGAATGTTGCTCGATATTAATCTTAAAGGCAGATAAGGAATATTGGATTCAATAAATATTGTTTGTTGAAGGTATCCACCAATCATCAATAAAAACCCAGGTTGGTCAACCAAAATTTAGATGCACATAAACGTACTTTCTTTATTTTACAATACATTTAGCAATAGAATATGTCACATATGATGATAGTATTATATTTTTATGTTTATTAATATTGCATACTGTATCTGAATGACAATATTAATAATTGTAGCTCAGTATCCCTTTAATGTAAAATTAAATTGATTCCACAATGTTGTTGTTAATGAATTATCTACTCCATATGTTGATGTCATGAATGGTATTGAGCATGCAATTAAAATGTAATATGTTATTTAAGGATATCCGAATAATTATTTAATTTTCATCTATTAAATAGACATTACATCTAAATATTGAACAATGTGTATTTAGTATGTAATGTTCAGTCCATGTTTCTAAGACAAATGTCAATTAAAAAGAGACATACCATACTGTGACAAGCCCTGGCTTGAGGATCCAGCAGCCACATCCATATCTGTAATATATTAAATGAGGATTGCATATCATTAATACTAATCATGCCATGTTTAAAAAATTTACATTAATAACAAATCAATTGAAAAATATTAATCCTTTGGTAGTCCCATGAGTTAATAGTTTCCTCAATTAAATTAATTAAAAATATATCCTGGACTCTTATTTTCAATCAGTTGTGTTGTTTACTGTATCTTTAAGAATATCTGCTTGTTATTACATAATCATCAATTGATGGCCATATGTTATAATTGTTTTGTATTATTGGTTTTTTATTAGCTATAATATTGAAAATAAGAATACTGTATTCTTCACTAATCTAAGAATTCCCATTTAATTTTTAACAACATGTATAAAGCAATGCCACTTTCCGCAAACCCATGTTAACGTGGATGAGAAATGCCATTTTCGCGATCATTGCGCAATGATTCCAAGCGGAATTACGCATCCGTCATTTCACCAATATGTATAAAGCAATGCCACTTTCCGCAAACCCATGTTAACGTGGATGAGAAATTACATTTCCGCTCTGTGACGCATATTCTGTAGAGCGCAAGAAACATCATTCCTATTTCATGTGTCAATAATCTAAAATCAGATATCTAAACATCATATGTAGTGTATGTTGTGAGATCTGTATAGGTTTAGTATCTGACTATATACACATTTTTTGATTATAAAATAAAAAAATATATATATTATATGAAGTTGGATAATTACCTGGTTCAGATTCTCTATCATCTCCTCCCAGGCCACCGGACGGAGAAGCATCTGCCCTGTCCCCCGCGTCAGGACTTTCAGATCCCGCAGCTGGGAGGGAAGAAGAGGAGGCCGAGGATGGCGAGGATCTAAATCTTTTGGGGACCCGGAGATTGAGGAGCTCGCATAAAGTCACCTCATAAGGGAGTAGGTACAGTTTCCGCGGGGCCTCTCTTTTGCCACCTCTTTTACGGGCTTGTACCCAGTCCCTTATGAGGTTTACTTTTTTCGATAAGCGCAACCTCATATCTCCGAATCTCCTCATGATCTGATCCTGGGTCCTCTGGACGTCACACACCAATCTAACCGCATTGGTGATAGACTCCCAGAGGGCCTTCTTAACGTGCGCATCTGTCAACCTCCTCTTGTTCCCAAACAGCTGGGGATAAAAGTCCTTGACGGCGTGGACCAGTGCAGCGCTCTCCTCCTTGGTGAACCTGGGAACTGACATGCCTGCCGAGTTGCGTATATATAATATATATTTAATATATAAAAACAAATACACCAGCAGGCATTAGAGAACTGACAAAGATGGCAACGTGTAATGGACTTTTATATGGTGAAGTAAACATGAGATGCACCATGGGACAATTTATCTGTACATCTGATTGGATAAAAGTTTGAAATATTGTTAGAATGTCTGTGAGACCATCCTGACTCAAGTTGTGTTTGTGTGATGAACTCTGATTGGCCGTTCCTTAATGTTTCATATCTTAGTAACTTCCTTACACATACCTCATGGTGGTGCTGTAACTTCATTTTTCATGTATACTTATTTGTAACTCATGGGCCTGTCATGCGGATATGTGTGACGCAGATTTAATATCCGTGATCCGTTAAATATTAATGATTAAATACTATTTAAAATCTAATACTGTCACATTATTAATGTTGTCGACATTTCTCGGTTTAATAACGGTCTGTTTCTTTAATACAAATACACATTTCATATTGTATGTCTTTATTGTTCTTTAAATACATTTATTGTGAAGTATTGACATTGCTCTATTAAATGTCTTTATAATGCACATTGATTGTGTGCTATTGCGTGACATTAGACTCTAATGTTTAAAGATGCTAATCTGGTGTTTCAAGATGCGTTTCCCACGCAATATTTATTAATGTTAAAATTCAGGTTAGAATGTCAGTAACTTGGATAATCTGTTTATAAATATTAAACTACAGCTTTGTTATTCGCAAATAAACCTCGAGCTTGTATTTGTCTGAAGTGCTCATATATGTTATTGTGCAATGGCGTCTTTAGTTTTAAAGAGACATTACAAACAATTGTATCAAATGATCTGTAGAGATAGAAGATTGTTTAGACTTTAAAATGTGAATCATTTTCCATTAGTATTTATATATCCTCAACATAAGAAATTTAAATGCACATGGTTGAGACAATCACATAAGGCATCTCTGTGCATCCACCAATCTTCATCTACTGAGCCGATCTCAATATGCTTTTCAAGCAAAGTATGTCAAGATATCAAGATAAGTAAATACACTCTTTAAATCTCTTAAAGGGACACTGTCCAAACAAATTTAGCATTGGTGATTGAGCATGAAATGTTAATCAACTTTATTCTTTAATCAGATTATCAAATTTTAACAGTTATCTTGTTATGTTTCTTTGCAAATCAATAATGATATTTTATATTACGGACAATTGTTTTATAAAAACATGGGTTGTCCTTGACGATTGTTGCATCAATTATTCCAAACAATCAAGTTCTGTCCAGAGTACTGAAGCAAATAAATTAGCTATTTACTGCCTTATTTTTAAAGTAATGATAGCAACATCACAATGAGCATTCATAATATGAGACAAGTTTTAAAGTTGATTCCAATAGAATACTCATTCAGAATGTATAAATCATTAATTTTTTAACTGTTTACCTTTAAGTATATTTTGAGTTCATGTCCCTTTAAATAAACATTCACAATAATGCTTAAAATATCATAAACCTAGGCACCTTCCTTTTGCTAAATGAGTCTAACATATGAGTAAAGCAAATTAAGATTAAATTCTAGATTGTTTTACACACTGACTGAAATATATTTATTAAATGATGTCTTTTTTAGCCTTCAGCGTAGAGGGACATTAAGCTATATGTTATGTATGCATTTTGTATAATATTCTTATATTTGAACAACTTAATATGTTTTGTTATTCAATCATTATATTGTAATTATATATATTCTTGGATTAAATACATCTCTACATAGGCTATTTTGATGCTGATTGTTGTTTGCATATAGATGCCTTATATCATTGACTAAGATATGTGCATTTTTTTTTTTAAAACAAGTATATTTAAAGACTGAATGTAATTCTATAGTACTTTCTAAATATGTTTAAATTCTTGTATGATATTTTTAAAAATCTATACAAAATATACTTTGTGATTGTCCCTTTAAGGACCCAAACATTTGGTATTTTTATTTAACATTGACAAAATAAACAAAAGGGGAATTTACATTCTATATAGATATTTGATGTCTAACCCAAGAGGTAAGATTGTAATAAATACATAATATTACTAAGTATATTTAAATGACTCCACTAGAAAATTACATAGATTAACCTGGCATCCAATAACTAATTTTTAAAAATTATCAAGTTAAATGACCTACCATTTATAAATGTAATAATTTAAATAATTTCTATTAATTTTTTTAGATACCTAAGGAAGATACATGATCTTATACAATTATTTTTACATTCAACAACACTGTCACTTTCATGTAATTGAACCACTTCACCTTATTATATGTTAAAAAAATAAAAATTTTACTACATATCCTAAATAATTGTAATATATACATTTTCAATATAAAAGCATTGAAGAATCTGACTCCCCAATTAATGTTATAAAATATATATTTATATTCTCGGAAGCATTTTATTTTCTAATATTAAAGCATTATTTTATCTTATGCATGTGCTTGTCAAATAGCCAACTACCAGTCATGGGAGTCCAAGTTTGATTTATTTACAGATTATATTGATATTTAGTAGAATCTGTTCAAAATAATGTATTTAATAATAAAATGTTTAGTATTAACATGTCAAAATATAATTAATAGAAAAAAATTAAATATTCCTGGAAGTCATCAGATGCCAATCTGAAATGAAAAATAATAAAAATGGAACAAAGTTAATACACACATTGTCAAATATTCATAAAATACATTTAAAATCATATGGTGTCTATGCTCTAACTTTGATCAACATTTTTTAAAGATAATCATTAAATTGATTTAAAATTAATGAAATACATACACCATTATATTGTTGATTAAAAATTCTATTTAAATATCCAAAATTCAAATTATACATAATAATGTATATCACATTTCAACAATATATGTATGCTGAACATAAATCTAATATTTCATGTCCATTCAAATACCTCTATATCAACTATAATATGTATTCCTTTTTCTGATTGTGATCCCTAAATATCTAATGATGAAATAAGTATGACTAATGTATGTAAGCTAACAATAATCAACATTCTTCATGTGATTCTTAACTAGCATGCACCAACCTGGATAATGCATGGTCTTTGAAAGTCAATTCAGGGGTAAACAGTTGATCTTCAATAGGTGTCTTATTCATCAGTTCATTAAATAGAGGACTGGGAAATACCATCTACAAAATAGAAAATCATCTAAGTGTCTCCAATAGGATGTCTCCACAGCCTTATTCTATCAAATAGTTTGCACTTACCATGTGAACATGTCTTTGTATGGTTTTCAAGGTCAGCAGAATTGAAAGATAATGCCAGACATGATCCCATTGGTATACTTCAATTTCAATCTTGGCTTTTTCCCCACTGTCAGTCTGGGCAATCTTGACTGTCAGGCTTCAAATTGTTCCCTTTCAGTCTTTAGATTAAGTCATCTCCCTAATGTAATAAATTTAATAAAAAAAAATCATACAAGTGTGTGAATCAGTTCTGTACCCCTCTCCCACCCCCCATTTCATAATAAATATCTGTCACTAGCTTACTAAGCCTGTGTATGAACCTGTGTTATTTTCTAGCAAGTGTGAAGATGAGTCATATTGAGCATAAAAAACCTCTGTGTGACATTGAACCATAGTCATTCTAGAGTATCCCTTTCTGATTATGTACATTTTAAGTAATGTGTAAACAAAAATCTATTTCTTAAAATGTATGCCATATGATGTATTTGTGTACAAATCATGCCAGCAACAGTCCATACATTTCTACTTACCATCTGATGTCCTCTTTAAAAACCAGGTGGCAAAGACTCGCTATAGGACCCAATGCCCAGAGCATCACCTATATTATGAAAATTAAAAATTATTCTAACATTTGATCAATACTAACATGTTTGCACAATTCTCTACTTGTCATTTCCCTAGAGTTCACATCTATTGAAAATACTACACAGTCTAACTTCTATTCTTTACCGTCTAAAGTGGCGGTTGATGACGTCTGCTCTGACATCAAGTCCCTCGTCCTGGAATTCCCCCTCTAGAACAGGATCATCCTCCTCATCTCTGAGGAGGTCTCTGTCCACCGGGACGGCCTGCAGCATCCCAGCCCGCTGTGCAATATTATGCAGGACGCTACAGGCTACAACGATCTTCGCCACCTTCTTTGGGTTGTACTGGAGTGCTCCTCCAGAACGGTCCAGGCACCTGAATCTCATCTTCAGGAGCCCGAACATCCTTTCAACCACCGCCCTGGTTCTCTTATGAGCCCTATTGTAGCGCTCCTCAGACACATCAGTCAGGCTACGCAAGGGGGTAATGAGCCAAGGCCGGCTCATGTACCCAGAATCACCTATAAATTTTGAACAGAACATAATTCAAACAGAATACTTAAACTAGTATATTGTTGTATAATTTTTTTTATTTAAAAACCATAATCCATATTAAAACTTGTCAGAAACATACCAATAAAAAAATTTCTATATTATTCTGTATCTTCCCATTTCAGCTAAGACATGCTACATATGCGTATTGTTCTGAAAACAAACCTTGTGTAAAATGCTAAATACATGGTTACATTGCATTCTCTATCTGAACACTTAAGGTAAGACATGCTACATATCTGCATTTAAATAAAAATAGACATTAGCAGAAAGAGACAATGACAGGGTTAAATTGCATGAGATAATAGCTTCCCATTTCAGCTAAGACATGCTCCATATGCGTATTGTTCTGAAAACAAACCTTGTGTAAAATGCTAAATACATGGTTACATTGCATTCTCTATCTGAACACTTAAGGTAAGACATGCTACATATCTGCATTTAAATAAAAATAGACATTAGCAGAAAGAGACAATGACAGGGTTAAATTGCATGAGATAATAGCTTCCCATTTCAGCTAAGACATGCTACATATGCGTATTGTTCTGAAAACAAACCTTGTGTAAAATGCTAAATACATGGTTACATTGCATTCTCTATCTGAACACTTAAGGTAAGACATGCTACATATCTGCATTTAAATAAAAATAGACATTAGCAGAAAGAGACAATGACAGGGTTAAATTGCATGAGATAATAGCTTCCCATTTCAGCTAAGACATGCTCCATATGCGTATTGTTCTGAAAACAAACCTTGTGTAAAATGCTAAATACATGGTTACATTGCATTCTCTTTCTGAACACTTAAGGTAAGACATGCTACATATCTGCATTTAAATAAAAATAGACATTAGCGTCGGTAAATAACAAATGGTTAAATTTAATCCTATAGCTGAACATGACGCTAACAGTTAAAAAATACAGGGCCAATTGTCAACATTATTAACCATGTTGAGCACAAATACTCACCAACGAGATAACCAGGGGGCATTTGTCTTTCCTCAAACTGGCTCCACAGGGACGACAGAGAGAGGATGCGGGCATCATGACAAGCCCCTCCAAAATTCGCATACACATGCATAATCCTCATCCGTGCGTCACAAACATACTGCACGTTGAGGCTATGAAAATGTTTGCGATTTCTGAAGGGCAAGTCATCAATTGGAGCACGCAGCGCAATGTGAGTACAATCTATGGCTCCCAAGACATTGGGCAATTGAGCAATATCAAAGAATTCCCGCTTCAGGCGCCTCCAATCAACATCATTCTGTGGGAATCCTATGTATTGCTTACTGATACGTACCATGGCGTCCAGAAAGTTATCAAACAACACAGAGAATGTACCTTGAGCCAGGCCATGCATGTACAGTTCTCCGGATTGAAAACTCCCGGAGGCCAGGACGTATAGACAGCTTAGCATCTTACTCATGGGGGGAACAGCAGTCCTTATTTGTATACGTGGCTCCAAATGAGGTTTAAGAAGCTCGTAAAGGCCAATGAGCTGTTCGCGATCGAGCCGATACTTATCAAAAACCTCAAAGTCGCTCATGTTTTCCAAGGTGGGTCTCACCCTGTAGACACGAGGACCTCGAACCAGACGACCCCTTCGTCTCGGTCTGAGCCGCCGAGGCTGCCTGATTCGACCAACAGCTAGTTCGCCAATAGCAGCACCAGCAGTGTCTACCATGTCATCGTCATCCATCTTTCAAAACAGCGTAACAAGGTATGCACTTGATCTGATGTGGATCACAAGTGATGCTTTGGCCATGTTGTTTGGGGGATTTATAGTACGATTAGTCCAATGGTATTGAGTTTGTAATGATTGCTGATTGTATTCACTTGTTTGTATGTGAGCGGCGCGAATGCTTTCACAGTGGGCGTTTATTTGTTGTTTGCTGAAATGTTAGTTTCAAACAATGATTCTCAATGTGAAAGTGTCAAATATCACACATACAGTGCATGTTTGTAATGTTTGATCATATGCGTAATAAATATTTATTAAACGCGATCTTATACTAACAAGCACACGTCCAGGCTAACATGAATGAAAGTGCATAGTTGTGTATAATGTGCATCGAATGTGATCGATCAATGTTGCTGCAACATTGTTTGTAAACGATAAAGTAACATCTGTAGTATTGTATATATAAGTGATTGCCGAGCAGTCAATAGTGTATGCGTCCCTGTAAAATCGCAATAATAATTCAGAACTTCCCGTCTGCCATCTGTAGTATTGTATATATAAGTGATTGCCGAGCTGTCAATATTGTATGCGTCCCTTTAAAATCGCAATAATAATTCAGAACTTCCCGTCTGCCATCTGTAGTATTGTATATATAAGTGATTGCCGAGCTGTCAATATTGTATGCGTCCCTTTAAAATCGCAATAATAATTCCGAACTTCCCGTCTGCCATCTGTAGTATTGTATATATAAGTGATTGCCGAGCTGTCAATATTGTATGCGTCCCTTTCAAATCGCACTAATACTGAATAACTTCCCGTCTGCCATCTGTAGTATTGTATATATAAGTGATTTCCGAGCTGTCAATATTGTATGCGTCCCATTCAAATCGCCATAAAAAATCAGAACTTCCGGCTGTCATCTGTAGTATTGTATGTATAAGTGATTTCCGAGCTGT
Organism: Bombina bombina; assembly: GCF_027579735.1. Lineage (NCBI taxonomy): Eukaryota > Metazoa > Chordata > Amphibia > Anura > Bombinatoridae > Bombina > Bombina bombina. The sequence goes on along the minus strand of NC_069501.1, from coordinate 187,219,596 downwards.
CAATATTGTATGCGTCCCATTCAAATCGCCATAAAAAATCAGAACTTCCGGCTGTCATCTGTAGTATTGTATGTATAAGTGATTGCCGAGATGTCAATATTGTATGCGTCCCTTTAAAATCGCACTAATGCTGAATAACTTCCGGCTGTCATCTGTAGTATTGTATATATAAGTGATTGCCGAGATGTCAATATTGTATGCGTCCCATTCAAATCGCCATAAAAAATCAGAACTTCCGGCTGTCATCTGTAGTATTGTATGTATAAGTGATTGCCGAGATGTCAATATTGTATGCGTCCCTTTAAAATCGCACTAATGCTGAATAACTTCCGGCTGTCATCTGTAGTATTGTATATATAAGTGATTGCCGAGATGTCAATATTGTATGCGTCCCATTCAAATCGCCATAAAAAATCAGAACTTCCGGCTGTCATCTGTAGTATTGTATATATAAGTGATTTTAGATCTGACAATATTGTATGCGTGCCATAAAAATGGCACTAATACTGAATAACTTCCGGCTGCCATCTGTAGTATTGTATATATAAGTGATTTGCGATCTGACAATATTTCTTAATTGTCCCATTGAAATCTCCATAATAATGCTGTTCAAAAGTGTGGTTTACGTATATGTTGTATTGTAGTATTGAGTGTTAAAGTTCCTAAAGGGGCGGTACAGTGGTGAATCTGTGATGTGTATGGTTGAATCTTCTAATGACGTCATGATATTATTAACCTGCCTATGTAGTTGTGAAATCCTCATTGTGTTGTTGTATTGTGCTACATTGTTATTGTGTGCTGAATAAAATCTAAATGTGTGCTTTGTGGTTGCGTGATGGGTGATGCGTGTTATGTACATGTACGTATATATTGTGATTGTGTCCCACATATGCTGACTTCTATATAGCGGTCTGGCATTGTTGTTCCTTCCCATAAAGTGACATCTGTAATCTGGTGTAATGATGTTTTTTTTGTAGGTAATTCCTAATGGTTTATTGTGATGGAATCATGATGTTAAAAGTACAGTCAAATCCATATGTTGTGTTTTGTGATTCCTGTAGAGAATGTAATGTGTTTTTCCCCCATCATTTGAATGCACATGTATGAGTGAATGTTAAAAGTAATATATGTGCATCCATGAGTGATTATGTGTTAAGCCTATGTAAATATGCAGTTGCTGCAAGCATATGAGTTGAATAACTGAAATGCAATAATAAAGGTAAATGAGAGGTGTTTCCCATTGTGTAGTGTTTGTGAATCCAGAAATGTGTATTGAATTTTATTTTAATTTTAAATGTAATTTTATTTAAATAATAATGTGTTACTAGTGATGTGGATTTGTAGTTGATGTAATCTAAAAGTGTGAAACAAATTTATGGTGTTGTGAATATTTAATAATTAAAAACCATAAGTCCACCATAGGGAAATAGTCATTTCTTGATCTATTTATCATCGCTAGGTCTAACGCATAAAATCATGTTTTTTCTAGCGCTGGTATTTGGAGTTTTTCAGTCTACGCTATTTGCGTGCGTTAGGGAAATGAGGGTTTCGCGTGCACGAGCACGTCTTCCCAATAGAAGTCAATGGAGGCTCTAAAGATTTCTAATTTTTTTTTCTAAGACTGGTTTTCCTCGTAAAGTGAGTGACGTCATGAGCTTGTGTGAAAAAGTAACTAAATCGTGTTCTTTTTGTAATAAATAAATATTTTGTGTATGTCATGTGGTGTATATTGTTTGTATGCATCGATGAGTGTATGTTTGTGATAATGTTATTAGTTAGATGTAGGTATATGAGGGTCTTTTCCCGTATGTCCATGTAAGTCAATGGGAAAATGGATTTTTGTGGATTTCTTTCAAACACCCGAGATCTCGCAACTTTAATCCTTTGTATTTTAACAAAAACAAAATAAATATGAAAAATAAAGATAGTGTAGTGTTTGTATGAGTGTAAGTGTACTTTGTGTAATATTTGTTTTGTGATTCGTGGATGTTGTTTTTGTCGGTATATGTTTACTACTGGGTCTGAGGTGGCGGTAGAAAGTTGAGCGTTAGGTGTATTTTGAGTCGCGGTAAATAAACTCTAAATACCGGAGTGCGTAAGAAACCAGCGTTAGGAGCCTCTAACGCTGGTTTTCACGGCTAACGCCGAACTCCAAATCTAGGCCTTAGTGTCTATAAAACAATGGGAGCTGCCATGTTGTAACTTAGGTTACCTTCTCTGCTGTGGCCAATTAGGGACAATTATAAATAGGTCACTAGAGTGTGCAACCAATGGCTGTGTGGAATATAACAGTGTTCTGCACTTCCAATTCTAACAGGAAATGACTTGATTTTTATATGAATGATTTATCATTTTATATCACTATCTCAAAGTGTTTAATGTCTTTTTAAGGTGAATTAGTTTTTGTGGAGGTTTCAAACAATTTAGAACGGGGTTGAATTTGAAAGCCTCAAGGAGGCTAAACAGTATATATTTGGGCCAACAAATTACAGGAGCCATACAGCAAATATTCCTAAAACCCTAATTTTGTTTTTATGGGTCTTAAATATTTGTATTATTCTAGGGACATTCCAAGTGGCAAAATAAATAAATATGACTGACTTCTCAGAATTCTGGAAGGCTATTTAGTAATAAATACATTTAGCAGCCAATATATATCTATATATATCCAATAAACATCAAATGTTTTGCTTAAGATAGTACATTGTTGATTATATCACTATTTTGTATCACGAATGATGCAACCCACGATCATAACATCTGTCTTAAGGAAATGAGGGGTTTATTACAACTGTTTATTTTTAGAGTACAGCTTTACTGGCTATACAGACTGCGCAGAAACTCTTACATCAGACTCCTACGGACTATGAAGACAGATGGTACTAGGAAGTGTAGGGGAATTTGATAAAGAATCCTTGGAGAATATGTTATTAACCTATAATTACCACCAGTCTTAGAGTGCTGTGCTCCCCCTCCTCTCAAAAGCTATTTGTTTGTGTTCTCTTCCAAAGAAGATTTTGAAGCATTATCCAAAAGTACATGAGAGAGTGGGAGATTATTCCCCCATCTATTTACTCAATAAACAAATGAGCAGGGTCAGCACATGTATGTATTGTTAGGACAAAAAAATAAGAAAAGACAATTCATCAAAATGTCCTCAATAGAATTTTACAGTTCTGCCATCTGAAACCCCAGTATAGTACAGCACAATATGCAATATGGCAGGGATACAAACATATCAGTGTTCTCAAATAAATTGTATATTTATAAAAAAAGGAAGAATATTAGAGAACACAACAATCCTCTAAAAAAGAAAGGGAATACAACGGCACACATATGAGGTAAATTCAATAATTTTTATTGGACTAGAAAGGCATTAACAAAAGATGTTAACCCATCCATGCCCCACCGTCCCAAAATAAAGCAGGAACATGCAACCACACCCTATATACACATTAAATGTTAAAAATCAGAACTAATTCTCATATATATGACACAGGCCTGTATCAACTAGTCACACAAATGCAACAGTGTCTGAATCGGATTACAAATAATCCACAGTTTGAGATCTCAATCTATCATATATACATGCCAGAGTGGAGATAAATTCCTGAAGCTGCATGAATATCTGATATGCAAACTCTATACCAGTCATATATAGCAAAGTGCAAACAACAGAATATCGGTAGTCAAATCTAGCATGACAACCGCACATAACCTTGCTTAAAGTGAACAACACAATGCATAAAATAAAGGAGTATCCTCCTCTTATATCAGATATTCAACACCTTGTATATGTGATCACTCAACACATTATGTCTCATCAAAGTAAAACATAGATATATCCTTGAGAGCAAGCTTCAGCGTTCATGTATTATTAACAATAAGTTCATTCGCCGCCTCCGTATGACGAATATAATAGAGGAGGGAACAATCACTCTCCAGAGCCCTCCTGATTGAACAAGTCGTATTGTTAACAAAGAAAGGAATCTTCGTACTGGATACTATGTATTCGTTCTTGCCACAATATGTACCTTAAACAGTAAATTGCATTGTAAGCATGTATAGGGTATACATATGATCTTACCACAGATGTACCAATCCTCCTATACAAGCAAACCGTTCCACTCCACCTTGCATTCACACAGGTAGCAAGCCACGCCTCACACTGATTACTTTGTATCCATTCTTACCAAAGATGTACCAAAAGGGTAGTCAATTACACCTTTAAGCATGCATAGGGTATAACGTAGATCTTACCACAGATGTACCATTCCTCCTATATCATGCAATTTGTTCCGCTCCAAAGCTGCAACACATAAGAAAGGTTACAGCATACACCACGCTGAACACAGTGCATCCGGTCATTCCACAGGTGCACCCAAATCAGCAGGATTACACCTCTAGACCTGCACACAGCATACTGTGCAACTCTTACCACAGATGTACCATTAAGAGCACAGCAGTATTTCAGCGTGTTACCTCCATGTAAAGTCGTCCACACTGTTGCAGACTTAATGATGACAGGAAGTCATATAGAGAATAGTTCGCAAATTGGATATCCTGGGAGTACAGTCGACTCTCCTCCAAGATACAAACACACAAGTGCCAACGCACGTTTCACCCCCACAGTAATGTGTTTTAGGGGCTCATCAGGGCATACCTTTCACTCATAAGACCTCCTCCTTATAAAGCACCTTATGGTATCCAATTGGGTAACCATTATGTGCCTCCTTTCATTCCCTTAAAGGGGCAGGTCAATCTACACTTCATTGCCCTTTCACTAAACAAACTCCTATGTATATACAAAACTTACTTACTCAAGATATTTAATTATAGCCAATAAGACCTATTTCCTAAGAAAAAACAGCCACAAAAAAATTTAAAATCAGTTCCATATTCCCACTCCCACATCATGACGTTCACAAAACCTGCTTGTTTATTTACCATACTTTTTAATTAATAGACAAAGACATATTTATCTATCTTTAACATGGTATGTGTAAACAACTCAGCATCTCACGATACATTAGTTAGACCCTACCTGATGAAACTTTGAAAAATTAAATGGGGAAACGAGTAATAATATCTCAAAATTAAAAATAGAGATTAAAAATAGGAAATGTATAAAATGGAGACGTGATCAGGACGATTACAAGAATGGGAGAGTGTATGTCTATAAGTCCCAGAGAGGGTCTTACGATTCTGGTACAGATATGTCTGATTCAGAGTCAGGCTCTTCTCAAAAAACTCCTCTGGAATGGGAACAAAAGGAGGAGGAGAAGAAGGAGAAGGGGAAAAAGGAAAGGATCAATTTGGATTACCGATGAGAGATATTAAACCAGGCAAGTGAGAGGGAGGGGAGATCAATATGTCCAGAACAGGGGGAGACCCCGAGGAAGGGGGAATTACAGGGGATATTGACAAATCCAAATGATGAGGAATTACAAATTGTAAACTTATCAACCTTACAAATACAACAATAGTCCAAGAGTGCCTAAAAGAAGGCAAAGGAAGAGTCTCACAAATTGAGTAAAAATAGGTTAAAAATAGGTTGAAAATGAGGGGCGGAGCCGGCACTCACAGGAGATGGCCGCACATTAGGTGAGCTCCGGAGCATCGGCCCAATGCATATCTAATTGAGCAATAAAAAGCAAATCTGGAAGGTTCGGGCATAGACCTATAACTATATAGGAGGCAAAGATCACATTAGAAGATAGGAGAGAGACGTAACATCGAGTACTCCATCGCAGTACCGCACAGCGCAACATGTTATGAGAAAGAAGCTTTTATGGAGGTTACTGCAGCACTGGAAACCCATCAGGCAAGAGACAGTGAGAAAGATAGAGCTGAAGGAGAAATTTTGGGACTTTAATAAAGGTAATTAATCAGCTCGGTCACCTGAAAAATCATATAAGGCTGCATTTCATTGCCCTGATTACACCGCACACGTGGCGGTCGCCATCTTGACACAACACCTCCTTCAGTTAAGCTTATCAACGGAGGTTAAAAGACAGTGCAAGCAGATAGAAACATGAGGCTTAGAACCACACGGATTGATGTATGTACACAGTTGAACACATTTTAGAAATATGAGATATAAGGGATAAAATCATCACTGGCGAAAAACCAACTCCAAAAATATAAGCACAGGGTGACATCACGAGCATCCTCTATCATTCATAGCTCGGTTAATTTTTCACACATACTTGTACAATGCAGGAGAATATATAGTACATTCAGAGCGGCATGCTTTTGATATAATCAGCCTTAGGCTTTCTTACAACGTTAAAAACAACCGCTGTGGTTAGCCATTTTGCAGAAGTGCCCTAGACCAGACGCAGACGACTCTCACACGCTCACGGCTCGCTTAACTATCACAGGCCTGACATCACACCATTAAGGACCATGTCACCCAGGAAAATGTCGCAGAAAGAGAAGGGAAAAAAGGACACTGCTAGAGGTTCGTCTACACCATCAGTGGATCATTTTTTTAAAACTGTAAATACACCGATCACAGATTTATCCCCTTCTGCATCTCCTAAAAGGATACAGGAGTCCTCAAACTCAGAGTCTGAATCAGAAGCAGATCAGGACACCATTTGTGTTCCCAAATCACTTTTAACTTCGCTACCATCCAAAAAAGATTTTGCATCTTTACTAGTGCAAGTAAAAAAGTGTATCAAAGATGAAATCTCTGACTTAAAAAAGGACATCTCAGATATTGGCAGCAGAGTAGAAATACTAGAGGAGGACTGTAGTGCACTTAACACCTTTAAGAGCTATTTAAGCACAAAGATGGAACAGCAAGATACCACTATTCAACAAATGGAAGACAAAATAGAGGACCTGGAGAACAGGTCCAGGAGACAAAATATAAGAATTAGAGGTATTCCTGAAGCAGTTCAAACAACAGATCTACCTAGATATCTACAAGCCCTGTTTGCCAATCTAACCAATCAAGAGGATTCACCGCCAGTGGAAATAGACAGAGCACACAGAGCTCTTAGACCGGCTCCACAAGAGGGAGCCCCACCTAGAGACACTATTGTTAAGATAACTAAATACGCCGTGAAAGAACAAATAATGAAAAACGCCAGAGAGAAGCAGCCTATTCGCTTTGAGGATAAGAATCTGCAGTTATATGCTGACCTATCTACTAGGACCCTCCAGAGGCGTAAAGAGTTATCTCCATTAACCTCACATCTGAGGTCTATGAACATCAAATACAGATGGAGTTATCCTTTCCAGCTAGTTGTCACTTGGAACAACAGAAGAGCAACATGAACAACCCCGTCGGAAATGATAGATTGCTGTCGCAAACTAGAGATTCCTCCAGTAAAACTAGATGCCGGAAAATCCACAGGACATGATCTGTCGGCATGTAAAGAGACACTAACTCGACACAGAAGCTCTGACTGGCAAAGAGTACAGAGGAAAAATAAATCCAGCATCCAGCAATGACATTAAATGATAAACAGATGATGTACACAACTGGCCTATAATGGCCTATATATGTATCCTTTTGAGAGTCAAGACTTATGAGACTTATGTTACTGTTCCCTTTTTTATTAAGCTGTTTTGAGTGTTTATGTCTTTTCTCTTTTTAGGTTTTCATGGACAATTGGTTTGTGAACATAATACATAAGTAAAATAATTAATGCCTGAGTAATGCAACATTTAACAGCTATGTATTGGGCAGATAGAGTTCCATATGGAATTCTCTTTGGTTAGATACCCCCCTGTAACCAATTACAGGTTAGGATTAGTTTATATTGTTAAAAATGGTTTTGTTAAGGTATGTTGTTATTTTGTTCTAGCAGGAAATGTTATGTCAACAGAAATAGGGTTCAGCTCTAAACAAGAACAGGTAAAACACAAGACATGAAAGAAGAAACTGTGATACGTTTAGTGTCACAAAATGTAAAGGGATTCAACAGTCCCCAAAAAAGATCTCTAGCAATACATGACCTTTTAAAAAAACAGGGCGATATCTTGGGATTACAAGAAACACACTTTAAAAGGGGTAGCATCCCAAGATATTTTCATAAATATTACACCCAACATTTCCATAGCGCACACCCGAAGAAAAAAATAAATGGTGTTAGTATTTTTATACACAAGTCGGTCCCTTTTACTTTGATAAACCAAATTAAAGATAAAGAAGGTAGGTTCATAGCTGTAAGTGGAATGTTATTTAACAAGCCTTCCACAATAGTAAATATATATGCCCCAAACCAGGGCCAAGCAACCTTCTTCAAGTCCATCACCCCCTTAATTAGAGATATTCAGGTAGGACAGCTGTTGGTACTGGGAGATTTTAATATTCCAATGTTTCCCAAACTGGACAGTTCGAACAGTAATATACAGGTACCCAAAAAAAACCTCAAAGCGATGTGGAACTTCACTAGGACATTATGTCTGCATGACCCATGGAGAATACATAACCCACATAAAAGAGATTATACCTTCTTCTCGGCTCCAAATAAAACATACTCCAGAATAGATTACATTATGGTTGACCACATCACGTTATCTTTGGTGGAAAACGTGTCCATTTTACATACAGCATGGTCAGACCATTCCATGGTGATATGCAATATTAAGTGGCCATCAGCACCTATTAGAGAATTTAGTTGGAGGCTAGATTCTTCACTTCTTTTACACCCTGAGATCAATAAATTAGTACAAACAGAGCTCAGAGAATACTTCAAACTTAATACACAAGACGGAATATCCTCTTCCACGGTATGGGAAGCTCATAAGAGCTACATTCGGGGAGTACTGATTAAAGCCGCTGCACACAGAAACAAACGTATGAGGGAAGAATACACTCACATTTCCACAGAAATATCACAACTAGACTATCTACATAAATTACACCCACAAGACAAAAACATACAAGAGCAACTCTACTTCTATAGGGAAAAAATGACAACGCATTTACACATTAAAGCACAAACTACAGCCCTTAAATTAAAACAGAAATTCTATGCTGAGGCCAACAAACCAGGTTGGCTTCTGGCAAGGTCTCTGAAGACCAAACAAGCTAAAACATATATTCACTCAATAAAACAACCAGATGGTATTACAGTAGAAGACACCAAACAAATAGCTGACACTTTTAAAAATTATTTCCACTCCCTTTACAATTTATTCCCAAATAGAACACAAGAACAACACTCTCCACAATGTGTTGCATATCTTGACGGAACCCACATAACCACTTTATCAGAGGATGAGAGGGATTCATTGAACTCTCCTATCCAAACACAGGAGATATTAGAGGCAATCAAAACAATCAAAACAGATAAAGCCCCTGGCCCAGATGGTTTCTCAGGCCTATATTATAAATTACACCAAAAGGAGCTACTACCACATATGTTGATTATGTTACATGAAGTTGAGGAAAGGGGGTTGTTCTCAGATGATATGCTACAGGCTTTCATCACTGTATTACCCAAACCAGGGAAAAAAAGTGATCAACCTGCTAATTATAGACCCATTTCCCTTCTGAATCTAGACCTAAAAATATACGCCAAAATATTAGCTACCAGATTGAACAAATTCCTACCCAAATTGATTTCCCCTGATCAAGTGGGATTCGTGCCGAGGAGGGAAGCAAGGGACAATACCATAAAAATACTAGACCTGATAGAATATGTAAATAAAAATAATATCCCGACAATTCTGTTATCAACAGACGCAGAAAAAGCTTTTGATAGGCTGGATTGGTCGTTTTGGAATCAGTTTTATATAAATTTAACTTTCCACCCTTATTTATAAAACAGGTTATGGCTTTGTATGCGTTCCCCTCAGCACGAATCCGCATAAACGGCACCCTATCAGAACAGTTTGAAATTAGAAATGGAACGAGGCAGGGCTGTCCTCTGTCCCCCCTTTTATTTGTTTTGTCCCTGGAAATTTTGGCATCTAAGATAAGACATAGTTCTTCCATTAAAGGAATAACGATTAAAAATAAAACATATAAATTATCTATGTTCGCGGATGACATCCTTATGTCATTAACATCTCCACGGGAATCTATTTTAAAAGTTCAAAAAATTCTAGCGGAATACAGGAAGGTCTCAAATTTCTCGGTTAACATGTCCAAATCGGATATTCTCCCCATTAATATCCCTCTTAGTGAATTAAATAAATTAAGGAAAGCAGCAAATTTAACATCCAATCGGGTTCAATCAAATATTTAGGAATTAGTATCACTCCCAAAAACGAAACTACACGTACAACAAATTTCTCAAAACTTACTGCAGACATTAATAGATTAACATCCACATGGAAGGCTAGGCATAGGTCATGGGTGGGCAGGATCCACTCCACTAAAATGATACTACTACCAAAGATATTATACCTCCTACAGACAATACCACTTCCCCACACAGAGACATATATCCATAAATTACAAAAAACAATTAATCAATATATATGGGGGAACAAACCTTCCAGAATTGGCAGATCAACCATGTATGCATCTAAAGAACTGGGGGGCTTGGGTGTCCCAAATCTTATACTATACAAGAAAGCAATCTCTTTACATAAGATAATAGAGTGGTGTAGATTCAGCAAGGTGAATTTTAAACACTGGATACAGATTGAACATGATGTCTCGGGAAGTCAGCAACTTGGGGGTGCAAGTTGGACTCCTAACATATCATATTTCACACATGGGGAACCATTACAGACCATCAATAACACATTTTCGGACTGGAGATCAATTTGTTCAAAAAACAAAGAGATATCCAGCGGATTCTCCCCCTTAACCCCCATTCTATCAAATCCAGATCTTCCAATTAACAAATCTTTTATCCTAGACTCTGATATGACTATCAATAGATTAGTGCCTATAATTTCTGTGACACACTTGAATAAAGTAAAACCCAAGCCCGATATAGAACAAGTGGGCAGGGGCCTTTTCACATCTTGGCTGAGTTACCACCAGGTTAATCATTATATTAACACACACAAAGAAAGACACAACTTTCTTAGACCCCTAACTATGTTTGAAAACATGTGCCATACTGGTCTTCCGTTAAGAGGGCTAACATCACATCTGTACAAAATACTGCTGAAAATAACCACCCCAAAGCCACATAATTACACCAAAATTTGGGAAAGGGAATTAAACTTACAGTTTAGTGACAAAGAGTGGATAGATATTTTCCAAAGAACAGCCCATTCTGCACACTCTACTCAAGACTTTTAAGAACACTTTAAAATCTATGAAAAGGATTTAAAGTGTTCTTAAAAGTAAACTGATCTTATTTATATTTATAGATATATTTTTTCTATATTATTTATTTTCCTTTACCAACTTTTCTCTATATTAGGGTAATTTTATGTAATTTACTTGTAAGGATATACGACTTCCTACCTAATTCATGCACTTATGTACATTTTTAACTTATGTATTTTAAAACACACACAATTTATGTAAATTCATGCAATTTTATGTATTTTTTATACATTTGTATCTAATGGATTTTCAAATATTTTTCTATATCAGTTTTTTGTATTAATGTCTTTTTTATTAATGTATTTTTATATTTGTCTATTTGAATATCTTACCAGATATTATTGCTCTCCTCATTGCTAATATAGTTCCTACGAAATTGACTCACATAGTATGTTTACCGTTATTTAGTATCGAAACCGGAACTGAAAGTAAACAAATAGCATGTCACTTCTGGTTTGATGCTCACATGCGTAGATACGGAGCGATGCCTTGAAACAACAATTTATTTTTCTTTACCAACTTTTCTCTATATTAGGGTAGTTTTATGTAATTTTATGTAATTTACTTGTAAGGATATAAGACTTCCTACCAGGTCCTAATTCATGCACTTATGTACATTTTTAACTTATGTATTTTAAAACATACACAATTCATGTAAATTCATGCAATTTTATGTATTTTTTTATATATTTGTACCTAATGGATTTTCAAATATTTTTCTATTTCAGTTTTTTGTATTAATATCTTTTGTATTAATGTCTTTTTATATCTGTCTATTTGAATATCCTACCAGATATTATTGCTCTCCCCATTGCTAACATAGTTTCTACGAAATTGACCCACATAGGATGTTTACCGTTATTTAGTATCGAAACCGGAAGTAAACAAATAGTATGTCACTTCCGGTTTGACGCTCACGTGCGTAGATACGGAGCGATGCCTTGAAATAACAATTACCAAATACAGCTTCCATATAACACAATAACCCACTGGGCTAATATTTGTAGGAATAGAAATACAGTTGATTGCAGACGCAACAACAATATTGATGAGAAGATTTACTATTGAAATACTAAGGTTCATACTGGAAGCGAAAGATAAAGGACACTTCTGGGTTAATGTCAATGAGTGTTTAGCACCAAAACCACGATAATCTATTGGTTATCAATACACACAAATAGAGCCACCAGTACTCACCACAAGATAGTCTTGAGAAAGGCCTGATACAGAGGCCGAAACGCGTTGACAATTTGGTGAGCATTATTTTAATATTATTTATATCTGGAAACGTTATTGCACTATGTTATATTTTGTAATTCACAGGAACTACTAGGATATTATTTAAAGGATACCAGAAGAATAAACTTTCATCACCTACACGGATATATACAAAACATTCACTCATAAGGAAACACTTATAAGGAGGATCACTCACTAACATTCAATATTTATTTGGATTACAGCTATTCTCAATTTAATTGTATTTATTCACCAATTTTTAACACATCGATTTTTCCACAATTTTTCACTTTTTATATATTTTTATAATTTTTGTATATTTTTTACATTTTTATTTTTAAAAATACTATTTTTATTATTTTTTTAATTTTTTATTTTTTATTTTTTACATTTTATAACTTTTTCCACTATATATATATATATATATATATATATATATATATATATATATATATAGTTTATCACGGAATTCACATAATTTTTTGTTTGGATTTTACTAGTTTCACCACTGGATTTTTTATGGATTTGTTTTACTGGAATTCTTACTACTAGAACACATCTATTGGATACATCCATTGGATGCAATTATTGGACACATTTGCTAGATGCAACGTTGCACAACTCCAGGTTTTTTAACTCCCATTGCTGATCTCCGTATTTGTTGATCTCCCAATTTGGAGAGACTTCTTAAGATATTTCTTTAACATTTATATTGTTTTTTTATATTCAGATAAAATTAAATCTCTTTAGTTTGTATATGTATGTATGTATAGTACACATGGATCCATGTTAATAATTATGATTTGTTAATAAATGTTTGATCATTTTTAACTTATTTTCAACCTATTTTTAACCTATTTTTACTCAATTTGTCAGACTCTTCCTTTGCCTTCTTTTAGGCGCTCTTGGACTATTGTTGTATTTGTATCTCTGATTAGGGTAAGCTAGGTACCCTATTATCCAGGAGCTTTAAGGAAGCAGGTTGTGCGCTGGGAGACATTTTAATTAAACTTATCAACCTTCCCTTTAAATCTGGACCATATTGATTTATTGAAAAAAGGTTTATCCTTTTGCCCTTCAGTGCAAATTGATAAATTTGAGATTATGACAGCTCTTAATCCCTTTGCAAGAAAAGTCGTTCTCTCCATAATTATGAGATCAAGTGTGGATACTCCACTAGCTCTTAACTCTGATGATGCACCAGCCTTAGATGTACTTGAATCCCTTCTTGCTGAAAATGAACATGGGGTTATACAGGATTCTAGTGTGATGACAGATGTACATACTCATAAACCAGTATTTAGACCTACATCTAAGTATATGTCTTCTCTTTCTTTGGTTCCCTCAGTTAATCTCTTTGTAAAAAGAATGGAAAGAGATATTGAAGGTCTTGTACCAAAAATAATTAATGATAATCTAAACCCAAGAGAGAGAAAAGCATTAAAAGAACTGAGTTTAGCTAGTGGTTTGATTTTAAAGCCCGCGGATAAAGGCGGTAATCTGGTTATAATGGATGAGAGTTTGTATTTAAATGAAATAAAACGTCAATTATCTGATAAAAATCAGTATGAAAGATTAGACTCAAATCCATTAGGCCAGATCCAAGTGTCTTTATTTAAACATTTGAATGAGGCTAAATGCATGGGAGTTATCACACAGAAGGAATTTCAATTCTTGTATCCAGAGCATCCAATAATGCCCGTATTCTATGTGCTTCCAAAGTTACATAAAAACATGAAGTGTCCCCCGGGTCGACAGATCGTCTCGGGGTTTGGAAGCATATCTGAGAATATTGGCAATTATGTGGATCAGTACCTTCGTACTGAAACAAGGGGTCCCTCATATAAAGAACATACAGACTTTGTAATTTCCCTATTAGAATTCATTTAAAAAAATAATGTATTCTCATTTGATGGGAAAATTTACCACCAGATAAGGGGAACAGCGATGGGGCAGTTTGTGCCCCCACGTATGCATGTCTCCATTTGGGGGTTTGGGAAATATTTTACATATTTGAGACCCTCAGTGGCACCTTTGATGAAAGGGTGTCACTGTGGGTCAGATATGTGGATGATGTACTTGTCTTGTTAGGATGGCTATCCTAAGTAATAATAAGAACATCTTTCTCACCTCAGAGCTGAGTGAAAGAGAGCTAACATTTTTTGGATCTAACCCTTAAAAAAGAGGGTAATGTGATTGTGACAGAGAATTTTAGAAAGCAACGCTACGAATAATATATTGCATGCCAGGATTAGCCACCCGGGACATTTAAAGAGGGGAATCCCATATGGCCAATTCCTCCGTCTGAGGAGGAATTGTTCTTCATTATCAAAATTTGATTATCACGCTTCTCTTATGAAAGAAAGGTTCCTTAAAAGGGGCTATTCTAATAAATGCATAAAGAAAGCATTATGGAAGGCTAGAAGTGTACCAAGAAATGGTCTCCTATATCATCATAAGGGAAAAAGTGATAATAGTCAAATTAGATTTATCACAAAATATAATGATCAATGGGAATAAATTAAAAATTAATGAAGAAGAATTGGCAGATTATTTGTTCGGATGACAGAATTAAAAGGGTGGTAGGAGAGTATCCACAAATGGCTGCTAGGAAGGCTCCTAACTTGAAGGATAGATTAGTTAAAAGTCAATTTGTGAGGGGACCTTCACGTTCAGATTGGTTGAGAAAAGATAGAGGGATAAAAGGAAGTTTCCCTTGTGGACACTGTGTGTACTGCGTCCACATGGACAGTACTAAGCAGTTCTCAGTTTCGTCCCAAAAAGTTTTTGATATACGATACTTTTTCAATTGTAAATCAGAAGGGGTAATATACCTTCTACGGTGTTCATGCCCGGTCTTTTATGTAGGCAAAACGAAGAGGTTAATAAAGGACCGGGTACAGGAACACCGAGATGATATTTTGTATATTAGAGATACTAATGTATCTAAACATTTCAATTCTGTACATAATGGTGAGGTAGAGTCTCTCAAATTTATCGTTATTGATAAACGGATCACAAATGGACGTGGAGATGATAATGATAGAACCCTTCTCCAAAAAGAGGCTAAATGGATATATAGATTAGGGACTAGAATCCCGGTAGGTTTAAACGATAAACTGGAGTTTGCAAGCTTTCTGTGAGATTTGGGTTTGCTTCTTGCTCCCCCTAACATATGGATATCCCTCTATCCTTTGTTGAAGGTCATCAGGTAGGGTCTGATAAATGTATTGTGAGATGTTGAGCTGTCTATACAACATATTTATATCCCCCTATCCTTTGTTGAAGGTAATCAGGTAGGGTCTAACTAATGTATCGTAAGATGCTGAGTTGTTTACACATACCATGTTAAAGATAGATAAATATGTCTTTGTCTATGAATTAAAAAGTATGGTAAATAAACGAGCAGGTTGTCCGGTTTTGTGAACGTCATGATGTGGGAGTGGGAATATGAAACTGATTTTGAGTTTTTTGTGGCTGTTTTTTCTTAGGAAATAGGTCTAATTGGCTATAATTAAATATCTTGAGTAAGTAAGTTTTGTATATACATAGGAGTTTGTTTAGTGAAAGGGCAATGAAGTGTAGCTTGTCCTGCCCCTTTAAGGGAATCAAAGGAGGCACATAATGGTTACCCAATTGGATACCATCAGGTGCTTTATAAGGAGGAGGTCTTATGAGTGAAAGGTATGCCCTGATGAGCCCCTAAAACACATTACTGTGGGGGTGAAACGTGCGTTGGCACTTGTGTGTTTGTATCTTGGAGGAGAGTCGACTATACTCCAGGATATCCAATTTACGAACTATTCTCTATATGACTTCCTGTCATCATTAAGTCTGTAACAGTGTGGACGACTTTACATGGAGGTAACACGCTGAAATACTGCTGTGCTCTTAATGGTACATCTGTGGTAAGAGTTGCACAGTATGCTGTGTGCAGGTCTAGAGGTGTAATCCTGCTGATTTGGGTGCACCTGTGGAATGACCGGATGCACTGTGTTCAGCGTGGTGTATGCTGTAACCTTTCTTATGTGTTGCAGCTTTGGAGCGGAACAAATTGCATGATATAGGAGGAATGGTACGTCTGTAGTAAGATCTACGTTATACTCTATGCATGCTTAAAGATGTAATTGACTACCCTTTTGGTACATCTTTGGTAAGAATGGATACAAAGTAATCAGTGTGAGGCGTGGCTTGCTACCTGTGTGAATGCAAGGTGGAGTGGAACGGTTTGCTTGTATAGGAGGATTGGTACATCTGTGGTAAGATCATATGTATACCCTATACATGCTTACAATGCAATTTACTGTTTAAGGTACATATTGTGGCAAGAACAAATACATAGTATCCAGTACGAAGATTCCTTTCTTTGTTAACAATACGACTTGTTCAATCAGGAGGGCTCTGGAGAGTGATTGTTCCCTCCTCTATTATATTCGTCATACGGAGGCGGCGAATGAACTTATTGTTAATAATACATGAACGCTGAAGCTTGCTCTCAAGGATATATCTATGTTTTACTTTGATGAGACATAATGTGTTGAGTGATCACATATACAAGGTGTTGAATATCTGATATAAGAGGAGGATACTCCTTTATTTTATGCATTCTGTTGTTCACTTTAAGCAAGGTTATGTGCGGTTGTCATGCTAGATTTGACTACCGATATTCTGTTGTTTGCACTTTGCTATATATGACTGGTATAGAGTTTGCATATCAGATATTCATGCAGCTTCTGGAATTTTTCTCCACTCTGGCATGTATATATGATAGATTGAGATCTCAAACTGTGGATTATTTGTAATCTGATTCAGACACTGTTGCATTTGTGTGACTAGTTGATACAGGCCTGTGTCATATATATGAGAATTAGTTCTGATTTTTAACATTTAATGTGTATATAGGGTGTGGTTGCATGTCCCTGCTTTATTTTGGGACGGCAGGGCATGGATGGGTTAACATCTTTTGTTAATGCCTTTCTAGTCCAATAAAAATTATTGAATTTACCTCATATGTGTGCCGTTGTATTCCCTTTCTTTTTAGAGGATTGTTGTTTTCTCTAATATTCTTCCTTTTTTTTATAAATATACAATTTTCAAAGAGGGAGGCACCGTGAGGCTTATTAAAAAGTGGTATATACTAGGCTCTCATTTTTTTCTAAATTAGTTCTCAAATAAATGTTCACTATATATTACCCACTTTATATCCAGTGTTGCCTCTTATCAATAGCTATAAGGAACATACAGGTAGATTACAAGTTTTGCGTTCGTGTTTTAACGCTGAAAAAAATGGTAATTTCAATGTTAAAACAGCAGCCATTACGAGTCTTGGCAGTATAGCTGTACCGCAAACCTTTTAGCCTGTAACACAACGTCAGTCCCGCACTCAAAACATTTTCAGGGCAATGGGTAGATTAGGTCTTTTTATGTAGTTTTTTTAATTTTTAGGGTTGGGGGGGTTTGTAATGTTAGTGGGTCTTTGTATTTTTTTTTAGAAAAAGAGCTGATTTCTTTAGGGCAATACAAAAGGCCCTTTTCTTTTTTTTCTTTCTTTCAAAAGAGCTTTATTGGTGCAAATTTAGGTTTACAGAAAATGTGTGTTCAATCTGCGCTGGGAATATTTACCAATAAGCCACTGAGTAAACAGAGTTTCCTCAAGCTCCACAAAACTGAAGCTGAAGCTGAAAAACAGCTTAAATTGGTTGAAAAAATGATGGAATCTGTATTTCTATAAATAGTTAAAGGGCCACTAAACCCCAAAATTTTCTTTCATGATTCAGATAGAGAATACAATTTTAAACAACATTCCAATTTACTTCTATTATCTAATTTGCTGCAATCTTTAGATATCTTTTTGTTAAAGAAATAGCAATGCACATTGGTGAGCCAATCACATGAGGCATCTATGTGCAGCCACCAATCAGAAGCTACTGAGCCTATCTAGATATGCTTTTCAGGAAGGAATATCAAGAGAATGAAGCAAATTAGATAATTGAAGTAAATTAGAAAGTTGTTTAAAATGATATTCTCTGTCTGAATCATGAAAGAAAAAAATTGGGTTTAATGTCCCTTTAATACTATATTTCAATAGAACAACTTATTATCAACAGAGTTGTGTTAGTGAAATAATTAAGGAAAGATTTCTAGATAAGTGCGATTGGTCTATCTATATGTATCCTTAAAAACTCGTGTGAGTAGAATTCTATATTATATAACCCATATTTAATGGCAGAACCGACAGAGAAATTAATTGGCTTAAAAAAGAGAGAGAAAAAGAAATGCAAATAGAACAAAGTATTAATTTATTACAATGATTTCAAATTCACACATGCAGCATAAAACAAACCCTCTAAAACACGCTGATCAGGCGTTTACAAATGTAGTATCAATAAATAAAAAGCAAAATCTCCCTAAGTACAGACAAAAAGTAAAATAAAACAACCACTAAGAATTGCTAGAATAGGCAAAGATCCCGATATGAGTCAGAAGGAGATCCACGTCAGCTGGAGGTTAATGTTATCCGGAGCTGTAACGAGATTTGAGATCCAAATCAACATACAGGAAGAGAGCCAAAATTAAGGTGTTCACTTATTACTTACACCATAAAGGTTCTCTGAAGTCCCAGCTGTCTCTCTATAGCAGTCGGAAAAGAGGTCATCGCAATCTCTCCTTTCTTTAGAATTTGCAGCAGCACTCGCAAGAGACAGACCCGACTGTTTTCTGAGTCTCCGTGCAGTGTCAACGCTGGAAGTCAATCACGATCACCTGAGTAGTGGAAAAGTGGGCGGAGCAACGTGTTTCAGCCCGCTCTGGGCCTTTGTCAAGCTCCTGATAGACGGAGTATCAGGTCTTTTAAACCGTCATTCATGCACATGATTGGTTATGCCTCAATTAGAAAAAAGTCTTAGTGAAACTGCAAATGCAAACCTGATACATTTTTGCCGATTTCAATTACTGTTACTTTCGGCTGTTGCATGCAGTACATATATTCATAATACACAATTTACCTTTATATTGGCAATTTCATATTTAGCCTACAAAAGATAACATTCAATATTTGATATTATACCTAAAATGATGATATTATATATCTTTCAGCATGATCAATATTTCATACGTGCTGTGTTAAACATTTGCTATACTAAAATATTTAAAACGTCAAGTTGAGCAATTCATATATTTAATTTATGCAATTCATATATTTTAATATATTTTAAACTCAAAAAATAAAATATTTAAAATATTTACAACCTATAAACTTCATAACATATAAACTTCAAACATACATATCCCTTTCTTCATTAGTTAGAGTCATCTTATAATTTGTAACTGTATATATAATTCATTTGTATTCCATTCTCTCTGTTTCCAATTCACAAAAAAATAATAAGTAAATAAATATAAAGTCTAAAATTCTGCCAGAAAAAAATGGGGGGGGGGAGAGAAAGGAGGGGGAGACCAATATTATTTATATGCATTGCTTACACATCTCTCAGCACTATTGTCCCATATTGGTGATATCAGTAATAATATCAATAATGATACTAATAATAACATCTTACTTCGATCTTTTTTAATATTTTTTGATATTTTTGTTACACCTTAGGTATGTCCGCTAGATAACCGTACAGTAGTCAAAACAGATAACCCCAAACAAAAATATATTAAAATAAAAAATAATAAATAAAAAATAAGCAAGCATAATTAGTCTCTAAGAAAGCACCCTATATCAAAATCTAAATTTAGACCATTTGGTTTGAGTGATTTCAAGTCAAAGATCCATTTTGTCTCCTTTTTTAATAGTTCTGACTGTATGTTTCCCCCTCTCCAATTCCTCTTCAATTTATCTATACCTATATATGAAAAACACCTCAAATCTCCACCATTACAGGTAGCAAAGTGTTTAGGTATAGGGAGATCTCTATTCCTCTCTAAGTCATGTTTCTCAATCGACCATATATGTTCACGAATCCGGTCACGTAGGGGTCTTTCCGATTCCCCTACGTATTGCTTACCACAATTACACAGTATAAGATAATTGACAAATTTATCCGAGCACCTTATAGTATATTTAATTTTGTAAGATTTTCCTGTTATAGTAGATTTAAAGTCCTTCTCTTTTTTAGAGTGTTTACACGACTTACAAGTCAAACATGGGGAAAAACCTTTTAAGGTCCTCCCTTCTAGATCCATTTGTTTGTCTTTATTCACATTTTTATATTTATTTTTAGTTTTATTTTCAGTCGGTGCCAGGATGGATTTTAAATTACGTGCTTTCTTATAGATAATTTGTGTTTTTTTCGGTAGTAGAGGGCCTATTAACTCATCATTCTTCAAGATTCCCCAATGTTTATTCAATATTTTCTCTAGCAAAAACTTATTATTACTATAATTTGTGATGAATGGAATGAATAAATTATCTTCCTTTATCTGCTGATCTCTTCTTGAAGCCTTACCACTTTTATTTACCAAATCACATCTATTGACTTGTCTTATTTCTTGTCTTATTTCCTCTATCTTTTTGTCGTTATAGCCCCTGTCTAAAAACTTCTGTTTTAATTTTTCAGATTGGCTATCAAAATCTACCAGACTTGTGCAATTTTTCTTTATACGTAAAAACTGCCCCTTAGGGATGTTATCAATCCATCTTGGATGGTGACAGCTCGTATGGTGGATGTAACTATTTGCATCCACATTTTTAAAATGTGTTTTTGAATGTATTTTGTTATTCACAAGGAATAGTTCTAAATCTAGAAAATTCACACTTTGTCTTCTTTTTTCACAAGTGAAATGAAGATTCATACTTTCAATAAAGTCATTTAGCTTAGCTTCATCACCTCTCCAAATTATAAGAATATCATCTATATTGCATTTGCAGGACACCAGGTTTGCTCCAAAGTTAGTATTATTGAGAAAAAAATGTTCCCAAAAACCCATAAACAAATTTGCATAACTTGGAGCAAACCTGGTGCCCATTGCTGTTCCCCTTTCTTGGTTGAAAAATTGAGATTCATAACTAAAAAAGTTGTGTGTCAAAATGAATTTAATAGAGTCCATGAGGAACTCTTTCTGTTCCTCTTTTAGAGTATCATCTATATCCAAAAAATACTTAACAGCTAGTAGACCATCCTGATGATTAATACAGGTGTATAGCGACGTCACATCACACGTGGCAAGAAGATAATCCTCTGTAGAGTCTTTCAAATATGAGGGTAATACCTTGACATATTTTTGCAAAAAAATATCCAGATATTCCGATAAATTTGCTGTAAGGGATCCGATTCCCGAGATAATCGGCCTACCTGGTGGATTAATTAATCTTTTGTGGATCTTTGGTAGGCAATACAGTAGGGGGATTTTGGGAAATGTAGGTAGTATATAACCTCTCTCTTTGTCATTAAGTATTCCTTTGTCATGAGCTGAATCTATTAATTTTACCAACTCTTCATTATATCTTTTAGTTGGATCACTTAATAATTTTTTATAAGTGACATTATCTTTTACAATATTTTCACACATTATTTGATAGTCTGCTCGATCTAGGATAACTATCCCCCCACCCTTGTCCACGGGCTTTATAATTATGTCATCCATCTCTAGTTCCCTAATGATCATTAGTTGTTTCCTACTTAGATTACTGCATGTTTTATTTATTTTATCCTCAGTAAGATTTTCAATGTCCCTTAGGACTAATTTCTCGAATGTCTCTGTTATAGGACCTTTCTCCTGCTTTGGATAAAAGGTAGACTTACTTCTTAAATCAGTATGTATATAGTCATTCTTATTAATTAAAACATCCCTAACCAGTTTCTCTATTTCACTTTTTTGAAACCATCTTTTTACAGTCAGTTTTCTGACAAATGTATATGCATCAATGTATGTCCCGAATTTGTTAAGTTTACAACTTGGTGCAAAAGATAAATCTTTTCCTAATATTTCTTCATGTTCTGTTTTTAATATCTTTTTACTAAGATTAAAGATACCTAAGTTGTTACTTGGTTTCCTCAGAATCGAGTCTTTTGAGTCTCCTGCATCCACCTCTTACTAAGATTAAAGATACCTAAGTTGTTACTTGGTTTCCTCAGAATCGAGTCTTTTTTGAGTCTCCTGCATCAACCTCTTACTAAGATTAAAGATTTACAATATCCACAGTCAAAAGGTGTACAACGTTGTGTAAACATACAAATATATATTTATATAGCTCTCTTCTTTTATCTTATTTTCTTTATTTTTCTTATAATTTCCTTCCTTTTGTGTATATATTCTAAGATGTAACATAAAAATATCCATTGTTGAAGCAATTGCAATCCACGGAAAGAGACATAAAAGAAACCTTATAAGAGAGGGGAAAAGGGAAGAGGGGAAGAGAAAAAGAAAGAAAGAGAGAGAGAAGAAAAAGAAAAAAAAAAAAAAAAAAAAAAAGGAGGGGGGGCACCTTAAATAGTGCCGTTCCAAACTGCCAAGATCATTTCATGGGTGTCCAGTTTGTCTATTTTAAGATAATGATATCTTTTTAGGGTAATAAGTTCTGAGACTTGTTGTTTCCAGTCTTCAAAAGAAGGTACACATTGTGTCTTCCATTTCTTAGGAAGTTTTTTGCTCCTGTAAGCATTATTAGAAGGAGCGCTAACTTAGCTGGGTCTTTTATTTTGGGCAACGAGCAAAACAATATACTTTCTGGGGTACTTGGTATGTGTGTGTTCAGCAAGTCTGAGATGAAAGAAAAGATTCTCGACCAGTAGGTATGTAATCTAGGGCAAGACCACCAGATATGTATAAGAGAGCCCTCCTCGCCACATCACCTCCAGCAGGTGCTGCTCAGAGATGGAAATATTTTATGGTGCTTAGATGGGGTGAGATACCATCGGCTCAAAAATTTTATATGAATTTCTTGTATGGTAGCAGATACTGAGAAGCGCTTCGTGAGTGTAAAAGCTTTTGTCCAACAATCAAAATCGATTTCTTGAGGTAACTCTCTATTCCAAGCTAAAGTGTATGAAGGCAGTGTTGATTGATCAGCAATGGAAGTTATTTTATATAAGAGGGATATAAGGTGTCTCGGGGTGTTTGAGAGGGTACAGAGTTTTTCGAAGGGTGTGAGTTCTCGTCCCAAATATTTCCTATATTTGTGGTGGGATATGTAATGGAGTAATTGATTATAGCTTAGCCACGAAGAGAAGATCTCTTTGTGAGCTTCTGCCATTTGGGCCTGTGTTTTACTAATGTTATTTTCAGTAAGGAACTGCATGGATACTGTTTTTAGGCTGTAGGGTTTTTTGATGCGGGAACCCAATTTACAATACGGAAGGTCCATATTCTCAATTATAGGTGTGAGGGGAGAGTTTCTGGACGATATATGTGTACTAGTTACTAGTATCCTATCCCACTCAGCTAGCGTTTCTGCTGTTATAACATATTTAAGTAGGCATTTTGGTCTATGAGACGGGGGAGTCCATGCTAATGTACCTATATTGTTCATTAAAAATATTTGCCTGTCTTATTAGACAGGCAAATAAGGCCACGCCTTATTAGTGTTATTGTGGGACCATTCAATCACATGTTGCAAAAAGATCACTCTCCTATATGCCAACAAGTTTGGCATTCCCAGACCCCCTCTATCCCTTGTCATGTACATGGTCTTCTTCAGAACCCTGGGTCTTATGTTTGCCCAAATATATCGTTCAACTATGGTTTGTAATTGGTTGATATATCCTTCCTGCAAGGGGATTGGTAACGCTTGAAGGATGTAAAGGATTGGTAACGCTTGAAGGATGTAAAGGATCCTAGGAAGAATATTCATTTTAATTACACCTATCCTCCCCAAACCAAGAAAGAGGTTTGTTCTTCCAAATCTCTAATAATGTCGTTTTTTAAAGGGATATAATTATATTTAAAAAGGTTTTGTATGCAAGGTGTCAAGAATATCCCTAGATATTTGAGTTTATGATGTGCTATTGGAATATGATATTCCTCTTTCAGTGTTTGTATATATTTAGTCTGAGTATTTATATTCATTAGTTCTGATTTATTTAACTTAAGGAGAAAGTTGGAAACCTCTCCATAAGATTTTAATTCTTTTAGTAGTTCAGGTATAGAGGTTTTGGCCTCAGTTAGGGTAAAAAGGATGACATCCGCATACAGAGACTGTTTACATTCTATATCTCCAACCGCTATGCCCTTAATTTTGTCGTTTATTCTAATCTTTTGGGCCAGAACTTCGATGGATATGGTGAATAGCAAGGGCGAGAGCGGGTAACCCTGTCTCGTCCCATTGCTAATGTGGAATGCATTTGAAAGCATCCCATTGACCCGTACTCTCGCATTTGGGGCTGAATAAAGTGCCATTGAC
Organism: Bombina bombina; assembly: GCF_027579735.1. Lineage (NCBI taxonomy): Eukaryota > Metazoa > Chordata > Amphibia > Anura > Bombinatoridae > Bombina > Bombina bombina. The sequence continues at coordinate 187,194,757 of NC_069501.1, read as the reverse complement.
ATGTTTAAAAATGCTGTTGGTATTCCCATCTCGCTCATTGCCCGCTGCAGGAAAGGCCATCCCACCTTTTCCGCATCTGTCAAAAATAAAACCATAGGGATCCCAGTCACTTTTGCGTGATTCATTAATTGTATAACTTTGGTGACGTTGTCCCTCGCCTCTCTCCCAGGAACAAACCCCACCTAGTCACAGGAGATCAGGTCGGGCAACAGTTTATTTAACCTATTTGCTAAAATCTTGGCCAATATCTTCATGTCAGTATTAATCAGAGAAATCGGTCTAAAATTACCTGGGCATGTGGCTGGTTTACCCGTTTTAGCTAAAACTGTGATATGCACTTCTAGAAGTGCCCCAGTTAGTACAGGGTCGTCCCTAAGTTTGTTAAACAAGTGTAGCATATGCAAAGCCAAAGCTCCCTCACATTTTTTATAGTAATTTGGTGTAAAGCCATCTGGACCAGGACTTTTACCTGAATGGGTATCTTTGATGGCCTGTTGGAGTTCTTCAATCATTATTGGGGTGGACAAGGAGTCAGCTGCTTTTTTATCTATAGTTGGGAGCCTTAAATCTTTAAAATAGTGGTTTAAATCCTCTGTGAGTGATGGGTAATCTTGTGTTCTACTCTCACCTAAGTTATATAGGCCTAGATTTAGAGTTGGGCGGTAGCCGTGAAAACCAGCGTTAGAGGCTCCTAACCCTGGTTTTTACCGCCCTTTGGTATTTGGAGTCAGTCATTAAAGGGTCTAACGCTCACTTTTCAGCCGCGACTTTTCCATACCGCAGATCCCCTTACGTCAATTGCGTATCCTATCTTTTCAATGGGATCTTTCTAACTCCGGTATTTAGAGTCGTGGCTGAAGTGAGCGTTAGAAATCTAACGACAAAACTCCAGCCGCAGAAAACAAAACTCCAGCCGCAGAAAAAAGTCAGTAGTTAAGAGCTTACTGGGCTAACGCCGGTTTATAAAGCTCTTAACTACTGTGCTCTAAAGTACACTAACACCCATAAACTACCTATGTACCCCTAAACCGAGGTCCCCCCACATCGCCGCCACTCGATTACATTTTTTTAACCCCTAATTTGCCGACCGCCACCTACGTTATACTTATGTACCCCTAATCTGCTGCCCCTAACACCGCCGACCCCTATATTATATTTATTAACCCCTAACCTGCCCCCCACAACATCGCCGCCAGCTACCTACAATAATTAACCCCTAATCTGTCGACCGCCACCTACGTTATCCTTATGTACCCCTAATCTGCTGCTCCTAACACCACCGACCCCTATATTATATTTATTAGCCCCTAATCTGCCCCCCTCAACGTCGCCTCCACCTGCCTACACTTATTAACCCCTAATCTGCCGAGCGGACCGCACCGCTATTATAGTAAAGTTATTAACCCCTAATCCGCCTCACTAACCCTATAATAAATAGTATTAACCCCTAATCTGCCCTCCCTAACATCACCGACACCAAACTTCAAACATTAACCCCTAATCTGCCGACTGGAGCTCACCGCTATTCTAATAAATGTATTAACCCCTAAAGGTAAGTCTAACCCTAACACTAACACCCCCCTAAGTTAAATATAATTTAAATCTAACAAAATAAATTAACTCTTATTAAATAAATTATTCCTATTTAAAGCTAAATACTTACCTGTAAAATAAATCCTAATATAGCTACAATATAAATTATATTTATATTATAGCTATTTTAGGATTTATATTTATTTTACAGGTAACTTTGTATTTATTTTAACCAGGTACAATAGCTATTAAATAGTTAAGAACTATTTAATAGCTAAAATAGTTAAAATAATTACAAAATTACCTGTAAAATAAATCCTAACCTAAGTTACAATTAAACCTAACACTACACTATCAATACATTAATTAAATACAATATCTACAAATAAATACAATGAAATAAACTAACTAAAGTACAAAAAATAAAAAAGAACTAAGTTACAAAAAAATAAAAAAAATATTTACAAACATCAGAAAAATATTACAACAATTTTAAACTAATTACACCTACTCTAAGCCCCCTAATAAAATAACAAAGACCCCCAAAATAAAAAAATGCCCTACCCTATTCTAAATTACAATAGTTCAAAGCTCTTTAACCTTACCAGCCCTGAACAGGGCCCTTTGCGGGGCATGCCCCAAAGAATTCAGCTCTTTTGCCTGTAAAAAAAACACATACAATACCCCCCCCAACATTACAACCCACCACCCACATACCCCTAATCTAACCCAACCCCCCCTTAAATAAACCTAACACTAAGCCCCTGAAGATCTTCCTACCTCATCTTCACCATACCAGGTTCACCGATCGATCCAGAAGAGCTCCTCCGATGTCTTTATCCAAGCCCAAGCGGGGGGCTGAAGATGTCCATGATCCGGCTGAAGTCTTCATCCAAGCGGGAGCTGAAGAGGTCCATGATCCGGCTGAAGTCTTCATCCAAGCGGGAGCTGAAGAGGTCCATGATCCGGCTGAAGTCTTCTATCAACGGCATCTTCAATCTTCTTTCTTCCGGATCCATGTAGTTCATCCCGCCGACGCGGAACATCCATCTTCACCGACGACTTCCCGACGAATGACGGTTCCTTTAAGGGACGTCATCCAAGATGGCGTCCCTTGAATTCCGATTGGCTGATAGGATTCTATCAGCCAATCGGAATTTAGGTAGGAAAATTCTGATTGGCTGATGGAATCAGCCAATCAGAATCAAGTTCAATCCGATTGGCTGATCCGATCAGCCAATCAGATTGAGCTCGCATTCTATTGGCTGATCGGAACAGCCAATAGAATGCGAGCTCAATCTGATTGGCTGATTGAATCAGCCAATCGGATTGAACTTGATTCTGATTGGCTGATTCCATCAGCCAATCAGAATTTTCCTACCTTAATTCCGATTGGCTGATAGAATCCTATCAGCCAATCGGAATTCGAGGGACGCCATCTTGGATGACGTCCCTTAAAGGAACCGTCATTCGTCGGGAAGTCGTCGGTGAAGATGGATGTTCCGCGTCGGCGGGATGAACTACATGGATCCGGAAGAAAGAAGATTGAAGATGCCGTTGATAGAAGACTTCAGCCGGATCATGGACCTCTTCAGCTCCCGCTTGGATGAAGACTTCAGCCGGATCATGGACCTCTTCAGCTCCCGCTTGGATGAAGACTTCAGCCGGATCATGGACATCTTCAGCCCCCCGCTTGGGCTTGGATCAAGACATCGGAGGAGCTCTTCTGGATCGATCGGTGAACCTGGTATGGTGAAGATAAGGTAGGAAGATCTTCAGGGGCTTAGTGTTAGGTTTATTTAAGGGGGGTTTGGGATAGATTAGGGGTACGTGGGTGGTGGGTTGTAATGTTGGGGGGGGTATTGTATGTGTTTTTTTTACAGGCAAAAGAGCTGAATTCTTTGGGGCATGCCCCGCAAAGGGCCCTGTTCAGGGCTGGTAAGGTAAAAGAGCTTTGAACTTTTGTAATTTAGAATAGGGTAGGGCATTTTTTTATTTTGGGGGTCTTTGTTATTTTATTAGGGGGCTTAGAGTAGGTGTAATTAGTTTAAAATTGTTGTAATATTTTTCTGATGTTTGTAAATATTTTTTTATTTTTTGTAACTTAGTTCTTTTTTATTTTTTGTACTTTAATTAGTTTATTTCATTGTATTTATTTGTAGATATTGTATTTAATTAATTTATTGATAGTGTAGTGTTAGGTTTAATTGTAGGTAATTGTAGGTATTTTATATAATTAATTTATTGATAGTGTAGTGTTAGGTTTAATTGTAACTTAGGTTAGGATTTATTTTACAGGTAATTTTGTAATTATTTTAACTATTTTAGCTATTAAATAGTTCTTAACTTTTTAATAGCTATTGTACCTGGTTAAAATAAATACAAAGTTATCTGTAAAATAAATATAAATCCTAAAATAGCTATAATATAAATATAATTTATATTGTAGCTATATTAGGATTTATTTTACAGGTAAGTATTTAGCTTTAAATAGGAATAATTTATTTAATAAGAGTTAATTAATTTCGTTAGATTTAAATTATATTTAAGTTAGGGGGGTGTTAGTGTTAGGGTTAGACTTAGCTTTAGGGGTTAATACATTTATTAGAATAGCGGTGAGCTCCAGTCGGCAGATTAAGGGTTAATGTTTGAAGTTAGGTGTCGGCGATGTTAGGGAGGGCAGATTAGGGGTTAATACTATTTATTATAGGGTTAGTGAGGCGGATTAGGGGTTAATAAGTGTAGGCAGGTGGAGGCGACATTTTGGGGGGCAGATTTGGGGTTAATAAATATAATATAGGGGTCGGCAGTGTTAGGGGCAGCAGATTAGGGGTACATAGGGATAATGTAAGTAGCGGCGGTTTACGGAGCGGCAGATTAGGGGTTAATAACTTTACTATAATAGCGGTGCGGTCCGCTCGGCAGATTAGGGGTTAATAAGTGTAGGCAGGTGGAGGCGACGTTTTGGGGGGCAGATTTGGAGTTAATAAATATAATATAGGGGTCGGCAGTGTTAGGGGCAGCAGATTAGGGGTACATAGGGATAATGTAAGTAGCGGCGGTTTACGGAGCGGCAGATTAGGGGTTAATAATAATATGCAGGGGTCAGCGATAGCGGAGGCGGCAGAATAGGGGTTAATAAGTGTAAGGTTAGGGGTGTTTAGACTCGGGGTTCATGTTAGAGTGTTAGGTGCAGACGTAGGAAGTGTTTCCCCATAGCAAACAATGGGGCTGCGTTAGGAGCTGAACGCGGCTTTTTTGCAGGTGTTAGGTTTTTTTTCAGCTCAAACAGCTCCATTGTTTTCTATGGGGGAATCGTGCACGAGCACGTTTTTGAAGCTGGCCGCGTCCGTAAGCACCGCTGGTATCGAGAGTTGAAGTTGCGTTAAATATGCTCTACGCTCCTTTTTTGGAGCCTAACGCAGCCATTCTGTGAACTCTCAATACCAGCGGTATTTAAAAGGTGCGGGGGGAAAAAAGCACGCGTAGCTAACGCACCCCTTTGGCCGCAGAACTCTAAATCTAGGCGATAGTTTGTTATAATAATTTCGGAAAGTAGCAGCGATTGTAGAACTAGCTTTAACTGTTTTACCTGGCTTATTTCCCCCTTCGAAGTAGTATTGTTTGAGGAATAGTGCCTTACGTTGATGGATTTAAATCAAGTGTTGTTTAAGCGAGAGTCTAGCGTCATTAAGTTCGGTTGTGATTTTATCGTTTGAGGGTTTTCTTTTATGAACAGTTTCTAATGAGCTGATTTTGTGTAAGAGCTTAGTATGTTTCTCCCTTGCCAGTCTATTCAGTTTAGATTTATGTTTTATGAGTATACCTCTAATGACTGTTTTATGGGCCTCCCATTCAACTTGGTGGGATGTGGAAATATGTGAGTTAACTGCAAAATATTCGGTTATGTCCTTTTGGACTGCTTCCAAGAGTAGTGGGTCATTTAAGAGAGAGTCGTCCAATCTCCAAATTTTAGAAGAGATCAGGCCATAGTACTCTGCACGTGACAGGTGCATGGTCAGACCATGTTATTGATCCAATGTCACAGTCACAGGTGATGGAAAGGCAGTGTGAGTCAGTAAATATGTGGTTGATCCTTGTGTAGCAATTATGGGGATTAGAATAAAAGGTGTAGCCTCTATCTAAGGGATGTAACGTTCTCCAAGTGTCATGGAGTGTAAGGTTATGAAATATATTTTTGATGGCCTTCAACTTATTATTAGGAATGCTGGATGTTCCCCTAGAGGAATCTAGGTGTGGTTCCAGAGAGAGATTGAGATCTCCCGCCAGAAATATAACTCCCTGGGAATGGTCAAGAATCAGATTAGCTATTTTTTTTAAAGAACCCGGTTTGTACCTGGTTTGGTGCGTATATATTAATGAGTGTAATTTGGTGTCCGTATAGTAGGCCCTTCAAAGAATGTATCTGCCTTCAGGGTCCCTTTCAATGTGAAGTATTTTTACCGGTAGGGTTTTGTGGAAGAGTATGCCAACTCCAGCCCTTTTATTAGGTCCGGAGGCAGAGTAAGCTGTGGAGTATTGCGTATTGTGCCATTTGGGTTCTTTTCCCTTCTGATAGTGAGTCTACTGAAACATTAAGATGTGACTATTAAGTTTGTTCAGGTCTCAGAATGTGAACGTTTACCAGGGTTATTTAAACCTTTTGCGTTAATTGTATTTATTTGTATCGTGTGATCTTGGGATTTGCTGGCTTTTGATTGCATTTTGGCGTTAAAAAAAAAGGGGAGAGAGAAGAAACCAGAAGATAGAAGAAAAAGTTTAGGATAAGAAAAACATAATTTCAAATGAGGAATGAATGAGTTTCAATTTGTTCAAGAATTGCAACAGATAAACAACAACTTCTAAACAATGTAAATTGAACTAATCAACAATTAAAACTAGTAGGGGTAGTATACCCGTGTGCAGCAAATAACAAACAGTAATAGAATATTTAGTGGATACCCAGCTTTAAGGGAAGGGGGGGTGGGTAAAGTGGGAGGGTAGGGAGAGGGAGGAGGGGAGAGAAAGTGAGGGGTGGGGGAGGGGGAGAAGAATATCGGGATATATCTGGATATATAGAGGATGGGGAGCAATTAGTTAAAGTTGACTAGAAGACCAAGGAGGGGACATCAATATTTTAAAACATTGTGTAAATACTGTGTTTGACCCTATTAGTTTTCATTAACCCTTATAAGCTGAACGTCTGACTACAGTGCATTAAACTAACTTCAAAAAGCCCTCCATCTACCTCTCCTCTCCAATCTTTTTTTTTCCTCTTTTTTTCTCCTTTTCTTCCCTTTTTTTCTTTTTTCGCTCTTTTTTTTTTCTTTTTTTCCTTTTTTTTCCCCCTACAAAAAGCCCTTTTAAGGGCTATTGGTAGTTTATTATAGATTAGGTTTCTTTTATTTTGGGGTGTTTTTTAAAAAAAATGGGTATTAGAATAGGAATAATTGTTATTATTTTGTATAATTAGTTTGTTATTTTGTGTAATGTTTTTTTTTTTCGTTTTGGGGTGTTTTTTTATTTTTAGAATAGCCATTTTTTATTTTTAATGGGCAGCAAAAAAGATAACTTTGGGGCAATGCCCCTCAAAAAGCCCTTTTAAGGGCTATTTGTAATTTTGTATAGGGTAGGGCTAGTTATTATTTTGGGGGGCTTTTTTATTTTATTAGGGGGATTAGATTAGGTGTAATTAGTTTAAAAAAACTTGTAATTATTTTATTATTTTTTGTAATTTAGTTTTTTTTTTGTACTTTAGATAATTTTATTTAATTTTATTTAATTGTAGTTAATTGTAGTTAATGTAGGTAATTAATTTAATGATAGTGTAGTGTTAGGTGTAATTGTAACTTAGGTTAGGTTTTATTTTACAGGTACTTTTGTATTTATTTTAGCAAGGTAGTTATTAAATAGTTAATAACTATTTAGTAACTATTCTACCTAGTTAAAATAAATACAAACTTGCCTGTAAAATAAAAATAAATCCTAAAATAGCTACAATGTAACTATTAGTTATATTGTAGCTAGTTTAGGGTTCATTTTATAGGTATTTAGTTTTAAATAGGAATAATTTTATTTAGATTTATTTAAATTATATTTAAGTTAGGGGGTGTTAGGGTTAGTGTTAGACTTAGGTTTAGGGGTTAATACATTTAATATAGTGTCGGCAGTGGTGTAGGGGGGGGCAGATTATGGGTTAATAAATATAATGTAGGTGGTGGTGGGCTCCGGGAGCAGCGGTTTAGGGGTTTAACACTTTATTTAGTTGTGGCGGGGTCCGGGAGCGGTAGGCCAGGGGTTAATAACTTTATGTAGGTGGCGGCGGTATAGGGGGCAGAAGATTAGGGGTTAATATGTATAATGTAGGTGGCGGTGGGCACCGGGAGCGGCGGTTTAGGGGTTAATACATTTATTAGAGTTGCGGTGGGCTCCAGGTGTGGCGGTTTAGGGGTTAAACACTTTATTTATTTGCGGCGGGGTCCGGGAGCAGCGGTATAGGGGTAAAACAGTATAGTATAGTGTGGGTGTTTAGTGACAGTATACCAAGAAAGTTGTGAAAAAGCCGAAGAGCAGCGAGATCGATGATTGTTAGTTAACAACAGTCCGCTGCTCATCGCCCCGTACTTGGTGCGCGGCTTTTTGACAGCTTTTTTGATAATTTTGGAGAACATATTCAGGTCCGCGGCAGAGATGTTAGGCGATCTTAGGCGAGCGTATTGGTGCCGGCGAATGCAGGTAAGTTGACAGGCTGATAAATAGAGGCCATAATCTCATTTTAGCATGTTCATTTCCTACAGATAATAGACTTCTTGGCAGAAAATGTGAATGCATAAAGCTAATATAGCACAAAATGTCTGCTCAAGTAGTAGAGATGTTTTTTATTTTGTTTTGTTATTCACTTTCCATGTTAGGTTATTTGTACATATGAGACAAAACAAATACACACATACAAATATACACCCTGACTCTCCCTTAAAACCCTACATTGTCATAAACATTATCGTTGTACCCCTTCCTCAACACCTCAGACCTTTTTTACTTATTGACCCTTTTTCACACGTATTAGTCATTACTCTATTGATTTATTTCTATAATCTTTCTATAGCAAGTTAGATGTAACCAACGAACGGTGAAGACTGAAATGAGTGCACTACTAGAACTTTCCATTTAATGTATATGGCATGTTTTAAATGTATAGAGCACATTAAAATCCTATGGTTAAAGGGACATGAAACCTAAAATTTGATAAGAGAAGTCAATTGGAAAGCTATTTTAAATTGCATGCTTATCTATCTGAATAATGAAAGAAACATTTTGGGTTTCATGTCACTTTTAGTACCAGAATGAGCATTATTGATTGCATGGTGTCACTTGTAAATTAACTGTTATAAGATATCTGGTTTGCTTGACTTATTCTTCTGTTCTTTAGATGTTATTTTCAAACGCCAGCTATGCCTTTATGCAGGCCTCATCAACCTCTGGGATCATAATATGACATTTATACTTGTACATGTTGTCCCTAATTAGCTGCCCTTACATGGAGACCAACGTGTTTTTATGGGCTGGGTCATGACAGGGTGGGCTCTGGGTGTTCTGTGGGTGGGGTCGAATGTGTCATGAGCAGGACCAGTGTGTTCCATGAGCGGGGTCAGGCATAGCTGTGGGGAATCTGGCAAAGTGGTGGTGGTGGGCAATGAGGGGGCCATCACAGTTGGGCGGTCACAGCCCTTATGGTTTCTGAGTTGGTACTTCTCTTGCATTAGTAAAAAATATAGATAGTTTAGGTTAAAAAGAATAGTATCTAATACTAAGTTATATCAAAACCGTCTGACTGAAATGTCAGTGAAATACAAGTTGATTTAAAATTATATCTAATTGAATTATTGAAATCTTTTCATAGCAAATAAAGTTAAAACAAAAAGTAAATTCTTATCAAATAAACAACCTATAGAAGCCAATGGAATATTCTGCAGCGAGACAAGAAGTTAAAGTGACATTAAATATTTTGAGATGGTAATAGTAAATACTTTAAAACTGTGAAAACTATTTTTGTGTGTCATGGGAAAAATGAAATATCTCCCTGTATGGATAGAGTAACCATAATACTGTATATAAAGGAGATGGTTACACACCTATATACTGGCCAATCAAGCTGAAAGATTATGGCACACACAACACTATTATACTATTTATTTTTGGTGACATTAATAAAATCCTTGTGATTTGAAAACTAGGATTAAATGTGCAAACAACTGCCCCTTATCCAGTTCATCAAAATGCCTCTGTTTGCCTCTGTGTGCGCATGCGCACCTACACCTTACAGGGAACAGTTTATATGATATCTCACAGTTACACAGCAAATGTGAACTGCTAGAAGCATGAAAAAACAATAAATACAACCACCACACACTGGAAACCTGTTTGTAAAATAGTATCTGTGAATGCATGTTAGTCTGTTTTGTTATGTTAAAGTTGTCTCACTGGATAGAATGTTATTTGTATTGCCAAAATTGCAGCCTTAAAAAAAGAGTTGGTAATGGTTATTCTGAGTTCTTCCTAGGGGTTCTTGAGGATTTAATAAGACACGTTTACTCTTGTGAAGTATCTAATCTCTGAAAACAGTGGGCTCTATGTGCTAAGCAGTGTAAGGTACTTGAGCCCTTGGTTTACACATGCAAGCCACCTGCTTCCTGCAATGTAGGAAGCATCACTGTAGCATTTTACCCTCTCTGCGGCAGATTGAAATCACCCTGAATACGCTAGCTCTGGGTGATTGTAAAGGCCCTTCGCTCATGTGATTGGTCACACATGATAAGGGGCAGTATTAAACACTCAAGAGACGGTGTAATGGTAAATAAGGGCAGTGGATGTACAGAGTCCACGGCCCAATCAATGCAAAGCTCTGCCGACAGGTTATCAAGTTGAGAACCTTTATTGGTACATGGGGCTTATTGTCTTTTTTATTTTTTTCCAGGTTTTCTCTTTGCACATGTTAGAGTGTGGACTGTTTTATAGAGGCTTTTTTGTATTTATTTTTTTTTGGTTGTTCTGTAAGGTTTTTAAAAAATTTTTAGGAAGCTGGTATCCTTGATGGTGGAAGCAGCTCTGTGTGGGAAGATAACTGTTTGCGAGAAGTAGCTCAGTGGAGCTGATCTTGTCACTCGTTCCGGATATATGTTTCACAAATGATTTTTATTGACTCTACCCCAATGGCCTATATTTGTATTTTTATCTCTTTTTTTTTTTTTGTGCAAATGTTAAAGTGGACTGTTTTAGGGATATTAAAAAAAATGTTTCTTCTCTTTTTTGTTTTTTATTTTTTTGTGATGTCAATATCCTTCACAGTGGAACTTGTTCCATCCATCCCAAAATGAACGGTTAAGAGTTAGATGATGAATGCTTTTAAAAATGAACAACAGATGTAGCAAGTTTGGTTTACCCACAAGATATTGGTTTCACAAACATGTTTCATTGACTGTAGGTCTGGTGATACCCTATGTGAGTATAAATACCTTTATAAAAGAAAAGACGGCTGTTTTCAGAATTAATATATTTCAAAGACTAGGAATTTCCTAACACTAATTAGTATTGTGCATGCTATTGTAATACTTTCACTACTGTCCTTTTTGTCATTTAATGTCACGTGCAACTTTTTCTCCTTTATTAAGACTTTGACATATATCTTGACTGCATGTTCCTATGAGTACTATTGTACCTTTCTTTTTATTTCTACAGTATGTAAGTACAGTATGGTTTGTAACCATTATACATCTACAGTTATGAGTTCCCTAAATATACATAATGGTTATCAACCAATTCAATCTGTGAAGATTGTAGGGTTAATATTTATGTAGGGATCACCAGGTGACCAACATTTCTGAATGAAAATAATATAGCTTTTTAATTGTTTTATAGTAAAATGAAGAAAATTGATAACACCAAAGTTCGTCATGTAAAGTCAGAACAACTGTTACGAATAGATGACCACGATTTTGCCATGAGACCTGGATTTGGAGGTAAACTAATTCCTTTAAATAGTAATTACAATTTGTGATTCCTTTTTTTTAAATTTAACATTTTTAAAATGTTTCCTTTTTTTCCCGTTTTTTGTGATTCCTGTTAAGTTACTGAATATCACATGTCTATATCCTGGCATTATAAAGTAGAGAAATCAGTGTATAATAGGCTGCATCAACATCTAGTGGCCAGAGAGGTCTATAAAACTACATCACTGATATACAGCAGGCTGCAAACAAAAGTGCATATAAAATATACTTTATTATATCCACATAAAACATACTCATGAGATTGATTCATAGTTTCATACAATTATAAATGTAACCCTAAATTATATGCTTTTATTTGGATCTAATTGTGTATCTTTTATAGCCCCTGTCTCCCAAGTGCAGCAGATTGTAATTGTTTATATATCCTCCTGTCATTGCCAAGTCCCAGATATAAATCGAACATTTTCCTTTTCAGTCCCTACAATGTATTTATAATTCTTTATCGAGAAATGAAAAGTCTTCTCACATCTCTTTCCTGTTTTTGTTTTTAATATGGACTTCAACCTACCATTCTAACTTTTTCATGTCCAAATCATTTTACTTTTACATTTTCTGAAGCAGTATTTTCCTCTAGTTATAGCTAATCATGTTTACCCACCTTACCCCTCACTCTTCATGGTCTTTCCCTCCCCAATGCATTTACAAATGTAGGTGTAATATATGATTTATCAAAACTTTTGTGTAACTTCCATCACTTTGTGAGTTTCATGACCATGATCATGTGTGTGGTATATGAATGGTAGACTACTCTTCATTAATACATAGGTAAAAATCAGAGGTGTAGTAATGACTGAACCCATTTTACTTCTCATCACTGCCAAAAACTTCCAAGAACTATGTGACTTAGATAAGGAAGGTTATGCTAAAAACTTTGCATAGTTCTGAAGAAAATATTTGAGAAGTATATTAAATTGAATATTTTCTCTATTCCATGTATTGTATTGTTTTCATATGGAGAAATGAGATAATTTAGTTTTGTGCTCTCTTCCACAATACAATACTGAAGCATTGTGAAATGTAATGCATGAAAGAGGAATCGTATTAAAACATATGACAAATATACAAATTGAATGGATATTACGAAAGTATTTTTGCATTGGCCATATCTGTTAAAGGGACACTAAACCCAATTGTTTTCTTTCATGATTCAGATAGAGCATGCAATTTTAAGCAACTTTCTTTTTTTTTTTCCTGTTATCAATTTTTTTTTCTCTTGGTATCTTTATTTGAAAAGCAGGAATGTAAGCTTAGGAGCCGGTCCTTTTTAGGTTCAGCACCTGGGTAGTGCTTACATATAATGGAGCCACCAATCAGCCAGTGCTACCCAGGGTTCTGAACCAAAAATGGGCTGGCTCCTAAGCACACATTCCTGCTTTTTCAAATGTGATATCAGACCATAATCTTTCACTCTTCTCACCCCTGTCTTACCAATGTGTCTCTTTCCCCTCCCTCCCTTTTTTCTGCATTTACTAACTCTTTTTCTGCCCACCCTTCTTTTTCTCCTTCAGTCTTTTTCTCCTTTATTCACCTCCCTTTTGTTACTCTCCATCTATCCATACTTGACTCCCCATATTTCTCTCTCCTGCTTTTAGTGATATAAAATACATAAACATATTGTTTGACATCATGTGTGAGGACATCACTTCCATTGATTTCAACAAAAATTAGTATACACAATAACTTTTTCGCATAGTTCTCAGGTTTAAAAAAAGTGTTTGTAGATTTAACAAACTGTCAGCTAGATTACGAGTTTTGCGTTATGCTGAAAAAGCATTGTTATGGCTCTTTTTCACTACTGGTATTACAGGTCTTGTAGGTATAGGTGTACCGCACACCTTTTTGGCCGTAACGCAACGTAACTACAGCACCTTTCAAAAAGTCCTTTTTCAATGGGACTTCCACAGCGCCAGAATTACGAGTTTGCCTATCCGGCAAAAAAGTGAGTGATACAGCCTATAACTACAAGATCTGTACCGCCTCCTGAAAGTCAGTAGTTATGAGTTTTACATTACAAAGCTGAAGCATAAAACTCATAACTAAAGTGTTACAAAGTACACTAACACCCATAAAATACCTATTAACCCCTAAACCAAGGCCCGCCAGCATCACAAACACTAAAATAAAATATTAACCCGTAATCTGCCGCTCCAGACATTGCCACCACTATAATAAACATATTAACCCCTAAACCGCCGCACTCCCGCATTGCAAACACTAGTTAAATATTATTAACCCCTAATCTGCTGCCTCCAATGTCGTTGTCACCTAACATCGCCGCAACCTACATTACTGTTATTAACCTCTAATCTGCTGCCCCCAAAATCGCCACCACCTAACTACACTTATTAACCCCTAATCTGCTGTCCCTAACATCGCTGCAACCTTCATTACTGTTAATAACCCCTAATTTGCTGCCCCCAAAATCGCCACCACCTAACTACACTTAACCCCTAATCTGCTGCCCCCAATGTCGCCGCCACTATACTAAAGTTATTAACCCTTAAACCTAACCCTGTCTAACCCTAACCCTAACACCCACTAACTTTATCATAATTAAAATAATTCCAAATAAAAGTTACAATTAATACCTAAATTATTCCTATTTAAAACTAAATAAATACTTACCTGTAAAATAAAACCTAAGCTAACTACAATATAACTATTATTTTGTATTTATTTTAACTAGGTGGGTTATTAACTAGGTGGACTATTTACTAACTACCTAGTAAAAATAAATACTAATTTACCTGTGACATAAAACCTAACCTGTCTTACAGTTAAACCTAACATTACACTAAAATTAAATAAATTAACTAAATTACAAACAAACCCAAAAAACTAAGTTACACAAAATAAAAAAGAAATTATCAAATATTTAAATTAATTACACCTAATCTAATAGCCCTATCAAAATAAACCCCCCCCCCCAAAAAAAAACATAGCCTACACTAAACTGCCAATAGCCCTTAAAAGGGCCTTTTGCGGGGCATTGCCCCAAAGAAATCAGCTCTTTTACCTGTAAAAAAAAATTACAAACTGCCCCCCAACAGTAAAACCCACCACCCACACAACCACCCACACAACCAACCCCCCAAATAAAATCCTATCTAAATAAACCTAAGCTCCCCATTCCCCTGAAAAGGGCATTTGTATGGGCATTGCCCTTAAAATGGCATTTAGCTCTTTTACATTGCCCAAAACCCTAAGCTAAAAATAAAACCCACCCAATAAACCCTTAAAAAACCAAACACTAACCCCCGAAGATCCACTTACAGTTTTTGAAGACCGGGCATCCATCCTCATCCAGCCGGGAGAAGTCTTCATCCAAGCGGCAAAAAGTCTTCAACGAAGCCAAGAGAAGTCTTCATCTAAGCAGCAAGAAGTCCTCAACGAAGCAGGGAGAAGTCTTCATCCAAGCGGCAAGATGTCGTCCTCTAGGCGGGCAGAAGTCTTCATCCAGACAGCATCTTCTATCTTCATCCTTTCAGCATGGAGCAGGTCCATCTTCAAGACATCCGGCGCGGAGCATCCTCTTCATACGGTCCCAGCCGTACACTAAAGGTTCCCTTTAGTGTCCCTTGAATTCAGATTGGCTGACAGAATTCTATCAGCCAATCGTAATTAAAGGGAAAAAAATCCTATTGGCTGATTGCATCAGCCAATAGAATGCGAGCTCAATCCCATTGGTTGATTGGGTCAATTAGCCAATAAGATTTTTTACCCTTTAATTCTGATTGGCTGATAGAATTCTATCAGCCAATCGGAATTCAAGAGACGCCATCTTGGCTGACGTCCCTTAAGGGGAACCTTCAGTGTACGGCTGGGACCGTATGAAGAGGATGCTTCACGCCGGATGTCTTGAAGTTGGATCCGCTCCGCGCCGGAAAGATGAAGATAAAAGATGCCGTCTGGATGAAGACTTCTGCCCGCCTGGAGGACGACTTCTTGCCGCTTGGATGAAGACTTCTCCCGGCTTCGTTGAGGACTTCTTGCCGTTTGGCTGAAGACTTCTCCCGGCTGGATGAGGATGGATGTCCGGTCTTCAATAACTGTAAGTGGATCTTCCGGGGGGTAGTGTTTGTTTTTTTTAAGGGTTTATTGGGTGGGTTTTAGTTTTAGCTTAGGGTTTTGGGCAATGTAAAAGAGCTAAATTCCCATTTAAGGGCAATGCCCATCCAAATTCCCTTTTCAGGGCAATGGGGAGCTTAGGTTTATTTAGATAGGATTTTATTTGGGGGGTTGGTTGTGTGGGTGGTGGGTTTTACTGTTGGGGGTTTGTTTGTATTTTTTTATACAGGTAAAAGAGCTGATTTCTTTGAGGTAGTGCCCTGCAAAAGGCCCTTTTAAGGGCTATTGGCAGTTTAGTGTAGCCTAGGTTTATTTTTATTTTTTTTGGGGGGGGGGCTTTTTTATTTTGATAGGGCTATTAGATTAGGAGTAATTCGTTTTTATTTTTGATAATTTCTTTTTTTATTTTGTGTAATTTAGTGTTTATTATTTTTTGTAATTAAGATAAATGTATTTTTTTAATTTAATGTATTTAATTTTATTGTAATGTTAGGTGTCAGTGTGAGGCAGGTAAAGGTTTTATTTTACAGGTAAATTCTAATTTATTTTAACTAGGTAGCTAGCAAATAGTTAATAACTATTTACTAACTAGTCTACCTAGTTAAAATAAATACAAACTTAGCTGTGAAATAAAAATAAAACCTAAGATAGCTACAATATAACTATTTGTTATATTGTAGCTAGCTTAGGGTTTATTTTACAGGTAAGTATTTATTTTTAAATAGGAATTATTTAGTTATTAATAGTAAGTTTTATTTCAAATTATTTTAATTATATTAAAGTTAGGGGTGTTAGGGTTACGTTAAGGTTAGACTTAGGGTTAGGTTATAATATATTTATTTAGTGGTAGTGATGTGGAAGGCCATTGGTTTAGGGGTTAATAACTTTAGTATAGTGGCAGCGGCAATGTTGGGGGTGGCAGATTAGGGGTTAATAAGTGTAATGTAGGTGTCAGCGATGTCGGAGGAGGCAGATTAGGGGTGTTTAGACTCAGGTTTTATGTTAGGGTGTTAGGTTTAAACATACATTTTCTTTCCCCATAGACATCAATGGAGCTGCATTACGGAGCTTTACGCTCCATGATTGCAGGTGTTAGGCTTTTTTTTTAGCCGGCTCTCCCCATTGATGTCTATGGAGAAATCGTGCACAAAAACGTCAAAGCAGCTTAAAGCAGCGTTGGTATTTGGCTGAGATATGGAGCTCAACGCAGCTGTCAGGTTAGGAAATGTCCAGAAAAAGACCCAAATGCTAGGGCAAACTTAAACAACACCCTTGCACTCTGAGTTTAATCCAGGACGTGACCCCACGACAACTTCCAAAAAATAATGTACTCACGATATGGAGCAGGGTTAGCCTGTGCCAAAGTAATTCAAGATATCAGCCAGATAGACTTCTGAATAAGGAACTGGTTTCAGGAAATGTAATCAGGTAGTTTGAAGGTTAACACTGTGTTGTCAGAACTTGCAGAGATAGCAACAGGTAATCTGGTAGTTTGAAGGTTAACACAGATTAATCAGTACTTGTTGAGATTGGCAACAGGATATCAAGCAGTTTGAAGGTTTACACTGAATAGTTGTATTTGCAGAGTTTGGAAACAGGTAAACATGCAGATTGAAGGTTTCACAGATATAACAGTATTAGAATAGTTTGGCAGTACACAGAGTAGTCAGAATTTGCAGGGTTTGCAGCAGGTAAACAGGCAGTTTGAAAGTTTCACAAAACAAACAGTACTTGCATTGTTTGGAGACAGGTAATCAGGAGGTTGAAGGTTAATCCAGCATAGTAAGTCCTTGAAGAGATTGGCAACAGAAAAGCAGCAGTTAGAGAGATTCCACAGCAAATTCCTAACAGAAGCCACAAAATTAAACAAACAAACGGGCACTGGAGAAACAGGAAGTCCGGAATAAAAAGCCTGGTTGTGACATCATCAGGAAGTGGTGGCTAAGACACCTGTCAATCAAGCACACAGAGAGGAGGACTGCAGAGCTTCCCAGCAGCCGAGCGTGACAGTGCCCCCTCCTCAAGGACCCCTCCGGGGGAACCCAACCGGGCCTGGCAGGGTATTTCTTGTTAAAAGACTTGACAAGAGCTGGAGCATGAACATGAGAGGCTGGTTCCCAAGATCATTCAGAGATAGGAAAATCCTTCCAATGGACCAGGTAGTATAGCCGATTGCCCCGTAGCTTGGAATCGAGAATCTGGCTGACTTCAAACTCAGAAGTTCCCTCTACGGAAAGTGGAGGAGGTGGTTTACTCTTGATAGAGTACCGATTGTAGATGACTGGCTTGAGTAGGGAGACATGAAACACTGGATGGATCTTGAGAGTCTTGGGTAAGGCCAGGCTGTATGCAGAAGAACAAACTCTGGAAACAATTCGAAAAGGTCCAATGTACTTAGGACCCAACTTGGTACAAGGTTGTTTTAGACATATGAATCTGGTGGATAAAAATACTCTGTCTCCAGTACGAAGTAAAGGAGCCTTGCACCTTCTGCGATCAGCATATTTCTTATGTCTTAAGGAAGAAGAGAGTAGATTTTGACAAATGAGTTGCCAGTGATTACTGAGATTTTTCACTATACGATCTGCTCCAGGGACTGGTAATCATAGGAAAGGTTCTAGGTTCAAATCCATAAGCTGCCTTAAAGGGAGAGGTCTGTAATGAGGCGTTATAATGTGAGTTGTTAGCTAATTCCGCCAAAGGCAATAACTGAGACCAGTTGGAGTGGTGATGGTCTACATAATGTCTAAGAAAAGATTCCAAGGCTTGATTTACATGCGCAGTCTGTCCGTTGGATTGAGGATGGTGTGCAGTAGAAAGTGATATGTTGATTCCGAAGTGCTTACAAAAAGACCTCCAAAATTTGGAAACAAATTGGACTCCACGATCTGAGACTATGTCAGTGGGGAAACCATGTAAACGAGATATATGTAGAACAAAGAGTTCAGAAAGTCTTTGAGCTGAAGGCAAGCCTGGAAGAGGTATGAAGTGAGCAGACTTGGAGAACCGATCCACCACTACCCAAATGGTCGTATTTCCAGCAGAAACAGATCAGTAACAAAGTCCATGGATAAGTGAGACCAAGGGTAATGAGGAATAGGAAGAGGGTGTAATAGACCAAACGGTCGATGAGAAGATTGTTTGTTCGAAGTACAAGAACTACAAGCAGCAATATAATCCTTAACATCCCTCCTCATAGTAGACCACCAAACATGCTGCTTCAGTTTCCACAATGTATTGGTTATTCCATGATGACCTGCTGAAATGTTGTCATGAGCCAAATGTAGAAGCTTAAGACGTAATCCTTTGGGTACATACAGGATACCAGAAGGTAGTTTGCAAGAAGATGGTACCCGGACTTGAGCAGCATGTAAAGCCTGTACTGGAAAAGAGGATACTTGAGCCAAAACTTTGACTGGACGTAGTATAGGTTCTGAATCCAATGGAGAAGGTTCAGAAGATTGGAACTGCCTAGATAAAGCATCTGCCTTCGAATTTTTTGAACCAGGAACATAGGAAAGTACAAAATTAAACCTGGAGAAGAACAAGGCCCACCGAGCCTGACAAGGATTGAGACGTGTAGCTGTTTGGAGGTATAAAAGATTCTTGTGATCTGTCAGAATGAAAAAAGGTTGACTGGTACCCTCTAACCAATGCCTCCATTCATCCAAAGCTAATTTTATATCCAAAAGCTCCTTATTGCCCACATCATAATTTAACTCGGCAGGATTGAATTTTTTCGAAAAGAACGCCACAGGATGTATGTTGCTGGTAGTCGGATCACGTTGGGAGAGAACAGCTCCAGCTGCTATAGAGGAAGCGTCAACCTCCAAAATAAACTGGAGATCAGGAATTGGATGACTGAGAAGAGGTGCAGAAGAAAATGCTGATTTTAGCGTTTCAAAAGCCTGTACTGCCGAAGAGGACCAGTTCTTACAATTTTGCCCTTTCTTAGTAAGAGAAGTGAGTGGAGACGTGATGTCAGCAAAGTTCTTTATAAACTTTCTATAGTAATTGGCAAAGCCAAGAAACCTCTGCAGGGATTTGAGAGTAGTTGGTCTGGGCCAGTCCTTGATAGCCGACAGTTTAGCAGGATCCATCTCAAAACCTGATTCAGAAATGATATACCCCAAAAAGGGGATGGAACTCTGATGAAAAGAGCATTTCTCCAATTTAGCGAACAGGGAATTGTCTCGTAACCTCTGAAGTACCAGTCTTACATGATGTACATGTTCCTGTAATGTTTTTGAATAGATCAGAATGTCATCGAGGTAAATGATAACAAATTGATTTAGATAATCTCTGAAGATTTCGTTAACAAAGTGCTGAAATACTGCTGGTGCATTGCACAATCCGAATGGCATTATTAGATACTCGTAGTGACCAAATCTAGTGTTAAATGCCATCTTCCATTCGTCTCCTTTATGGATTCTGACCAGATTGTAGGCCCCACGGAGATCTAACGTGGAAAAAATAGAAGCACCTTGAAGACGATCGAATAACTCAGAAATGAGCGGCAGAGGATAGCTGTTTTTGACAGTAATCTGATTCAAGGCTCGATAATCAATACAGGGATGAAGATCTCCATCTTTTTTCCCAATGAAGAAAAAACCTGCACCCACAGGTGAAGAGGAAGGACGAATAAATCCTCTGGCTAAGTTGTCCTTTATGTATTCCTCAAGAGAGACATTTTCTTGACGAGAGAGGGGATAGGTCCTACCCTTAGGTAGAGGAGCCCCTGAATACAATTCGATAGGACAGTCAAATATCCGGTGTGGAGGTAACGTCTCAGCTTCTTTTTTAGAAAACACATCAAAAAAGGCATGATAGTAATTAGGCAATGATTCAGGAACTTCCACCATAGCTACGACAGGACAAGATGGTTTAGAGGGATTTTGCAGGCAATGTTTGAAACAGGTAGTTCCCCAGAAAATAAGTTTTCCTTTAGACCATGAGAAAACTGGATCATGAAGCTGCAACCAAGGTAACCCCAGAATCAATGGTATGTGGGGAGAAGAGATGACATCAAAACGAATAATTTCAGAATGAACTATGCCCACAGTCAAAAGAAGAGGAATGGTAGAATGTTGCATGATACCAGTACATAGAGGCTGTCCACTGACAGTAGTTACCTTAATTAACTGTTTCTTGGCTTGAAGAGGAATCCTGAGAGAGTCAGCAAAGTTTGAATAAATGAATACTACAGCAGCTCCAGAATCGATGAGAGCTTGAGCTCGAAACTTGGTGTTTCCAAAAGAGATAGTTACAGGAACAAAAAGTTTAGAATTGAGGGAAGACATGGGATTCTGGCTTAACTCTGTCCCTCTATAAAAAGTTAAGCCTTGGCTTTTACTGGCCGGATAGGACAGTCCTTCAGTAAATGTCCTTTGGTACCACAATACAGACATAACCCAAGAGTACGCCTTCTATGGCATTCAGCTTCTGACAATTTAATAGCTCCTACTTCCATGGGTTCCACAGACTCAGGAGATTGGGAATTATTATTAGAAAGACTTGAGGTTTGAATAGGAAGACGAAAAGAAGATTTAACAAAGGATCTCCGATTCCTATCTCTCTCCTGAAGACGTTCAGAATGCCGGGAGTCAAGAGTAATACATAAATTGATAAGACCCTCCAATGAATCGGGGAGTTTCCGAAATACAAGTTCATCCTTAAGGCGTTCGCAAAGTCCTTTGTGAAAGGCTGCCCGTAAGACTCCATGGTTCCAATCAGTTTCTGCGGCTAAAGTCCTGAATTCAATAGCATATTGAGCTACAGAAAGGGATCCCTGTCTAAGATCCAACAATCCTGCCTCAGCAGCTGCAGACCTCCCATGCTTGTCAAAAACAGAAGAAAAAATGGACACAAATAATTCCACATCCTGTAGTAACGGATCATTCTTCTCTAAAAGAGGGGACACCAAGGCTAGAGCCTTACCCTTCATGAGGGAAATAATAAAGGTGATTTTGGAATGAGAATTGGAAAATTTTTGAGGATTGTTTCTGAAGTGTAAATGACACTGATTAAGGAATCCACGGCATTCTTCAGGATTACCGTCATATTTATCTGGAAGGGATTCATGGTATATTCTGTCCAACAGTTTGAGCTGGATTAAAGACAGCATTGGTGCTAGTAGCAGTGGCAGCAGGAGTCGCCGTAGCTTGAGAAGGAGCGGAGAGGTTATGTAGCAGAGCAGTAATCTGGTCAAGCTTGGAATCCAAAGATTGCAAATGAGCAGAATGATTTCCTAGAAGTTGCCCTTGTAGAGCCACCGCCCTGGATAACTCATCAGGGTCAATATTATGGCCCGTTTGTACTGTCAGGTTAGGAAATGTCCAGAAGAAGACCCAAATGCTAGGGCAAACTTAAACAACACCCTTGCACTCTGAGTTTAATCCAGGACGTGACCCCATGACAACTTCCAAAAAATAATGTACTCACGATATGGAGCAGGGTTAGTCTGTGCCAAAGTAATTCAAGATATCAGCCAGATAGACTTCTGAATAAGGAACTGGTTTCAGGAAATGTCTTCCACAGAATCAGGAGAGCAGGGATAGTCCACTTATACTCAGGCAGAAGGGTAAAACAGGAAACAGTTAATAATGCAGGAGTAGGTAATTTGTTATCAGGCAGTTTGAGGGTTAACACTGTGTAGACAGTCTTTGCAGAGTATGCAACAGGTAATCAGGCAGTTTGAGGGTTAACACTGAGTAGACAGTCTTTGCAGAGTATGCAACATGTAATCAGGCAGTTTGAGGGTTAACACTGTGTTGTCAGAACTTGCAGAGATAGCAACAGTTAATCTGGTAGTTTGAAGGTTAACACAGATTAATCAGTACTTGTTGAGATTGGCAACAGGATATCAAGCAGTTTGAAGGTTTACACTGAATAATTGTATTTGCAGAGTTTGGAAACAGGTAAACATGCAGATTGAAGGTTTCACATAAATAACAGTATTAGAATAGTTTGACAGTACACAGAGTAGTCAGAATTTGCAGGGTTTGCAGCAGGTAAACAGGCAGTTTGAAAGTTTCACAAAACAAACAGTACTTGCATTGTTTGGAGACAGGTAATCAGGAGGTTGAAGGTTAATCCAGCATAGTAAGTCCTTGAAGAGATTGGCAACAGAAAAGCAGCAGTTAGAGAGATTCCACAGCGAATTCCTGAATCCTAACACAAGCCACAAAGTTAAACAAACAAACGGGCACTGGAGAAACGGGAAGCCAGGAATAAAAAGCCTGGTTGTGACATAATCAGGAAGTGGTGGCTCAGACACCTGTCAATCAAGCACACAGGGAGGACTGCAGAGCTACCCAGCAGCCGAGTGTGACAGCAGCCATATCGCCCGCAAACGCTGGGTTTTTGCAAACCTGTAATAGCAGCGCTATTAAAGGTGAGCGGTGGAAATAACTTGCAAGTTATTAGCAAGCCACTCATAACTCAAATCTGGTGTGTGTGCATTAGAATTGAGAAAGATATTTTGAAAGGACATTTTTTTTATAAACCTGTTTGAGACTTAGATAAAAAGTCTGTGCAAATCAACTAATCAAGAGGCATCTATGCACTACTCAATTAAAAAAATCTCAAACTTTTAATTGAAAACATTTACTTTTTATTTAGTATATATAGAAAGTGGGCCTACATGTGACATATTTCCCTTACTTTAATTACCAAAAATGTATTTTCAACATTAAAAGTAAAGTTCTATGAAATAATTTACAATAAAATTTTATAAAAACAAAATGACCATAGGAATTTAGATTTCCAGAATAATGCAGTAATATTGATTTTAACCTTTGTTCTCAGCCTTTATGATGTTACTAGAACCTCTGAATGAATTTTAGTTAATTAGGCCCAAGCAAATACAATATCAATAACCGTGAAGACATTCAATTTATTCAAATTAAACAAGAAGTTCAAAAATCCTAGGTGTTCTTAGGAGCATGCACGTGTCTTTAGCCAGCAGTGTTTGCAACAACGTTTATAGCAATGTTATACATATTTGCAAACACAGCTGCCATGGAATGCTACAGACACTCTATGGTAGCAGAGTTTGCAACTATGTATATCCTTGTTTTAAACATTCTTGCAAACATTATTGCCAGATGGCTAAGGACACGTGTATGCTACTGATCACTCCTTGGATTACCCTTTAACAAAGGATACCAAGGATTGATAAGAGAAGTAAAATGGGAAGTTGTTTAAAATTGCATGTTATATCTAAATTGTGAACGTTTAATTTTGACTTTACTGTCCCTTTAACTATCATTGCATTAACAATGTTGTGTCAATAAATATTTACTTAAATTAAATGGTACACTGTCAGAAAAAATGTGCAAAAATTGTGCCTTTAGGGGTACAACAGCTTGTCACTGGGGCAGTACCCTCAAAGGTACACCTGCTGTACCCTTTAAAATGGGTACAAATTGGTATCCTTGCAGATTGTACCTTTTAAAATCAAATATGTACCTTTGGTGACTAGATTGGACCTCAGTCCTATGGTACCATATTGTACCTTTAAAAATGGTGCAAATCTGGCCTTTTAAGGGTACTGCCCCAGTGACAAGCCCTTTGTACCTCATGATGGCAAATTTGTACTCATCAACACAGCATATTACAAATGCTGTTTCATTAAATTTATCATGTTACATTCAAATATGCATTCAATTAATGTGTACTTTCTCAGGCATTATTACAATAGCTACACTGCAGCTTTAATGAAAAAGTTTGTTGTATACTTAACTGTAGCAATTCCAAAGACTGCTACAGTACAGAACCACCTAGAAAAAAAACAGGCTAAACAACCAGTTCCAAAAAGAGCTACTCAATGTATTTGTATCACTCTGTACTAGACTCTAAAATCACCCCATTTAATTTATGGTGACATGCCACATAAAACATAAATATATAGAAAACAAATAGAGAACAACATAATAATAAAATATAACTAACGAAAAGAAGGGGGATTCGGAGGAAAGATAAACAATAAAACTCACAACCATACATTGAATTGTCACTCTATGCAAAATATATGCAAATGAGTCTATTTCCCTAGTAAACACTTTGGTGATGAACCTGCTACCAATAGATGGAGCTGTGTTACACATGTCAAGGAACTTTCAACCAACAGATGGAGCTATGGCATGTCAGACACAATGTCCATATATGTGACTGGGGAACGGTTACAATTTTATTTAATTTTTTTTTAAAAAACTGGTTCTTAAACAGCTCTTTATTTTATAGAGTTTAAATCATTTTTTTTTCTTTGTAATTTTAGTTAATACATTTGATTTATGTTTAAGAGTTAACATCTTGATGCTCTAAATATAAACATTAAAATGTTAAGTGCTTGTTTGCTATTTAGAACCAGCAACACAGTATCATTGAATATATGGGTTATTAAGTATTTTTTTGCTTTGCCCACTTCTTGCATATTACCAACAACAATTGAACATAATTATTTTGCTGTACAACATGTATGTTGCATTAATTTTGGGTGACTGACAGTTATGTGAATATGAATAATTGAGGTGTACAAATGATATGGACTGGCAGGATTTGGCAGCCTTGAACCACCCATCCCTCTCCACCCTTTAGTCACACAAGTGATTGTACCTTTTTGGGGGGGGTTAAATGGTACAGACATGGACCCTTTGACAGTTGGAAACATATTTGTACCTTATTTACCGCTAAATGGTACATATTAGTTCCTTAAGGTGTAATTATGATCCATTGAGGGTACAACCAAAGCAGTTGTACCCTAAGTGTTCACAAACGGACCCCAACCGTACCCTTTTTTCTGACAGTGTATACAGAAATAGCAATACATATTTACATACATGAAACGGTATACAGTAATAAAAGACTAAATTAACTGTAAGGTAAAATATACCAGTGTTCCCTATTAATTTAAAATCTTTAACATGGACAATAACTGGGAAAAGAGGGGGATGGAAAGGCAGAAAAAAGGCTATCAATTATTTCACTTAGAGGGCTATGACACCCACTTCATAGTAACAATTCAATGGAGGGCTCTGAAATTGTGCCTCTAACTATCTCCAAAAGTAAATCCATAAACAAGTGAGAGCACATACATAAAATTAAAGAATCTCCTCTTGCAAATGAAGGGGGAATTTACCCTATAGATAAGTTGTGTTCAATGCACAAACTGCAGTTCCGAAAGCCATTATACACCAGGCTAAAAACAAAACATGGCGGGCAGTGAAGCTGTGTTGTATTCTCACCATAAATTAAATCTTAACATCCATGAGACCTCTAGTACAAACAAGAAGAAATTCCTCTTTCATACGAAGAGTAACAACCCTTTACATAGTTTAATACAAATGGTGAACAAATGCACCACCCTCTTTAACAAAGATAAACCAACACACGATTAAGACTCGTATTATACATATCAATGTCTTTTTTCTTCAAATAACAAGTTACATCTCTAGATATCATACGTCATTATTACAAGATATTTTCTTGAGAGTTAAAAAATGAAGTGAATGTTAAAACTACAGATATATTTTTTGGTCAACAGATATATTATTATGTTTGGTGCATTTTAATTGTTTTCCCTCTTACAACTCCCTGAATACAATCTGAGCAATGGATGCCCATAGCTAGTAACTAGTACCATATGAAAATAAATCTAATTAATAATCTCTTTTCCTAAAGGTTCACCCATTCCTGTTGGCATTGATGTGCAGATAGAAAGTATAGACAGCATTTCTGAAGTTGATATGGTAAGTTACAAATTCTGCTTCATCCATAATGATACCATCAAACCATTACACACAAAAAAGTACAGTAGTCAGTAGATGCATTGTAAAGTATCCTGATTTTTTTTTTTTAAAAAGGAGATCTTTGCATATCACTTATGTATATCTTTATCTGAAAATGTATTGATATCAGTAACTGTGACTGAATATTGACAAACTATACAATTAGGGTTGTGCATATGTTTTTTTTTTTTTCCTGGGTTGTATTTGCCAAAATAAATTTTTCCTTTTGTCTATCATTTTGCTACTAAAATTCTTCTACAAAACAAACTAGACCTTTTCACTAATGAGCCATTTCAAAACTCATTGCTGAAGTTAGATTTAGGGGCCGATTTATCATCGGTCTGACTGACATGATCCGCTCAGCGGATCATGTCTGACAGACATCGATGAATGCCGACAGCATACGCTGTCAGCATTTATCATTGCACAAGCAGTTCTTGTGAACTGCTTGTGCAATGCCGCCCCCTGCAGATTTACGACCAATCGGCCGCTAGCAGGGGGTGTCAATCAGCCCAATCGTATGAGATCGGGCAGATTGATGTCCGCAGCCTCAGAGCAGGCGGACCAGTTAAGGAGCAGCGGTCTTATGACTGCTTCTTCATAACTGCTGTTTCCACTGAGCCTGAAGGCTCGTGTGGAAACAGGGGCATCGGGGGCCATTCGGCCCTTGATAAATTGGCCCCTTAGTCTTTTGTACTCTTTGCATTGTAATACAAATTTTCGGGCTTTTTCTGATATTTCATCACACAAACTATATGCTACTTTTTTTTTTTTTAGTTGAAAAGTTTATTGAGAATTAAAGTATTACAGAAATAGAAAATAAAAATGAGAAATATACATTGGTTTCAATATACATCAAGTTTGCGTTTTTCATTTTTTTTTTTAAAGAATAATTAAACAATATATGAGGGGTGGGGGGAAAACAATAGGTAAATACAAGAAAAATAAAATAAGGTTATTGTTCGCATGGTGTCAACATATCTCATTCACTATTAAGAGATCATAAAGTATGTGATCGGCCTGTAAGTCTGGGTTGTGCTAAATTAGGCCGTAATAGAGGAGTTATTTTGAATGTAAGTTTCCCACATGCTTAGCATTTAAGCATAGGTATCCATTTTCTTGGTATTTTGTAATAAAATTCTTCCAGGGAAATCGTGCGTTTACATTCTAAGTGCCATTGGCTAAGGGAGGGAGTCTTGTCGGATTTCCAATTTCTTGCGATAAGAATTTTGAAGCTATTACTTAGTATATTAAACAGTTATTTCGATGGTGAAGGGAGTGTTTTTGGAACCTTGTTAAAAAGCCATAGACAAGGGTCTAGGGGGGGAGTTTCAAGAATTTTATTCGATTCTTGCGAGATCTCATTCTAGATGGGAGATAGTTTGGTGCAATGCCACCAAATTTGAGCCATATGGCTTTCTGTGGAGCCGCATCTCCAGCATTGAGCAGATTTAAGTTTATACATTTTTTTACGTCTCTCAGGGGTAAAATACCATCGTTGTAAAATTTTTAGATTAAGCTCAATAAATTTACACGAAACTGAAGTTTTCTTAATATTGGAAAATATATATAGTGCATCGGTGTGGGTAATGACTGTACCTAGTTCAGAGTTCCATCTGTCTATTTAATAAGGTTAATGGCCATGGAGTTGTTGCAGAAGTATGGAGTAAGTGAGAGAAAGGACATGTCTAGTGGGGGAAGATTTATTACAAAGGAATTCAAATGGGGTCATTGATCTTGTCATGTTTTTATTTTGAGGGTGGGACGAAATATAAGAGTAACATTGTCTGTAGAAGAGCCAGTTTTTAAAAACCTGAAAACCTATGGAGATGAGCTCGTCTACAGAAGGAGAAGATTGATCGTTACCTATATGACGGACTTGTAAGGATCTGAGCGACAGACCTAGAGATTTAGCAGCTACTTGTAAGCCTGGTTTGAATTTGGTATTGTGTGTTAGAGCTGTCAAGGGGGAGAATTTGGATGATATGAGTGGGTACTCGATTAACACCCTATCCCAGACTTTGAAGGTTTCTGTCTCTATTTGTGAGGGGAAGTTCAAAAATGTATCCCTATCTTTAGGAGACCAACATAGTTGACCTAGATGTGGGGTTTGAGTGGTTTTGTGCTCTAGTTGAACCCATATTTCGTTTGGAATATTTGAGAACCAGTCAGTAATACGTTGCAAGAATGTGGCTTGCCTATATTGGGGGAGGTCAGGGACTCCCAGCCCCCCCCCCCCGCCAATCAGCAGTAACATAATTTTTTTACTGATTCTCGCTCTAAAATTTTGCCAAATAAAGTCTAAAAGATTTTATTGTAGGCAGCTTATGTATGAGGTGGGGAGGGGGAAAGGTAGGGTTTGAAAGAGATAGAGGAGTCTGGGAAGGACGTTCATTTTAACAAGATTACTTCTACCTAGCCAAGAGATATTTTTCCTATTCCAGGAGGATAGGTCTGCTATTATAGTTGCTGTGAGAGGTTTGTAATTGTAGTTAAAAAGGTCAGCTGGATTTGGGGTTAGATGGATTCCTAATTATTTGAGTATTTTCTGTTGCCATCTAAACGGGCAAATCTGCTTAATTGAATTTTCCTCTATGTGGGGTAGATTGATGTTCATAATTTAGGATTTATTATTATTAATTAGAAAGTTAGACACTCGGCCAAAGTCATCCAATTGATGAAGAATGTGAGGAATGGTAATTAAAGGGTTAGCTATACAAAATAGAATGTCATCTGCATATAACATTAGTTTGTGATGTGTATTTTGAGTTTGTATTCCTGTTATTTTGGGGTGATTCCGGATTTTTTGGGCCAAGGTCTCTATTGCGCATGCAAATAAGAGGGGGGAAAGGGGGCAACCCTGCCTAGTACCATTGGTGATATGGAAGGGAGTTGAGAGAAAACCATTAACACGAACTCGAGCGGTCGGGGAGGAATACATAGCAAATACTCTGTCAAAGTCTTGGCCTGTACCCATTTTTTGGAGCACAGCTCTCAAAAACTGCCAGCTGACGTGATCAAACGCTTTCTCTGCATCAGTAGATAAGAGTAAAAGAGGAGTTTTTTATATATATATAGCGAATTCGATCAGTTGGGTCACTCTAACCGTATTGTCTTTCACCTCTCTAGTGGGGACAAATCTTACTTGATCTTTTTCTATTCAATTTGGGAGAATGGAGTTCAATTGAATTGCTAGCAATTTGGCGTATATTTTGAGTTCTGTATTTAACAGAGAGATCGGTCTGTAATTCTCAACAAATTGGGGATCTTTACCTGGCTTTAGAATAATGGATATGTAGGCTTCTAATGTCTGTGTAGAAAAGGGATTTGTGGGTGATATGGAATTAAAAAGGGTAAGGAGATGGGGAGAGAGGATGTTTGCAAATTTCTTATAGTAATAGTTAGTGAATCCGTCGGGTCCCGGGGCTTTGTCCAATGGTAGGTCTTTGATGGTTTTGCATATTTCTGTCAAAGTGAACGGGCTATTAAGGAGGGATAACTGTTCTTTGGTAATTTTAGGAAATTCTATGTCTGCTAGGTACTGATTTAGAGCTGATGCTGTCTCCTTGGTGGGGGGTATGGTTTTTCATAGGGATGTTGTTGTCAGGTTATATTATTTTTTATAATATGTGTGGAAAGATCCCGTGATTGCCGATGTATCGTTATAAATTTTGTTTTTTGGGGTTTAATAGAAAGGATATATGATCTATTGACTCTACATTTTAACTTGCGAGCAAAGATTTTGCTACATTTATTATCTCCCTCATAGTAAGTTTGTCGGAGTTTAAAAGCTAGCGTTTTGCATTCTCTATCTAAGAGTTGGGATGTAATCTGTTTCACGTTTTGTAGTTCCTCACGTAATGTTTTATTTGTGGGGTCTTTTTTTAATAGGTTTTCAGTATCATTTAGCTTATATAGGGAGTTGTGGAGGAACAGTCTTTGTTGTTTGTTAAGATTGGATTGCACGCTCATTCGTTCTCCTCTCATGGTTCTTTTATGGGCCTCCCAAACATTGTGGAAGAGGGGGACAGAGTTGATATTAATGTCAAAATATTCTTTTAGAGATTTTTCAATTCGGTCATTTTATTGTGGGAGGTCTAAGAGTTCTTCATTAAGTCTCCAATTATAAGTAGTTGGAGAAATCGAGGGCCAGGCCACCGTGCAGAAGATGCGGAGTGATCTGACCATGAAGAGGGGATTATGGAAATGTTATTTATTAATGAAAGGCAGGTGACATTGGCTAGTATATAATCAATTCTGGAAAAACGTGAATGCGGGTGGGAGAAGAAGGTGTAGTCTGATGTCTGGGTGATGTGTCCTCCAAACATCGTGAACTGCCAAATCTCGTAGGTGATATTTAATACGGTTAATTGTCCTGAGGGAAGAAGAAGAGGTATGATTCAAATTATCTAAATAAGTATCTAGGGAGACATTAAGGTCTCCTCCTATGATGAGTAAGCCCTTTGTGATTGATTTATGTTTCGGCATAAGCACATACTAGTGTGGTAACTGTGCTGTATAGTTTTCCTACTAAAATTAGGTATCTACCCTCGTTGTCTTTATGAGAATCGAATACTTGAAAGGGGATTCCTTTTTTAAGGATACAGACTCCGTTAGTTTTAGAGTGATTTGATGCATAATATGAGGGTCCGAACTTATAGTGGAAAGTTTTAGGTTCTTAACCTTTGATGAAGTGGGATTCCTGTATAAAGATCAGGTCTCCATTTTTATTTTTAAGGTCCTTTACTACTAAGTTTCTTTTATGTGGGCTATTTAGTCCCTTTGAGTTGATCGTGAAGGTCAGGTTTCTTTTAATGGGTGTAGACATGGGTACCGTTGGGTAAAGTTATAACGAGATGTTTGTTGATGTACAGAGTTTGAGAGAAATAAGCTAAGTTTGTTTATGTGTGGAGGAGAGTTATAATAACAAGCAGTAAAAAAGATACCATGCAGATACAATTATGGGAATTATTTTAAATGAACAATTACAAATATAACTAGGGTGTGGGAATGGTTATCAACCATTTTTTTATTGAAATTTTAGTCATTTCAATCGGAGGTCTTTCAACTGGAAGGACCTCAGGAATAATTGCATGAGTAACAGTGCAAACATACAGAACTAATAGAATTAACATATAACAATGAACATTTTTACTTGAACCCTGGGGGGGGGGCTCAGCATGCAGACAATAGGAGGATAAAGGACTTCACCCTCCGAGTATATGGCGAATATTATACTAATTGTCTATTAGGTAGTCTTATGGCTGGGAATAGGACTAATAGACGATTTACAAGCAGTAAAAGTACAAATAAACTGAAAATCAGATTATTAAGTCACATTTTCTCACCGGATGTAGATATTGTGGGGGCATCCAGGCCCTGTTCAATCTTAAGTGGAAGTAGGTGAGGTGTTAACTCTTTCTCTTCTTTTTTTAGAAGGTTGAACCTTGTTCCAAGGTGACTTCAACATGGTAGGAATTGAGGTGTTAGGGATTGCAGGTTGATGTCTGTCTGATGAAGTAGGGGGTCCCAGAGGTTTCAAGGAAATTCCCAAATCTTTAGATAGCTTCTCCAGGTCCTGGGCACCCTTGTAGATATAGGTGTTTCCTTCATAAGATACAATGAGGCTGAACGGGAAGCCCCATCTGTATTTAATTTGCTTGTCTTGTAGCGTTGACATGATGAAGCGGGCATCCCTGCATTTTTTGGATGGTACTTGGGCAGAGGTCTGGGTATATTTGTAGGTTATGATCCAGGTATGTAAATATTCGCGAGGATCTAGCCTTCAGCCAGATGTCTTCTCTGTCGGTAAAGCGGAGGAACTTTAGGACTATATCTCTAGGAGGGGCAGAAGAAGAAGGAGGAGGAGGTCTTAAAGCTCTATGAGCTATCTCTATTTCTATCAGAGGGGCATGAGGATTTTCTTTTATGTGTTGAAAGAGGCTTTGTAGATAATCCTTCAGGTCGGTTGGTTTTATAGATTCTGGAACCCCTCTAATGCGGAGATTGCACCTCCTGCTTCTATTCTCCAGGTCCTCTATTTTTTCTTGGAGGTCATCCAGATTAGAATCTTGTATATTGGATTGTGTATATAGAGACCCCACTAACTCACTGGTGGACTCTTGCTTATATTCAATTTCCACTATTCTCTCTCCCATTTCAGAAATATCCCTGCGCATACTAGTTAGCTCTTTAGTGATGAGTGATTTGAGAGAGTCAAAATCCTCTTTGGACGGGAGTTTGGCTATGTCTTGTTTAAACTGAACAATATAGTCTGGGGAAGACAGAGAGCCAGTAGGCGCTGGGGAATCTGTAATAGGTGTATCTGGGATGTCAGCGATAGTGTTGTGAAAAAAAGAACTGACCAAAGCAGCTTGGTTAGATTGGCCTTTATATTTTTGTCCGCCTTAGATTTTTTTTAGCAGCCATATTTTCTGCAACCAGGAATAGGGGTCAAGTGTCTGCTATGTATAAAAGTTTCCTGTCTGGACTCAGTGGTGATATAGGTCTTGGTGTAGTTAGGTTGAAAGATTACACCCAGAGGAGAGAGTCCTGTATATAGTATAGCAGTGATATACTTATTGCTGATATAATATTACTCTCTTTTCATCTTGGAAAGGGCTGTTACTTGTTCACAGGAGAGGAGCAATAGAATTAGGCAGATAAGCTCATAATACTTTACCCACCCTAGTATGTTACTAGTTTTATAGCTAAGAGGATATTTTACCCTCGACTAAGTAATTTGTGTGATAGGTGTGGGTTTAAATAAACTTAGGATACCTCCAACTGATTGCGTGGTGTGGGTCCCGTAGTTGGTCTTTACAGAGGCCTGTGTAAAGAGGTGTGCTGAGTAATGTTTTGAAATAGCACTGTGCAGTCAGCTTTGCCATTTTTTCACTGCCCAAGGCACTTGCTATATTTCTTGCTACATGCCGAGATTCCCCCAGTGTCAGTTTGTACTTATGAGCCGCATATTTATAGTTGCTAACCGCTGCTGGTGGGCTCCAAAATGGCGGTGGTGTGGCTGTAGGCGATCTATTTTCTTATAGCTGAGAGCTGTTCCGCTCGATATCGGTCTTCCAAGTGCTCACATCTGGCTCATTAAGTGTTGAGCCACAGGTTAAGGTGATTAAGCCGTACGTAGCACTGTACTTGCTGTGGCTGGTCTGACCGTTGCTCCGGAGCAGAGACATTACACGGCCCTTAGACTGCTTGGCCAAGCCCCGCCTCTACTATATGCTACTTTTTATAGCAGAACAGGCATTAAAAGAAAAGAAAAATATTCCAGAAATATCCAAATATAGAAAAAGTCACTACACAGAATTATTGAAACACCAAACATAAAAAATACATTACCAGAATTCATCTTATAAATTTTTACAAAATGTAACCTGTCCGCCTGGCCCCACTTTGTATTTCAGAGGTTGCTTTCCTCTAAGTAAAACAGGGAAGGGAGATATGGGGCACATTACTGCCCCCTCCACTTAAGTATCTTAGACAAGTCAAACCTTAATTGAAAATCTCCTCTTTCAAATAATGGGTCTTCTATCCCTTTATGTGGTTCAGGTGAAAATATATATACTCTGTAAAGGGCCCCCTACACCATGAGCAATAAGGAAGTGAATCTGACTCTGGGCACTTCTACTTATATTCTATTCAATATCATACACAAGTCATGCTTTATTATACTATGGAGAATAAAAATAAATAACTATTACTGGATCAAATGCAATAAACGTATAATTACTAGATAGAATGTAACAATAATAATAGTAATAATAATAAATAATATATTAATCATTACATTATACTCATTATCCTATAAGTCATTCAGTATGATTATCTATAAAAATATCCTTATACAATCAATTCCATATATAATAAATATATATACCTTGAAATACACTTTAAAATATTTAATTTATTTTAAAAATGTGTTGTTTCTAAGTATTGCTAAATCTGAATATTTAATACTGTCACTAACATTATATTGAATTAAAAGATTGGATATTGTGACAAAGGAATCGAGTCTCAATTTTCAAATTAGAGCAGGGCACAAACTTGTTTCTTTCATGTAATTGGCAAGAGTCCATGAGCTAGTGACATATGGGATATACAATCCTACCAGGAGGGGCAAAGTTTCCCAAACCTCAAAATGCCTATAAATGCACCCCTCACCACACCCACAATTCAGTTTTACAAACTTTGCCTCCTATGGAGGTGGTGAAGTAAGTTTGTGCTAAGATTTCTACGTTGATATACGCTTCTCAGCATTGTTGAAGCTCGATTCCTCTCAGAGTACAGCGAATGTCAGAGGGACGTGAAGGGAGTATCACTTATTTGAATACGAGGATTTCCCTAACGGGGTCTATTTCATAGGTTCTCTGTTATCGGTCGTAGAGATTAATCTCCTACCTCCCTTTTCAGATAGACTATATACTCTCAATTTACCATTACCTCTACTAATAACTGTTTTAGTACTGGTTTGGCTATTTGCTATATGTGGATGGGTGTCTTTTGGTAAGTATGTTTTTTATTACTTAAGACACCTCAGCTATAGTTTGGCACTTTATGCATTTATATAAAGTTCTAAATATATGTATTGTACTTATATTTGCCATGAGTCAGGTTCATGTATTTCCTTCAGCAGACTGTCAGTTTCATATTTGGGGAATTTAAACATTTTAAGAAATGTATTTCTTACCTGGGGTTTTAGTCTTTTTTTTTCAATTGACTACTTCTTGCTATTGCGGGTATTAGGCCCGCGGGTGTGACAAATGCTAAACTTTATTGCGTCATTCTTGGCGCAAAAATTTTTTGGCACGGAAAAAGACGTTTATGACGCAACTTCGTCATTTCCGGCGCCGAGACCTTTCACACGGCGGCGTTATTAGTGACGCGAGTGTGTCATTTCCGGTTATTTTTGGTGCCAAAAAAGTTTACGTTACGTTGTGCGTCATACTTGGCGCCAAATTTTTAGCATTATTTCAATACCCCATTGATGTTTGCCTCTTGCTTTTTTCTCTATCAGAGGCCTATGCTTTTGCATTTTTTCCCATTCCTGAAACTGTCATATAAGGAAATAGATAATTATTCCATATAAATTATTCCACCAAATGTCATTTGTAATAGTTGTCATGATAAACTTTTACATGCAGATAGTGTTTCCATCAGTAATAGTACATTGCCAGTTACAGTTCCTTCAACTTCTAATGTACATGATATACCTGTAAATTTTAAAGAATTTGTTTCTGATTCTATTCTGAAGGCTTTGTCTGCATTTCCACCTTCTAATAAACGTAAAAGGTCTTTTAAAACTTCTCATTTAGCTTATGAAATTTCAAATGACCAGCAACATAATAATTTATCCTCTTCTGATGAGGATCTATCTGATTCAGAAGATCCTTCCTCAGACATTGACACTGACAAATCTACTTATTTATTTAAAATAGAGTATATGCGTTCTTTATTAAAAGAAGTGTTAATTACTTTGGATATTGAGGTAAGCAGTCCTATTGACGTTCAGTCTAATAAACGTTTAAATGCTGTTTTTAAACCTCCTGTGGTTTCCCCAGGGGTTTTTTCCCATTCCTGAGGCTATTTCTGATATGATTTCTAGGGAATGGAATAAGCCAGGTACTTCTTTTATTCCTTCTTCAAGGTTTAACAAATTGTATCCTTTACCAGCAAAGTCTATAGAGTTTTGGGAAAAAATCCCCAAAGTTGATGGGGCTATTTCTACTCTTGCTAAACGTACCACTTTTCCTATGGAAGATAGTACTTCCTTTAAGGATCCTTTAGATAGGAAGCTTGAATCCTATCTAAGGAAGGCCTATTTATATTCAGGTCATCTTCTCAGACCTGCTATTTCTTTGGCTGATGTTGCGGCTGCCTTAACTTTTTGGTTGGAGAATTTAGAGCAATGAGAATTGGATCCTGACATATCTAGCATTACTCGCTTACTGCAACATGCTAATAATTTTATTTGTGATGCCATTTTTGATATTATCAAAATTGATGTTAGATCCATGTCTTTAGCTGTATTAGCTAGAAGACCTTTGTGGCTTAAATCTTGGAATGCTGATATGACATCTAAATCTAGATTACTATCTCTTTCTTTCCAAGGTAATAATTTATTTGGTTCTCAGTTGGATTCTATTATTTCAACTATCACTAGAGGAAAAGGAGTTTTTTTGCCTCAGGATAAAAAACCTAAGGGTAAATCTAAGGCTTCTAACCGTTTTCGTTCCTTTCGTCAGAATAAGGAACAAAAACTCAATCCTCCTCCCAAGGAATCTGCTTCCAGTTGGAAACCTTCCTCAAATTGGAATAAATCCAAGCCATTTAGGAAACCAAAGTCTGCCCCTAAGTCTGCATGAAGGTGCGGCCCTCATTCCAGCTCAGCTGGTAGGGGGCAGATTAAGGTTTTTCAAGGATTTTTGGATAAAATCTGTCCAAAATCATTGGATTCAGAGCATTGTCTCTCAAGGGTATCAAATAGGATTCAAGTAAGACCTCCTGTGAGAAGATTTTTTTCTCTCACGCATCCCTGTAAATCCAGTAAAAGCTCAGGCTTTTCTGAAGTGTGTTTCAGACCTGGAGTCTTCAGGGGTAATCATACCAGTTCCTCCTCAGGAACAAGGTTTGGGGTTTTATTCAAACCTATTCATTGTACCAAAGAAAGAAAATTTGTTCAGACCAGTTCTGGATCTGAAAATTTTGAATCGTTATGTAAGAGTACCAACTTTCAAGATGGTGACTATAAGGACTATTCTGCCTTTTGTTCTGCAAGGACATTATATGAATAGACTTGCAGGATGCATACCTTCATATTCCGATTCATCCAGATCACTATCAGTTTCTGAGATTCTCTTTTCTAGACAAGCATTACCAATTTGTTGCTCTTCCATTTGGCCTAGCAACAGCTCCAAGAATCTTTTCAAAGGTTCTGGGTGCCCTACTATCTGTAATCAGAGAACAGGGTATTGTGGCGGTGTTTCCTTATTTGGACGATATCTTAGTACTAGCTCAGTCTTTACATACTGCAGAATCAACTAGTGTTGTTTCTTCGGAAACATGGTTGGAGGATCAATTTACCAAAAAGTTTCTTGATTCCTCAGACAAGGCTCACCTTTTTAGGTTTCCAGATAGATTCAGTGTCCATGACTCTGTCTCTAACAGACAAGAGACGTTTAAAATTGGTCGCAGCATGCCGGCACCTTCAGTCTCAGTCATTCCCTTCAGTGGCTATGTGCATGGAAGTTTTAGGTCTCATGACTGCAGCATCGGACGCGATCCCCTTTGCTCATTTTCACATGAGACTTCTACAGCTTTGCATGCTGAATCAATGGTGCAGGGATTATACAAAGATATCACAATTAATATCCTTGAATCCCAATGTATGACACTCTCTGACATGGTGGATAGATCACCATCGTTTGGTTCAAGGGGCCTCTTTTGTTCGGCCAACCTGGACTGTGATTTCAACAGATGCGAGTCTTTCAGGTTGGGGAGCTGTTTGGGGATATCTGACAGCACAAGGGGTTTGGAAATTTCAAGAAGCGAGATTACCAATAAATATTTCAGTTTTGGCCTCTGCTAAAGAGAGAACCATTCATTTGTTTTCAGACAGACAATATCACAACTGTGGCTTATGTCAATCATCAGGGTGGGACTCACAGTCCCCAAGCTATGAAAAAAGTATCTCAGATACTTGCTTGGGCAGAATCCAGCTCCTGTCTAATCTCTGCGGTGCATATCCCAGGTGTAGACAATTGGGAGGCGGATTATCTCAGCCGCCAGACTTTACATCCAGGGGAGTGGTCTCTCCATCTAGATGTGTTTTCTCAGATTGTTCAGATGTGGGGTCTTCCAGAGATAGATCTCATGGCCTCTCATCTAAACAAGAAACTTCCCAGATACCTCTCCAGGTCCAGGGATGTTCAGGCAGAAGCAGTGGATGCACTGACACTTCCTTGGTGTTATCATCCTGCTTACATCTTTCTGCCTCTAGTTCTCCTTCCAAGAGTGATCTCCAAAATCATCATGGAACAGTCTTTTGTGTTGCTGGTGGCTCCAGCATGGCCACACAGGTTTTGGTATGCGGATCTGGTGCGGATGTCCAGTTGCCCGCCTTGGCCACTTCCGTTACGGCCGGACCTACTATCTCAAGGTCCGTTTTTTCCATCAGGATCTCAAATCATTAAATTTGAAGGTGTGGAAATTGAACGCTTAGTTCTAAGTCATAGAGGTTTCTCTGACTCAGTGATTAATACTATGTTACAAGCTCGTAAATCTGTCTCTAGAAAGATTTATTATAGAGTTTGGAAGACTTACATTTCATGGTGTTCTTCTCATAAATTCTCCTGGCATTCTTTTAGAATTCCTAGAATTTTACAGTTCCTTCAGGATGGTTTGGATAAGGGTTGTCTGCAAGTTCCTTGAAAGGACAAATCTCCGCTCTTTCTGTTTTATTTCACAGAAAGATTGATATACTTCCTGCTATTCACTGTTTTGTACAGGCTTCAGTTCGTATTAAGCCTGTCATTAAATCAATTTCTTCTCCTTGGAGTCTTAATTTGGTTCTGAAGGTGTTACAGGCTCCTCCATTTGAGCCTATGCATTTTTTGGACATTAAACTACTTTCTTGGAAAGTGTTGTTCCTTTTGGCTATCTCTTCTGCTAGAAGAGTTTCTGAGCTATCTGCTCTTTCTTGTGAGTCTCCTTTTCTGATTTTTCATCAGGATAAGGCAGTTTTGCTGACTTATTTTACATTTTTACCTAAGGTTGTTAGTAGAGAAATTGTTGTCCCTTCCTTATGTCCTAATCCTAAGAATTCTTTGGAGAGATCCTTACATTCTTTGGATGTGGTAAGAGCTTTGAAATATTATGTGGAAGCTACTAAAGATTTCAGGAAGACTTCCAGTCTATTTGTTTTATTTTCTGGTCCTAGGAAAGGTCAGAAGGCTTCTGCTAGTTCCTTGGCTTCTTGGTTGAAACTTTTGATTCATCAAGCTTATTTGGAGTCGGGTCAGGCCCGCCTCAGAGAATTTCAGCTCATTCTACAGTTTTTATGTATTTGCTTCTTCGGAAGCAGTTTTTGGTAGAAAAGTTCTTAAAGCAGCTGTTTTAGTTTGATTCTTCTGCTTTTGATTTAAAAAAATTTCTTTCAAAGATGAAATAAACTTATTTTTGTTTTGGGTTGTGGATTAATTTTTTCAGCGGAATATGGCTGTTTTTATTTTTATTCCCTCCCTCTCTAGTGACTCTTGAGTGGAAGACTCCACGTCTTGGGTATTGATATCCCATATGTCACTAGCTCATGGACTCTTGCCAATTACATGAAAGAAAACATAATTTATGTAAGAACTTACCTGATAAATTCATTTCTTTCATATTGGCAAGAGTCCATGAGGCCCACCCTTTTTATGGTGGTTATGATTTTTTGTATAAAGCACAATTATTTCCAAATTTCCTTTGTTGATGCTTTCTACTCCTTTCTTTATGACCCCACTGCTTGGCTATTCGTTAAACTAAATTGTGGGTGTCGTGAGGGGTGTATTTATAGGCATTTTGAGGTTTGGGAAACTTTGGCCCTACTGGTAGGATTGTATATCCCATATGTCACTAGCTCATGGACTCTTGCCAATATGAAAGAAATGAATTTATCAGGTAAGTTCTTACATAAATTATGTTTTTCTGTAATTTCTCACAGCAATGTAAACTAAGGAGAAGGTTTACAAGTCCCAGACTGATATATATGTGCAAAACTCTATAACATGTCAATAAAATCACACATTTAGCCAGTTCTTTTGATTACAATGCATTGCCTGTAATTTATTATATATGCTAAGCATTCAATGAACCTTAAGCATTGGATTTTGGGAAGTTAATGAATTTACAGATTGAGAGTCTCCTAAGGTCAACAATTTACAAACTGTGTCCCATGGAATCCTGCATTTGTTATTAGTTCTATGGTAGTTTTTAAGATGCTGGAATTTGTGAGCTCTGGACAGGGGCTGAAAAGTCTTTTATAACTTTAAAGAGGACATTTTGGAGTCCTTACAAGGGGTTATATGAAAACCGGGTTTTTTTTATCCCACCAAAACATTTCAAGCCTTAAAGGATTTCAATAATATATAAATAATATAAGGAGGTTGAGTGATCAGGTCCGCAAGACATCGCTGAATGCGGAGAGCAATACTCTCTCCGTATTCAGCATTGCACCAGCAGCTCACAAGAGCTGCTGGTGCAATGCCACCCCTTGCAGACTCGCGGCCAATGGGCCCCCAGCAGGGGGGTGTCAATCAACCCGATCGTATTCGATCGGGCTGATTTCCGGTGATTCCTGTCCGCCTGCTCAGAGCAGGCGGACATGGTTATGGAGCAGCGCTCTTTAGACCGCTGCTTCATAACTGCTGTTTCTGGCGAGTCTGAAGACTCGCCAGAAACACGGGCCCACAAGCTCTGTTCGGAGCTTGATAAATGGGCCCCATGGGCATAACACACAAAATAAGTTATTGTAACTAATGCAGCATTCATTTTTCCATGCTAAAAGATCAACATTGTATAATGTTAAAAATGTGCTCTTTTAGTTTTTGTGATTTGAAATTTAAAAATGAAATTAACAGGGCAAACAAGTCCTGTTTAAAACCAGCCTATTGTAATTATGAAATTGTTAATAAAAATATCAATATATATATATTATTATTATTATTAATTTTTATTTTAAATATTGTGTGTAATTATTTTCATTCTCTTGGTTGAAGGATTTCACCATGACTTTATACCTCAGACATTATTGGAAAGATGAAAGACTGTCATTCCAAAGTACTAACAACAGAAGTATGACGTTTGATGGAAGGTTAATCAAAAAGATCTGGGTGCCTGATGTATTTTTTGTTCATTCAAAAAGATCCTTTATTCATGATACCACTATGGAGAATATAATGTTACGAGTGTATCCAGATGGTAATGTGTTATTCAGCTTAAGGTAAGAAAATACCACTTTGAGTTTAAATTTACCTATCATTATGTTTAGTAGTAGCAACTCCACCATCTATAGTCATATGAAAGCGCAGGCTACATATTAATTTGTTCTAATTTTTGCTCTTTTTAATAATCAGCCTATATAAAGGATAACAAATAATATGTTAATATAAAAATAATAATAATTACATTATTTTTGCAAAAACAAAATATACACTGAAAATCTTTTGAACAATTCAAATAAAGCAGACAATTTGAATACATTAAAATGATACATTCTAACTGGTAAAAATAAATAACATTTTTTCTATTAAGTATTCATTCAAGTTATAAAACTTTATGGGCAAGATTACAAGTCACGCGTTATGAGTTTCCTGTGCGCGATATGGTCTTTTTCGTAATCAATTTCCATTGCGCACCTATTACAAGTCTTGAAAATTCACTATTGCGTGCATTCGCCTTCTACGCAACAATCCTTTGCGCGCTCGAAGAGCTGAAGTTAACAGTTTTGCACAACATATTACATTACAAAGTACAGTTACACTCATTAACACTGTCTAATAAAAATTATTTAAAAAAATATTGCACACAAAAGATATAAAGGTTCAAAGATACGAGATTGCGGGTGTTAGAAAAAAAAGCAGACGCAGGGATTTTACATTGACATGCATACACATACATAGAGAAACATGCATTTATATGTATAGAGATATGTTTAACTATGGAGATAATAAAAAGATTTTACATTACAATCTTTTTTTTTTTTTTAAATACTTTATTTCTGTGAAGACCGACAATGAACATACTCATCACGAGTTCGGTTTACAATTCCATCAAGTGATAATCAGTACAATACAATGTTTTAAAAAGATGGTTTACATGTGGATACATTCTGCTATTTAGTGATCATGTATGTCTTCTCTTTTCTAAACATAACTAACATCCTATGCTATACTACTGTATTTAGCCCTTGCCATTAACAATTACGAAGAATCAGTGTATCTGGTAATACTCAGTTTCCACCAGTGCTGATTGTTCATTGACTCTGGGGTTTTGCAGGATAGTGAAGGAAAAGAAGGAGGAGGGGAGGGAAAAGGATAAACATAGGAGGATAAAGGAAGAAGCAAAGGTATCCGGGGAGGGGGCAGGCATTTGTGAGCAGGTGGGTGGTAAATTATTTGTATTTGTTGGGTTTGACTCAATGTACGTATATATGTTTCCCATTTTCTCATGAAATGTGCCGTTCTTCTCTGGAGTTCCCCTAAAATATCAGCTTGCTCATATATCATTTGCTGATGGATCTCCCGTTTGAGCTGAGTAAGGGTGGAGGCGTCGATTCCTAGCCTGTAGAATAACGTTGTGGGTAAATAATAGGTCTGTTTTGGGTATGGACAAAAAAGACAGCGCTTTTTTTTTGTCCTTCCTATAGATGCACTGATCGATCACTCAGTCCCAAGACAAGCAGCCTATACTTTCAACTTATCATCAAACCAGAGACTGTATTCTCGTCCTGATACCGGTCAAGGTTTTATTCAAACTTTTTCTGGGACTTTAGATAAAATTGTTTTCTGGACTTTTGTTCTTCAATTTTTGAACAACTATTTGTTTTATTGCATGCATATTTTGTACATTTACATCCGCATTGCAGTTCTAATCATATTCTTTTTGGCACACACTATCACTATATATTTTTAATGTAGTGCTTTTTTCTGTTTTGGGTATGCCTTGAAGATCAAGGAACACTATCATTTTTGGTGTGAGAGTCAGCAATGTGTTATTTGTCACATTTATCCAATGCGTTAACATACCCAAAAATTTGTGTTGATTCCATGTTCATAGAAATTACATAATGGGTATAGTGGATTGTCTTCCCTGGCGAGTTCTCCTATTTCAAGTGAACTTATGTAGTGTTGTACCTGTAAATGCGCAAAATGATGCGCATTTGTGGGACACTGTACTGTGTTTGTAATTGGGAGAAGGTGTGTATTGTTTTCCCGTCTCCTTCCAGGAGTTTTGAAATAGTGTCAATGCCTAATTTTTTTCATTCCCTAAATGTTTTTTAAGTGAGACCAGGGGGAAAGCTTGGGTTTCCCTGTAGTGGGAGGAATTTGCTGACTTCATGACTTTTAGTCTGTGACAGATTTTCTTCCATGCATACAGCGGTTGTTGCATTAGGGGATAGTGTGTAAGAGTTGTATCCACTTTTGTGGCTTTAATATGTGGTAGTGCTGCTAGTGACCATGGTTCAATTGCCTGTCTCTTTAGTGTAGGAATTGTAAAGAACTCTTTACCTGAGAGACAGTACATACTTTACCTGGGCTGATCAGGTAATTTGGTAATGCCATACCCCCGCATTGACTGAGCCTGTCATTCTTTGTTTTTTAAGTATATGTTTCTTGTTGGCCCATATGAAAAAAAAGATTAATGAGTTTCAAAACTTTAAGTCTGCTTTGTGTAGGACATAGAGAATCATCTGGAGGAAATACAGAAGTTTTGGGAATAGAATAATTTTAACCAGTCCTAGATGTTTAGAGGGAGCCTAGCCCAGTGTGTAATCAGGTCCTGTGCTTCTTTTTTTAATGGGGTATAATTAACCTCATACCACTTGTTGGGTTCTATTGAGACTTTTATTCCTAGGTGTTTGAATGTTTTTTCCATCACTTTGAAGTCATATAGTAAGTTTTGCGTATACTTGTTCTGTTTTATCTGTATTCATTTTATAACCAGATATTTTATCTTAGTTTGCTATGATGGTCAGTACACTCCCTATATTATCTCTTGGGTTTTTAATGTATAGTATCATGTCGTCTCCAAAAAGTGATGTGTTTTGCTTCCTTTCCTATTGCGAGACCTGCTGTCTCCTTTCTGATTTTAATGGCCAGGGGTTTTAGGGCTATGTCAAAGAGGAGGGGGGATAAAGGATAACCCTGTCTCAAGCCTCTCTCCAAGGTGATGGGTTGGGAAGGCACTCTATTTACTAGAATCGCCACTTGTGGTGAGGTGTATATGGATTTTAGTGCTTGTAATTATGTAATTGCCTGTTATCCCAAATTGTGTTAGAGTGGAGAAAAGGTGTTCCCAAAGTACTTTGTCGAAAGCCTTTTCTGCATCCACCAACAGGACGCAGGCCTCTGCAGGTTTCAGATCTTTCTTAGTTTCTC
Organism: Bombina bombina; assembly: GCF_027579735.1. Classification (NCBI taxonomy): domain Eukaryota; kingdom Metazoa; phylum Chordata; class Amphibia; order Anura; family Bombinatoridae; genus Bombina; species Bombina bombina. Next base: position 187,150,153 of record NC_069501.1, on the reverse strand, counting down.
TATGTTTCCAGTAGTGGGTTAATATGAATTGTCTGGTGTGCATGTATAAGGAAGGGGAGAACCCCAGCTAATCTTTTCTAGAATTTTTGTGAAGAGTTTGTAATCCATGTTAATCAATGAGATAGGGCGGTAAGAGGCTGCGTTAAGGGGGTCTCTGTCAGGTTTGGGAATTAAGCAAACGTTCGCCTCTGTGAATCTTTATGATGGTGTTATCTTACCTGTTAATATGCCATTGAACACTCTGGATAATGTGTCTGCTATTTCCTTTTTTAGGATGTTGTACAACTTGGCTGGTAAGCAGTCCGGGCCAGGTGTTTTTTTCTAATGGCAGATCCACTATGATTTTGAGTATCTTAGGAATCTCTATCTGCGCATTTAGTGCTAGTCGTTGTTCCTCTGTTAATGTGGGAAGTTCTAGTGAGTGCCAGAACTCCTGTTTGTCGGAGTCATTTACTTCCTGCCTTTTGTATAATTGTGTAAAGTAGTCTTTGAAGACTTTTTGGATATCAGTGTTATTAGGGTGTATCTTTCCCCCATCTGTGTTTGCTACAATGGGACTAATACCCTTAGTTAATTTGGTAAGTCTAGCTAGTCTGCAACCAGTTTTGTTTCCATGTTGATAATATCAAGCATGATTTATAGTCAAATCCCTAGTTTTGTGCCAGTATTGTGTCTTTTTGTGTTTTCATCTCTTTATATTTGTTTTTGGTTATGTTTGTGGGGTTTCTTAGGTATTTGTTTCTTGCATTTAACAATTGTTTCAGTAATAGTTCTTCCCTAAATCTTTTCCTTCTCTTGAACCCTACTATGTATGACATTGTGACCCCCCTAAGTACTGCCTTAACAGCTTCCCAGTAGAGGATGGGTTTGTCCAAGTGTTAGTCATTTGATGTTTTATATGCTAGCCATTCCCTTATTAGATGTTTTATGAGATTCGTATCGTGATACAGATATTTGGGGAAGGTCTAGGTACCTGGCGGGTTCCTAGTCTGTCCTAAATTTAATTTGAGCGTGATTGGGCCATGAACAGAGATGAGTGGAGCTTCTATTGTAGCATCTATGATTTTGGTGCACAGTGTTTGAGATATCAGAAAGAGGTCTTTTACATTACAATCTTATGCACATTAAACAATATCTCAGAGGGATTTTGAAAGATATTCGCATATAGATTTCAAGATATCTAGACATTTATATATATATATATATATATATATATATATATATATATATATATATATATAGCAATAAATAGATATATCAGTCCAAAAGTCATCACATATATAGAGAAATATTTATTTATAAATAAATAGAACATATTCCGTTACAAAAACATTTTCGCAATATGAAATACTCACATTTACCTGTACACTTTTTAAAGGAGTATACGTCATGGGATTTGCGCAACATATTAGGGTTTTTGTGGGGGTTTTTTTCTATTTGTCTTCTCTATTGACTCTATTGGGTATACATGAACCCGCACGCGATTTGGCTGTTTCGATTAAGCGGCTTAACGCGTGCGCAAAATAAGTTATTTTGCAACTTGTAATAGCTGTGTAACCCCAAATGCAAAAAAATACATAATGTGCACAGTGTTTTCGCAAATGATTTGCCACGTGACTAATCTTGCTCTTCATATTTTAACAAGTATTGCAGAGTAGTTGTCCTTATCATAGTAAGTGTGGTTATATCAGGGCCCAATTTATAAATGTACCATTCAGCTAGAGACATTTTGTATTGGGTAGTGCATGTAAAATCATATTTATATCATATTTATCAAGATATGTTTTTTTTTTCACTATAAAGTCATAAAATATAATGTTTTAATCTGTATTTTCCAAAACTGCCTTCTTCATTCATTGTTTTTTTGTTTTTGTTTTTATTTTGCTTGTCAGGATAAAATAAATATAGACAATCATGTAACATAAAATATAATTCACATCTGAACTTTTAGTGTCAAGAAACAGGGAGAGAAAAAAGAGACGGTACAAAAACACAAAGAATTTATCTCCACATATAAATCTATCCTTATCCTGACATTTTATAAGGTATATATTGTATATAGTGGAATTGAAACATCCAACGATACTCATCATAGTATACTCAAATTATATGTTCATATTACATAAGGAGGAAAAAAAGAAAGAGAGAGAGGGAAAAAAAAGGAGAGGGATAAACTCTCTCCACACCCTCTACCCCCCACCACTCATATATCAAGGGGGTGTAATGCCAGATGACTGAACATGACTTTTCTAAGTCCTTAATTGTCCAGGTTTTATATGAATCCAGTCCGAATTAGGACATTCTATACCAGGTTACAGGGAATAATTCCCTTAAAATCAGACCCTCAAAATATACCGTTTTATGCAGCAATTTCGTAAGAATGTATTGTATAGAAATAGGAAATGATTTTATAATATTTAACCATTTATTAAAAAACGTTGTACTTGTTTATTATATATTTGAAATATTATATTGCTCAAAAATAATCTGTTGTTTCAAGGCTTCTATAAATACATTCAAAGAGGGTTTTTTTTTCTGTTTCCAATTTCTTATTATCAAATTACGGATAACTAGAACAATAGTATTTATCAGATCAAAATTCTGATCATCAAAATTTAAGAAAAAAATAGTTCTTGGGTCAAAGAAAAAGCAATACTCTGGAATACGCTTACCTAGCCAGAAATTTACCTTCAACCAGAGTTGATTTATTTTGGGACAATACCAAAAACAGTGGAGGAGATCTGCCCCAGGTATAGCGCATTTATAACAAAGACCAGATTGATCTGGCTTCCAAATAGCTAACCTCTTTGGAGAGATGTAAGTGTTATTACGTAGTTTTAAATGAGATTCATGCCAGGTGGAACAGAGGGGAGCTTCAATGAGCCATTTAATACCTTTCCTGATATGTTCATAATTGATTTCTTCAAAATACTTCAACCAATAGGTTACATTCTGTTCCAAATTTAATTGACCTTGTTTTGCCAATAAGATCTTGTATAGTAATGAAATCGAATGATTTCCTTGTCTGTATAAATTGATATAATCTCCAACTATTTCAAAGCATTCCAACCAAATTTTTAAATGTACTTTCTTATTTATAAAATGTGGTAGTTGCAAATACGCAAAGAAAGACTTATTAGAAAGGTTATATTCCGCTGCGATACTCTCAAATGTTCCATATTATGTCTCTCATCAAGCAATTGAATTATCTTTGTTAGTCCTTTTTCCGCCCATCTCCTAAATATCCTATCCTGACAGCCAGGTAAAAACTCAGGATTTCCTCTAATTTGTAAAAAAGCTGACATATAAGGATTAATCCTTAGACAACTACATAGTTGTTGCCATGCTTTAACCATGTTATATAGACTAGTCAATGACTTAATATTAATAGGGAGCTGTGAATATGTGCAATGTAGAATTGCTTTAACTGATAGTGGATGGATAAGGTACTCTTCTATTCCAATATTAGTTAAATGGTAAGAGGATAGAAGCCAGTCAACGCCATAGCGTGCTAGAATAGCAATATTATATAACTTTATATTGGGAAATGCTAGACCACCAAATTCCTTATATTGAGAAAATTTTGTTATAGCAATCATCTGCCTGGTCTTGTTCCAGAAAAATTTGGCACATGCTTGATTAAACATTTTAATATCTTTGTCCTTAATAAATAGAGGGAGATTGTTCATAGTGTAGATTATCTGTGGAAATAAAATAGATTTTATCATCATAACTTTCGCTGATAATGGAATTGGAAAAAGGGTCCAGCGTTGTAGCTTGGATGTTATAGTTGAGAAAAAGGGTGTATAGTTAAGTTTATACCACATGTTCGGGTCCCTGTGTAATTTGATTCCAAGATAATTAAAACTCCCGACCTCTTTTAGATTATGCTGTATAAAACTATCCTTATTTCTGTGTATCCAGAGAATCTCTGATTTGGTGGTGTTCACCTTGTATCCTGATATTGTACTGAAAAGGTCTAATGCTGTAAAAGCAAGTGGAATATTTATATCATTCTTTTTAAAATATAGTAATAAGTCATCGGCATAAAGTGATAAGACACATTTTTGGGTACCCAAATTTATTCCCTCTAATCCCTGTCTTAAATAAATTGCCAAAGGCTTGATTGCTAAATTAAAAAGAAAGGGAGAGAGTGGGCATCCCTGTCGCGTTCCTTTCTCTAATTTGAAAAAGGATGTTTGGATATTATTAACTAGTATAGAAGAGATTGGATAATTGTATATACTCTTAATAAAGTTAATCAGGTTCCCGACGAAACCGAAATGAAACAGAGCATTATATAAATGTTCACAAATTATCGAGTCAAAGGCCTTCTCGGCATCAACCACAACCATAGCTAGATCATATTTAAGTGGAGGATTACCATTATGTAATTTATTCCAAAAATATTCTAACATCATAAAGTGTTTACCCCCTAAACCGCCGCTCCCGGAGCCCACCGCAAGCTATGATAAATATGTTAACCCCTAAACTGCCGCTCCCGGTCCCCGCCGCAACTATAATATATGTATTAACCCCTAAACTACCACTCCCGGTCCCCGCCGCAACTATAATATATGTATTAACCCATAAACCGCCACTCCCGGACCCCGCCGCCACCTACATTATACCTATTAACCCCTATCCTGCCCCCCTACACCGCCACCACTATAATAAATTTATTAACCCCTATCCTGCCCCCCCTACACTGCCGCCACTATAATAAATTTATTAACCCCTATACTGCCCCCCCTACACCGCCGCCACTGTAATAAAATTATCAACCCCTAAACCTAAGTCTAACCCTAGCCCTAACACCCCCCTAACTTAAATATTAATTAAATAAATCTAAATAATATTTCTCTTATTAACTAAATTAATCCTATTTAAAACTAAATACTTACCTTTAAAATAAACAATAATTATATTGTAGCTATTTTAGGATTTATTTTTATTTTACAGGCAAATTTCAATTTATTTTAACTAGGTACAATAGCTATTAAATAGTTATTAACTATTTAATAGCTACCTAGTTAAAATAAAGAGAAATTTACCTGTAAAATAAAAACTAACCTAAGTTACAATTACACCTAACACTGCACTATCATTAAATAAATTATTCCTATTTAAAACTAAATACTTACCTGTAAAATAAACCCTAAGATAGCTACAATGTAATTAATAATTACATTGTAGCTATTTTAGGATTTATATTTATTTTACAGGTAACTTTGTATTTATTTTAGCTAGTTAGAATAGTTATTAAATAGTTATTAACTATTTAATAACTACCTAGCTAAAAGAAATACAAAATTACCTGTAAAATAAATCCTAACCTAAGTTACAATTAAACCTAACACTACACTATCATTAAATTAATTAAATAAATTACCTACAAATAACTACAATTAAATTAAATTAAATAAACTAACTAAAGTACAAAAAATAAAAAAAGCAAAGTTACAAAAAATAAGTTACAAACATTTAAAAAATATTACAACAATTTTAAGCTACTAACACCTAATCTAAGCCCCCTAATAAAATAGCAAAGCCCCCCAAAATAAAAAATGTCCCTACCCTATTCTACATTAAAAAGTTACCAGCTCTATTACCTTACCAGCCCTTAAAAGGGCCTTTTGCGGGGCATGCCCCAAAGAAAACAGCTCTTTTGCCTGTAAAATAAAAATACTACCCCCCCAACATTAAAACCCACCAACCACATACCCCTAATCTAACCCAAACCCCCCTTAAATAAACCTAAAATTACCCCCCTGAAGATCATCCTACCTTGAGCCGTCTTCAGCCAGCCGACCACCGATGGAACCGAAGAGGAGATCCGGAGCAGCAGAAGTCATCATCCAAGTGGCGCTGAAGAAGTCTTTCATCCGATTGAAGTCAACATCCAGGCGGCGCTGAAGAGGTCTTCCATCCGATAGAAGTCTTCCATGCTGCGTCTTCAATCTTCATCCATCCGGAGCGGAGCGGAGCCATCTTCAGACGAGCCGAAGCGGAGCCATCCTCTTCTTCCCGACGACTAACGACGAATGAAGGTTCCTTTAAGGGACGTCATCCAAGATGGCGTCCCTTCAATTCCAATTGGCTGATAGGATTCTATCAGCCAATCGAAATTAAGGTAGGAAAAATCTGATTGGCTGATTGAAAATAGGTTTAGGGGTTAATAATTTTATTACAGTGGCGGCGGTGTAGGGGGGGCAGGATAGGGGTTAATACATTTATTATAGGTGGTGACGGTGTAGGGGGGCAGATTAGGGGTTAATAAGTTTATTATAGGTTGCGGCGGGGTCCGGGAGCGGCAGTTTAGGGGTTAAACTATTTCATTAGTTGCGGCGGGGTCCGGGATCTGCAGGATAGGGGTTAATAACTTTATTATAGGTGGCGGCGTTATAGGGGGGGCAGGATAGGGGTTACTAGGCATAATGTAGGTGGCGGAGGTGACCGGGAGCGGCGGTTTAGGGGTTAATACATTTATTATAGTTGCGGCGGTGTCCGGGAGCAGTGGTTTAGGGGTTAATAACTTTATTTAGTTGCAGGGGGCTCCGGGGGCGCCGGTATAGGGGGTAGAACAGTGTAGTTTAGTGTGGGTGCTTAGTGACAGGCTAGCAATAAAGCAGCGAGAACAGATGAGTGATAACTCTCACAGTCCGCTGCTCATCGCCCCGTACTTGGTGCGCGGCTTTTTGACAGATTTTTTGATAACTTAGGTGAGATTTTTCAGGTCCGCGGCGGCGATGGTAGGCGAGCTTAGGCGGGCGTATTGGGCCGGCGAAGGCAGGTAAAGTAGACACGTTGATAACTAGGCTCCAATATATGCAAGATGCCTAGTGATATATACAGAAAAAAATGTACATCCAAAAACAGGGAGTAGAAGAATTACAAAATTGCAATATTTAGCATACAAATACACAGCAGTTGGCCTAATGATACATATTTGCTAGAAAAGTTACTTTATAAAAATACAGACAAGTCCCTCTCTTTATTTAAACCTTTTGGCTCTAAAGTTCCTAATTCGTATATCCAACTTTTGCTTGGTATAGGTATAGATATATACAGATAAATATATCGGAATATCTATTTAAAAATACAAGGAACATATTCTGCAATGTACAGAACATTGGAGTGTAAAATATTTACAGTAAATACAAAGCGGTCGATTTATCAAAGCGTCAATCTCAGTGCATTCGCTGCCAATAGGATCCAATCAGCCAATAGGATTGAGCTCGCATTCTATTGGCTGTTCCAATCAGCTAATGGAATGCGAGCTCAATCCTATTGGCTGATCCAATAAGCCAATAGGATTTTTTCAACCTTAATTCCGATTGGCTAATAGAATTCTTTCAGTCAATCGGAATCTAAGGGACGCCATCTTGGATGACCTCATTTAAAGGAACCTTCATTCGTCGTTAGTCCATTGGAAGAAGAGGATGCTCCGTGCTGGATGTCTTGAAGATGGACCCGCTCCGTGTCGGAAGGATGAAGATAGAAGATGGCGTCTGGATGAAGACTTCTGCCCGTCTGGGGGACCACTTCTGCCAGCTTTGTTGAGGACATCTTGCCGCTTGGATGAAGACTTCTCCAGTAAGTGAATCTTTGGGGTTAGTGTTAGGATTTTTTAAGGGTGTATTGGGTGGGTTTTATTTTTAGGTTAGGGCTTTGGGCAGCAATAGAGCTAAATACCCTTTTAAGGGCAATGCCCATCCAAATGCTCTTTTCAGGGCAATGGGGAGCTTTGGTTTTTTTAGTTAGAGTTTTATTTGGGGGGTTGGTTATGTGGGTGGTGGGTTTTACTGTTTGGGGAGTTGTTTGTATTTCTTTTTCAGGTAAAAGACCTGATTTCTTTGGGTCAATGCCCCGCAAAATGCCCTTTTAAGGGCCATTGATAGTTTAGTTTAGGCTAGGTTTTTTTTTTTAATTTTGGGTGGGCTTTTTTATTTTGATAGGGCTCTTAGATTAGGTGTAATTAGTTTAAATATCTTGTAATTTGTTTTTTATTTTCTGTAATTTAGTGTTTGTTTGTTTTTTTAATTTAGCTAATTTTATTTAATTTATTTAATTGTATTTAATTTAGGTAATTTATTTAATTGTAGTGTAAGTGTTAGGTGTTAGTGTAACTTAGGTTAGGTTTTATTTTACAGGTAAATTTGTATTTATTTTAGCTAGGTAGTTATTAAATAGTTAATAACTATTTAATATCTATTCTACCTAGTTAAAATAAATACAAACTTGCCTGTAAAATAAAAAATAAACCCTAACTAGCTACAATATAACTATTAGTTATATTGTAGCTAGATTAGGGTTTATTTTATAGGTAAGTATTTAGTTTTAAATAGGAATTATTTAGGTGATAATAGTAGGTTTTATTTAGATTTATTTAAATTATATTTAAGTTAGGGGGTGTTAGGGTTAGGGTTAGACTTAGATTTAGGGGTTAATAAATTTATATATATATAGTGTCAGCGACGTTGCAGGGCGGCAGATTAGAGGTTAATAATATTTAACTAGTGTTTGCGAGGCGGGAGTACAGCGGTTTAGGGGTTAATATGTTTCTTATAGTGGTGGTGAGTTCCAGAGCTGCAGATTAGGGGTTAATATTTTTATTTTAGTGTTTGTGATGCGGGAGGGCCTCGGTTTAGGGGTTAATAGGTAGTTTATGGGTGTTAGTGTACTTTTTAGTACTTTAGTTATGAGTTTTATGCTACAGCGTTGTAGTGTAAAACTCATAACTACTGACTTTAAAATGCGATACGAATCTTGACGGTATAGGGTGTACCGCTCACTTTTTGGCATTCCAGGACAAGCTTGTAATACCGGCGCTATGTGAGTCCCATTGAAAAAAGACTATACGCAAATTGCGTAAGTTGATTTGCGGTAAGGCCAAAAAAGTGTGTGGTGCCCCTAAACCTGCTAGACTCGTAATACCAGCGGTAGTGAAAAGCAGCGTTATAACCTGATAACGCCGCTTTTTCAGTATAACGCAAAACTCGTAATCTAGTCGTATGTTAGCTATAGTATGTAATGTATTTATTTCATTTTTATCCCTATATCTACTAGTCCTGCTGCCAGACAGACATTACCTGTCATTAAAACTACATTTGAAAGTAATCTGTTCCTTGAAATGACATGTGATTATAATATTATTATTTAACATATTATTTAGATACTGAACATGCGTCTTTGTTGTCTGTGTGATTTAGAAAGAGTATACAATTGTAATCAACTTTCTACTTTACATAAATAAAGTTAATCACGGCGGATTCAATTTGCGTCGAATATGACACAAAATTCAAGTGGATTCCATCGTATTATCAGTTGAAGCTTTGATAAATCGGCCCCTATGTATAACACTTTTTTAAATATGAATATTGCACAAATATGTTTTTTCATGTTTTCATCTACTTGACTGTAAAGGGCTCCAATGCCCTTATATTTATGTGTACATTTGTATGTATGTGTTTATATGTGTATATATGTCTGTAAATACATAAATACACATATAAATACATCTGTACACACATATAAACATATATACAGTATATACATACACATGTCCATCTTTAGACATGTATATGTATGTATCACAGTATTAAAGCCCTTTGCCTGCCTTTTTCTCTCTAACAACTGAGATCTCATATCTTTGAGCCTTTATAATTTTTTTGTGCAATATTTTTTGTAATAATTTTTGATAAGATGGTGTTATTATGAGTGAAACTGTACTTTGTAATGTATTTTTGATGTGTTTTGTGACATCTTTTTATTTTTGTGAAACAGTTAAGCAGAGCTCTGAGGTTGCGCTAAGCTGCTTAACGTTAACTTAAATTGCGCTCAAGTGATCGCTTTTACTTTCAACTTGTAATACAAGCGATAACCCCCCCGCGTAACTGTTAATGCTCCCCTAGTAATTTAGCCATATATCTTTCCACTTGTATTTTATACCGTATATGTATTACTAGTGTATTAAATAACTGCTATCAGAAAATAATTATGATCCTAAAAAGAATGTACCAGTGAACTGCATTGTGAAAAAAACTACTTTATAATACATATGTATACATTTTACTAATTATGTAATATATAATGAAAACTTGTCTAAAGTATATTATCTAAAAAGTTTAAAAAATAATACTATTTTAATTGATTATATGATTATGACAAGTGAAAAGGAAAAAAAAGTTGGACTTTGTAAGAAAGCAAAGAATAATTTATTGATGTGTTATATACTAGAGATAAACCTAACACTTTTAATCATTCATGCTACTTGGTTTTACAACATTCCATAAATAGGTCTATTTGCATTCTACTTTAAGAAATTATTTTTCTGCTTCCTCCTCTGCCACCCAATAAGACTTGTTTAGTAACTGAAAATCCAATCAGTTTTGGGTTACACTGGTGACACTTCAGGAAAGTGGTGGTCTATACTTCCTTGACATTTCTGCATTTTTTATATTATTGTATTGTTCTCTTTTGCCCTTTTAACAGAATGTTTGCTTTATCCTGTTTGCATTAAAGGGACAGTCTACACCAGAATTTTTTTTGTTTTAAAAGATAGATAATCCCTTTATTACCCATTCCCCAGTTTTGCATAACCAACACAGTTATAATAATATACTTTTAACCTCTGTGATTATCTTGTATCTAAGCCTCTGCAAACTGACCCTTTATTTCAGTTCTTTTGACAGACTTGCAGTTTAGCCAATCAGTGCCTGCTCCCAGATAACTTCACGTGCACAAGCACAGTGTTATCTATATGAAATACGTGAACTAACACCCTCTAGTGGTGAAAAACTGTTAAAATGCATTCTGAAAAGAGGTGGCCTTCAAGGTCTAAGAAATTAGCTTATGAACCTCCCAGGTTAAGCTTTCAACTAAGAATACCAAGAGAACAAAGCAAAATTGGTGATAAAAGTAAATTGGAAAATTGTTTAAAGTGACATGCTCTATCTGAATCATGAAAGTTTATTTTGGCCTAGACTGTCCCTTTAACAGATCTGTATAGGCTGACCATATTGCTGCTTTAAAAAGGGATACATATGAAAAATACATATGTCAGGGCTGTTTAAAGAAATGCTTTGAATAATGTTCTGTTATAAGAACCCTGACATATGTATTTTTCATATGTGTTTCTTTTTAAAGTGGCAATATGGTCAACCTAGATCTGTAGGATGTCAAAATGTTTATAAAAATATTGTTACATCTATATACTTATGTCATAAAGGTAAAGTAAACATTCTCCATTAGGGGTGGATTTTAAAGTTTCCTCTCCATGTGACCTGGTGAGAAGAATGTGTTTTGGAGGCAGTGGTTTCCCTGTATATTTTGCTTTTGATATTCTCAAAATTATTCTTTTGACTCAACAAAACTAAGAATGAAATTTGTGAATAGCTAAAATCATAGGAAAAACCTTTAGAATTGAGTATCACCATAGATTGTATTAGTTCATCTATAGAGCCCTTTCATAAATACAGATAATTGTTAATATATCTTATCCATAATGGAATAAGATGTGTAAATTCTCCCATTCCATCTACAAATACTTGTGTAATCTCCCACCATCCAGTACAAATTTGCAAATGTGGGAGAATGTGCTGTCCATATGACCCTGCGTTGGATTTGTAAACTAAAATGATCTTTGGAAGTGAAAAATAATTCAAATAATAAATAATGATGGTTAATAATTAAAATAATTATTCCTTTGTATCAATATAGATAGTCTATTGGTCACCTCATGTTTATATATTTTTAATATTGGGAGTTCATATACATCCTGCATTTATAATATCCTCAGATTACCCATGGTGCCTATAAGCTTTGCCATTAAAATCCTATCTAATCTTATGCTGGATAGCCCCCACAAAGACAGCTTATTACAATAAATGTTATATCCGCACAGAGAAATGGACCAGCTGTTCACATCTCTATTTTTGTGCTATTCCTGGTTGATAAACATTGCAGAAAAAAAACAGCTTGACTTTTTTCCATTTGAATGATGCTGACATTTTTAGATGCTTGCTGGTATACAGGTCCATTTATTGTCTGGATTTTTTTGATCAAAAATGATTTTACAAAAACACTACATGGGTGTAATTTATTAATTAAATGGATATTAAAGTATTTGCTGCTTTGTCATGTTATAACACAGAGATTGCTACCTTTTAGAACCCACCAGAGGCCAGTTTCAGAACATACTTAGCTGCATGAAAGTGTTTGAGAGGCAAACTAGTGTCGAGCACATATGTACCAGTTAGCACCTATCTAAGCATCAGCACCAGTCACTTGCCCAAGGAGTTCATATTCCAGTGTCTGTTAAAATAGTGCCGTGAATTCAATATAATGATGCTTACTTTTTTTCTTTAAACACTTGAGTGTTAGCCAAACTATTTTTAACGTTGTGTGGTCAATCACAAACCTTTGCTAAAGGATGATGATCGACACTTGTATTGGTTATTTAAATACTGAATAATTGTTAAGTTTTAGTTTCTAAAAACTACTTTGGTGTCTATAAAGTAATGGGTGCTGCCATGTTTAAACCTAGGTTTCACTTATCTAATCTCTTCTGCTAAGCACTATTAGAGTCAGTTATGAGTCATACGATTGCTGTGTTGAATATCACAATGTTTCAAGGACCTTTAAACCCTGTGAGATAGTTACGTTATCAGCTCATATATAACTGCTGCTAACTGGTCTCGGCAGGGAATGTGAGTTAAGAACAGACGTTTAAATCTACAGAACCCATTATCATCTAAAAATTCAGGGAAACTGGAAAGCTCATAATTTAAAATACAGGAAAAGGGGACACAAACAATGAAAGAAAGTTGTTGTTTTTTACTTTACATAATTGTCTTCTTTTTTTAAAGTTAAAGGGTTAATAGTTTAGGGTGTTTGTTGATGGGGGTTCTGGCAGTTTAGGAGTTTATAGTTTAGAGTGGATCATGTTATGTAGCAGAAGGTAGGAAAATGTTTATGTACCTGATTTGTTTGGGCCTTTGCTAGATATTGTGCTATCATAAGCCATTCTCTGGGTCCTTAAGAGGCTTCTAGAGAACAATACAGGAGTCAGTAACAATTTCATAATTAGAAAAATGGAAATGCGGAGGACGGTAAAATTCAGAATTTATAATCCTTTATTAAAACATGGGTTCTATTTATCAAGCCTCAAATCTGCAGGGGGCAGCGTTTCACCAGTAGTGAACTGCTGGTGCAATGATAAATGCCGTCGGAGTATGCTGTCGGCATTTATTGATGTGCAGCGGACATGGTTTGCTATAGCGGATCTTGTCCGTCCACACAATGATAAATGGACCCATGGAAGAAAAAAAGGATATAAAAACACCACTAGCAAGTGGATAAACCAGTCTGTATAATAATAATAATTTGGTAAGCCCATGATCACAATCTACATCAAGTGCTAGGTGTACCTAATGGATTAAAAAGACAATTCTGTTAAAAAAAATGTAAAAGGGCAGCAGAGATAATTGCAATGTTAGTTGACACCCCCATGGAGATCCCTCTTCAAATATATTTCATCCAAGAAGTCCAAGGGTTTGTTTTTTTTGTAGCGACTAAAATCTGTTGGTACATCTCTATTTTATTAATTGTTTTTTTTTGTAATACACATTGGTAACTCTTGTTCCACTGGATTAAAATGTAAACATATGCAAACTATAGGTACAATATGCAAAATAAATATATATCAAAGATTGACATCAATATTTTTATTGTTTGTAGGATTACAGTATCTGCTATGTGCTTTATGGATTTTAGTAGATTTCCACTGGACACTCAAAACTGCTCTCTTGAACTGGAAAGTTGTAAGTAGGTTTCCAAAGTCAGTATGTCTAAGAATTTTAAGCTGTATTCCAACTTTAACATAACTGTTATGAAATATATTTTACATCACATGAAAAGAACAACTGTTTCATATTGTTTACTATAGTTACATGTCCCACTCTCTTAAAAGGGCATGTTTGTAATCGTCATTGTTTATATTACAAGAAAATGAGAATCTTACATTTTCCAAATCAGCACACTTTCTGAGATATTTATCAGCCATACCATAGCTAACTATGGGCTTGATCACAATCTATTGGCTGTGTCCATGTTTGCTCCTTTTCTGACCGAAAAATGCTACTTTTCAATTCAGTGCAATCAGAATAGTGTTTTTTCAGCTACTTCCCACACTCGCAAAAGCCCTATTTCTCCTGTAAGGCCAATTCACCTTTTCAAGGTCAGTTTTGACTTTTTGAATTCGACACCTCTAGGCAATCGATAAGTCATAAAAAGGGCATTGGAATTTTTAAAACTATTTCACAGCTATTTGGAAACAGTCTATTATCTTGCACATGTGAAATTACCACAGGAGACAGGGCACCCATTTATAAATGTATATGTACATACTGTATACATTTGTATATGTGTATTGATTACATGATATCCTGTACAGGAAGGGAATCTACAGGAAAAGTCACTTCAGGACCCCAACATATACAAATGGCTTTTTTTTCTTTTTCTTTTTTAAATATTTGATTGTAATTTATTTTGCTATATGATAAACAAGTATTGTTTATGACAATATTTTTTCTATTGTTTGTTAAAACACCATTAACATTTTTTCCTTGCACAATGAACAAAGGGGTTACATGAAAAGACCTTTATTGTAACCTTAAGAGGTGTGAATAGGCTATTGTATCAGTCAGTTTCAGGTGACCTCCCAGTTTATTTTTTGACAACAGCTACTTCACACACGAAAGGCCTTTTCAGGAGCGTTTTTGTTGAAAAGGCTTCGCTGTTGCAGGCTTTTAACAAACAAAACCATATTGTATTGTGATCATTTGAGAGACTCAATACTAAAAAGCTATTTCGGGAGCGAATTGCTGATAGATTTGGATGGACCCCTATAAGGGGAAGCAACAAGTGAAAACATTCTTAGACAGCGTACATTTTTTAAATTTACACTTATAAATGACAAACACAAAACAATTAGAATTCTCTCTTAGCATTTGTTCCTTTTATCTTCTAATTTTTAATCATTAGTTTTAATTAAAAAATATAAGTATACAATCCTAAATGTTGGCGTTTTGGGAAGGTGAATTGATGCTCAATGTGTGAAATTAAAATGTGTGTTTGAAATATTTTGAAAATAAAGAATCACATGCTGCTATTTACCATATGTGCCATAGAAAAATTAAGCAAACATATACACTTTTTTTGCACTTCATATTGTGGTGTTTTCCAGTGTTAGGGTATTTCTGGAAAAATACTTGGTCTGCTAAAAAATAACAAGGTAGGATTTGTGTGGGTACCTCACAGAAAAAAAATTGATTTTTGTGTGTAAATGCAACGACTGGAAAACAGCTTTCATATATCATACTCATATATCATATTCCATTTGGATTTTTTCACTTGGATTTTTGGTGATCTGTCAATATACACAAGTAAACCCCTATTGCATGTAAACTCATTGTACAATGAATCTGAATGATCTGCTGCATACAGTTAACACCAGTACCTAGATTATGTAGGCAACAGTGTTATTTTTAAATAACACTCCCCTTAGCACCTTACACATCATGTACAAGTCCTACCCTTTGATATTTAGGATTCCCACTTAATTCTAATTGGATAACAATCAAGTATAAATTAGAGATAACCTGGACTAGGTTCAGCCTACAGAGAAGAAGATTACATTACAGAATATTTTAGAGTGGCCAGAAGAGGCTGAAGTGTAGACGAGACTTGACGCAAAATAGAAGTTATTCCTGGAACTAGGATTAACAGCTGTTAGGGTGTTGCCATTTTAAAGCTGCTCACATCTGCTGGAGATGAGCTTGTGTTGAGTGGAAGGTATGACTCTTGGGTGCATCCTTATTATAGATGGATGCATAAAAGGTAAGACCCGTAGGTGCTGAATGTATGTTAAGTGTTAGAAAAAGGGTGTTCTTCATGTGAGTTGTGCTGGGTGTATAGTCATGGTTAGGGTTAATTGCAGTTAGAGTGAGTGAGCATTAAATATCATGATAAAGATCACAGTTATGCTTAATAGCAGTAAGGGGCTGCAGTGAATAATAGTGGTGTGGGATGTCACACTGATAATATTTAGTAATGATAATGGTATTTATAAATTGACTCCAGTGCTTATTTATTACATATTTATAGCAATTTTGGAAGGAGCTCTGACAAAGTTTCTGGGTGGTCATTACCAACACCAGGAAGTAGTCATTATTACATAAAAATTTCCCATATGGGTATTGTGATATGGGGCAAAAATAGAACAGTATGTGTTACAATATTAATGTATCGTTCCAAAGGATAGCCGCAAAAAAAACTATTTTCAATTTAAACTCATTGGCGATTCATTATCTATGATTTGTAAATCTGTAGATTCAATTACATAAGGCTTGATATAAAAAACTGGTTTAGAATGATAATGCTTGACATGCTCATTTCGTAATTTACATATGTCACTGACTACAATAGACTGGAGCCAGAATGTTATAGTAAATGATTTCCCACATGTTTTTTTCAGACGCATATAATGAGGATGACCTCATGTTGTACTGGAAACGTGGTAACGACTCTCTAAGAACAGACGAACATATTTCACTGTCTCAGTTTTTCATTGAAGAGTTCAGTGCTTCCAGTGGTCTGGCACTGTACAGCAGTACAGGTACATTGTCATACTACTTAAAGGGACAGTCTAGTCAAAATTAAACTTTCATGATTCAGCGATTTAAAACAACTATCCAATTTACTTTTATCATCAAATTTGCTTTGAGCTCTTGATATTCTTTGTGGAAAGGTAGGTAGGCTCATATGCTAATTTCTAAGCCCTTGAGCTTCCTCTTATCTCAGTGCATTTTGACAGGTTTTCACAGTTAGACACTGTTAGTTCATGTGTGTCATATAGCTAACATTGTGCTCACTCCTGTGGAGTTATTTAAGAGTCAGCACTGATTGGCTAAAATGCATGATTGTCTAAAGAACTGAGATAAGGGGGCAGTCTGCAGAGGCTTAGATACAAGGTAATAACAGAGGTAAAAAGTATACTAATATAACAGTGTTGATTATTCAAAACTGGGGAATGCGAAATAAAGAGATTATCTATATTTTTAAACAATATATATTCTGGAGTAGACTGTCCCTTTAATGCCTGTAATGATGCAAATGTATTATGGAGTAATAGGCCCCAGTAACATCAGAACTGATGAATAAAACTGTACTTTATTCTAGGTGTATGGTAAATATTGAGTTTAGCAAAATAACTGACAGTGATACAGAATGCATGGAATACCCGATATTAATATTCTCTATTACGCACCCAAGGATTTAGTAACATAAATCTTATCATTGGTGTATTGCACTGTATACAAGCAGAACATGTATATACTGTAAATAGCACATAATCCAAAATGGCCTTATAATAAAATGAACAGCTATGTATCAGCTCCCCTAGAGTATAATTGATTGATATTACAGCTTCTTATTGGCTGTATTAGTCCTGCTCCAAAAGTAATGAAACTGATTTCTGGCAAGAGCACTGCAAGGGATTTCAAGTTAAAGGGACTCTGTACTGTAAAAGTACTGTGTGATTTGTTATACCAACTACAGAACTTAAAGGGACACTGAACCCACATTTTTTTCTTTCGTGATTCAGATAGAGCATGCAATTTTAAGCAACTTTCTAATTTACTCCTATTATAAAATTTTCTTCATTCTCTTGGTATCTTTATTTGAAATGCAAGAATGTAAGTTTAGATGCCGGCCCATTTTTGGTGAACACACTGCGTTGTTCTAGCTGATTGGTGTTCTCTTGCTGATTGGTGGATAAATTCACCCACCAATAAATAAGTGCTTTCCATGGTTCTGAACAAAAAAATAGTTTAGATGCCTTCTTTTTCAGATAAAGAAAGCAAGAGAACGAAGAAAAATTTATAATAGGAGTAAATTAGAAAGTTGCTTAAATTTGCATGCTCTATCTAAAGAAAAAAATTGGGTTCAGTGTTCCTTTAAAATGTATGGGAAATTATTGCTTTGTGGTTATTTTATGCATGAAAAGCAGTTTGCTCTTTGAAAACACAACACATTTAAATGGACAGAGCATACAGAGAGAGCAGACCTCCTTATCTTTCTCTTTATATACAAAAGCCAGGGTTCTAACAGAATAGCAAACACATCAGATCAGCAAACGGAAGTGACGTTCCATCAGCTGTCTGATCAAAAATGCTCACCATGCATGCGCTCCTGCACGTCACAACCCATCGGCACTAATAACATAGCCATCAGATTTTGTATAGTTGTTAGAGCGCATACACCTACAAATGCCTATATATATATATATATATATATATATATATATATATATATATATATTAAAATTGTAATTATTAAAAGAGAAAGAACAGCACTCCTGAGATAGAACAAAAGCTATAATAACTTCCATTCCTGTTCATTTATATTGCAAATCAGGGTGCGCGTTCTTTTAGCACACAAAACTACAAAATATGTGTACATTAGCTATTTGTATACAATTTAATACACTCCAGCAGCATAACATTGATAATTGTGAATAACCTTTAAAACATGCAAACTGTCACTAATAACTTATAGGCACAGTACTAGAAATAATGCATGAAACTTTCTGAATCACTTCCATGTAACTTTAACTATCTGAAATAGAAAAGCTTTGATATTGCAATGTAAAATCTTATAAATCAATAACGCCTAGATTTAGAGTTCTGCGTTAGCCATCAAAACCAGCGTTAGGGGGTCCTAAAATAAAAAGTTTACAGCTCTTTTACCTTACCAGCCCTTAAAAGGGCCTTTTGCGGGGCATGCCCCAAAGAAAACAGCTCTTTTGCCTGTAAAAAAAATACAATACCCCCCCCAACATTACAACCCACCACCCACATACCCCTAATCTAACCCACCTAAACCCCCCTTAAAAAACCTAACACTAAGCCCCTGAAGATCTTCCTACCTTGTCTTCACCACGCCGGGTATCACCGATCCGTCCAGAAGAGGCTCCGAAGTCTTCATCCTATCCGCCAAGAAGAGGTCCAGAAAAGGTTCCGAAGTCTTCATCCTATCTGCCAAGAAGAGGAGATCCGGACTGGCAAACATCTTCATCCAAGCGGCATCTTCTATCTTCATCCATCCGATGAGGAGCGGCTCCATCTTCAAGACCTCCGGCGCGGATCCATCCTCTTCTAACGACGTCCTATGTCCGAATGAAGGTTCCTTTAAGTGACGTCATTCAAGATGGCGTCCCTCGAATTCCGATTGGCTGATAGGATTCTATTCTTGGCGGATTGGATTCTATTCTTGGCGGATTGGATCAGCCAATCCGATTGAACTTCAATCTGATTGGCTGATTCAATCAGCCAATCAGATTTTTCCTACCTTAATTCCGATTGGCTGATAGAATCCTATCAGCCAATCGGAATTTGAGGGACGCCATCTTGGATAATGTCATTTAAAGGAACCTTCATTCGGACTTAGGACATCGTTAGAAGAGGTTGGATCCGCGCTGGAGGTCTTGAAGATGGAGCCGCTCCTCGTCGGATGGATGAAGATAGAAGATGCCGCTTGGATGAAGATGTTTGCCGGTCCGGATCTCCTCTTCTTGGTGGATAGGATGAAGACTTCAGAGCCTCTTCTGGACCTCTTCTTGACGGATAGGATGAAGACTTCGGAACCTCTTCTGGACGGATCGGTGATACCCGGCGTGGTGAAGACAAGGTAGGAAGATCTTCAGGGGCTTAGTGTTAGGTTTTTAAGGGGGGTTTGGGTTAGATTAGGGGTATGTGGGTGGTGGGTTGTAATGTTGGGGGGATATTGTATGTTATTTTACAGGCAAAAGAGCTGTTTTCTTTGGGGCATGCCCCGCAAAAGGCCCTTTTAAGGGCTGGTAAGGTAAAAGAGCTGTTAATTTTTTATTTTAGAATAGGGTAGGGCATTTTTTTATTTTGGGGGGCTTTGTTATTTTTTTAGGGGGCTTAGAGTAGGTGTAATTAGTTTAAAATTCTTGTAATCTTTTTTTATTTTTTGTAATTTAGTGTTTGTTTTTTTTTGTAATTTAGTTTAGTTGATTTAATTGTAGATAATTGTAGGTAATTGTAGGTAGTTTATTTAATTAATTTATTGATAGTGTAGTGGTAGGTTTAATTGTAACTTAGGTTAGGATTTATTTTACAGGTAATTTTGTACTTATTTTAACTAGGTAGCTATTAAATAGTTATTAACTATTTAATAGCTATTGTACCTAGTTAAAATAAATACAAAGTTGCCTGTAAAATAAATATAAATCCTAAAATAGCTACAATATAATTATTAGTTATATTGTAGCTATATTAGGGTTTATTTTACAGGTAAGTATTTAGCTTTAAATAGGAATAATTTATTTAATAAGAGTTATTTTATTTTGTTAGATTTAAATTATATTTAACTTAGGGGGGGTGTTAGGGTTAGACTTAGCTTTAGGGGTTAATACATTTATTATAGAAGCGGTGAGGTCCGGTCGGCAGATTAGGGGTTAATACTTGAAGTTAGGTAGCGGCGATGTTAGGGAGGGCAGATTAGGGGTTAATACTATTTATTATAGGGTTTTTAAGGCGGGAGTGAGGCGGTAGCGGTGAGGTCCGGTCGGCAGATTAGGGGTTAATAAGTGTAGGTAGGTAGCGGCGACGTTGGGGGGGGGGCAGATTAGGGGGTAATAAATATAATATAGGGGTCGGCGGTGTTAGGGGCAGCAGATTAGGGGTACATAGGAATAATGTAGGTTGCGGCGATGTACGGAGCGGCAGATTAGGGGTTAGTAATAAAATGTAGGGGTTAGCGATAGCGGGGGCGGCAGATTAGGGGTTAATAAGTGTAAGGTTAGGGGTGTTTAGACTCGGGGTACATGTTAGGGTGTTAGGTGCAGACTTAGGAAGTGTTTCCCCATAGGAAACAATGGGGCTGCGTTAGGAGCTGAACGCGGCTTTTTTGCAGGTGTTAGGTTTTTTTTTCAGCTCAAACTGCCCCATTGTTTCCTATGGGGGAATCATGCACGAGCACGTTTTTTAAGCTGGCCGCGTCCGTAAGCAACGCTGGTATTGAGAGTTGCAGTGGCGGTAAATATGCCCTACGCTCCCTTTTTGGAGCCTAACGCTGCCCTTATGAAAACTCTAAATACCAGCGTTGTTTAAAAGGTGCGGTGGAAAAAACCACGAGTAGCTAACGCACCCCTTCTAATGCAAAACTCTAAATCTAGGCGTAAGTGTTTTTGTTTATTTTCTTCGGCATTCCAACCCATTTAATTTCAAGCTGCTCAAGTTACTTATGCAATTAATATGGAAGACTTGTTTTTCTCTTAGAGATAGGCTCTTGCAGCATTTTCTCAGGGTTTTTTAGAAGAAGCAAAATATACAGTACTAATAAGAATAGAAAACATGGATACCATCGGGTTGATTGACACTCCTGCTAGTGGCCAATCTGCAGGGGGCGGCATTGCACAAGCATCTCTTGTGAAATGCTTATGCAATGATAAATCCTGACAACGTATGCTGTTGGCATTTATCAATGTCCGGCGGACATGATCGATACAGCGGATCATGTCCGCTCGTACTTTGATAGATCGGCCCCTATGGGAGAAGTTAGCATTGTCGCAATATCCGAGATCCTGAAGTTAGCTAGCATCGGGTTTCACTCGTGGGCAAACTTTTTACTTTTAACTTGTAATATTTACACTAACTCACGAAAGTAAAAGTTAGGGCGCCACTTTTAATCTAGCCCAATGCAGGGTATGCTGAGGCCCTGCACTCAAGTATAGGGCACTATCTGATATTACAAGGGAATGGTAAAATATCTTAACCAGAGAATGCTAGTGCGGCCTACATTTTTTTAATGGATAGCGCAGCCACTATATATATCTGTTTATAGATTTATCTATGTTTCTATATTTAAAAAAAATCGTGAAGAACTCCACTATTTTTAAAAAAAAAAAAATTTTGTTTAACGCACTTTCTGCTTAGCGCACCTTGGTCAGCACTCAAGCGAAAGCCAGTCCTTAGTTGTAAAGCATGACCCAAAGAAGTTTTTTAGGTGAGGGACTTAGCGTGACAACGCTATTCGATCTCCAGAGGTTAGCGCACCTGAGCTCTAACAGTTTACTTTCAACTTGTAATATGGAAGTAAAAATAGGATCACTATAGATTGCACTCTAGTGATTTTAGTACACCATCATGCTACCATTTTTATGCTCCACTTGTAATATAGGCTGTTATATTCCAGCATGAGAAGAAAGCAATTCACAACTTTTTTTTATCTTGTGCAATAAATTAATTTGTGGGTAAAAAAGGATTTTAAGATCATTATGGTGATTTATTAAGAGTTTCTGATACTCTATATTACTTTTGATAGGCACTCTAATCTATCTTTACTAATATGCTTTTTTTCACTAGGTTGGTATAACAGACTTTTCATCAATTTCATCCTTAGACGGCACATTTTCTTTTTTGTGCTTCAGTCCTACTTCCCATCGATGCTGATGGTGATGCTGTCTTGGGTTTCTTTCTGGATAGACAGAAGAGCGGTGCCTGCACGTGTATCACTGGGTAAGTCTTCCTGTGCTAAAACTCTAATTATACCTCCATTAAAAAAAAAAATCCTTTATTGAATCTGCAATATGGTTTGTTTTGAATATGCATAAAAAACAGCAAGACATAACTAGGGTTGCTACCTTAAAGGGACAGTAAAGTCCAAATTAAACGTTCATGATTCAGATAGAGCATGTAATTTTAAACAACTCTCCAATTTACTTTTATCATCAAATTTGCTTTGTTCTCTTAGTATTCTTTGTTGAAAGCTAAACCTAGGTAGGCTCATATGCTAATTTCTAAGCCCTTGAAGGCCGCCTCTTATCTCAATGCATTTGACAGGTTTTTTACAGCTAGAGGGCATTAGTTCAGGTGTGCTGTATAGATAAACATTGTGCTCACTCCCGTGGAGTTATTCATGAGTTGGCACTGATTGGCTAAAATGCATGCCTGTCAAAAGAACTGAGCTAATGGGGCAGAGGATTAGATACAAGGTAATAACAGAGGAAAAAATTTATTAATATAACAGTGTTTGTTATGCAAAACTGGTGAATGGGTAATAAAGGGATGATTTCTATCTTTTTAAACAATAACATTTTTGGTGTTTACTATCACTTTAAATTCAGTCCAAACCCGAACACTCTTACGCGGTGCACAGAACAGCAACATTTTTTTTGTATAATAGCACATAACCACAAACTCGCACATAAATATTCATTCACACTCTCATACACAGTCTAACACTCTAACACACACTGATACACATACTCACTCTCACACACATTCTCTCTCTCTCCCACACACAGAACAACACTGATAAACACAAAGACACTTACACACACATACACACTCCCACACAAAGACACGTACACAAGAGATAAATAACTGTAGGCATGTGCAGTATTTTACAAATACACAATGTCACCATTTTGGCTGTGGCTGTTTCCCATCAAACCTGGACCTTTGCATGTCTGGGCCTGACTCAGCTTCAAACCCGGACACACAAATGGAAACCCGAACTGTCCGGGTCATTGCCAGAGAGGTGACAACCCTAGACATCGCCATAGAGTTTGCTGATGCAAATGCTGCACTTTTAAATGTTGTATTTAAAATGTCAAAGCATTTAAAATATTGCAATTAAATAGGAGCAACTGGAATGTCAAGGGTTAGGGTTATGGTTTAAGCTGGGGAAGTAAGGTTTAAAAGTGCCAGATTAAAGTAACATTTAATTTAATGATGGACCAGATTACAAGTGACACGCTAATTTTTTAGATTTCCATGCATATTAAAAGTTTAAAGTAAAAAGTTACTATTAGTTGTTGCTCGTGAGCTAACCAGACCTTGCGCTAGATCAACTATACTAAACCTGAAGGAGTGTTTTAAAATATTTTACATTCCCATAGAACATGTTCTTTTTATTTTTAAATATAATTAATATATATACTATATATGTATAGATCTTTATATATGTGTGTGTGTGTGTGATTTGTTGTGTAATATATATACACACAACTATATATCAATATGAATATATACAGATATATATATAGTAATATTTATTTTAAAATAAAAGTAAAGAACATATGAATTTAAAGTATTTCTATTCATAACACATTACAAATGAATACAAATTATATTGCAGATTTCAAAGTGTTTAACTGGGAAAGGCTCAAAAGTGTATATATGTCTATATATGTATACAGGTCAGGGATAGGCACAGACAAAGGCTGTGGCGGACATTTTACAAAGTACAGACCTTAGTGAAGGACACCAAGGTGCATTTTAAATTAAAAACATTATTTTATAGTGCTTGGTGTTATTATACTGATGCAGATACCACTGATCCTATAACCAGCTCTGGCTATACCCATGTGCCAGTGTCACTACTGTGTCATTATATAGTGCTGGGTGTTATTATAAGATGCAGATACCACTGATCCTATAACCAGCCCTCCTCTGGCTATACCCATGTGCCAGTGTCACTACTGTGTCATTATATAGTGCTGGGTGTTATTATACTGATGCAGATACCACTGATCCTATAACCAGCCCTCCTCTGGCTATACCCATGTGCTAGTGTCACTACTGTGTCATTATATAGCGCTGGGTGTTATTATACTGATGCAGATACCACTGATCCTATAACCAGCCCTCCTCTGGCTATACGCATGTGCCAGTGTCACTACTGTGTCATTATATAGCGCTGGGTGTTATTATACTGATGCAGATACCACTGATCCTATAACCAGCCCTCCTCTGGCTATACGCATGTGCCAGTGTCACTACTGTGTCATTATATAGTGCTGGGTGTTATTATAAGATGCAGATACCACTGATCCTATAACCAGCCCTCCTCTGGCTATACGCATGTGCCAGTGTCACTACTGTGTCATTATATAGTGCTGGGTGTTATTATACTGATGCAGATACCGCTGATCCTATAACCAGCCCTCCTCTAGCTATACCCATGTGCCAGTGTCACTACTGTGTCATTATATAGTGCTGGGTGTTATTATAAGATGCAGATACCACTGATCCTATAACCAGCCCTCCTCTGGCTATACCCATGTGCCAGTGTCACTACTGTGTCATTATATAGAGCTGGGTGTTATTATACTGATGCAGATACCGCTGATCCTGTAACCAACCCTCCTCTGGCTATACCCATGTGCCAGTGTCACTACTGTGTCATTATATAGTGCTGGGTGTTATTATACTGATGCAGATACCACTGATCCTATAACCAGCTCTGGCTATACCCATGTGCCAGTGTCACTACTATGTCATTATATAGAGCTGGGTGTTATTATACTGATGCAGATACCACTGACCCTATAACCAGCCCTTCTCTAGCTATACCCATGAGCCAGTGTCACTACTGTGTCATTATATAGTGCTGGGTGTTATTATAAGATGCAGATACCACTGATCCTATAACCAGCCCTCCTCTGGCTATACCCATGTGCCAGTGTCACTACTGTGTCATTATATAGAGCTGGGTGTTATTATACTGATGCAGATACCACTGATCCTATAACCAGCCCTCCTCTGGCTATACGCATGTGCCAGTGTCACTACTGTGTCATTATATAGCGCTGGGTGTTATTATACTGATGCAGATACCACTGATCCTATAACCAGCCCTCCTCTGGCTATACGCATGTGCCAGTGTCACTACTGTGTCATTATATAGCGCTGGGTGTTATTATACTGATGCAGATACCACTGATCCTATAACCAGCCCTCCTCTGGCTATACGCATGTGCCAGTGTCACTACTGTGTCATTATATAGTGCTGGGTGTTATTATAAGATGCAGATACCACTGATCCTATAACCAGCCCTCCTCTGGCTATACGCATGTGCCAGTGTCACTACTGTGTCATTATATAGTGCTGGGTGTTATTATACTGATGCAGATACCGCTGATCCTATAACCAGCCCTCCTCTGGCTATACGCATGTGCCAGTGTCACTACTGTGTCATTATATAGTGCTGGGTGTTATTATAAGATGCAGATACCACTGATCCTATAACCAGCCCTCCTCTGGCTATACCCATGTGCCAGTGTCACTACTGTGTCATTATATAGTGCTGGGTGTTATTATACTGATGCAGATACCACTGATCCTATAACCAGCCCTCCTCTGGCTATACCCATGTGCTAGTGTCACTACTGTGTCATTATATAGCGCTGGGTGTTATTATACTGATGCAGATACCACTGATCCTATAACCAGCCCTCCTCTGGCTATACGCATGTGCCAGTGTCACTACTGTGTCATTATATAGCGCTGGGTGTTATTATACTGATGCAGATACCACTGATCCTATAACCAGCCCTCCTCTGGCTATACGCATGTGCCAGTGTCACTACTGTGTCATTATATAGTGCTGGGTGTTATTATAAGATGCAGATACCACTGATCCTATAACCAGCCCTCCTCTGGCTATACGCATGTGCCAGTGTCACTACTGTGTCATTATATAGTGCTGGGTGTTATTATACTGATGCAGATACCGCTGATCCTATAACCAGCCCTCCTCTAGCTATACCCATGTGCCAGTGTCACTACTGTGTCATTATATAGTGCTGGGTGTTATTATAAGATGCAGATACCACTGATCCTATAACCAGCCCTCCTCTGGCTATACCCATGTGCCAGTGTCACTACTGTGTCATTATATAGAGCTGGGTGTTATTATACTGATGCAGATACCGCTGATCCTGTAACCAACCCTCCTCTGGCTATACCCATGTGCCAGTGTCACTACTGTGTCATTATATAGTGCTGGGTGTTATTATACTGATGCAGATACCACTGATCCTATAACCAGCTCTGGCTATACCCATGTGCCAGTGTCACTACTATGTCATTATATAGAGCTGGGTGTTATTATACTGATGCAGATACCACTGACCCTATAACCAGCCCTTCTCTAGCTATACCCATGAGCCAGTGTCACTACTGTGTCATTATATAGTGCTGGGTGTTATTATAAGATGCAGATACCACTGATCCTATAACCAGCCCTCCTCTGGCTATACCCATGTGCCAGTGTCACTACTGTGTCATTATATAGAGCTGGGTGTTATTATACTGATGCAGATACCACTGATCCTATAACCAGCCCTCCTCTGGCTATACGCATGTGCCAGTGTCACTACTGTGTCATTATATAGCGCTGGGTGTTATTATACTGATGCAGATACCACTGATCCTATAACCAGCCCTCCTCTGGCTATACGCATGTGCCAGTGTCACTACTGTGTCATTATATAGCGCTGGGTGTTATTATACTGATGCAGATACCACTGATCCTATAACCAGCCCTCCTCTGGCTATACGCATGTGCCAGTGTCACTACTGTGTCATTATATAGTGCTGGGTGTTATTATAAGATGCAGATACCACTGATCCTATAACCAGCCCTCCTCTGGCTATACGCATGTGCCAGTGTCACTACTGTGTCATTATATAGTGCTGGGTGTTATTATACTGATGCAGATACCGCTGATCCTATAACCAGCCCTCCTCTGGCTATACGCATGTGCCAGTGTCACTACTGTGTCATTATATAGCGCTGGGTGTTATTATACTGATGCAGATACCACTGACCCTATAACCAGCCCTTCTCTAGCTATACCCATGTGCCAGTGTCACTACTGTGTCATTATATAGTGCTGGGTGTTATTATAAGATGCAGATACCACTGATCCTATAACCAGCCCTCCTCTGGCTATACCCATGTGCCAGTGTCACTACTGTGTCATTATATAGAGCTGGGTGTTATTATACTGATGCAGATACCGCTGATCCTGTAACCAACCCTCCTCTGGCTATACCCATGTGCCAGTGTCACTACTGTGTCATTATATAGTGCTGGGTGTTATTATACTGATGCAGATACCACTGATCCTATAACCAGCTCTGGCTATACCCATGTGCCAGTGTCACTACTGTGTCATTATATAGCGCTGGGTGTTATTATACTGATGCAGATACCACTGATCCTATAACCATCCCTTGTCTGGCTATACCCATGTGCCAGTGTCACTACTGTGTCATTATATAGCGCTGGGTGTTATTATACTGATGCAGATACCATTGACCCTATAACCATCCCTTGTCTGGCTATACGCATGTGCCAGTGTCACTACTGTGTCATTATATAGCGCTGGGTGTTATTATACTGATGCAGATACCACTGACCCTATAACCAACCCTTGTCTGGCTATACCCATGTGCCAGTGTCACTACTGTGTCATTATATAGCGCTGGGTGTTATTATACTGATGCAGATACCACTGACCCTATAACCAGCCCTCCTCTGGCTATACCCATGTGCCAGTGTCACTACTGTGTCTTTGTATATAGCTGGGTGTTACTATACAGATGCAGATACACATCCAGTATTTCACTCAGGCTTTAGTTATTCCATAACTTATCACCCAATATCGCTAGCAGTCTCTTGACAAGCCACTAACTTTATTCACACTACATATTTTTTTTTATTCCTATTATTCAATCAAAACATATACTAAGGTTATGGCGGACACTGCAAGGGCTAGTCATGGGCACCAGTGTCCGTGTACGGACACCTTGCCTATCCCTGATACAGGTATATGTGTGCACATACACATTTATACATATAAAAACACATAAATACACATGTATACACATATACAGATATATTTTAACCCCTTAAGGACTGGGCATTTCAGACAAAAACTTCCCCCAAAGACCAGAGTATTTTTGCCATCACTACATTTAAACAGAAATAGGGCCCTTTTTTATACCTATCAAAACTATATATATATATTTTTAGTAGACAACCCAAAGTATTGATCTAGGCCCATTTTGGTATATTTCATGCCACCATTTTCCCGCCAAATGCGGTCAAATAAAAATTTTTTTTAACTTTTTCACAATTTTAGGTTTCTCACTGAAATTATTTACAAACAGCTTGTGCAATCATGACACAAATGGTCGTAAATGCTTTTCTAGGATCCTCTTTGTTCAGAAATAGCAGACATATATGGCTTTGGCATTGCTTTTTGGTAATTAGAAGGCCGCTAAATGCCGCTGCGCACCACACTTGCATTATGCCCAGCAGTGAAGGGGTTAAATAGGTAGCTTGTAGGGTTAATTTTAGCTTTAGTGTGGAGATCAGCATCCCACCTTACACATCCCACCCCCTGATCCCTCCCTGACCCCGCTCAAACAGCTCTCTTCTCTCCCCTACCCCCCAAAGGTCACCTACATCTTAAGTACTGGCAGAAATTCTGCCAATATAAAAATAAGTTTTTATTTTTTTTAATATATTTTCTGTAGGGTAGTATCCCCCCTTACCTCCCAACCTTCAGGATCCCCCCCCCAAACAGCTCTCTAACCCTCCCCCTCTATCTATTTGCTGCCATCTTAGATACTGGAAGCTGTCTGCCAGTACACAGTTTGCTGCAAATTAGGCAAAAAATGTTTTAAAAATGTAAAATAGCCATTTTTTCTGTAGTGTAGCTGCCCCCCTCAATACCCTACCCCCCTCCCAGATCCCTTTCCCTCAACGGATCCCACATAGGATCCCCCTCATTGCCCCTCCTCCCTCCTTCCCACTCACTGATGGCTTGTTTTTTCGGAGGGGTTTTCAATGCCTGTAGCGTGGCGTAGTGGTTCCACCTGCTCCCGCCCCCTCCAGTGATGGGCCACCCACCCACCAACGAACGGCCCTCTCTGCATCGGTAACTCTGCAACTCTATTTCTGCAGTGCCCCACTCCTGGGGCATGCAGAAATAGTGCAATCTCGCTATTTGTAGCAAGATCGTGGCAGAGAGAAGCCCAGGCCTGCAGCGTTGCTGGTCCTTAAGGGCATAGCGACCAACCTCATACAGGGTACCGCGCTGGTTGTTAAGGGGTTA
This sequence comes from Bombina bombina, assembly GCF_027579735.1. NCBI lineage: Eukaryota > Metazoa > Chordata > Amphibia > Anura > Bombinatoridae > Bombina > Bombina bombina. Next base: position 187,120,151 of record NC_069501.1, on the reverse strand, counting down.
ATATGTTTTGAGAATTTTTTTTTACCCTATACGCCTATGCTGGCGGCATTTATCGATGTCCGCTGCACTTTGATAAATCGGCCCCATGTTCTCAATTAGTCACACCAAGGAAGACAAACTAAATACACTGAACTTAGATGATTCTTTTTAAGGGATATTTTTCTAGAATGCAAATTTCGTTAACAATTACACATTTACATGCTTTTATTTTCATGCAGATCTTTTTCAATACAGTATGTATATGCTAAACTACTTTATGCATATATACAAAATATGACATACATTTTCAGGGCTGGATTGGGACCAAAAACAGGCCTGGGCATTTTAACCCCTTAATGACAACTGATGTACCAGGTACGTTCTGCAAAAACTGTCAGTTAGTGACAATGGACGTACCTGGTCCGTCAGTTGTCTAAGAGAGTGCTGGAAGCGATCGTAATCGCTTCCAGCAGCTCTCAGGGTATTGCAGTGATGCCTCAATATTGAGGCATCCTGCAATAACCTTTAAAAATCATCCGATGCAGAGAGAGCCACTCTGTGGGCAGCTACACTACAGGGGGGGGGGGGCAGCTACACTACAGAAAAAGCTGTAAATAAAAAAAAACACACAAAAAAATTAAATTTTGGGGGGAAACTAGGTACTGGCAGACAGCTGCCAGTACCCAAGATGGTGGCAAATTGGTAGGTGGGGAGGGTTAGAGAGCTGTTTGGGGGATCATGGAGGTTGGGGGCTAAGGCAGGGGTCCATCACAGCTGAATAATTAAAAAAACAAAAAACAAAAAAAAACACCTTTCATTTTTGTACTGGCAGACTTTCTGCCAGTACTTAAGATGGCGGGGACAATTTGTGAAAAAGTGAACAATTTTTTTATTTGCTCGCATTTGGCAGTGAAATGGTGGCATGAAATATACCAAAATGGGCATAGATCAATACTTTGGGTTGTCTACTACACTACACTAAAGCTAAAATTAACCCTTCAAGGTCCCTACAAGCTCCCTAATTAACCCCTTCACTGCTGGGCATAATACATGTGTGGTGCACAGCGGCATTTAGTGGCCTTCTAATTACCAAAAAGCAATACCAAAGCCATATATATCTGCTATTTCTGAACAAAGGGGATCCCAGAGAAGCATTTACAAAGTTTGTGAAAAGTGAACGATTTTTTTATTTGCTCGCATTTGGCAGTGAAATGGTGGCATGAAATATACCAAAATGGGCATGAATCAATACTTTGGGTTGTCTTCTAAAAAAAATATATACATGTGAAGGGATATTCAGAGATTCCGGACAGATATCAATGTTCCAATGTAACTAGTGCTAATTTTGAAAAAAAGTGGTTTGGAAATAGCAAAGTGCTACTTGTACTTATTGCCCTATAACTTGGAAAAAATGCAAAGAACATGTAAACATTGGGTATTTCTAAACTCAGGACAAAATTTAGAAACTATTTAGCATGATTGTTTTTTGGTGGTCGTAGATGTTTAACAGATTTTGGGGGTCAAAGTTAGAAAAAGTGTGTTTTTTTCCATTTTTTCCTCATATTTTATATTTTTTATAGTAAACTATAAGATATGATGAAAATAATGGTATATTTAGAAAGTCCATTTAATGGTGAGAAAAACAGTATATAATATGTGTGGGTACAGTAAATGAGTAAGAGGAAAATTACAGCTAAACACAAGCACCGCAGAAATGTAAAAATAGCCCTTGTCCTTAAGGGTAAGAAAATTGAAATATGGTCCGGTCATTAAGGGGTTAAGGACAGTGGCCCATTACCACCCCCTTTTGTTATTTAACCATACCCCAAAACTGACAATATAGGGCCAGATTACGAGTGGCACACTAACAGTTACGCACGAGCGATATTGGGTTAATTGTGGCTGTTTGCACACGTCGGAAGGCGCAATCGTAATACAAGTTGAAAGTAAATGTGAACATGTGACGCAATCACTATTTATGCTAGATTGATTATTGTGACCTTAGAACTCTGGTTAACTGTTACTCGAGGCAAAAAAGTGCCTGCAAAACACATCAAAAATACATTTAACATTACAGTTACACCAACAATAACACTATCTAATAAAATGATTCAAATAAAATATTGCACAAAAAAGTTATAAGCCTCAGGTTTATTTATTTATTTTTTTTAAAAAGGCAAGCTAAGGGCTTTAACATAGAGATACATACATATACATGTCTAAATATGTATATGTGTGTGTGTATATATATTTCTAAATCGATCCTCCATTTCCGTCAACTGGACATCACACACTTTTTTCCGGATGTGTTGTTCCTCATTACTCTCAGCATCTGAGCCCGTGGGATGGCTTTAATCAATGATCTTGGATGGTAGCTGGACGCATGCAGCAGCTTGTTGCGATCTGTTTCCTTTTTGAAAAGGGTAGTGCCAAGGCACGTATCATCCGTAAAGATCCTGAGATCAAGAAAGTCCACCTCCGTGTAGCTTGCGACTGCCTTCAGCTTCACCTGCCCCCCAACACTGTTTAAGTCCTCAATCCATTTGTGGAACGTCTCCAGGGTGCCACGCCAGACCACGATAATATCATGAATGTATCTTTTGTAGAACATCACTTGACTGTGGTCGTAAACCTTAAAGATCTCTACTTCAACATGCTCCATAAACAGGTTGGCAAAGGCTGGGGCCATATTTGAGCCCATTGCCCTTCCCATCATTTGTAGGTAAAACTTTCAAATTTGAAGTAGTTAAGAGTAAGACACATGGAGAGGAGTTCAATGATAAATCCAGTAGGTGGTCCCACATAAGGATATCTGTCAAGACATCTTGCCACAACTTCTATACCCAACTCGTGTGGGATGATTGTGTACAGACTCGCCACATCTAGGCTGGCTAGTACATCACCCAGTGTATATTGGTCATTTGAGCCAGTAAAGTAATCAGTGCAGAAGAGTCCTGTATATAGGATCTCATATTCAGAACCATTGGTTGGAGTAGGGCATCGATATACATTGCTAATGGTTGGAGTAGCGACCTACGCGCTGAGACAATAGGTCATCCTGGGGTGGGTTTAACTGTTTGTGGATTTTTGGGAGGGTGTATAGTATAGGTCTAATAGGATGTTGGGTGGTCAGCCAATCCTGCAGGGTAGGGTATATCCAGTTGTTCCTCATAGCTTGTTTAATCACTGCGTCAATACGCTATTTATAGGATATAGTTGGATCACAGGGAAGAGCCTTGTATGTATCAGCGTCCGCCAGTTGTTTCTCTATTTCCATTCTATAATCCTTGTAATCTTGGAGAACAATAGAAAATGTTCAGTGGTACTTTCTTTTATCGTGTATAACCCCACGTCTATTGATGTATTAGGATACGTAACAGGTCTGGTAGGCATTTTTAACTGCTGGTGATATATACCCTGATTAGGGTATACTTAGGACATATCTGTCTCTATACCCCGCACAAGATGCTTCCGCTATGTATTGTATAGATGCCACTGTGTACATACACGTATTTTAAGATGTCTTTTATGTATAATTTTATGTTTTCACTTTTTCTGTATCATTGACACTTGGTTTGTTTACCAAAAACTGGTTGCCCTGGCAACAGTATTTGGCGTTTTTTTATACAGGGGGAGGGTCTTATGTAATGGTATAAATGTTTGTTTCACTGTACACTACATTGGTCTGAGGAAGGGGAGTATTCCCCGAAACGTCACTTAATAAATCTGCCTATTATCAAGACCAGAGAGTGCTGTCTCCTACTTGTTATATCTTACTCCTATTCTAGCACCCTGGCATGTGATTAACTGTTTGTGAGAGTGCACCTGTCTCCTGGCGCTTATATATATATATATATATATATATATATAAATGTTTATATGTGTGCACATATGTATTTCTGTCTTTATATGTGTTTACAGACATATACACACAAATAAACACATAAATACATATGTACCAACATATAGTCATATAAGTGCTTTGGAGCAATTTGCAGTTAAGTAGCTGAAAACATGGAAAAACATACGGCTAGATTACAAGTTTTGTCGGTAAAAACTTGCGTTGCTAATGAGCCTTTTTTTCCAGCGCTCACTTTAAACAACGCTGGTATTACAAGTTTTCTGAATGGCTGCGTTAGCCTCAGAAAAGTGAGCGTTGAGCAAATTAAGCGCCACTTCTCACTGTAATACCAGCGTTGCTTACGGTAGCGTTAAGCTGGCTAAAACGTGCTTGTGCACGATCTCCCCATAGGAAACAATGGGGCTGAGAAGGCTGAAAAAAAACCTAACACCTGCAAAAAAGCAGCGTTCAGCTCCTAACGCAGCCCCATTGTTTCCTAGGGGAAAATACTTTCTAAGTCTACACCTAACACCCTAACATGAACCCCGAGTCTAAACACCCCTAACCTTACACTTATTAACCCCTAATCTGCCGCCCCGACATCCTCGCCACCTGCATTATACCTATGAACCCCTAATCTGCTGCCCCTAACATCGCCGACACCTACATTATATTTATTAACCCCTAATCTGCCGCCCCAACGTCGCCGCCACCTACCTACAATTATTAACCCCTAATCTGCCGCCCCTAACGTCGCCGCTACTATATTAAATGTATTAACCCCTAAACCTAAGTCTAACCCTAACACCCCCCTAACTTAAATCTATTTTTAATAAATCTAAATAAAATTACTATAATTAGGGTAGGGCGTAGAAGAAGCGCGCCAGTCTTCAAGAGCGCAAGATAGTCCCGCAGGTGGAAACTGAGAATGTCCTTACCTGCAATGGATGTTGAGGCAGTACATGATGTGCTCACTGTGATGCAAAATAATTTGGAATGCCCTATTTGCCTGGACTTTATGAAAGAGCCTGTGACAACAAGATGTGACCACATATTCTGCAGAAGTCTCCAGGACAGCCCCAGATTCAAACTCCTGACTGAAGGCTTGATGAAAATCATTAATGCATTTGAGCTGGATTCTGGGTATAAATTTCTGCCTAGTCAAGAATGTCCTAAGAGTAAAGAAGTTACATGTAATGAACAGACAGGAAAGCCAAACCAGACTGTAGTTCAAAGTACAGGATACCGAAACAGGAAAAAAAGAACTCTAAGCAATGGAGACTATTCAGCATTACTGGACACCAACACAGCCATTGTCCATATTAGTAGCCAGAACTCTCACAAAAGGCAAAAACAAGAGACCAAGCAAGTCCTCATTAAATTTGTGTCGGACTCCTCTGAGGATGATTTACTCAAGAAAGCTGACAGTTTGGGAAGTCAAGGTGATGGTCAGTCTGAAAAGGGCGAGGGAATTGAAGATACAGCAGGAGATCACAGTGAAATACCTTTTACTGATGAAATGACAACTCTGAAAGCAGATGCTGAGGAAATTGTGGCCTCAGACCTAGCTAAATATGGATTTTCAGAAAGAGACCTTGAAAGCACAAGAAGCAATTTGTGTCTCAGTGGTCTCAGAACTTTGACAGAATCACTTGCAGAAAATAGGACCATAGAATCCAGTGATCATTTAATTTCAGATAATGAGTTATGTGAAAGACAAAATGAACAAGCTGTCACTGTAAAACTTAACACAGGCAGCCCATGTGATAATGAACGTTTATTTATGAAAGAAAGATATACCCCTCAGGATTGTGGTAGTGAGCTGTACTTTGAAGTTTCAAAGAAAAGAATGAAAAGAAGCATTCAACAAGTTAATGAGTGGCTATCTAAAAACAAAGAAGTACTAAACTGTTTTGCAAAAGATGATGATGCCCTGTCAGATGTGTGTTCTTTAGAGCATAAAGATGCATCTGAATACACGTCTTGCACTTCAGATGAGACTGAAATAATGCCTAACCTTGAAGTGGAGCAAAGTAAAGCGGAGATTACAACTAAACCTCCTTTTAATGTTGAGGACAAAATATTTGGCAAAGTCTACAAGAGAGAGAAAAAATCAACACACAATATTTCATTAAAACCTATCCCTGATGTTCAAAATGATCTTGTCAAAGAGACTGTAAAAGGAAATGAGATGGAGAAAGTAAATAATTTAAAGCTAAAAAGGAAAGCAGTCAAAGGTCTTCAGCCTGAAGACTTTATCAAGAGGGTAGATGAAACGGAAGTCAATACGTTTGTTAATGGTACAAGTTTTTTGATCATGGATAACATTCAGTCAGAAGAGACTAATGATTGTCAAGCAGGTAAGATGGTGGTCAAGGATTTGGAGATGGCAGATTCTAGCAAAATAGGTAAAGAAACTGGAAACCAAACATCAAAATCCTCATCTAACACAAATGACTCCAAAACAAAGAGAGGGAAGAATTGTCAACAGAAAAGCAAATTGGGCAAAAAACTTTCTACTTGTTCATCTTTATCTCTTACATTAGCTGATGTAGAGGGAAGTGGTTCTTTCAATGAAACAGAACTTCACATTGAAAGCTTCCCAAGCAGTGAAGAGACAAAAAAAGAGATTATGGCACATCACTGTCAGATGACAGAACACTGTCAGATGACAAGCACGGCTATTGGTTTAGAGGTGGAAATGTCACCTCATTGAGAGAAGAGTGTTGTGCCATGGGTGGCCGGAGGTTCTAACTTTGGCAAGCTGCCGTTGCAGTCTGTCGATATTTTCTAAAAAAGGGTGCGAGCCCTCGAAGTGCCGGCGAATGGCGATGTGTCTCCAATAGGATATAATGGGGAGCGCTACGTCAGCTAAAAATAGTCAACAACGACACTTCCTTGGGGGGGGGGGGCATATTTGAAGTGCAGACAGTGCGCTCACTGAAACCAAACACGGTTTCTGTGTCAAAACATTAGAAATATTGCCGGTATGAGATAACTCTAACTACACCTACGCTAACTGCCACACACTGGAAAGTCTCACCGCTGAAAAGGTGGAAAGACAAACATGGCTGAGACCCTACTTGTAACCTGTACTTTAGAGAATGGAATATATTGCACTGCTGGTGATGTATCCCAATAAAAGTACAAATTTACTCACCTGGAATGCCCGGCAAACTCCCACAGAATGCCTACACCTACGTCATACCTCAGCTATACTCCCCCTGGAACGCCCAGCTAACTCCCTAATACCACCTACACCTATGTCATGTCTTAGCTACACTCCCCTGAAATGTCCAGCTAACTCCCACAGAAAGCCTACACCTATGTCATACTTCAGCTATACTCCCTAATACCACCTACATCTATGTCATGCCTTCCCTATACTCCCCCCTGGAATGCCCGGCTAATGCCTACAGCTACACTTATGTAATGTCTGCAATCTACCTAACTAATAAAGCATACAAAAAAAACTATTATAACTATAGGAGCTCTGTTGCTACATTTATATACAATGTTAATACGCTATGAATTGTCATGTATAATGCATATTATTTTAACTATAATATCTAATTTAAAATGTAGTTATTTTTTGATTGTTCATTTTATTATTTTAAGCATAAATATATCATTTAAATTATATATACATGACAATGCATATTATTTTAACATAGGATAAACATTCAATACTAAAATAAACTATTAACCCCCCTTTTAAACCCCCTAAGTTACAAAAAATAACAAACACTAATGGCCAGATTACAAGTAGAGCGCTAAATTACCATGCACCCGCAAACGGGCAAATTTGCCCTTTTGCGGGCGAGCTCACGGTAGCAATTAGCTCACAGTAGCAATTAGCGGTCAGAAAATTAACCAGAGATCCAATCTCATTATAGAGGGCATTATAGTTTTTTATTACGTTTTTGGGGTCTAAAGTTGACAGGAGTGGGGTGTGAGAAAAAAACAGCACTGAAAAGTGCCTTTACATTGCGGTCTATGGAAACTGTGTGTTCCCAGTAACCATATATATATATATGTATAACTATATACATATATATTTATGTGTTAAGATGTGTAAATACACATAATAACACGTAAATATATATGTATATAAGCATACATACATACAAATGCTGCAATCACTGCGCGACTTACCCCCTTTGCTGTGCTTAGGTTCTGATGCCGTCAGAGACGAGGCTCCCATTGGAGTCTATGAAAGCGCGCTCTCATGACAGCAATGCTTCCTTGCTGACAACTTGTAATACCAGCGCACATTAGCGTGTGCTGGTATTACACAATTATTACACAGGGGAGCGCAAATATTGCTTTTATGAAAGCAATATTTAGCGCTCGACTGCCGGAGTCAACTTGGCGAGTACAAACCTTGGGGTTTAGATTTAGGATCTTTTTTTTTTTTTTTTTAGTTTATTTATTTATCTCCTAAAAGAGGTGTTCTACTTTTGGACAATGCCCTATCAAATGCCCTTTTCACTGCAATCTTTTTGTAGGATAGGGATTTTTTTGGGGCAGCAAAAGAGCTGTGAGCACTGCCCTACCAAATGTCCTTCTAAGGGCAATGCCTAAATGGGATAATGCCCTTTTTAGGATCGTGATTTTAGTTTAGTTTTTTTTTTTAGATTAGGATTTTTTTGAGGGGGGGGGTATTTTTATTGTAGAGTGGGGTTGTAGTATGTTTTTGAAAAAGAGCTCTAACACTTTTAGTGCAATGCCCTACAAAAAGCCATTCTAAGGGCTATTCTTATAGTAACTGTTAGTGTTAGTTTAGGTTTGTTTTTTTATTTTGGGGTGTTTTTTTTTTTTTTTTAAATGGGGCCTTAGTTTTAGTATAGGCATAACTGTGGATTTTTTATTTTTGGTAGCATTGTTTTTTGTTTTCTGTAATGTATGTTTTTTTTGTTTGTAAATTTAGTGTTTGTTATTTTTGGTAACTTAGGGGGTTTTAGCTTAGAGGTGGGGAGGGTTAGGTTTTGGGTAGTGTAGGGATAGTTTGCGTTGGGGGGTTGTGGGGGTATATGGGGTTAATAGGTTAGGGGATATTGGCATTATAGGTGTTAATAGGTTAGGACGTTTAGTGCGATGGGCTATTGGCGGTATAGGGGTTAATAGGTTAGGAAGTTTATTGCTTTATGGAAAACAGACCAGCGATCCTCAGCTCAGTTTTCATTCAGAACATGTCCCCATACATACAGTATATAAGTGCACTGGATACCTTTGCAGTCAAGTAGATGAAAACATGTAAAATCATATTTATGCAATATTCATATTTAATTAAGTGTTATACTGTGTATGTACTGTAAATATTTCACATACCAGTGTTCTGCACGTATCAGAATATGTTTTAAGTGCTTATAAATACATATTCATATAGGAATATATAATACATATATAGGAATAGATATAAATTGTACCAGAATACCATCAGGTATATGTATATAAATATGTATTTATGAATAAATAGAACATATTCTGCTATTTGAAGAACATTGGAATGTAAAACATTAATTTTTTTCATGTTGGGTTAGCGTGCCAGTAGGGTTTTTTTCCCACTTTTTTTGCTCCATTTACTTCAATGGGGAATACGTTATATATTCTGTATATAGTCTTTGTGTTATATGAATCTTCATCTTATTCATTTTCTTTTTCAATATGTATTGTGTATATTAGAACCAAACTTCATTTGACTGTTATGACCATGTACTGCACTAGTAAATATGCATTGACTTAAAAAGTAAAAAATTATATAGCATGCTAAGGAAGAAAGAGATATCAAAGATTAATACACATTTCTTGAGATAATTATTTAGATATCTGATATTTGAGAATACAAATTTCATAATAAATTCAACATTTTATACCAGTACTTCTATTACTGAATATTTTTATATATATATATATATATATATATATATATATATATATATATATACACACACACACACACATATATATATATATACACACACACATATATATATATAGACAAAGATAGCGCACTCCCACTCGCCAACAAATATTCCAGACCAGGGTGCATAAGTAAATAATCAATATAGTCCAATAATATGCACTCCCTGGATTTAAGCACAGCACACTTTATTCAGTAGTGACGTTTCGGGGCATTCACCCCTTCCTCAGAACTTACTTATTATTTAGCCGTTTTGTTTATTGTTTCATTCTTTCAGACCTTCTGGGGTAGAATTGTGCTATATAAATAATATAACTATTAAAATATAAAAGGACAATAAAAGTCAACTGTAAACACAAGACATCTTGTAATCTACATTATTAGAAACACATACATTCAAATTACAATTATCTCTTCAAGGAAGGTAATTACTGTATATCTGTGCTTCATTTCATTGGCAGGTATTACCACCGTGCTGACAATGTCAACAATTATTACAGGAGTGAGTGCCTCAATGCCCCAGGTGTCTTACATTAAAGCTGTGGATGTGTATTTGTGGGTCAGCTTTCTATTTGTCTTCCTATCTGTCATTGAATACGCAGCTGTAAATTATTTAACAACTGTTGAAGAGAGGAAGCAGCTTAAAAGGAGAGGGAAGGTAAATGTCATTTATGTCTTTCTTATGCTCCTTTACTAATAGTAATAAATAGTTATATATTATAAGGCTTGCCCTGTCATTTAACATTGTACAGGGCTGCAGATAACACCCACATCTGTCTCTCTGCAGCAGATCGAACCTCTTTCTTGCTCACTTCTGTCACTTGTTCTATTCATTATGTCATCCTTGTAGTCTTTTTATCTAATGGTCAACATGTCTAAAACTGAGCCTCTCCGCTTCTCATATTATCCCTACTTCTCAAATCTTTATCACTGTTCATAACCCTTTCATCATATCAACTACTCATACTTGCTGCCTCAAGGATCAAATATTATTTAGAACATTCATTTGCTCCTCCGATTTGTTCCTAATTTCTGCTTTTTCCACCTAAAAATATCTTTAAAACTCAACACTTTCTCACAGAAGAAAAGTGATGCTCACTCATCATATTGACTACTGTAACTCCATACTATTTCTACTCCCTTGCTAGAGTCTGTACCATCTGAAATCATGAAAGCCTATTTTAGACTCATATTCCTTACACAGTACTAATTGATTAAGGAAAAGTATGCTCACATAGGACATCAGATCAGAACCCTGAACCTGCTTACCCCCCCAACTCCTCAGATCAGAACCCCAACTGCTTGCCAAGAGTGGACCTTAAATAAGATCCCATTGACTGAAGCCCATATCAAACGTCAGATCATACCCACAATTCCTCAGTCATATGCCCACTTCATATCTAAGTTAAATACCAGATTTTAGTTAAAGGGACACTGAACCCAAATTTTTTTCTTTCATGATTCAGATAGAGCATGAAATTTTAAGCAACTTTCTAATTTACTCCTATTATCAAATTTTCTTCATTCTCTTGGTATCTTTATTTGAAATGCAAGAATGTAAGTTTAGATGCCGGCCCATTTTTGGTGAACAACCTGGGTTGTTCTTGCTGATTGGTGGATAAATTCATCCATCAATAAAAAAGTGCTGTCTGAACTAAAAAAATTAGCTTAGATGCCTTATTTTTCAAATAAAGATAGCAAGAGAACGAAGAAAATTGATAATAGGAGTAAATTAGAAAGTTGCTTAAAATTGCATGCTCTATCTAAATCACGAAAGAAAAAAATTTGGGTTCAGTGTCACTTTAAATCTTTATTTTTATTATATTTTACTGGTGAAACCAGTTAAATACCAGTCACCCGGCAACCCTAAGCAGACTGTTGCAGATCATACCCACAGTTCCTCAGTCATATGCCCTCTTCAGATCTAAATTATATACCAGATTTTAGTTAAAGCTTTATTTGTATTATATTTTACTGGTGAAACCAGTTAAATACCAGGCATTCGACAACCCTAAACGGACTGTTGCTCATCTCTCTGCTGGTGCTTCAATTGTCTTATTTTATTTAAAATGAAGGGCTTTGTTAGTATAGATGAGGAGGAACTTTGAGTTAAGTGGACTATGTTTGGCCTCCTTTATTCCTGTTTGGGCACAGTCAATGTCATGTACAAATTACACAGCTAACATCATGCCAGAGGGTATTGTTTTGCCATTAGTGGTTACAAGAGATTCCGCTTTTGCTGAAAAAAATATCAGACATAGCTATTTGCAGAATTTATGTAACATTAGCCAGAAACTAGTACTATTACTACTGATTTATAATGCTCTGTCTTTCAAAATATTTAAAAAGCAAGCAGTAAGTGTGTTAAATAACTCCAATTCTTAACGCTTCTAATTTTAAAGTTGTAGTCTAATGTGCGCTACATCTTTCATTGAGTTCTGGGCAAAACTGTTTCAAGTAAATTTAGGCTTAAAACACTTCACATATAATACATACACACACACACACCTTTGACCCCTTCTTATTCCTATCCCTTGTAATATACCATATCCCTTTAATTCTGCCACAAAACCTTTTTCTTATTATTAAAAGATTATTTCCCAAGTGCTAAGTCTAAATATATCTTGGATGTTTTGGTTTCATAGCATTTTCTTTTTTTTTGTAATGCAAACCAACAAGCAATGATTGTTTACTTCAGGTCTCAAAAAGCACTCAATTTTAAAGCAGTATTTTGGAATACGCATGTGCGCAACACTGAACTACTTGTAATACGAGCACAATGCGCTCATTAATACCGATCTGCTCTCTTCATTAAAAAAGTTTTGACTGTGTTAAGATACTTTGGTTAAAATGTTAACCATCCAGATTGTGTGTTATTGTTTTTTTTTGTTTTTAAATAATTTTTTATTGAGATATTTATCCATTACATATGAAAGAAAAACACATGGTCAACAACAGATAATAAAAAAAAAAGAAGATAAAACAGTACACGTATTATACATGGTGAGCCTGTACATAAAAGTAGAGATCCATACGACTGTTCATGCTAGAGTATATTACATAACTTAAATTTATCCTAGGCATTTATACTTAGTCCGTTGTCAGCTTTCTTAGCGCCTCAGCCAGATCAACATGTATGAACACAAAAAGTAAATATTACATGGCTAAATGAATCACATGACTTAACATGAATCTTTTCGGCGTAATAACAACTTTGTGGAACTACTCATAAGAGCTAACTCAAAGGCTTCACAATCAAGTTCACTGTAACTTTTATAATTCTTCTGCATATAATTTGTACATTAATCTCTATGACCATATTTAGATATCTCTTTTTGGTGTAAATGAATAACAAGATTTAGTGGTAGCTACTGAGGTGGCCACTTGTGGACCAAGGAATCTCTTAAAACCATATCCAATGGTAGCTACATGTAAACCACTCTTGGGCTTCATAGTATAGTTTATGAATTGAGCGTAAAATTATGTTTATATTGCGGCTGCTTTTGTGAAGAATATACCGAATAAAATTCAAAAACATTTGGCAACCAGTACTATGATAGAGAGGGGGGAGGGGTAATGCAGCGGGCAAGAGCCGCTCTAAATGGAGTGGGGAAAGGGAAGGGGGTGGGGGGGGGCGGGCCTGACAGACCAATATAGTAGCGCAGTACAATGAGTGATTATAGATCATGTTATACGTATATGTGGGTGATTTCAGGAGAGGATAGTCCTCTTTCCCCATGGTTGTGAGAGAAGCTTATACAGGGTATTAACCATATTAAAATTAATACAGGTCTGCTAATATAAATAAGTCTGATTATAGAGGCACCCAGTTTATACAGGATATATATAAGAGCAATAGGTTCTAGCTGGGTGGTCCTGGGTGACAAGTCTCTAGAGGAGCTGAGTTTCCTGGTAGATAAAAGGTTAGGTAACATAAAAACTATCCCCAAACCACATAGGTACTTATAGACAGTCTGAAGCTGTACATTCCAGGACTAGTATGGCAGACTGTAGGTCATCGTTAGCATATGTGTTATAGAGCGATATAAGTGCACAAAACGTTTAAAGTAACAATAGGATCTAATCCCTATGTGAGAGACCCGGACCTTATAGCTGATGCATCAGGCATGATAGTTGAAATATCTAAGAAGAGGCTGGTATCAGTTAAAAGAAAAAGAAAAAAAAAAGAAAAAGAAACTCCCATTAACCTATGCCCTGGGTAAACACTGCTTGAAGTTTAAAATAGTGCTGCCTTTGAAAGAAATCTCCCCTAAATTGTAGTATACATATACAGCGGATATTAGATGTAGTAAAAATGTAGAGAAAGAATCCTTACACATACCTGAAGTAGAGAGATAGATGCAATGAGGTGCTGCACTATTCTTGCTTGAAATTAACAAGCTAGTAACCATAGTGTTAGTTAGGTAAAACTCGCCATAAATCATGTCATAGGACTTGAATGTGTGCCATTTGTAACAAATGCGTGCATATATGAGACAAACTCTTTAACAGCACAGGATCAAGGTACGTATGCTAGTATATACTGCTTGTTAGCTACCCAGACTAAACCTATTATAACCCAAGGCTTTAGCAACATCGTATTGATTAGAACCTAAGTGTAAAGGAAGAGAGTATACAATCTAAACATATTAACTGAAAATGTATAGAACATCAAGCCTCCATGTTATGTGCCTTTTGATAGCGCTCCAGCATACAAGATACAGAGGAACCTCTCCCTCCTGAATCTATAGGTCAAGTTCATTCACTAGCCAATGCCACAGGGTAGCAGAGTTAAAACAAATTTTGTGCCTGCAGTCCATATAAAGTCTCCTGTAGGGAAGCAAAGGGACAATGAGTAGTGATCGTCTTTTGAGGTCTCCTTATTAGCTGTTCTTATATTGCGTCCCAGACTGGTAGAACATAAAGTAGACAGTGAGCCGCGGTTAGGATCCAATGCCAGACTGTAAGCTTTTCTCAATCTGCGTCCCACACTGCCAGCGCATAGTGTAAAGCTGGTCTCCCTATTAAGCTTACCGTCCAGAGAATCTGAGTGAGAGCCAAAGATCCTGGAAGTATACCATATTTTGAATCAGGATTAGGGTTCAGCTCACGAATAGTTTGAGCCTGGTGTCTCTCAGTAATTGGCCGCATCGCCGGAGGGACAGAAATCAGTTCCACAGAGTCTGCCGAACAACCACTATCTGCTCCAGGCTCCGATATATCTCCTGTGCGCCTCTCAGCCAGGTTCCGTGAAGCAGCATCAATGCGGTGCTCATCTAAAAGCGCCAGCTCCACCAAATCTCCCGCTGGAAGCTCTTCTCTCTCTGGCACATCTCGTAATCTGCAAGTGGTTTGTGCAGGTAGGTGTTCAATTTCTCCAGCGGAAGTAGGGCTCCGCTCGTCTCTGAGGATTTTTGTGAGAGAGTTAAACTGACTCTCCATCTTATTAGCCAGAAGTTGTAGTAAGGCTTCCATGGTAGTCTCCATCATGGGGTATAAGTAACTCCACTGTTTGCTAAATAGATGCTTCGCTCACTTGTCACTGAGCTCCACGTGGTCTTTAAAATGGCTGCTCCTTAGCCGTGTGTAGGCAGTGTGTAACCTCCAGTTAGAAAAAGAATGCTCCGAGCAAGAAAAGTCTTGTCTTCTCGACTGAACTCTAAGTTACTGGTCTCCAGATCGTAAATCACAATTTAGTAATAGCTTGGGCAATACTGAGCGGTCTAAATATTAATTATAGATATCATAAGAGCAGAGCTCTTTCAGTGTGCAACCGCTCAGACGCCCGGCTTGCTCCGCCCCCGTGTGTTATTGTTTTTATAAGGCCGAGCACAATATAACACACTTTGCGCTATAGATTGCTCTTCACTTGTAATCTAGTCCATGGCCCAGATTACGAGTTTTGCGTTAGAGGCTGTGCGGTGCTAACGAGCACTTTTCCCCAACCGCACACTTACATGCAGCGCTGGTATTACGAGTTTTCAGAAACCCTTTGTTAAAAGACAAGAAGTGTGCATTGAGCAAAATTTTGCTCATTACCGCACTCCAATACCAGCGCTGCTTTAGTCAGCGGTGAGCTGGTGTAACGTGCTTGTGCACGATTTCCCCATAGGAATCAACGGGGAGAGACGACTGAAAAAAGTCTAACACCTGCAAAAAAGCAGCGTAAAACTCCTTAACGCAGCCCCATTGATTCCTATGGGGAAATAAAATTTATGTTTACACCTAACACCCTAACATGAACCCCCGAGTCTAAACACCCCTAATCTTACACTTATTAACCCCTAATCTGCCGCCCCCAACATCGCCGACACCTGTATTATTCTTATTAACCCCTAATCTGCCACTCCGGACATCGCCGCCACCTACATTATAGTTATGAACCCCTAATCTGCTGCCCCCAACATCGCCGACACCTACATTATATTAATTAACCCCTAATCTGCCGTCCCCAATGTCACCGCCACCTACCTACACATATTAACCCCTAATCTGCAGCCCCCAACGTCGCAGCCACTATAATAAACATATTAACCCCTAAACCGCCACACTCCCTCCTTGCAAACATTAGTTAAATATTATTAACCCCTAATCTGCCGGCCCTAACATCGCCACCACCTGCCTACATTTATTAACCCCTAATCTGCTGCCCCCAATGTCGCCGCCATTATATTAAAGTTATTAACCCCTAAACCTAAGTCTAACCCTAAACCTAACACCCGCTAACTTCAATATAATTTAAATAAATCTAAATAAATATTCCTATCATTAACTAAATTATTCCTATTTAAAACTAAATACTTACCTGTAAAATAAACCCTAAGATAGCTACAATATAACTAATAGTTACATTGTAGCCAGCTTAGGGTTTATTTTTATTTTACAGGCACGTTTGTATTTATTTTAACTAGGTAGAATAGTTATTAAATAGTTATTAACTATTTAATAACTACCTGGTTAAAATAAAGACAAATTTACCTGTAAAATAAAACCTAACCTAAGTTACACTAACACTACACTATAATTAAATAAATTAACTCAATTAAATACAATTACCTACATTAAATTAAATTAGCTAAAGTACAAAAAAACAAAACACTAAATTACAGAAAATAAACAACAAATTACAGAAATTTAAACTAATTACACCTAATCTAATAGCCCTATTAAAATAAAAAAGCCCCCCCAAATAAAAATAAACCCTAGCCTAAACTACCAATAGCCCTTAAAAGGGCCTTTTGCGGGGCATTGCCCCAAAGTAATCAGCTCTTTTACTTGTAAAAAAAAAAAATACAAACAACCTCCCCAACAGTAATACCCACCACCCACACAACCAACCCCACAAATAAAATACTAGCTAGAAAAACCTAAGCTACCCATTGCCCTGAAAATGGCATTTGGATGGGCATTGCCCTTAAAAGGGCAGTTAGCTCTTTTGCTGCCCAAATCCTAATCTAAATATAAAACCCACCCAATACACCCTTAAAAAACCTAACACTAACCCCCTAAATATCGATTTACCGGGAGACATCTTCATCCAAGCCGGGTGAAGTGGTCCTCCAGATGGGCAGAAGTCTTCCTCCAAGCCCTGCAGAAGTGGTCCTCCAGACGGGCAGAAGTCTTCATCCAGACGGCATCTTCTATCTTCATCCTTCCGGCGCGGAGCGGGTCCATCTTCAAGACATCCGACGCGGAGCATCCTCTTCATCCAACGACTAAAACAGAATGAAGGTACCTTTAAGTGATGTCATTCAAGATGGCGTCCCTTAGATTCCAATTGGCCAATAGGATTGAGCTTGCATTCTATTGGCTGTTCCAATCAGCCAATAGAATGTGAGCTCAATCCTATTGGCTGATTAGATCAGCCAATAGGATTGAACTTTAATCCTATTGGCTGATTGCATCAGCCAATAGGATTTTTTCTACCTTAATTCCGATTGGCTGATAGAATTCTATCAGCCAATCGCAATCTAAGGGACGCCATCTTGGATGACGTCACTTAAAGGTACCTTCATTCTGTTTTAGTTGTCGGATGAAGAAGATGCTCCGCGTTGGATGTCTTGAAGATGGACCCGCTCGGCGCCGGAAGGATGAAGATATAAGATGCCGTCTGGATGAAGACTTCTGCCCGTCTGGAGGACCACTTCTGCCCAGCTTGGATGAAGACTTCTGCCCTTCTGGAGGACCACTTCGCCTGGCTTGGATGAAGGCGTCTCACGGTAAGTCGATCTTCAGGGGGTTAGTGTTAGGTTTTTTTAAGGGTGTATTGGGTGGGTTTTATTTTTTAGATTAGGGTTCGGGCATCAAAAGAGCTAACTGCGGGGGCGGAGTTAACTGCCGTAGGCAACGGCTGCACTTTGAGAGAGCTCTGTCTGGCAAATTCACAAAACCGGACTAAAAAGGTATTCAGCACTCTTATTTCCTCAACTCAAGTGAGGCTGCACTAGCAGTCAACTTTGGAGCAGGCGACAGGAAGGTTAAGCAGCTCCGCGCTGAGACGCGCTCATCCGGTCCTACAGCTGCCGGTATTAAACTAATAAAGGCCGCGGCTGCGGCCCTCACCGGAGCCTGCTGAGGCGAAGTATAGGAGAATATGAGGGTGGGACCCAGTTTGGAGCAGCCCTGATACACAGCTTCACTTTCATCAGAGACCCGGCTGAAAGTTACATGCAGCAGATCTCTGGGGGATTGGAATTGGCAGGGTAAGAGGGGCGGGAAATCCGCCATCTTCTTTTGTGTTACACATCTTGCACTGACAAGCTGAGGTACTTCACTGACAAGGGGCTCTTAAACTGTCATGAATCAAATGTATTGCCCCCTCATTGACTCATTTTGTGGTATTGTGAGCTTTGTAAATCAGGAAACAAGTATTTATGGCAATAGTTATGAAGGTTAGTACCTAAAATTAGAGCTTGTTGCTCTTTTTTGTATTAATCAGAAAACAACTTCTGTGTAGCCTGATTAAACAATATGAGACATTTAATATATGATGAATTTTAGTATTAACTACAAACTTATGTGTTAATAAAGATAAGGATATAATAATGAGATACATATCATATGTTCAATATATATCGAAAGGAAGCCACAGAAGGAGTAGATATACTGACATGGTCTGAATCAGTAATGATAGTAACAAAAATAGAACTCCTTTACTTCACGCAATCACACACATCCTAAAATATTTACAAGTTCAGACACTCCGCAGACACACATTGTTTGTTTGTAATGGATATTGCAGATAATAGGATTTGCCCAATAATTCAGAATGGTGACAACAACATGCAGGTAAGAAGCTTAAAGGCTTTAGTTTGGTTCGTGTACGTTACCACCTTAAGGACCGTGAGTGTTCCGTTACCGCATTGGGAGATCCGTGTCTGGGACAGGCAGCGTGTGTGAATGCGGCTTACTTCCGGGTAGCGGTAAAAAAGTAGATCCGGCCGTTCAGTGATCCAGACTCGGTAATAACAAAGTTGCAACAAAAACATATGAGATTCAAAAAGGTAACAAAAGTAAATATTGGAACGATACTTAGCACAGAATACAAGTGATAGGAGACCTGAAATAGGAATAGCTACATCAGAGTAGGTATGACTTCAATAATCAGGCAGTAAATGAATGCAACAGGTAGTCCTTAAATAGGAAGGAGATCACATAGGAGGAGTTAGAGTTAAAGGTATACCACACATTTAGACACACGCTGCGCAGCTGCAGCTCTCCTTGTTGCTCTCAGGGCATTCACTTTTGGCTGAGCTGCAGATTTCATACAGCCTTATGATACACACCGCACTTATGCTTTTCAACTTATAGCAATTGAGAAACTGCATATCCCCCCAGCCCAGCAACTATACAAACAGGGACAGAGGTCAGATAATAGGAGAAAGAGCCACTGAACTTTTTTGTCTTTTTATGTGCTTTAAAAAAAAAAAAAAAAAAAAAAGCATGTTGCCACCATCTTCCTGAACCCATGCTGCTGGAGCTACTTTCAATTGCACCCATTCTGCCTTAGATTCTGCATGGCTTTTGGGGGGCCTCCGCTTTCTTCTGCCCTGCCTCCCACCCCTGGGTGATAGAGTACTCTTTTAATTCACGCTGCCTGATATCTTGATTCCTCTTGATATGTTACTGTTCCAAGGTTAAAGACTCTGTGAACCTTATGCTGCCTACTCCTTAGAAATGTTTACCCTGGTAGCCTCCTGTTCTCGCAGATCTCCACCTGACCACAGTCTCTGGCTATACTCCCCCCCCCCCTTTTCCCGCTGCCCGTTGCGACAGCGGGTCATATCCCACTTACCCTGCCCGTGATCGCCCTGTGAGGGCAACCTCCCTGGGGAGAGTATTTGGGGTAGCCTGTGTATCTGTTTAAATAACTACAAGAGTTGAGATCAAGCAAGTCTCCTATCAAACAGAAGGCTACGCTATCAGACAAGAATACCTGGCCTTAATTGAGATATGTTTCCTGGACACTCAGCAATGGCTGGCTAGAAATACAATGCGCTAGGTCAGAGGTCCAGAGGTGAGCCAGAATAAGCCTACAGCATCACGAAAACATCTGTCAGCATTTGCTTGCTCACACAACCTACACCTGAGGCAGCTATTATCTCCCACGTTGACTGTTCACAACATCTACCTTGAGGAGCTATGTCGCAGGCCCAAAGAAGAAAATCAAAAGGTCCCACAGGTCCGAAAAGAACAATGAAAGAGCATTTCCAACAATCCCGTAGAGAGCAGGAGCAATGCTCGGAAGATGACCTCTCTGATTCAACTTGCCACTCAGAGCCAAGTAATGGGAGAGATTCTTCAACCACCTCACAACCTGCAAGCTTGGCAGACATTGCCAATGCTAATAACAACATGATGATTCAGATAAAAACCATGCTGACCTCACATCATGAGTCCATATGCAAGAGGTTCGATAAATCATGCTCTGACTTAAGAAGAGATATTGCTGCAATTGGTGAACGCACCGACTCTTTAGAGCGTAAACAAGAGGACCTCTCAGTCGACCATACCAACCTTATTTCCTACTCGGAAGTCCTGGCGGGCCAAATTTCTGTGTTAGAGTCCAAACTCGCAGACTTAGAAGACCGCTCCAGGCGCAGCAATGTTTGCCTAAGGGGCATCCCTGAAAGTGTTCTCTCCAAGGACTTACAAACCTACTTGCAAGAAGTTTTTACAGCTGTACTAGGGCCTTTGAAAGATCCTGAATCCCTCATCGATATTGCCCACAGAGCTGTTAGACCAAGAGCCATCTCGAATGACAAACCGAGAGATGTGGTGGTGAGACTCCATTATTTCACATTTAGAGAAAAATTCCTTAGAGCAGTTAACTCAGGGTCACTGACCCCCACGAAGTTCAATACGCTACAAATCTTCCCTGATCTCTCACCTCACACCCTTCAGCAAAGGAAAGCATACCGGGACTTTACTAGAATCCTCAGAAGTAAGGACATTAAGTACAGGTGGGGCTTTCCGGTACGTCTTTTTGTAACCAAAGATGATCTGCAACACGTTATCACTTCCCCGGAACAAGCCAGAAACCTTCTCTCGAAATGGGATCTTCTGCCAGATAGGCTTCCAACCCCTTCTTCTAAAACCCCTTCTGGAGATTTGAGAGCGGAAGCCCCGCCGTGGAATCAGCTTCCCCCAAGGGTCTCCAAGACGGCCCCTCAGCGGTCCCTATCCAAGGAACCCCCATCACTAGAGTCAAACTCTACCCTGTAATAGACTGATTCATCGCGGAGTTGGGACTACTACTCTTTGGTCCTTTGCAGCTGGTAAGCCTCCCAATGCTTTCTCTTTGGAACATTTACCAACCAATGCTTCAAATGGGAGCTGACCATAACCTACCTGCTTCAGTGGAGGGACATAAGTTATTGTATTGTTATTATAAGCACTATGTCTATGTTTAGCCCACCAATATCTCAGGGATATTTCCCCAGCAAGACCCCATCTCTTAAAAATGGACCCAAGACTGAGACTTGATCTTTTGCTTTCCCTATTTAGAAGGTTAACTTTCATATTTGAAGTGCAGTTATGCTCGGTACTCTGGGAGTTTTGTATGTTCTCTTACCAACTCTAGCTTAGCTGAATTATAGTCAAATTTCAAACAGTTAGATGATGTTGTTTTGCTACATTTAATATTTTAATTATCAGCCTATTTAGTTATTATATACCGTTATCGAATCTATTGCATGAGATATACTTCACATGATATATAGCTGGCCAGATGGGAGCTACTTGACACTGCTACCTTACTTTATTATTTATCTCTTATTACATTTATTAGGCGATAAAGGGTGATGTAAAGAGCCACACATACATAGAGGACTATTGTCGCAGAATGTGGATAGGTTTTTGTTAATTGCTCACTGTTATACATGAACTGTTCATACACGTGTGCTTATTACATTGATAATGCCCCCTCATATGTACATCTATGAAATGCAATTAGTAGGGGCAATTCTGTATCTGACTTTCATCGTACCTATGGATTGTATAATTGCACAGTATGTTAAACTCCTAATAAGCCACCATACTATAGTTGATATTCCTACTCTACATGGGCAGTAATAAGTTCCGATGACTCTTCCGAACTGGGAATTTAATAACCCTATAGTTACATTTGGTAGCTATTTAACAGTTGAAGAAACTATTTTATGTTCCACTATATTATGAGCCCCTCCTCCACTATTGGAAGGCTCCGCCCCCCCACCTCTACCTCCCCCTTACACTCTGAGCGGCTTTTGCCTGCTGATCTTCCCTCCCCCCTTATATACTTTGGCCCAAGAGTGGCCGATACATATGCCTATTCTCCACAAGCTACTGCCACTGACCCAGACAGTTTTAAGAAAGTTTTTTATTACATAGTGGAGATCAACTATCCCATAATAAACCATAAAATGAAGTTTCATTCTATCTCGCCTAAACTTTTGTCTATTACCATTTTTAGACTTGATATGTATTCTTATTCCTACATGCTTTTTTTGTTTTGTCAATAATATCTGTTTACAGAAAATGTATTACTCATTTTGATGTAACAATTGTTCAAAGGTGAATCTTGTTTGTTAATCTTTACTTTAACTTCAATAAAAAATTATTTGGAGAAAAAAAAGAGCTAACTGCCCTTTGAAGGGCAATGCCCATCCAAATGCCCTTTTCAGGTAAATGGGAGCTTAGGTTTTTTAGCTAGTAGTTTATTTGTGGGTTTGGTTGTGTGGGTGGTGGGTTTTACTGTTGGGGGGGTTGTTTGTATTTTTTTTTACAGGTAAAAGAAGTGATTACTTTGGGGTAATGCCCTGCAAAAGGCCCTTTTAAGGGCTATTGGTAGTTTAGTTTAGGCTAGAGGTTTTTTATTTTGGGGGGGCTTTTTTATTTTAATAGGGCTATTAGATTAGGTGTCATTTGTTTAAATTTCTGTAATTTGTTTATTATTTTCTGTAATTTAGTGGGTTTTTTTGTACTTTAGCTAATTTAATTTAATGTAGGTAATTGTATTTAATTTAGTTAATTTATTTAATTATATTGTAGGTGTTATTGTAACTTAGGTTAGGTTTAATTTTACTGGTAAATTTATATTTATTTTAGCTAGGTAGTTATTAAATAGTTAATAACTATTTAATAACTATTCTACCTAATAAAATAAATACAAATGTGCCTGTAAAATAAAAAATAAACCCTAAGATAGCTACAATGTAACTATTAGTTATATTGTAGCTATCTTAAGGGTTTATTTTAAAGGTAAGTATTTAGTTTTAAATAGGAATAATTTAGTTAATGATAGGAATATTTATTTAGATTTATTTAAATTATATTTAAGTTAGGGGGTGTTAGGTTTAGGGTTAGACTTAGGTTTAGGGGTTAATAACTTTAATATAGTGGCAGCGACGTTGGGGGCAGCAGATTATGGGTTAATAAATGTAGGTAGGTGGCGGCGATGTTAGGACCGGCAGATTAGGGGTTAATAATATTTAACTAATGTTTGCAAGGCGGGAGTGCAGCGATTTAGGGGTTAATATGTTTATTATAGTGGCGCGACATTGGGGGCAGTAGATTAGGGGTTAATAAGTGTAGGTAGGTGGCGGCGACATTGGGGACGGCAGATTAGGGGTTAATATGTTTATTATAGTGGCGCGACATTGGGGGCAGTAGATTAGGGGTTAATAAGTGTAGGTAGGTGGCGGCGACATTGGGGACGGCAGATTAGGGGTTAATAAATATAATGTAGGTGTCGGTGATGTTGGGGTCAGCAGATTAGGGGTTCATACATATAATGTAGGTGGCGGCGGTGTCCGGAGCAGCAGATTAGGGGTTTAAATTTTTATTTTAGTATTTGCGATGCGGGAGGGCCTCGGTTTAGGGGTTAATAGGTAGTTTATGGGTGTTAGTGTACTTTTTAGCACTTTAGTTATGAGTTTTATGCTACAGCGTTGTACCATAAAACTCATAACTACTGACTTTTAAATGCGTTAGGACTCTTGACAGGGTAGGCTGTACCGCTCACTTTTTGGCCTCCCAGGACAGACTCGTAATATCAGAGCTATGGAAGTCCCATAGAAAAAAGACTTTACGAAGTTTACGTAAGTCGTTTTGTGGTAAGGCCAAAGAAGTGTACGGTACACCTAAACCTTCAAGACTCATAATACCAGCGGGCGTAAAAAAGCAGCGTTAGGACCTCTTATCGGTGCTTTTTTACCCTAATGCACAACTCGTAATCTAGCCGCTTGTTGTTTTTTTTAAATTTAGGAATCATTTAAGCCATATCCTGAATTTATATGTTTATTTACTATAATAACGAAATTGATTTAACTCTTAAAACACTGCCACGTTGGTAAAATACAAGCTGTATGTTTACAAGGTAATCTACAGTAAATATAGTGAACTGATCAAAAAAATGAAATATCACAGCAGCATTTATTTTCACTGTTCAAGTAATACTGTAGTACTAATAGATGTGATGCTGCCATCTAGTGGCAATACAGCTATTATTCTTGTTTTGCACTTAAAGTGATAGCAAACTCTCCCCTTTTTAAAATCAGATTCGGAATTTTAGTGATATTTTACATGGAGTTTTATTAATCAGTTGTTATGAAGTTGTGCTATAAATTACTTTTTAATGTAGATATAAAATTCAAATACCCCGCTCCGCCGCCCACTTCAAAAGTAATTTTTTGTGTGAGCTAACAGTTTGAATTGTTGTCCAATCAGCGCTCTCCCTACATGGTCCTTTTGTTGTAACTATAGAGCTGATTTTAGAACAAACCGTTAGCTTACAGAAAATGTACTTTTAAAGTAGGTGGCGGGTATTTGAATTTCATATCTATATTAAAAGTAAGTTATAGCGCAACTTCATTACAACTGATTAATGAAACTCCATCTAAGATATCACTAACATTCCGGATCTGCATCCCAACAGAAGGGACATAATCACCCAACAGTGAGTCAGTTGGAGAGACATGGGAGTGGCACCCCAGTAAATGAGACTGCTAGATACTGAAACTGTCTTAGCAAGGTACTGTTTGAATAGGAATACAGTAAAGAGAAGGTTGGAATTTACTAGAGACATTGTGCTGGGGAGAGACTCTTTCTAATCAACCAAATACAAGTCCTGTACCGGAGTCAATTAACAATATCTAAAATCTACTCTGGACACCTGCCTGGTACTAGTCTGATGGAACAACGAAATTTCTGCGGGAGAACTGTTCTGAAGAGACTTCATATCGTTCTGAAACACAAAATGCCAAAGTAAGCTCCCAGCACAATAGTAGACATAAGATAGGAATTTACTTTACATGAGATAGAAAAGGGAAATTAAGAACATGTAAATTGGTAAACCTCCAATGCTGATATTGTTACAGATCTTATCCATGTTAATGTTTCTTCACTGCGTTATTTCTTTCCTTTCTCTGTATGGATTTATAATCCTCATATAATAAATGGCATACATTTGCACAAAGAATAAGCTTGTACACAGCATTGGAAATAAAGTTGGAAAAAAAAAACATTCCGGATCTGGGGGAGAGTATACCATCATTTTAAAGGGATGATAAACCTTACATAATTTAAATTCAGGTCCGGAATCTAAGCAATATTTTAGAGGGACTTTAATTGATCACTTCTAATGAAGATGTGCTGTAATTTACTTTTTAATCTAGCCGTGATATTCTAAGCCCCATGCTCTGGCTGCCCACTTCAAAACTATTTTATTTTTTTAGCATTTTGACTGTTCTCCAATTAGTGCTCTAGCTGTACAGCACTCACACAATTACTTTTTTTTAGCTTACAAAAAATACTTTTAAAGTGGGCACTATGAGTGTGGGGTATTAGATTGCCACGGCTAGATTAAAACGTAAATTACAGCGCATCTTCATTAGAAGTGATCAATTTAAGTCCATCTAAAATATTCTGGACCTGATTTTAAAACATGTAAAGTTTACAATCACTTAAGTTCCTGTACACAGTTTTATCTTTAAAATCCCTCCGTTTGGACTGTATAAAAAACAGGTTCAGCTTCACACAGTGGGTAGATTTAACAAGCAGCGGATGCTGCTTTCTACACCCGAAGTTTCATGCTTGCCTGAAATGTAAGTTAAGAAGCAGCGGTCGTAACTTCTCAATCCCGATATGATCAGGATGATTGACACCCCCTGCTCATGGCCAATGTGCAGGGGGTGGCATTGCACAAGCATTTCACAAGAAATGATTGTGCATTGTTAAATGCCGACAGCGTTTACACCCGGCACTTGTTAAATTGACCACAGTGTGTCATGTAGTCCAAAAAGACAAACATATGTAAAGGATGTGCTAGCATCTTTGCACAATTCTGTATAATAAAGAAATTACTCAGAAGTTCCTCTTAACAAAAAATGGTTCCTCCCTTTCAAATAGGGATGGGCGAATGTTTTGCAACATTAGAAAATTTAAACAAATTTTAACACATTCGTTCCTTTGTTTTGAATTTCGAATGTTTGCACAACATTCTAACATTCATTTTATGTAATAGTATTTCTAATGCTATCTTTAAATGTAATATTCAATTCAAATTTTTCTAATAATTTGATTCAAATTATGCAATATTCGAAAATTCAAATCTATATATTTGTAATAGTATTTCTAATGTTCTCTTTAAATATAATATTCAAATTATGCAACATTCAAATTGATATATTTATATCTATTATGTGTCTATTTAATATATTCCTGTCATGCTTCATTCATCTGTATATACCCCTTTAAGACTTCCACTACTTAGTCCCATAATCCTCTGCTCAACTCGTCAATTATTGTTTAGGTGTGTAGCTACTGGCTTCATCTGCAACACCTCTCCTAAACCTTGCTGACTTAACCAAGCTAATCTTGTACCCTTCCTTAAGAGTACTCTCACTATTTCTGCTTAATCTCCTGTTCCCCTGTGGGTTCAGGCAACCTTTGTCTGGGACTTTGCAAACTATTATTTACTCCGGACAAAACAACGCAGCTCAGCTGCTTCCTACCCGCTCTGCATCTTCCCAGAGGTAACCATCATCAGAGACTGCTTTCCTAACCCCCGGCAGATCTGGAGCCATAATAAACAACTGAGGCTAATCTCCACTGGAAAATTACTTCGTACTATAGCGGATCAGCCGCTACAAACAGAAACCTTTTGTTGCCTCTTTTCTCCAATCATGGAGCTGCCGATATTCAACGCACCTGATTGGTGCTCAGACACACACCCCCTGTGCTACGTCAGAGCAACTAACAGAACCCTCCGGTTGGCTCCTCCTGTGAACACAAGGCTGAGATTGCACGCACCCGATTGGTGCCTATAGACACACCCTCCGAGTTACGAATCGGCTGACAGTACGGAGCCCTATCATTAGGCTCCATTAATTCCTGATCAGACATCATAAGAGCACTCAGGTACCTTACCAACCGATGATCATACTCCTGTTATATACAAATAAAAGAAAGTGTACTGCTAATAGTTTCAATCTATTTACTATCACAGCCAACTTGTACAGAATATTTCTATGGATACTCTCCGGTAACCAAATAACTAGCACAAATCAAAGAACTGTTTTCCTCAGTAGTTCCTATATCCTTTACCACTTGTATACATTCTGCAGTTGTGATCCTCACAGTAACTTACTAACTCCATATTAACCTTGCTGCATTACAATTCCCTACAACATGAACTATTGAACTTCTAAATAGTATTTAAATCGAATGTTACATTCAAAATTTTCGAATACGGATATTTGATTTCATTATGAACATTCGAAAACGAACATTAAAATTCGATTTCCGAATTTTAATGGATTTTCATTCTAATCAACATTCGATTGTCCAAAAGGAATGTCCACAGGACTATTTGTTCTACTAAACAAATTCCATTTTTAGCACTTTCGCCCATCCTTACTTTCAAATGGCTTTTCTATAAAGAGCCCTTATATTTTCCGTCTCAAGTTAAAATATACCCCATAGTAGCTAACTGCCACCAAGTGTTATATTGTGCAAACAATAACACACAAAGGGCTACATTACAAGTGGAATGCTAATTTATTGCTCGCCCGTAAACGTAATATGTAAATACACATACATATATATGTATTTATTCATATATATTTACAATCTGCTGCCCATCACTGCACGTTCTTACCCTGTTCGCTGTGCTATTTCTCATGCCGTGTCTGATGAGTTGAGTGAAGGGGGTGAAATCCAGATTGCAGTGGATCAAGGAGGGAGTTTAATGTAAGGAAATGGGATAGACGTGCATATACTAGCTTTTCAAGAAGCTTTGAGGCAAGAGGGAGTAGGGGAATAGGGTGGTAGTTGTATGGGGAGGTTGGATTGAGAGAAGGTTTTTTGAGGATAGGTGTGACTAATGCATGTTTAAGAGATGTGGGAACTATACCAGTGCTGGGGGAGAGGTTGAAGATATGTGTGAGTATAGGGGTAAGGGTAGAAGAGAGGGAGGGGAGTAGTTGTGAGGGGATGGGATCGAGGGGACAGGAAGTGAGGTGAGAGGATAGTATAAGGGCAGAAACCTCTTCCTATGTAACAGGGGCAAAATAGCTAAATTTATGGCTATGTAGGTTTTGGATGATTGTGAGCTTTAGAGGGGGTGGGAGACCAGTAGTATGTTGAGAGCTGATTTCATTTCTGATGGAGTAGATTTTGTTGTTGAAGTAGCTGGCAAAATCTTGAGCTGAGAGAAAAGTTGTGGTGGGAGGTGGGGGTGGGCGGAGCAGAGTATTGAATGTTGAGAACAGAGAGTTTTGGGTTTGAGTAGAGATAAGAGTAGAGAAATGATGTTGCTTATATAGATTAAGGGCAGAATAGTAAGAGTTCAAGATGAACTTATAGTGAAGAAAGTCAGCAGAACTCCGAGATTTCCTCCAGTGTCGCTCAGCCGTACGGGAATATCTGCGTATGTACCGTGTCAGAGGAGTATGCCAGGGCTGAGGATGAGTGTATGTTTTCCGAGCTATGGTATGTGGGGCCAAATTATCAAGGTCCGATGTAAGGGTGGAGTTTTAGTGGCAGTTAGATTTATCAGGACAGGAAAAGGAGGGGATGGAAGAGAGAAGAGGTTCGAGAGAGCTAGCGAGCTGTTGCTGATCTAATGACTTGTTTGTTAAGTTTGAGATAGTGCATCGATAGCTGAAAATCAGATCAAGGGAGTGACCATCTTTGTGAGTGGGAGAGTCAGTCCATTGCAACAGGCCGAAAGAGGAAGTCACTTGCAGAAGTTGTTTTGCAGAGGAGGCAGTGGGATTATCAACAGGGAGGTTGAAGTCACCGAGAATGAGGGCAGGGGTATCCGAGGAAGGAAAGTAAGGTAGCCAGGCGGCAAAGTGATCTCGAAATAGATTTGAGGAGCCAGGGGGGCGGTATATGACTGCAACGTGTAAAGAGAGGGAAGAGAATAAGCAAATCATGTGTGTTTCTGATGAAGAAAATGTGAGGGAAGAGAAGGGCTGTATTTGTTAAAATGTGCAACGAGAGGAAAGTAAAATACCAACACCACCTCCTTGTCTATTGTCAGACCTAGGAGTGTGACTGAAGTGGAGACCCCCATGTGACAGTGCAGCGGAGGATGCATTGTCTGAAGGAGAGAGACAGGTTTCTGTGAGAGCCAGAAGATTTTCAAAGGCCAATTGGGAAAATTTGATTCAGGGTGAGATAAGTTAAAAGAACAGACAATAGAATTTGGGGAAGGCTGGGGTTATACCATTAGTGAAATTATAAATTTAGGAATTATAACAAGTATTTGCAAGGTTTGAACATCACACAGATAAAGACAAGATATCAGCAGAGTAAATACATAACTTATTACACAGACTACAGACAAATGCAAAAAGAGAGACTTGCAGTACAGATGACACGAAAACAGGGAAATTGGCAGGATTTGAATGCAGGGACCCAATTCATATACCTGAAAGCAGAAGAGAAAGTAGGTTAACTCAGCATTCCTTAGCAGTGTGGTGAGTATTGAGTATAATTCTTGTATAATTTGTTGTGCCTCACTTATAAATGTTCACCTAAGAGATGTGAACAGATGATCTTACAATACTGCTACCTAAGCCTGTATTGCAGCGCAAATATCGTTTTCACTAAAGCAATATTTTGCACTCCACTTATAATCTAGCCCAAAGTGGTTAAGAACACCACCTGCTCTATGGCAGAAACATATTTTTAGCTCTATTTTATTATTTTTATTTAGAATAAAATACTCTAGGTAATGAACAGTTTCATGTCTTTCTAGAGCAGAGTAGAAAAACTTTTTGGTTTGGAACAAATCCTTTTTTTTTTTTATTTGAGAGGCAAAAAAACCCCACATTTTTCCTATTTAAGCATCTCTGTCATGCCAACTTCAAATCCCTAAAGCCTGTGGTATGATACACTTGCAAATTAAACCTTACACGTTTTTAAGTGTGAGTTGAATTTCTATCCTAGTATCATCTAACAAAATACATCAATAATTTATATTGGTAAAGCTCCTTTGCATCAGAACTAATGTAACATTAAATATATTTTTTTAGCTTGCTGCAGTTATATTTGGATATGGTTATTTCGGTTGCTTTTTGTAAATAGTTTATATATTTTTCTCCTCAGTCTTCAATGACGCTGAACCTTGATGCTGTGCAAGCAATGGCATTCGATGGCTGCTATCATGACAGTGAAGCAGACTTGAACTATTCTGTACACTCTGAGGAGAGTTCATCTCGAGGACGTGCTGCCAGTGTGGCAACACTAGACGCTGCCCGTATGAAGAGGAAAAGGTCCATCAAAGGAAATGTTGGCCGAATAATTTTGGAGAATAATCATGCCATTGACACTTACTCACGGATTATTTTTCCTGTTGTATATATTTTATTTAACTTTTTTTACTGGGGCATGTACTTATGAAAAAAATATATTGCAATGTATATATGGTTATATTTTTCATATTTACACGTGAAGTTACAAGAAAGCTGCACTCAGATTCTGAAATTTGCTGAACTATAGTATCAAGCAGTCATCTCCTTAGGTTTTAGTAGAAAATCTATTTTGTTCCATTTACACTTCAGTGGCAGATTTATGGTGGTGAGATGAGGCACAAAAAGCAACCAAATCGCTTTTGTTCCACTCACTTTACTCAGAATGAGGGTATTGGTAAAATTCACCACTTCCTGCTACTATTAGTTCCTGCCTAGCCACACTATTAGCTTACATAGCCATGCCTCAGTTCACTGAACCCTGACTACTGTAGACCTAGCTCTGCCTACAGAACATCCCCAGCCCTCCATGTATACTTTTCCAGCCTCCTTGCCCCCCACAAAAAAATCTAAGTTCTAGAACCACCCTTGCTCTCCAGCCCCATCAAACCTTTTTAGTTTCACAAATCTGTCATTCTAGGAATTCTATTCACTAATGTTCACACACACCTATAGTGAGTAGGCTTCAAAGAATAATATATTAATTGGTTAATCTGGAAAGGATGGAGAGGTTATTGATAAATCCACACCAGTGAAAGACAGTTGATAAAACAAAGGAGTGGAAAAGTATTGCATATAGCGCTCTGTCAGGTTTCCAATAAAGTTATGTTTACTTAAAGAGAGAGTCAACACCAGAATTTTTGTTGTTTAAAAAGATAGATAATCCCTTTATTACCCATTCCCCAGTTTTGCATAACAAACACAGTTATAATACATGTTTTACCTCTGTAATTACCTTGTATCTAAGCCTCTGCAGACTGCCCCGTTATTTCAGTTCATTTGACAGACTTGCATTTTAGCCAATTAGTGCTCACTCGTTGGTAAATTCACGTGCATGAGCTCAATGTTATCTATGTGAAACACATGAACTAATGCCCTCTAGTGGTTAAAAACTGTAAAAATGCTTTCAGATTAGAGGCGGTCTTCAAGGTCTAAGAAATTAGCATATGAACCTCCTATGTTTAGCTTTCAACTAAGAATACCAAGAGAACAAAGCAAAATTGGCGATAAACGTAAACGGGAAAGTTGTTTAAAATTACATGCCCTAAAAAAAAATGTTTATACTATTCCCATAAAAAAAGATATGTTACAACTTATAGCTGGCGATAGATGTGAAAAATTAAATGTAAATTTTGTTTGCTTTATCATTTATGGGGAGATGGTATATTTGTACTGTGGGTAAAGGCAGGTACAAGATGTGAATAACTGTCCAAATTAAACTGTCATAATACAATTAAAGACTTTCCAATTCATTTAAAGCCTGGAGTGCAGGCACTACTCGGTGTCTATATATATATATATATATATATATATATATATAAAATATATATTTTATTGCGTTATGCAGATAAAAACAATCACAGACATGGAGGCTAACCGACAAGGGAAAACAGTCTTACGCGTTTTTGCACCCCCTAGTGGCGCTTATCCATAGACTCAAGTCTAAGTCTATGAATAAGTGCCACTAGAGGGCTCAAAACGCATAAGATTGTTTTCTCTTGTCGATTAACCTCCATGTCTGTGATTGTTTTTTAAAATCTTTTCTTTTATTGGTTTTCAAAAAGTCAAACATTTAGAGTCACAGCATATCAAAAGTGGATTAATACAGTTGTAACAATACATTGAAGAGTGCTCATGTGAAACCTGGAACATTATGTTCAAATATACAGCCAAGTTTGTTACCATTATAAACCAGACAGGGTTAAACACATTATGACTCAAGTAATCTGCCTAAACATTAAGTCCAAAGATTTCCTCCTGTTCCAGTGTCAATCAAACCTATGCATCTACTGTGTTACACTTCAGGTCATTTTATCCACATTGTAATACTTATCCCTAAGGGGAATATATATATGAATTAGGAAAACAGAAAAAAAACAACAACAACATAATAAGTACTCTGCCAGAGGGGTGTCAACAACTGTGTGGGTCAGATAGTGATGATTTCTTTTTAGCGAATGTGTATTGCCTATAAATATATACTCTATACCTTATTGAAAAGTTATCTGTGAATTGCCCGTCTACCATATACAGTATATATTGTTCCCATATAAAAAGCATATCATGGTAAACATTTAGACATCCCAGTTTAAAGTAGTGCAGCCTCTCTAGTATTAGGGTGTTCTTTACTAGGTCTAACCAATTAGTAAGTGTGGGTATCTGTGGCTTCTTCCAGAACCTAGGTACAAGCCTTTTTGCTACGTTTATTAATATTTTCCTAATTTTACAGTGGATGTGTGGGTTGGCGTTGAACAGAACTCCCTCGGGAGAGAGAACCAGGTCAACCCCAATAATTTTACAAATGTGTTCATATATTTGAATCCAGAATGGGCGTATTACATCACAATCCCACCAGATATGATACATTGTGCCTTCTTGATCGCAGCCTCTCCAGCATCTATTGCTGGCATTGCTAAACATATGTTTTAGTTTGCTGGGAGTCAAATACCACCTAGTGAGAATCTTGATGTTTGTTTCAAGTGCTGTTGCTGAATGCGCCAATTTTGCTGTCGCATGGAACCACGCAGCCCACTGTTTATGGAGGATTTCTTTCTGTCTGTGATTGGTTTTATCTGCAAAACGCATTTTTATATATATATATCTATATCTATATAGCAGGGACTTGCACTCATAGGAGGCAAGGGAGGCAGTGCCTACCCTGCCATATGTGGCCAAAGTTTAATTAAATTTTTATTAAAACAAAAACAAAAAAGACCAAAAAAAAATAATTTCCCCCCCATGTAATGCTATGGAGAGGCAGGTACAGGAACGCTTCTCTCCATTGCAGTACATGGGTCAAAGGAAAAGCTGTGCTGCAGCGCCACCTGTGTTCTGTCAATATATTAGCAGCAAAAATTGGGACAAATAGGAGGCACCCCTCTTGATGCCTCCTAGCAAGTGAAGGATATATAGTTTAATCAGAAGGAGGATGCAGTGAGCAGGGTCATGTGACACAACTGGAAGCTGAAGTAACCTAAGAACAGATGACACCAAGCAGAAGAGTAAAGTAGCATTCTACATCTCTTGTGATTCACAAATTGTGTTCAGATACAGCTCATTAACAGGGAGGGACAGTAAGTGAGCATAACCCAATACTGACAGGAAGTCAAAGGGTCAAAAAAACCTTTCTATTTTACTTTTATTATGTACTTCATTCTTTTGGTATCCTTTGGTGTCCTTTGTTGAAGAGCATACCTAAGTGGTATGTGCACGTGCATTCTAATTGCTTAGTAACTGGCACTGTGCCACAGAATTGTGTAAGTGTGTATGTGAGCAGAGTGTGTGTGGGTGTCAGTGAGCAGAGTATGTGTGCTTTATTCTCCAGGTAATCAATACATTTCCGATGAACTGGTGCTTTAGTGCAGTGTTTCTCAACAATGGTCCTCAAGTACCCCCAACAGGCCAGGTTTTCATTATAGCCGAATCAGTGCACAGGTGAAGTAATCAGCTGATCAGTAACTCAGTGGTTACTAACTTGCTCTCACCCATCACCTGATTATGTCACCTGTGCACTGGTTCAGCTATCATTTAAACCTGCCCTGTTGGGGGTACTTGCGGCCCTCTGTACATGTGTTTCTCCGTTGTATCATATCTAGTGCCTCACCAGCTTCTGACCTCACTGCACATCACTGCTATATAGACACTGAGTAGTGCCTACATCTTTTTGCTTGTATACGTGATTTAGCACACCTACTCTATCCAACATGAAAAATGTTGGTGCACCCTAGACGCTTGAGAACAACAATAGAAGCACTATTGATTTTGCTTGACTAATGTTAATGCGCTATAGCGCTCATATTTTTGCTTTCCACTTATAATCTAGTCCAAAATGTTTAATTATGTGTAGTTAAACAATTTGCAATATACTTTTCCTGTAATTAAATTCTGTAAATTGTAGGCTTTCCAATTGCTGCTAAAAATGGAAACTTGGTTTCCAGAC
Organism: Bombina bombina; assembly: GCF_027579735.1. Classification (NCBI taxonomy): domain Eukaryota; kingdom Metazoa; phylum Chordata; class Amphibia; order Anura; family Bombinatoridae; genus Bombina; species Bombina bombina. The sequence goes on along the minus strand of NC_069501.1, from coordinate 187,085,010 downwards.
TTAAAGGGACATGAAACCCAAAATGTTTTCGTCCATGATTTAGATATACCATACCATTTTAAACAACTTTCCAATTTACTTTATTATCTAATTTTCTTCATTCTCTTGGTATCCTTTGTTGAAGAAGCGGTAATGCATTACTAGGCGCTAGCTAAAAGCCAATGACATGAGGTATATATGTGCAGCCACCAATCAGCAGCTTCTGAGAATATATAGGTATACTTTTCAACAAAGGATACAAACAGAGCAAAACAAATTAGACCAAAGAAATAAATTGGAAAGTTATTTATAATTGCATGCTCTATCAGAATAATGAAAGAGAAAAATTGAGTTTCATGGCCCTTTAACGTTGCTATATTTCACGCAGTCATTAGTTGTAAACCCAAGTGACTACCCCCATATTGGCCTCTACAGAGAAGAGCCTTTGCTTTATAGACACTAAAAGGCTACCCTTTTTTCAATATTTATAGAACTAACATAATTTAAAAAAGCATATATGCATATTATTTTCAGGCTAATCTTTGAATTAGTTACTCTGTCTAGCATTTATTAAGTGTGTAATGTCTCTTTAAAACCGGCTACATTTAAAAAAAATAATTGTGAAAACCTCCAAACAAGAACTTATGACACCATTAGCGACTGTTCTCTTTCTACCATTTGTAATATTGCCTCTTGTCAGATCTGGTAAACATACTGAGCATCAGGGATGTGAATTTGGATGTTTCGTTATTAAATGAATGCCGAATATCACCGTGCCAGATGCATTCGGCTATTTTAGGAGCCAGATTTCTTCTTGTGAAAGAGCAACAGACCAAGATATAGATTTGCAAAGATCTTAATGTGTTGCACTTTCACAAGAAGAGATTGTCTCCAAAAATAGTTGAGTGCCAATGGTGGCGGCCATATTTAGCATTTTTATATTCAACATGTGTAGATAATTGGAAGTAACTCTGACCTACTGGAAGAGAACAAGATGGAACGATATTAGGATCTGCTCAGCAAACCCATTTTAAAAATAGAGCAAGCCAAGTTTAAAATGACTCAATTGAATTGAAATAATTGCACTTAATAAAAACATGCATACTTTTTATGAATATTGTGGTGTTTTGCAGCAAAACGTAATTTATACTTTGTGAATGTGTAATAATTTGCACTAAATCAATGTTTGTACACATCTGTGACAATATTATTAAAAAGTAGGTTACTATACCGACTAATTTTATTGTATTTCTTACATCAGTTTAATGTTTTGCACCAACAAATGAATAAAATTATCATCAGCTTGTACTAAACAGCTCGTGTGCAAAGAAACAACAAATACTTTCAAATATTGGGCTCCATTTATTAAAGGAACATTAAACCCAAAAATTTTCTTTCATGATTCAGGTAGAGAATACAATTTTAACAACATTCTAATTTAGTTCTATTATCTAATTTGCTTCTTTCTTTAGATATCCTTTGTTGAAGAAATAGCAATGCACATGGGTTAGCCAATCACACGAGGCATCTATGTGTAGCCACCAATCAGCAGCTACTGAGCCTATCTAGATATGCTTTTCAGGAAAGAATATCAAGAGAATTAAGCAAATTAGATAATAGAAGTAAATTAGAAAGTTGTTTTAAGAAAATGTTTGGGTTTAATGTCCCTTTAAGCAGCGGATGCTGCTTCATAGGCCCATCGTTTCCGGATCCCCTGAAACAGAAGTTAAGAAGCAGCGGTTATAAGACCGCTGCTCCTTAACCTGTCTGCCACCTTTTAGGTGGCGGATTGAAACCATCCCGATCCATTCAGGATGATTGACAGTCCCTGCTAGCTGTTGATTGGTCGCTAGTGAGCAGGGGGCGACATTGCACAAGCATTTCACTAGAAATGCTTGTGCAATGATAAATGATATAGTGAATCATGTCTACTCAACATGAAAGGGATAGTAAACCCCAAAATGTTCTTTTATGATTCAGATAGAACTTACAATTTAAACAACTTTCCAATTTAATTCTATTATCAAATGTTCTTCATTCTCTTGTTATCCATTGCTGAAGTGACAGCATTGCACTACTGACAGGAACCTGAAAATATCTATTTAGCCAATCACAAGAGACAAATGTGTGCAGGCACCAATTAGCAGCAGCTCCCACTAGTGTATGATATGTGATTATTCATTTTTTAACAAGGGATACTAAAAGAACGAAGCACATTTGAAAATAGAAGTGAATTTAAAAGGTGTCTTAACATGACATGCTCTATCCTAATCATGCAAGTTTCATTTCGACTTTCCTATCCCTTTAAGTATATCTACCCCATTATGTTAGTGATATTCCTTGAGATTATATTAAAGGGATATTGAAATCAATACTACAGCCTCATCATACTATTGCAATGAAAAGTGTGTCTAAAAATGCTTTAGCCTTTTCTTTATAATTTTTATTTTATCAGCGTCATGGTGCCGATTGGTAAGTATGTTTCTTGCACAAACAATTGGAGTAACCAGAGAGATCAGAGTGCAAGCAAGTGGTTTTAGTTTAAAAGCTAAAACATAGCTTTAAAAGCTACTACTATAATATGTTGTTTCTTTGTTATAGTTTTCCAACACTTGCCAGATTTTAGTGTGCAAATGAAAGTGCTTTATGGTCCATTTTAGAGCTCAGAGCACTTAAAAGACAGCTAGTAAACAAGTGCTTGCAGTTTGTGTCCAAACGCCTGCTACGTTGAGGGGCATAAGACTTGTTTGAAAAAGGAGATTGCTATGTTTAATATGGTGCCTGTTTTGTGTACAAAGTGTATGTCGTTTTTAAGAGCTCTATTCACACATAGGGGCCCATTTATCAAGCTCCGTAAGACTCGCCAGAAACACAAGTTATGGAGCAGCGGTCTAAAGACACAAGAGCTGCTGGTGCAATGCTGAATTCGGAGAGCGTATTGCTCTCTGCATTCAGCGATGTCTGTCGGACCTGATCCACAGTGTCGGATCAGGTCCGACAGACATATGATAAATAGGCCCCATACAGTAAATATGCTGGAGATAAGTCATTGAAAGGATATAAAACAGTCTGTTTCATTGTTGTAATAAAAAAAGCACCAAAGCAGTGCATTATACTTAATAAAAACTATTGCAAGATGTATTACTCATACATTTTAAAAGGATTTTTAATTTCATTTCATTTTATTAACTTAATTTGTGCAATGTCAATTACTTCCTGTCACAGCCCTATAAGAGGGCTGAGCATTTTCACATATCCTACTAAGCACAATGTGTTGACAAACTCTGATTGGCTGTAACTGCCGGTTGTCGGAGTTCCTAGCTCATACAATAACACGCCCAGTGTAGGCCTTCTTACTCAGACACATACATATGCTCCACCGTAATTGCCCCATCTCCACTATCTTTTTTGCATCTGTGTGGGGGGGTTCAAGGGGAGAAAAGCAACCCTTGTAAACCTTATTCTCCAAGGTTCACTTGAGGTGGATGCTAGAAGATCTAGGATTGGTGCAGCACCCCCCCGATCATCTGGCATCCACCCCAAGTGAACCTCGGGGAATGACATTTACATGGGGGGCTTCGTCCCCCTTGAACCCCCCCAGGCAGAGGCAAAAAAGATAGTGGAGATGGGAGAATTTAATCTTCCATGTGTCTGCGTAAAGGAATGGTAAAATCAAGGTAATATGAGATGCAAAAATATAAACTATATATCAATACAAGTTGAAACGCTATGTTATTTATTTTTTATTTACTTGCATTATCTTATATTTTTCTCTTCTAATCTTGGTTCCGTTATGTTATCCAACTTCGCCCCATGTTCTTTTTTTGCCTCCCATAATGACATATGCAAACAAGCCCATAGACACGTATTTTCATTGGACGCGGCAGATCCATTGATTTCTTCTAGCGAGGGGAGCTGGGGGGGGACGCGAAGAAAAAATTGAATTAAATTATAGAGCTATAAAACATTTTACATATACTTCATTTGGAGAAAATATATATGCTATTTGATTGTGGTACAAACTATTGGTTAGTGAGAGATGACAGAACAGAGTTTACCATTCCTTTAAGAACGGCTACACTGGACAAGTTATTGTGAGATTTAGGAACTCCTCCACCGACATGTAACAGCCAATCAGCACTTGACAAATATCCTGCCGAGTAGGATCTGCGAAAATGCAAGGGCTAGGGTCTCTATAGGAAGGCGTATCTAGCTTGATGTCATAAATATTCTAGAGTAACTTTAGCTGTGAATGCAAGAGAAACAGTAAGTCCTGTTTTTCTCATGCTCAGAAGAAACAGAATTCAGATTAAGTTTAAATAATGTCTGCTCTCTCATCTCCCCGAGGGCTGTGGCTACAAGAAAAGTGCTCATTTTGCAAGAAAATAGCTAGGTTATGTGCTGTTTTTTTTTAACTCAATCTGTTTTTATGCTTACTTCTCATTTAACATATTTGTTTTTAAAGGGACAGTCAACACCAGAATTGTTGTTGTTTTAAAAGAAAGATAATCCTTTTATTACCCATTTCCCAGTTTTGCATAATCAACACAGTTATAATAATACACATTTTACCTCTATAATTACCTTGTATCTAAGCTTCTGCTGACCAACACAGTTATAATAATACACATTTTACCTCTGTAATTACCTTGTATCTAAGCTTCTGCTGACTGCACCCTTATTTCAGTTCTATTGACAGACTTGCATTTTAGATAATCAGTGCATAAACTCCTAGGTCACTTCACGTGCATGAGCTCAATGTTATCTATATGAAACACATGAACTTATGCCCTCTAGTGGTCAAAATGAGTTCAGATTAGAGGAAGTCTTCAAGGTTTAAGAAATTAGCATATGAACCTCCTAGGTTTATCTTTAAACTAAGAATACCAAGAGAACAAAGCAAAATTGGTGATAAATGTAAATTGGGAAGTTGTTTAAAATCACATGCCCTATTTAAATCATTAAAGGTTGTTTTGGACGTGACTGTCCCTTTAATAAAGCGCTGTTTCATTTTCCTTTAAAGAATAAATTGAGCTGGAGCAAACAAGAATGTTTTTGTGGAAATAAATGTGGAAGATGGTGTGACTGAAGTTCTACTGATTCCTGTTCAAGTACCTAAAATGTGTATTTGTAATCCAGTATAAGTATTTCATTATAAGACACCCCTCCCTGTACATAGAGTTATTATTGATTATTTATTTCATTAAAAGTTGGAACATACTCAAATTTGATCAAAAGTGCTAATGATCCACAGGTCCACTAGCCTAGCAGTTATGCATAATGTATCTGCTTGATTAATTACCTACCTTGAAGCAAATAGAGGTTATAAAATCTGCCACATTACACTCAGAGCGGAAAATTTTAACATTTCCTATTCATGTTGACTACTCCCTATTACCTGAAGCACCTTAACACTTCTCATTTACCATTCTTGGCCTTGCCCTCTGGATACCCTGCCTGGACTCTGTTACCTTGCACATCATGCTGTCTTGTTTATGAACTCTGAATTGAATGGTGTCTGGTCTTCTCCTAAACTTGCCTTGAGGTTTCTCAAGATGTGTGCATACAGTTACAAAATATAAAGTTATATAATTTTATTAGAGATTATAGATTAGAACTGTGGGCAAATTAGACAACTCAAAATGATAACAGTTTTTATATTGTCTTGTAACTTGCATGCTGTAATATTTTGCAAACATCTAGATGACTTTTTGCAACTCTTCTCTAGGCAAACCTGACCCTGACCCTATCCTACGTGTGTAAATCACAATGGAGTTCTCAGTCAAAAGGGTTAATTAGCTTATAAGTGCACTCTTTTTAAAGTCAGTTAAAAAGACAGAAAATGCTAAAAAGATCTATTATTGTATAAGAATGGGCACTATTAAAAATAATTTTGCATGAAAAAAAGTTTAATGTTATTTATTTTTGGCTTTTAAAGGAATAGTCTAGTCAAAATTAAACTTTCATGATTCAGATAGAGCATGGCAATGTTAAGCATCTTTCTAATTTACTCCTATTATTATTTTTTCTTTGTTCTCTTGCTATCTTTAGTTGAACGTAAGCCTAGGAGCCGGCTCATTTTTGGTTCAGCACCAGGGATGCACTTGCTGATTGGTGGCTACATGTAGACACCAATCAGAAAGTGCTACCCATGTTCTGAACCAAAAATTTGATTGCCTGCTCTGTCTGAATCATGAAAGTTTAATTTTGACCAGACTATTCATTAAGCTAATAGGCAGTGCAACTGGTCCTTAAAGGGCCATTATATGGAATAAATTACACTAATTTCTATGGCCTAGAGTTCGGCGGTAAAAGGGCTGTTAACGCTCCGCGGGCTTTTTTCTGGCCGCACCATAAAATTAACTCTGGTATCGAGAGTTCAAACAAATGCTGCGTTAGGCTCCAAAAAAGGAGCGTAGAGCATTTTTACCGCAAAAGCAACTCTCGATACCAGAGTTGCTTACGGACGCGGCCGGCCTCAAAAACGTGCTCGTGCACGATTCCCCCATAGGAAACAATGGGGCTGTTTGAGCTGAAAAAAAACCTAACACCTGCAAAAAAGCAGCGTTCAGCTCCTAACGCAGCCCCATTGTTTGCTATGGGGAAACACTTCCTACGTCTGCACCTAACACTCTAACATGTACCCCGAGTCTAAACACCCCTAGCCTTACACTTATTAACCCCTAATCTTCCGCCCCCGCTATCGCTGACCCCTGCATATTTTTTAAAACCCCTAATCTGCCGCTCCGTAAACCGCCGCCACCTACGTTATCCCTATGTACCCCTAATCTGCTACCCCTAACACCGCCGACCCCTATATTATATTTATTAACCCCTAACCTGCCCCCCACAACGTCGCCGACACCTGCCTACACTTATTAACCCCTAATCTGCCGAGCGGACCTGAGCGCTACTATAATAAAGTTATTAACCCCTAATCCGCCTCACTAACCCTATCATAAATAGTATTAACCCCTAATCTGCCCTCCCTAACATCGCCGACACCTAACTTCAATTATTAACCCCTAATCTTCCGATCGGAGCTCACCGCTATTCTAATAAATGGATTAACCCCTAAAGCTAAGTCTAACCCTAACACTAACACCCCCCTAAGTTAAATATAATATTTATCTAACGAAATAAATTAACTTTTATTAAATAACTTATTCCTATTTAAAGCTAAATACTTACCTGTAAAATAAATCCTAATATAGCTACAATATAAATTATATTATAGCTATTTTAGGATTAATATTTATTTTACAGGCAACTTTGTAATTATTTTAACCAGGTACAATAGCTATTAAATAGTTAAGAACTATTTAATAGTTACCTAGTTAAAATAATAACAAATTTACCTGTAAAATAAATCCTAACATAAGTTATAATTAAACCTAACACTACCCTATCAATAAAATAATTAAATAAACTACCTACAATTACCTACAATTAACCTAACACTACACTATCAATAAATTAATTAAACACAATTCCTACAAATAAATACAATTAAATAAACTAGCTAAAGTACAAAAAATAAAAAAGAACTAAGTTACAGAAAATAAAAAAATATTTACAAACATAAGAAAAATATTACAACAATTTTAAACTAATTACACCTACTCTAAGCCCCCTAATAAAATAACAAAGCCCCCCAAAATAAAAAATTCCCTACCCTATTCTAAATTAAAAAAGTTACAAGCTCTTTTACCTTACCAGCCCTGAACAGGGCCCTTTGCGGGGCATGCCCCAAGAATTTCAGCTCTTTTGCCTGTAAAAAAAAACATACAATACCCCCCCCCCCAACATTACAACCCACCACCCACATACCCCTAATCTAACCCAAACCCCCCTTAAATAAACCTAACACTAAGCCCCTGAAGATCTTCCTACCTTGTCTTCACCATCCAGGTATCACCGATCCGTCCTGGCTCCAAGATCTTCATCCAACCCAAGCGGGGGTTGGCGATCCATAATCCGGTCCAGAAGAGGCTCCAAAGTCTTCCTCCTATCCGGCAAGAAGAGGACATCCGGACCGGCAAACATCTTCTCCAAGCGGCATCTTCGATCTTCTTCCATCCGGAGCGAAGCGGCAGGATCCTGAAGACCTCCAGCGCGGAACATCCATCCGGACCGACGACTGAACGACGAATGACTGTTCCTTTAAGGGACGTCATCCAAGATGGCGTCCCTCGAATTCCGATTGGCTGATAGGATTCTATCAGCCAATCGGAATTAAGGTAGGAATTTTCTGATTGGCTGATGGAATCAGCCAATCAGAATCAAGTTCAATCCGATTGGCTGATCCAATCAGCCAATCAGATTGAGCTCGCATTCTATTGGCTGTTCCGATCAGCCAATAGAATGCGAGCTCAATCTGATTGGCTGATTGGATCGGCCAATCGGATTGAACTAGTTTCTGATTGGCTGATTCCATCAGCCAATCAGAAAATTCCTACCTTAATTCCGATTGGCTGATAGAATCCTATCAGCCAATCGGAATTCGAGGGACGCCATCTTGGATGACGTCCCTTAAAGGAACAGTCATTCGTCGTTCAGCCGTCGGTCCGGATGGATGTTCCGCGCTGGAGGTCTTCAGGATCCTGCCGCTTCGCTCCGGATGGAAGAAGATCGAAGATGCCGCTTGGAGAAGATGTTTGCCGGTCCGGATGTCCTCTTCTTGCCGGATAGGAGGAAGACTTTGGAGCCTCTTCTGGACCGGATTATGGATCGCCAACCCCCGCTTGGGTTGGATGAAGATCTTGGAGCCAGGACGGATCGGTGATACCTGGATGGTGAAGACAAGGTAGGAAGATCTTCAGGGGCTTAGTGTTAGGTTTATTTAAGGGGGGTTTGGGTTAGATTAGGGGTATGTGGGTGGTGGGTTGTAATGTTGGGGGGGGTATTGTATGGTTTTTTTTACAGGCAAAAGAGCTGAAATTCTTGGGGCATGCCCCGCAAAGGGCCCTGTTCAGGGCTGGTAAGGTAAAAGAGCTTGTAACTTTTTTAATTTAGAATAGGGTAGGGAATTTTTTATTTTGGGGGGCTTTGTTATTTTATTAGGGGGCTTAGAGTAGGTGTAATTAGTTTAAAATTGTTGTAATATTTTTCTTATGTTTGTAAATATTTTTTTATTTTCTGTAACTTAGTTCTTTTTTATTTTTTGTACTTTAGCTAGTTTATTTAATTGTATTTATTTGTAGGAATTGTGTTTAATTAATTTATTGATAGTGTAGTGTTAGGTTAATTGTAGGTAATTGTAGGTAGTTTATTTAATTATTTTATTGATAGGGTAGTGTTAGGTTTAATTATATCTTAGGTTAGGATTTATTTTACAGGTAAATTTGTAATTATTTTAACTATGTAACTATTAAATAGTTCTTAACTATTTAATAGCTATTTTACCTGGTTAAAATAATAACAAAGTTGCCTGTAAAATAAATATTAATCCTAAAATAGCTATAATATAATTATAATTTATATTGTAGCTATATTATGATTTATTTTACAGGTAAGTATTTAGCTTTAAATAGGAATAATTTATTTAATAAGAGTTAATTTATTTCGTTAGATAAAAATTATATTTAACTTAGGGGGGTGTTAGTGTTAGGGTTAGACTTAGCTTTAGGGGTTAATACATTTATTAGAATAGCGGTGAGCTCCGGTCGGCAGATTAGGGGTTAATAATTGAAGTTAGGTGTCGGCGATGTTAGGGAGGGCAGATTAGGGGTTAATACTATTTATGATAGGGTTAGTGAGGCGGATTAGGGGTTAATACATTTATTATAGTAGCGCTCAGGTCCGCTCGGCAGATTAGGGGTTAATAAGTGTAGGCAGGTGTCGGCGACGTTGAGGGGGGCAGATTAGGGGTTAATAAATATAATATAGGGGTCGGCGATGTTAGGGCAGGAGATTAGGGGTACATAGGGATAACGTAGGTGGCGGCGATTTGCGGTCGGAAGATTAGGGGTTAATTATTTTAAGTAGCTGGCGGCGACGTTGTGGGGGGCAAGTTAGGGGTTAATAAATGTAATACAGGGGTCGGCGGGGTTAGGGGCAGCAGATTAGGGGTACATAAGTATAACGTAGGTGGCGGTCGGCAGATTAGGGGTTAAAAATTTTAATCGAGTGGCGGCGGTGTGGGGGGACCTCGGTTTAGGGGTACATAGGTAGTTTATGGGTGTTAGTGTACTTTAGGGTACAGTAGTTAAGAGCTTTATAAACCGGCGTTAGCCAGAAAGCTCTTAACTCCTGCTATTTTCAGGCGGCTGGAATCTTGTCGTTAGAGCTCTAACGCTCACTTCAGAAACGACTCTAAATACCAGCGTTAGAAAGATCCCATTGAAAATATAGGCTACGCAAATAGCGTAGGGGGATCTGCGGTATGGAAAAGTCGCGGCTGAAAAGTGAGCGTTAGACCCTTTAATCACTGACTCCAAATACCAGCGGGCGCCCAAAACCAGCGTTAGGAGCCTCTAACGCTGGTTTTGACGGCTACCGCCGAACTCCAAATCTAGGCCTAAGTGTGTAATTTTAGAATTAGCAACATTGTAAGTCTTTGTGTTCAATTCCCACTGTTCGGCTGCTGCTACTGATTGGCCATGTCATTTGGGATCAACAGTTTTCTGTAGCTCCTGTGCAATACTAAACATATGTGTACAATTAATCGATTAAAAAAATAGTTTAACCCAGCTAAACTGCTAAAATTGCAAGCTGTAACAAATTAGAGTATATTTTTCTCACTAGAATGGCCATTTAACCCAATGAGCCAAATAGACATAGGTTCTACATCACACAGTACTTTGCCCAATGTATTATGTTGATTTAGTACATACGTCAAACACTCTGGCACAGGTTGCTCTCTTGTTGTCAGCTTTGACAGCAGAAGCCCCAAATGGGGCAGAAGGCATCTGCCTTCATATGGTAAGGGAGCACTTATCATGCTCCGTTGCCATATGAAGTCAGATTGCTGATTGTTAAAGGGACATTAAACACTAAATAAAAGCTAGATAGATTCATGCATTCAAAGACAAGATTATTCTGAGAATAACATGTAAATGTATTTTAAAGTTTCATTAGATGTTTAAATATTGACAAAATAAGTATAAAGTTTTAATGTCTATAAAACAATGGGAGCTGCCATGTTGTAACTTAGGTTACCTTCTCTGCTGTGGCCAATTAGGGACAGTTATAATTAGGTCACTGGAGTGTGCAGCCAATGGCAGTGTGGAATATAACAGTGTTCTGCACTTGCTTTTCTAACAGGAACTGAAAAGTTCACTATTTCAGAATGGAATTACAGGAAGTGACAAAATAAAAAATGAAAGTATATTGCAGAGTTTTTTATACATATAATTTATCATTTTATATTACCATCTCAAAGTGTTTAATGTCCCTTTAAAGACAGTGACACACCTTAGGAGCCCTCCCATTTTTGACTCAGCACGTGCTGATTGGTGGCTAAATGTAGCCATCAATCAGCAAGTGCTATCCAGGGTTTGAACCAAAAATGGGCCTGCTCCTTAGTTTAGATTCCTGCTTTTCCAAATAAAGATACCAAGAGAACGAAGAAAAATTAATAATCAGAGTAAAATTAAAACGTTGCTTAAAATTGCATGCTCTATCTGAATTATGAAAGAAAAAAAATTGGGTTTAGTATCCCTTTAATTAGTAAGTAATATTTTTGTCATTGGCTAGAGCTGTGCTGTAGCTGTGCATTCTGGAATGCTTAGTGCAGACATGTGGTGTGCACACAGCAGGCTGGGAATAGTAGTTTTAAGATGAGAGTTTGTCAAAGGAAGGTTGTGACTAGAATGCATCCCTCTAAAGGAGATTGTCCTTTATGAGTATGGGATTTAGCTCACTCAGTCTGAAAAAGCTAAATCCCATACTGCTAAAGGGCATATTGCCCTCTAGTGTTCATGTGCTGTATAGTAATGGAAATTAGGCTGTTCAAAGTGACAGAGCTAGATCACATACTGCTAAAGGACATTTTGCCCCCTGGTGGTCAGGTCCTGTATAGGGATGGCATTTAGAATGTTTACAGTGACATAACTAGATACAATACTGCTAATAGGGTTGCACCGATTCCATTTTTTTAAGACCGAGTACAAGTACTGATACTTTTTTCAAATACTCACCGATACTTTTTTTGATATCATGACAGTTTACCAAGCACAATACAGACTAATGATTTAAGATCACTTCTTTATAATTATGAACTGTATCTTAAGACATTTTAAAATAATAAAACAGTTTTATGTGCTTGTTGTCACAAAGTTCACAGAACATGTTTATAAATAAAAATATTACAATAACATATATTAATAATAACAACAATAAATAACAGCTGCAGCATTTGCTTAATTCTCTTGGTATCATTTGGTAGCAGAAATGCTCTTCTGGGAACTGGGTGACATAATAACAAGAGACGTAAACTAACCGGCCACTTTATTAGGTACACCTGTTCAATTGCTTGGTAACACAAATTGCTAATCAGCCAATCACATTACAGCAACGCAATGCATTTAGGCATCTAGACATTGCGAAGACGACTTGCTGAAGTTCAAACCAAGCATCAGAATGGGGAAGAAAGGGGATTTAAGTGACTTTGAACGTGGCATGGTTGTTGGTGCCAGATGGGCTGGTCTGAGTATTTGATTAACTGGCGATCTACTGGGATTTTTACGCACAACCATCTCTAGGGTTTACAGAGAATGGCCCAACAAAGAGAAAATATCCAGTGAGCGGCAGTTGTGTGAATGAAAATGCCTTGTTGATGTCAGAGGAGAATGGGCAGACTGGTTTGAGATGATAAAAAGGCAACAGTAAGTAAAAAAACAATAGAGAGTTGCACAGATAAAAACCCTTGTTCATATACAGCCTTGCTCTCACAAGCAGGAGAAAGGAATGGATTACAGGAGATTAGTATAGGAGCTACAGGGTTAAAAATGATAATGGGTAAGAAAACTTCAAAATATACAAAATGCAGATTAGTATCAGTAAAAAAATATTTATTTTATGTCATAAAATGCTTACACTATAATAAACATCGGTCACATTTTTAAGAGAGTTATGATAGTGTAAGCATTTTATGACATATAATAAATATTATTTTTTTTGTAGGATTAACAGTAAAACCTCCCATAATAAAAACCTAACGCTAAAAATCCTAAACTACTCATTGCCCCTAAAGGGGCATTTGTGCCCTTAAAAGCCATTCAGCTCTTTTACAATTGCCCAAACCCCTAATATAAAAAAAAACACCCAAAAAAATGAAAAAAAAAAACCTAACACTAAACCCATAAAATCTACTTGTGGTTCCTGAAGTCCGGACATCCATCTTCATCCAGGCGGCGAGAAGTCTTCATCCAGGCAGCGACACCTTCACCCATCTCGGGGAAGTCTTCTATCTTCATGATTTGAACAGCCAATAGGATTTCAGAAACTTTCATCCTATTGGCTGATTTAAATTTGAAGAATCAAATCAGCCAATAGGAATGCAAGGTACGCCATTTTGAAACAGCTACCTTGTTTTTAAATTCAGTGTACGGCGGTGACCGTATGAAGAGGATGCTCCTCGCAGGATGTCTTCCAAGATAGCTCCGCTCTGCGCCGCTGGGCTGAAGAAAGAAGACGTCCCAGAAATGGATGAAGGTGTTGCCGCCTGGATGAAGATGGATGTCTGGACTTCAGGAACCGTGAGTAAATTTTATGGTGTTAGTTATTGTTTTTTTTTCAATTTTTTTGGGTGGGTTTTGTTTTTTAGATTAGGGCTTTGGGCAATTGTAAAAGAGCTGAAAGCCCTTTTAAGGACAGTGAAAAAGAGCTGAATGCCCTTTTAAGGGCAATGCCCATACAAATGCCCCTTTAGGGACAATGGGTAGCTTAGGTTTTTTTAGAGTTAGGTTTTTTTATTTTGGGAGGTTGTTTGGGTGGTGGGTTTTACTGTTCGGGGGGACTTTGTATTTTTTTTACAGGTAAAAGAGCGGTTTAACTTGGGGCAATTCCCTAGAAAAGGCCATTTTAAGGGCTAATGGTAGTTTATTGTAGGCTATGGGGTGTTTTTATTTTGGGGGTGTTTTTTGTTTTTATAGGGATATTAGATTAGGTGTAATTGTTTTTATTTTTGATAATTTTGTTTATAATTTTCTGTAATCTTAGCGTTTTTTATTTTTCGTAATTTAGTGTTTATTATTTTTTGTAATTTTAGAATTTTTTAAATTTTCATAGTGTTAGGTTTTTTAAATTTGTAATTTAGATTTTTTAATTGGTATTTTTTTTACATTTTATTAGAAGAGTAATGTTAGGTTTATAGTTTTTTTTTTCACAGGTAAGTTTTTAATTATTTTAAGATAGTTATATTGTAATTTTAATTTAAAGTTAGGGGGTGTTAGGTTTAGGGGGTTAAAGGGACACTGAACCCAAATTTTTTCTTTCGTGATTCAGATAGAGCATGCAATTTTAAGCAACTTTCTAATTTACTAATCAAGTTTTCTTCATTCTCTTGCTATCTTTATTTTAAAACAGGAATAAAAATCTTAACAGCCAGCCCATTTTAGGTTTAGAAACATGGATAAAGTTTGTTGATGCGTTCAGACATGATGTGACGCTCCTGGCAACATCCGGGGACCCGGCAAGTGAACTGGAAGTGATACCGGTCAAATTGTGGAAAGTTCAGCCCACTAGTGCAAACGGAGTGCCATAGCAGTGGCGAAACCAAGCCACTAAATACAGTCCAAGAATAGAGCAAACTGCAGGCACTGCACAGAGGGATCCATAAAAATAGAAAATACTTTATTGTAAAAAGTTTTAAAACAAGTGAACAGCAACAAACGCTGTAAAACACGCAAAAAAAGACAATGGCAAGAGTGTAGGTGACACAAACAAGCAGTCTGACTAGTTTTGCGTCCCTTTAGGACGCTTATTCATATACCTCTGGATAAAGTTTGCTTATTGGAGGCTTACATTTACCCACCAATAAGCCATCATAACCCAGGTTCTCAACCAAAAATGGTCCGGCTCCTATGCATCACATTCCTGCTTTTTAAATAAAGATAGCAAGAGAACAAAGAAAAATTGATAATAGGAGTAAATTAGAAAGTTGCTTAAAATTGCATGTTCCATCTGAATCATGGAAGTTGCTTAAAATTGCATGCTCCATCTGAATCATGGAAGAAAAAATGTGGGTTTAATGTCCCTTTAATAGTTTAACCCTTTGAGTGCTAAGCACTTTCCCACCTGGGTGCTAATATTTTCTAAGTTTTTTTTTATTATTATTATTTTTTTTAAATTAACTTTTTTGTTTTTGTTTTACAGACCTCCAAGACTTACACTGTTGGAAAGGTTAGGGATTACCTTTCCAACAGTGGGTCTTGGGGGTCTGTAGCTGCTTAGATGCCTGAGATACAAGTTTCTAAGCAGCATGCTCCCTCTTCCTATACTTAACATTGTTAAGTAAAAATAAAGTTGTGTGGCGACATCATCACGTCTTTGCGCGTGAAGTCACCACGCATCACGTGAATCCCCGGCGATGCCTGTCACTCTACAGGCACGATCGCCGGGGTAGGAGCGGTTAGGAGCCCCCCGATCTCCCTCAAGGTGGGAGAGTGCTCATGACGGCTCTGAGCCGTCATTAGCACCAGAGTGAGAAACTCTGTGACGGCTCAGATCCGTCATTAGCACTCAAAGGGTTAATTTAGTGTTTTGCGAAGGGGGGTCAGCGGTTTAGGGGGTTAATAGTTTTATTTAGGTGTCGGCGATGTCGGGAGCAGCAGATTAGGGGTTAATAACTTTGTTTAATGGTGGCGATGTCGGAGAGCGGAGGATTAGGGGATAATAGCTTTTATTAGTGTGAGCGATTTTCGGGAGCGGTGGATTAGGAGTTAATAGCTTTTATTTAGGTGTCAGCGATGTCGGGGGCGGCTTAGGGGTTAATAACTATTTAGTGGCGGTGATGTCAGGGGGGGAAAGGATTAGGGGGTAATGGCTTTTATTAGTGTCGGCGATGTCGGGGAGTGGTGGATTAGGGGTTAATAGCTTTTATTTAGGTGTCGGTGATGTCGGGGAGTGGCGGATTAGGGGTTAATAACTGTATTTAGTGGCGGTGATGTCAGGGAGCGGAGGATTAGGGGTTAATAGCTTTTATTAGTTGCGGCGATGCCGGGGAGGATTAAGGGTTCATAACTTTATTTAGTGTGGCCGATGTCGGGAGCGGCGGATTAGGGGTGTTTAGACTAGGAGTTTATGTTAGGGTATTAGGTTTAAATGTAACTTTCTTTTCCCCATAGACATCAAAGGGGTTGCATTATGGAGATCGCCATTCCGCACTTCTGGTGTTAGTTTTTTTTCTAACACTTCCTCCCCATTGATGTCTATGGGGGAAAGTGTGCACGAGCATGCCAAATCAGCCCTTGGCTTTTGTGTGGTATGGAGCTTAACGCACAGCACAAGGAGGCTTTTCAGTAACTCGTAATGGCAGCGCTATGGAGAGTGAAATAATGCAATTTTTTGGTGTTATTTTTGCACCCTGTTTAGCGCAAAATGTAATCTAGATGTAAGTTTGCTTGTGTATAGTAAGTCTATAGTGGTGCCGATGGACTATATGTAGGAACAAATAAATATTTATTTTGTACAGAATAAACATTTGTTTATAGTCGATATTCCCCTCAATGTATTATGGATCTTAGGGGCATTGTGATAGTTCAGGACAAAACTAAATATCCTCAAAATGCATAATATGGAATCAACAAAGTAATAAAACACACATTAATGCAAAGAAACATTTTTATTTCATTTCACAATAATTTAAATATATTGCATTTTATGTTAAGCAAAATATTAAAGGAACAGTCTACTCCAGAAATGTTATTGTTTAAAAAGATAGATAATCCCTTTATTACCCATTTACCATTTTTGCATAACCAACACGATTATATTAATACACTTTTTACCTCTGTGATTACGTTGCATCTAAGCCTCTGCAGACTGCCCCTTACAAACTAGTACAAGCTATTTACAAACTTGCATTTTAGCCAATCAATGCTGACTCATAAATAACTTCATGGGAGTGAGAACAATGTTGTCTATGTGGCACAAACGAACTAGCACTGTCTGGCTGTAGTGCATGGGAGTGAGCACAATGTTATCTATATAATACACATGAACTAGCACTGTCTGGTTCCAGTGCATGGGAGTGAGCACAATGTTGTCTATATGGCACAGATGAACTAGTGCGGTCTAGCTGTGAAAAACTGCCAAAATGCACTGATATAAGAGTCACCCTTCAAGGGCTTAGAAATTAGCATATGAGCCTACCTAGGTTTAACTTTCAACAAAGAATGCCAAGAGAACAAAGCAAATGTGATGATAAAAGTAAATTGGAAAATTGTTTAAAATTGCATGCATATCTTAAAAGTTTCATTTTGACTAGACTGTCCCTTCAGCTTGAGAAGCAGCTAACAGTCATCTAAAAAGAGATGGAGAGAGCGAGAGAGATATAGAGAGACAGCAAAAGTGCGAGCGACAGCAAGAGAGAGAGCGAGAGAAAGACAGTGTGACAGTGAAAGAGAGAAAATGAGAGAGAGAGCAAAAGCAAATGAGAGACAGTGTGAAAGCAAGAGAGACAGATAAAGAGACAACGAGAGAGAGTGTGTGTGACAGAATGTGACAGAAAGAGAGCAAGAGTGTGACAGCGAGATAGTGACAGAAAGAAAGAGAGCGACAAAGAGACAGAGAGAGAGACAGTGAGAGGGAAGACAGTGAGAGAGAGAGCACACAACAGTGAGAGAGAGAAAGAGATACAGTGAGAGAGATAGCGACAGCAAGTGAGTGTGACAGCAAGAAAGATAGACAGTGAGAGAGTGATAGCAAGAAATATAAAAGCAGAGAGTGGCAGAAAGGGTGTGACAGCAACAGAAAGAGAGTGTGACAAAGTCAGAAAGAGAGAGACCACAAGAAAAAGAGAGACAGAGAGAGTGTGGCAGCGAGAGATAGAGAGACAGAAAAAGAGAGACAGCAAGAAATATAGAGGCAGAGAACACAGAAAGTCTGACAACAAGAAATAGACACAGAGAGAGACAGCAAGAGAGATAGAGACAGAGTGACAGAAAGATTGTGACAGCGAGAGAGTGTAATAGCAAGAGACAGTGAGAGTGACAGCAAAAGCCTGAGAGAGTGACAGCAAAAGAGAGAAAAAAAGTGTGTGAGTGACAGAAAGAGAGAGACGACATGAGATACAGCAAGACATCAAGAGAGTGACAGCAAAAGAAGAAAAAGCCTGAGAGAGAGTGTGACCGCATGAGGGAGACAACAAGAGAGAAAGTGATATAGCAAAAGAGAAGGAGAAAAAGTCAGAGAGTGGCAGCAAGAAAGACTGAAAGTGACAGCAAAAGAGAGTAAAAGTGTGACAGCAAGAGAAAGACAGAGAGAGAGATTTCTAAAAAGAAAGAGTGACCGAATGTGACAGCAAGAGAGAAAGAGCAAAAGAGAGAGACAGCGAGAGGTAATAGAGAGACAGCGAGAGCAAAAGCGAAAGAGAGAGTGACAGCAAGAGAAAGACAGAAAAAGAGACAGTGCAAGAGAGAGAGCATCAGAATGGGACAGCAAGAGAGAGCGACATAGTGTGACAGCAAGACAGAGAGAGTGACAGCAAATAGAAAACATGTGAGAGAGTAACAGCAAAAAATAAAGTGAAAAGGCCTGAGAGGGAGTGACAGCAAGAGTGTTAGAGACAGAGGCAGCAAAAGAATGAGAGATAGTGTGACAGCATGAGAGAAAGACAGAGCGAAAGAGTGCGAGAGTGAAAGACAGCAAGAGAGATAGAGACAGATAGTGAGAGACAGCGAGAGAAAGTGTGAGAGTGATAGAGAGATTGTGACAGTGAGGGATACACAGAAAAAGAGAGACAGCAAGAGAAAGAGAGAGAGAAAGTGTGACCACAAGTCTGACTGGGAGAAAGACAGCAAGAGAGATAGAGACAGTGCAACAGCGAGGGTGTGGGTAAAAGCCGGATCCTCTCGGATCCATGCCAAATTTAGACAAATACACACAAATTACAATCTTTTCCACACAAACACATCCAGACACTTCTGGATCCATCAATATTTTACTCAAAAACATTTGGGTCCTTTCAGAACCAACACTTTTTTTTACAGAAAAACAGCCGGATCCTGCCAAAGTCATGCCTAATTTAAACATACACACACATTTAAGTGTTTTCCACACAAACACATCCAGACACTTCTAGATCCATCAATATTTTTACGCAAAAACATTTGGGTCCTTTCAGAACCAACACTTTTTTTTACAGGTAAACAGCTGGATCCTCCCGGATCCATGCCTAATTTCGACAGATACACAAAAATGTAAGTGTTTTCCACACAAACACATTCAGACAATTCTGTATCCAACAACATTTTACTGCAAAACATTTGGGTCCTTTCAGAACCAACACTTTTTTACAGAAAAACAGCCGGATCCTGTCGGATCCATGCCTAATTTAGACAGATACACACAAATTTAAGTGTTTTCCACACAAACACATCCAGACACTTCTGTATCCAACAACATTTTACTCAAAAACATTTGGGTTCTTTCAGAACCACCAGTTTGGCTGTTTTTCTGTAAAACAAACTTGGTTCTGAAAGGACCTAGATGTTTTCATGTAAACAATTGTACAATCCAGAAATTTCTGGATGTGTTTGTGTGGGCAAAAATTAAATTTGTGTATATCTGTCTAAATAAGACATGGATATGGCAGGATTTGGCTGTTTTTGTGTAAAAAAAAGTGTTGGATCTTAAAGGGACCAGATGTTTTTTTGTAAAATATTGATGGATCCACAAGTATCTGGATGTATTTGTGTGGAAAACACTTACATTTGTGTATATCTGCCTAAAATAGGCATGGATCTGGCAGGATCCGGCGGTTTTTCTGTAAAAAAATGTTGGTTCTAAAAGGATGCAGATGTTTTTGTGTAAAATATTATTGAATCTAGAAGTGTCTGGATGTATTTGTATAGAAAATATTTAAATTTGAGGATATCTGTCTAAATTAGACATGAATCTGGCAGGATCCGGCTGTTTTGAAACAAAAAAAAAGTGTTGGTTCTAAAAGGACACAGATGTTTTGGTTTAAAATATTGAAGGATACAGAAGTGTCTGGATGGGTTTCTATGGAAAGCACTTAAATTTGTTTATATCTGTCTAAATTAAGTATGGATCCAGCAGGATCTATCTGTTTTTCTGAAAAGAAGTGTTGTTAATGAAAGGACCCAAACGTTTTTTTGTGTAAAATATTTATGAATCCAGAAGTGTCTGAATGTGTTTTTGTGGAAAACAATTACATTTGTGTGTATCTGTCTCAATTAGGAATGGATCCAGCTGTTTTTCTGAAAAAAAAAAGTGTTTGTTCTGAAAGGACCCAAATGTTTTTTGAGTAAAATGTTGTTAGATACAGAAGTGTAGGGATGTGTTTGTGTGGAAAACACTTACATTTGTGTGTATTTGTCTAAATTTGTCATGGATCCGGCTGTTTTTCTGTAAAAAAGTGTGGGTTCTGAAAGGACCCAAATGTTTTTCAAAAAAATGTTGTTGGATACAGAAGTGTCTGGGTGTGTTTGTGTGTAAAACACTTAAATTTGTGTTTATCTGTCGAAATTAGGCATGGATCCGGTAGGATCCGGCTGTTTATCTGTAAAAAAAAAAGTGTTGGCTCTGAAAGGACCCAAATGTTTTTAACCTTTTAAGGACATATGACGGAAGTTTTCCGTCATAAAACAATTGAGCAAACTGAAAGCTGTGTCCTTAAAGGGTTAAATAAAATGTTGTTGGATACAGAAGTGTCTGGATGTGTTTGTGTGGAAAACACTTAAATTTGTGTGTATCTGTCAAATTAGGCATGGATCCGGTAGGATCCGGCTGTTTTTCTGTAACAAAATGTTGGTTTTAAAAAGGACCCAAATGTTTTTGTGTAAAATATTGATAGATCCAGAAGTGTCTGGATGTGTTTGTGTGGAAAACACTTAGATGTGTGTGTATCTGTCGAACTTAGGCATGGATCCGGCAGGATACGGCTGTTTTTCAGAAAAAAGTGTTGGTTCTGAAAGGACCCAAATGTTTTGCAGTAAAATGTTGTTAGATACAGAAGTGTCTGGATGTGTTTGTGTGGAAAACACTTAAAGGGACAGTCAACACTTCATTTAACATGATTGTATATTGAAAATAAAAAACCGAAGATGCGCCTGCACTATACCCCTCCTGTCATGCCGCCTTGCTTCTTTCCTAATCAGCGTCGCTAACCTCTCTAATAACCGGTAAAAATGGCAGCCGAACTCCCCCGACCGTTACGTAGCTGCCTTCTTCTTCAACTGATAAGCAAATCAGAATCCAGTCCTCGGACAGAGTAACATAACCAGCACATAAAGAAGGTAGTTAAGATATATAGTGATAATAGAAGCTAATTAACTCTTTTGTTTTAAATGCAAGTTTAAAATATACATATTAACAAATCTATCTGAATTTCACTAATTATGTAATGACTGATACCCCCACAAACATACAAAAAACAACAATTTGTGTATAGTTTGCAAGTTCAGTTTACTTATCTTAGTGTTTTCCCACTGCTCATCTGCTGTCACAGATAGCAGCTTCTCTCCTACAAAATAAATAATAAAAACAAATGTTGGGATCCATGTGTAATATTTTCCCACACCCTGTTCTTCGTGTTTCTAGCACAAATCCTGGACACATACAGAGTTGAAAAAACACAATCTATACATCTCTGGCTGTATGTTATAAAGCAGCCTATTGATTTGAGTCTCCCACCCTTCTGCTTCCTCCTCAACTCTGTACAATACGATCACTGCATCAGTCACATGATCACAAGAGGGATCGATAGAGGGCGCTATCTTATTTAGTAAGTAATATTTTTGTCATTGCCCTTTTAATGATTAGAGCTGTGCTATAGCTATGCATTCTGGGATGTTGAGTGCAGTCACGTGGTGTGCACACAGCCGGCTGGGATTAGTAGTTTTAAACTGAGAGGCTTCCGTAGAAGTGTGACAGGAGGACTCGTTCCAAGTTCAGAAATACACAGTAAGATCCGTTGCTCCTTAGCTATATTTATGTAATAAGTGTAGATTTGCCCACAGTCATAAGCAGAAGAACTTTGCTGTTTTTGCTAATTCTTAAAAAAAAAAATGTGTAATTTGAGATGGAAGTTTGCACGTGGTAACGTTCCCTTATGAGCTCTATTTGTGTAAAGTAATATTGCTGCATTGAGATAATAATAAAATATTGTCAGGCTTTTGTATGAGTTTTCCTTTTTATTTCTATACGTTCCTTTTATGAGAAGAGACTTTTATAGAGTTATAAGCAGAGACAGAGAGAGGAGAATAATAATTGTTTAGTAAATAAATATTCCAAGGAAAGTTATTATAAGATAAAGTTATGTATTATACTCTGGTAAATGTTTAATGGAGACTGGGTGGAAAATATCCTAGGAGGTTACTTGATTTGTAATAATATAATGAAAAAAGACATTGTACTTTGTTTTTGTTTTTAATATGTTGTTATAAGATGCATTGTTTAAAAAATCGTGTTAAATAAAGTTTAAAAGGGTTAGGAAAGTCAAAGTAATACCAAATACTCACAATTTCAAAGTCATTACAATTAGTTTTTCTCCCTTAAAGTTATTGTAAAGTATAACACAATACTGGACAGTATATAAAGTTAATCTTTAAAACAGGGACACTTTAATTTATTACATTTTTGAAAGACGCTTCGTTTTTAAAATATTTCCCTCTTAGTTATGGTAAACATACCACCTTTCCTACGCCCGCATCTCCTACCTTCTTTAGCATATCAATGACGATTCCGGTTTCCTCCAATCGTTGCATGCCCCATGAGCTGGACGCCAAAGGGGGGCACACAACGATTGGTGGAAGCCAGATTTCAGTCTCATAGGCTGCTTTATAACATACAGCTAGAGATTAGAGTGTCTTTTTTTTCCAACTCTGTATAATGGGAATCTCTGCCCAGTATTGTATTATACTTTACAAATTATCACTTAAAATATTCTGGAATTGCGCATATGTGGTGTGTATATCTATATCTATCTCTCTCTCTCTCTCTCTCTCTCTCTCTCTATATCTATATCTATATCTATATATATATATATATATATATATATATATATACACACACGGTGGCAATTTATTACTGTCACAGCTGCCAGATATGAGGGAAAATAAATATTACCATAGTGCACTATGGAACTACTATTGAGCTCAAGAATACTATAAAACAGAAAGAAAATCTGGACCTGGTCTATCCCTCTTAGCCTCTCTAATATAGACCGTGATCTCTCCACGCGGTCATACAAGTAAAAACAATTGAAGATAGAAAATAGAGTGGCGCTAACAAGCTGAGGGTAATGATATACTCACAAATTGTAATATACTTAAAAGAGGAAATTATTAGCCTCTATAATCAGTAGATACTGATATAGTGAACCATGCTGACATAAAAATACAAAATTCAATAAAAAGTTGTGGCCACACCTAAACAAAACAAATAGTAATAAGGCAGTTTTAAAATTAGACGGTTATAAGTCATAAACAAGTGGGCTCAAATGTCCCAATTTAATATACAACGCTACAATGAGCAATCAAAACAAGTTCTGAAAATGTTTTTTGCTTAGTAATACATTCATATCTGTGCAAATAGCAATATTCAAAACAATTGCGTGCAAGAGATTGTGTGAAAATGTTCAATAAACTGACACTTTAGCGTTACTCAGTATAATCTCAATAATATAGTTGCAAAAGTTTATATTATGTTGCAAGAATTTATAAAGTCGTATGACTTAAATTGGCTGTGTTCCGGATGTTTCAAAAAACTGAGGTATCCGTTGTATAAATATAAAATTTAAAACAGCCTCGGTCTTGGTTGCAGTTTTTTTATGCAGATTATAGTGAACTAGTATAAAAAATAGTAGGTTTGGATCCTATGCAGGACTCCGTGCTTTTAGTGATAATCGTGTGACTAGACAATTTGTATTTCCCAAGTGAGCGTTAGTGAAAAGTCTCTTGACCGGTCAAGTGTGTTTTTGCGTGTCTTTGTTTAAAGGTATAGAAATGTTAGCAGTGGTCGGCTTACAGATTCTGCTGTGTGGCAGACTTACCTAGCTGCGCTCCCTGGCCAGCGTATTCTCCGTGCCTGGCGGAAGTACTCACAGCGTCTTCACTGCCTAGGTCTCACAGCTGTTGACTCGAAGCAGTCTGTCAATGGACTCGATACTGCCATAATATCCTTGGCTTGTTCTAGATCATGTAGATCTTGTAATCTGTCTAGTACTTCAAAAAGGATTATGGCTCCACAGTGTTACTTCTACGCGTTTCAGCACCAGGGTGCCTTTATCAAGATGGATCTGTGGAGTAACTGTGTTCATTTTATATGGTCTTAGGTACCCGTATGTATAGCCCGTATGTTAAAATGGATCTTAAAGCTGTATTAATTTCCGTTTGTTGATAGAATTATAAACAAAGTTCATATGATTAACTTGAGCACTGTATCAATATGTTGAGACAAAAAGCAAAAGAAGCAAAAAATCGGATTATTTTCTATAAGTAAAAGCAATGAACACTTCAATATGCAAATTGAATGTACAGATACAAACATAGTTTACCTTATTAAATTAGAGGTGGCAATATAACGAAACAATTATTAGATACTGAGGCAGAATTAATAGTGAATTTTGCTTCATTATCCCGGGGAGGCTCAACGCAGAACTGGGCCTAAACCCATTTAATTAAGTACCCTGCCTAGTCTAATAAATTTAATTTTAATATGAGTCCTTATGGACTCTTCAGAATATAGCATATAATATAGACAACATCACCCTATCTTCTGGTTAGATATGGATATCAAGGAATTTGCTCCTCCTTTAACGACATTCTGTAGAAACATCTCTATAAACAGATTTATAGATTTATATATGTATCTTCCCCCCTTTATAAGATTTATATATGTATTTAAAAAATGTCCCATTATAGAACAACTTAAAATTATCTGCCTTATCCCTGTATAGATATCATTCTCTATACCATATGAGTAAATTAGTGTCCGTTTTACACATATATGTTGTTTTTAAAATTTGCATATTGAAGTGTTCATTGCTTTGACTTATAGAAAATAATCCGATTTTTTGCTCTTTTGCATTTTTTGTCTCAACATATTGATACAGTGCTCAAGTTAATCATATGAACTTTGTTTATAATTCTATTAACAAACGGAAATAAATACAGCTTTAAGATCCATTTTAACATACAGGTACCTAAGACCATATAAAATGAGCACAGTTACTCCACAGATCCATCTTGATAAAGGCACCCTGGTGCTGAAACGCGTAGAAGTAACACTGTGGAGCCATAATCCTTTTTGAAGTACTGGATGGATTGCAAGATCTACATGATCTAGAACAAGCCAGCCGGAAAAACTAAGGATATTACAGCAGGATTGAGTCCATTGACAGACTGCTTCGAGTCAACAGCTGTGAGACCTAGGCAGTGAAGATGCTGTGAGTACTTCCGCCATGCACGGAGAATACGCTGGCCAGGTAGCACAGCTATGTAAGTCTGCCACACAGCAGAATCTGTAAGCCGACCACTGCTAACATTTCTATAGTAAAAGTTCCAAAGATCCAGCACCTGGGATTTACACAGTGTGCAAACTAAGGGGCATTGCACAACACCCCCAAACAAAGGTAACAGTGTAAAAGATAGTCGCACCACTGTATTGCCAAAAAGTTCACAAATTAGTGACCAGAGCACTTTTCCATTTTCTGTCCGTTTGGGACCAAGGCTATTTTTACATTTCTGCGGTGTTTGTGTTTAGCTGAAATTTTCCTCTTACTCATTTACTGTATCCACACATATTATATACCGTTTTTCTCGCCATTAAATGGACTTTCTAAAAATACCATTATTTTCATCATATCTTATCATTTACTATAAAAAAATTATAAAATATGAGGAAAAATGGAAAAAAACACACTTTTTCTAACTTTGAACCCCAAAATCTGTTACATATCTACAACCACCAAAAAACACCCATGCTAAATAGTTTCTAAATTTTGTCCTGAGTTTAGAAATACCAAATGTTAACATGTTCTTTGCTTTTTTTGTAACTTATAGGGCCATAAATACAAGTAGCACTTTGCTATTTTCAAACCATTTTTTTTCAAAATTAGCGCTAGTTACATTGGGACACTGATATCTTTCAGGAATCCCTGAATATCCATTGACATGTATATATTTTTTTTTAGAAGACATCCCAAAGTATTGATCTAGGCCCATTTTGGTATATTTCTTGCCACCATTTCACCGCCAAATGCGATCAAATACAAAAAATCGTTCCCTTTTTCACAATTTTTTTCACAAACTTTCAGTTTCTCACTGAAATTATTTACAAACTGCTTGTGCAATTATGGCATAAATGGTTGTAAATTCTTCTCTGGGATCCCCTTTGTTCAGAAATATTAGACATATATGGCTTTGGCATTGCTTTTTGGTAATTAGAAGGCCGCTAAATGCCACTGCGCACCACACGTGTATTATGCCCAGCAGTGAAGGGGTTAATTAGGGAGCATGTAGGGAACTTCTAGGGTTAATTTTAGCTTTAGTGTAGTGTAGTAGACAACCCCAAGTATTGATCTAGGCCCATTTTGGTATATTTCATGCCACCATTTCACCGCCAAATGCGATCAAATTAAAAAAAAATGTTAAATTTGTCACAATTTTAGGTTTCTCACTGAAATAATTTACAAACAGCTTGTGCAATTATGGCACAAATGGTTGTAAATGCTTCTCTGGGATCCCCTTTGTTCAGAAATAGCAGACATATATGACTTTGGCGTTGCTTTTTGGTAATTAGAATGCTGCTAAATGGCGCTGCGCATCACACGTGTATTATGGCTAGCAGTGAAGGGGTTAATTAGGTAGCTTGTAGGGAGCTTGCAGGGTTAATTTTAGCTTTAGTGTAAAGATCAGCCTCCCACCTGAAACATCAGACCCCCTGATCCCTCCCAAACATCTCTCTTCCCTCCCCTACCCCACAAATGTCCCCGCCATCTTAAGTACTGGCAGAAAAGGAAAATTTGGGCTTTTTTTTTGCATTTTTTTTGCATATTTACATATGCTTCTGTGTAGGATCCCCCTTAGCCCCCAACCTCACTGATCCCCCACCAAACAGCTCTCTAACCCTCCCCCTCTGACTTAATGTGCGCCATCTTGGGTACTGGCAGCTGTCTGCCAGTACCCATTTTAGTGAATAATATGCTTTTTTTTTAATTAAAAAATGTCCCTTTTCTGTAGTGTAGCTTCCCCCCCCCAATACCAACCCTCCACCCCTTCCAGATCCCTTAGATCGTTTTCAAAAAATAAGTATTTCATTTTATTTGACATTTTACTTTTACATTTTTTTCTGTAGTGTAGCGGTTCCCACCCGCTCCCGCCCCGTGCACGCGCCCGCCCGCCACCCCCCCGTGCACGCGTGCGCGCCCGTGCGCGCCCCCGAAGGCTCCGCCCCCGATCCCGCCCCCCTTCACCTTCCAGATCTCACCGATGGCCGTCCACCCGCCTCCCAAGTCGGCTCCCACCCACCAACGATACCGGCCATCGATGTCCGGTGCAGAGAGGGCCACAGAGTGGCTCTCTCTGCATCGGATGGCCAAGGGGGGTTATTGCAGGATGCCTCCATATCGAGGCATCACTGCAATAACCGGAAAGCAGCTGGAAGCGAGCAGGATCGCTTCCAGCTGCTTTCCAGACCAAGGACGTACGCCACACGTCCTCGGTCATTAACTGCATTTTTTTTTAGGACGTGTGGCGTACGTCCTTGGTCGTTAAGGGGTTAAATACCTGTACAAACCCCACCTTACAAGCTAATTAAATCACCTGTATATAATATATAGAACACCTTTATATAATACTACCACCTAGTGGTCATTTACCGAAATACATCACCTGTATATAATATATAGAACACCTTTACATAATGTGAGGATATAAAAGCAACAACGGGCGCCAACATAGTGTGAATCGGTTTACATCAGCTGAGAAATAAAGTATAAGAAATATACTCACAAGTGGAGTGGCACCTTAAATCAACAAGGTGCGTGCAGGCAGGCTGACATTCAAAACCAGCAGTCAGTACGCTGGAGGTCTCACCCGGGAAACCTATGGATTGATGGAGACAGGTGTGGCTTACGTCAGCTGTGGATCGTTTGAGAGGCCGGAATACCAGTGGAGAGGTGCAAACAACTGTGGATACTTTCTCCAGATGATCGTATTCGTGCAATCAGATTTAATCCCAAATGAAATGGTGATTGTCCAAATAAGGAAAAGTGTTCGATATCCAACCAAATATAAAATCAATAGGACATCAATATAAAATAGCAAAGAAACCGGGTCTGTATAAAAACAGAATATTTTATTTGCTACGCGTTTCTCAGTCCGTAAAGGACCGTTTCCTCAGGCATATACATAGGTGTTTCACAGGTGACTATTTATACCTGATAATGACCCGGAATCTAATCTGGAGGTCATCTCCAAACAATTGTACATTAAAAATATATTGTTAAAAACAAAGTAATAAAAGTGTCATATTGAGCATTGTTCGGAAATGATATACATGTCTTAAAAAAATGAATGAAAATTTTTTGCAAGTAACTATTTAAAAGCATGTTTGCACTAGTGATGTGACCTGTAATAATGTTACTGAAAATGCATCACCCTAACTAATATGCTCAGTAAGTGATCATTTCACAAATAGGGTAGTTAGGAAATGGCATAATAACCATTCAAAAAAAGAGAACAGCGCTTTTTTTGTCTTCAAAATATTTTAGGCTTCAATAAAGTTCTAGGTTGAGCTCGAACTCTTGACCCTATGTGTGCTAGGTTTGTGTTTATCTAAAAGAGCTAATCAAATGTGATGAAAAATTAGGTAATGTTGGTCTAGATATACCAAAAACATGCCAAAGTTATAGTATGAAAATAGATACCGAAAATTATACGAGTACCAATTTGTTGAACAATTATTATAGAGAGGCATCATGATTTGTTGCATGAATAGTATAATTGGATAATAACATAAAAAACAATCCCCAAAAAAGAGAATAGCGCTTTATCTATCTTGAAAATAATTTGAGATTCAATAAATTTCCAGGTTGGGATCGAACCCATGACCTTATGTATACTAGATTTGTACTTATCTAAAAGAGCTAATCGGAAGTAATAACAAATTGTGTGATGTTGGTCTCGATATACCAAAGACATGCCAAAGTTATAGTAAGAAATAAAAGCAGAAAACTATCATAGTACCAATTTGTTGAACAATTGTTATTGCATAGCAACATGACTTGTTGCAAGAAGCAAACATGGTAATGAATATTAGATAGATGTTATTGGATTCTGAATGAGACTAAAAACGTACTTCACTATGTATATTGTATGATAATTGTTAATAAAATAATATATTTGTGTATGCGGTATGGTGGTCGCAAGAGTGAGTAGGATTTGGCAATGAAGATAAGTGGTAGTGATGGTGTTGTAGTTGGAAATAATATAGGTCTGATGTGAAGAAAATGATTAATGGTGAATTTTTCACCGGTTGTGGGGTGGACACGAACTCGTGTCCTTGTGTATGGCAAACCTATACTTGGTCTGATGGGCTATCTGTGAATGACAGATTATATAAGGATCTGGGTTTACTAGACTCTAAACTGGTGGGTGGATCTTATATTATTCAGGACTAATTACAATGTTTGGTCTAATTCATTCTCTTTATGTGCATGTACCTGAAATAATGTTTGAGTAATACAGATGTGTTTATAGAACCGGTGCAGTCTATTGATGTATACAAAGTATAATATATAATAAATTCTCTGTATTTGATGATAATGTGAATAAATTTAAATGAAAGCTGCCAAATCAACATTGGCATTCAAACCCTGGGGGTACAGTGTTTTGAGTTTGTGTATCCAATATGTTTCTAATTGTCTAAGTTTAATTAGACGATCATAATCTGTCGAGGGGGGTACATGATCTATTGGAATGATTTTGAAAATGTCTGATCTACCATCATGTATCATTTCACAATGATTAGGAACACTATGGTTAATTTTACTTTTCTTGCAATTCTTGCAGTTGCGATAATGTTCACCCCAACGGGTGCGTATGTTTCTAGTAGTACGTCCAATATATTGGACCCCACATACACAGTTTAAAAGATAAACAATGTACTTCGATTCGCAATTGAGACGATGTGAGATCCGGTAAGTAAGACCGGTGGTATTAGATTTAAATGTTTTTTGGGAACTGATAAATTTGCACATATTACATCCTCTCTTGCCACATTTATAAGAACCATATGATCTTAAAAAGTTCAGAGTTTTTTTCGGATTATTAAGAGAAGATTGGCAATGTTTGACCCTTTTACTTGGTGCTAATTTGTTCCTAAGGGTTGGTGCCCGTCTATAGACGATTTTTGGTCTTTCTTTAACTATATTTTTCAATAAAGGGTCCTTTTGGATAATGTTCCAATGTTTGTACAATATATTGCAAATTTTTTGTGGTTACTGTTGTATTGTGTTATAAAAAGAGGTTCGCTATCTGCCTTAACACTAGTGGGATCACTGGAATTAGTTGTTTTGTTTTCAAATTTGTTAAAAAAGAGATTTCTGTCTAGATCTCGTGCTCTATTAAGACAACGATCAAGTAGGTCTATAGGGTATCCCTTGTCAAGAAAACGTTGGTATAGAATCTTGCTTTGTGACTCAAAGGTGTTAATATCTGAGCAATTCCTCCGTATTCTTTGGAATTGACTGAAAGGGATATTTCTTTTCCACCCCATGTGGTGGTTACTGGAAAAATCCACTTTCTTAAAGAAGGTTTGGGAGACAACATTCCCTGTGCTATCCCAGCTCAACAGTAGATCTAAATACTCTATGGTACAATTCTGAATATTTGCTGTAAACGTGAGACCCATATGGTTGGTATTTAGGTGTTCAACTATGGAATTGGCTGATGTGAGATCCCCTCTTAAAATAAAGATAAGGTCGTCAATGTAGCGGCCATAGAATACCAGGTTCGCCCAAAAGCCTTCGGAGTAAATATATTGGTCTTCGATAATAAAAGGAATTTATTTTAGAAGGGATAGAATATATACTCAAACACAATTATTTTATTTTTCAGGACAAATTTTTCTTACAAGTCAAGGGTACGGCCATGGGTACCAGGTTCGCCCCAAGCTTTGCCAATCTCTTCATGGGGATTTTCGAAGACCAATATATTTACTCCGCAGGCTTTTGGGCGAACCTGGTATTCTATGGCCGCTACATTGACGACCTTATCTTTATTTTAAGAGGGGATCTCACATCAGCCAATTCCATAGTTGAACACCTAAATACCAACCATATGGGTCTCACGTTTACAGCAAATATTCAGAATTGTACCATAGAGTATTTAGATCTACTGTTGAGCTGGGATAGCACAGGGAATGTTGTCTCCCAAACCTTCTTTAAGAAGGTGGATAGCAACAGTTACCTGGATTTTTCCAGTAACCACCACATGGGGTGGAAAAGAAATATCCCTTTCAGTCAATTCCAAAGAATACGGAGGAATTGCTCAGATATTAACACCTTTGAGTCACAAAGCAAGATTCTATACCAACGTTTTCTTGACAAGGGATACCCTATAGACCTACTTGATCGTTGTCTTAATAGAGCACGAGATCTAGACAGAAATCTCTTTTTTAACAAATTTGAAAACAAAACAACTAATTCCAGTGATCCCACTAGTGTTAAGGCAGATAGCGAACCTCTTTTTATAACACAATACAACAGTAACCACAAAAAAATTTGCAATATATTGTACAAACATTGGAACATTATCCAAAAGGACCCTTTATTGAAAAATATAGTTAAAGAAAGACCAAAAATCGTCTATAGACGGGCACCAACCCTTAGGAACAAATTAGCACCAAGTAAAAGGGTCAAACATTGCCAATCTTCTCTTAATAATCCGAAAAAAACTCTGAACTTTTTAAGATCATATGGTTCTTATAAATGTGGCAAGAGAGGATGTAATATGTGCAAATTTATCAGTTCCCTAAAAACATTTAAATCTAATACCACCGGTCTTACTTACCGGATCTCACATCGTCTCAATTGCGAATCGAAGTACATTGTTTATCTTTTAAACTGTGTATGTGGGGTCCAATATATTGGACGTACTACTAGAAACATACGCACCCGTTGGGGTGAACATTATCGCAACTGCAAGAATTGCAAGAAAAGTAAAATTAACCATGGTGTTCCTAATCATTGTGAAATGATACATGATGGTAGATCAGACATTTTCAAAATCATTCCAATAGATCATGTACCCCCCTCGACAGATTATGATCGTCTAATTAAACTTAGACAATTAGAAACATATTGGATACACAAACTCAAAACACTGTACCCCCAGGGTTTGAATGCCAATGTTGATTTGGCAGCTTTCATTTAAATGTATTCACATTATCATCAAATACAGAGAATTTATTATATATTATACTTTGTATACATCAATAGACTGCACCGGTTCTATAAACACATCTGTATTACTCAAACATTATTTCAGGTACATGCACATAAAGAGAATGAATTAGACCAAACATTGTAATTAGTCCTGAATAATATAAGATCCACCCACCAGTTTAGAGTCTAGTAAACCCAGATCCTTATATAATCTGTCATTCACAGATAGCCCATCAGACCAAGTATAGGTTTGCCATACACAAGGACACGAGTTTGTGTCCACCCCACAACCGGTGAAAAATTCACCATTAATCATTTTCTTCACATCAGACCTATATTATTTCCAACTACAACACCATCACTACCACTTATCTTCATTGCCAAATCCTACTCACTCTTGCGACCACCATACCGCATACACAAATATATTATTTTATTAACAATTATCATACAATATACATAGTGAAGTACGTTTTTAGTCTCATTCAGAATCCAATAACATCTATCTAATATTCATTACCATGTTTGCTTCTTGCAACAAGTCATGTTGCTATGCAATAACAATTGTTCAACAAATTGGTACTATGATAGTTTTCTGCTTTTATTTCTTACTATAACTTTGGCATGTCTTTGGTATATCGAGACCAACATCACACAATTTGTTATTACTTCCGATTAGCTCTTTTAGATAAGTACAAATCTAGTATACATAAGGTCATGGGTTCGAGCCCAACCTGGAAATTTATTGAATCTCAAATTATTTTCAAGATAGATAAAGCGCTATTCTCTTTTTTGGGGATTGTTTTTTATGTTATTATCCAATTATACTATTCATGCAACAAATCATGATGCCTCTCTATAATAATTGTTCAACAAATTGGTACTCGTATAATTTTCGGTATCTATTTTCATACTATAACTTTGGCATGTTTTTGGTATATCTAGACCAACATTACCTAATTTTTCATCACATTTGATTAGCTCTTTTAGATAAACACAAACCTAGCACACATAGGGTCAAGAGTTCGAGCTCAACCTAGAACTTTATTGAAGCCTAAAATATTTTGAAGACAAAAAAAGCGCTGTTCTCTTTTTTTGAATGGTTATTATGCCATTTCCTAACTACCCTATTTGTGAAATGATCACTTACTGAGCATATTAGTTAGGGTGATGCATTTTCAGTAACATTATTACAGGTCACATCACTAGTGCAAACATGCTTTTAAATAGTTACTTGCAAAAAATTTTCATTCATTTTTTTAAGACATGTATATCATTTCCGAACAATGCTCAATATGACACTTTTATTACTTTGTTTTTAACAATATATTTTTAATGTACAATTGTTTGGAGATGACCTCCAGATTAGATTCCGGATCATTATCAGGTATAAATAGTCACCTGTGAAACACCTATGTATATGCCTGAGGAAACGGTCCTTTACGGACTGAGAAACGCGTAGCAAATAAAATATTCTGTTTTTATACAGACCCGGTTTCTTTGCTATTTTATATTGATGTCCTATTGATTTTATATTTGGTTGGATATCGAACACTTTTCCTTATTTGGACAATCACCATTTCATTTGGGATTAAATCTGATTGCACGAATACGATCATCTGGAGAAAGTATCCACAGTTGTTTGCACCTCTCCACTGGTATTCCGGCCTCTCAAACGATCCACAGCTGACGTAAGCCACACCTGTCTCCATCAATCCATAGGTTTCCCGGGTGAGACCTCCAGCGTACTGACTGCTGGTTTTGAATGTCAGCCTGCCTGCACGCACCTTGTTGCTTTAAGGTGCCACTCCACTTGTGAGTATATTTCTTATACTTTATTTCTCAGCTGATGTAAACCGATTCACACTATGTTGGCGCCCGTTGTTGCTTTTATATCCTCACAGATTCATTGATCCAGTACACCGTGGACACAAGCGGAGCAAGCCTTTCTATCACGAACTCTTGATTGTTACCATATCCTTTATTTTTAAGTGGACTGTCCATTGTCTGTTTCCACTCACTCTCTTATAAGTCTTGGACTTTTCAAGTACACTGGACACTGGGACACTTATACATATTTATATGTTCAAATTGCACAAGTGTTTTGTTATATGTTGATTTTTATGTTTATTTTTATATATATTTTTTCTCCTTTTAATGCATTATTTTGCCTTAAACACACCATAGTGGTTGGTGTTACCACACACTGAGCCAAGTTGTAAATTCGCTTATCAACCAATTTTTTATTTTTTATCTTTATTTGCACAACACCCACTTTCGATTTAAGCAGATACACCACGATTTATACACCATCACATGTTTCTTTAGTAGCGCGTCCCCTTAGTTTTTTCTTCTATAGAATTAACTTTACCTTTACATAATACTACCACCTAGTGGTCATTTACCAAAATATATATAACATCCAAGCATAGAATTTACACATAGTCAATATGCATATATAAAAAGTACAAGCATATATTCATATAATACATAATGTTTTTGAACATAAATTCTGTATTGTATGTTTCACCTCCCATAATTAAATATCCAACTATGTATTGTATATATTACCAAAAAATTGTTACAGAAAAATTGACCAGTCTAGTTCCTTATTCATACCCCCTGGAAACAACGTACCCAGTTCATAAATCCAAAACGCTTCACGTTTTTTTAATAATTTAATACGGTCACCCCCTCTCCTAGGGTGTTTAACCTGCTCTAATATTTGGAACCTAAGTTGACTTAGGTTATGCCCTGCTTACAAAAAATGATGAGCTACTGGGGCTTCACTTTTTTTGGTCCTGATGTTACTCTTGTGTTGTATTATGCGTTCACGTACAGAGCGTGTGATCTCCCCCACATACCCCAGCCCACACGGGCATTTAATTAAATAGACCACAAAATCAGTATTGCAAGTGTAGTGCCCTTTAATGGAATATTTTTTACCTAGACTTGGATGACTAAAAGTTGGTCCTTTTAATTAGGCTATTACAGTTGGAACAACTCAAACAGGGAAAGCTCCCTAAATTTTTCTTCCCAGTATATGTCTGACCAGGGGACTTAGAGGGACCAATATCCGCCCTAACCAAAACATCTTTTAATTTTTTTCCCATTTTGAATTCCTGAACACCAGGATTACAGGTGCCCAAAATATACCAGTGTCTGCGTAAAATTTTTAGAACCTGTTGATTCCAAGCTGAGTATTGACTTACAAAAACTAATTGAGGGGGTTTCTGTTCTAAGTGGTTCTTCCTCTCTAATAGGGTTTCCCTAGGGGTCTTCAGGGCATTATTAATTTCAGTCTCAATAGGTAGGGATCTAACCAGTGCGGGAGGATGTGCACTTTTATAGTGTAGGAGAGTGTTGCAGTCTGTTTCCTTTCTGTGAAGGTCAACTGTCAAACCTGACACACATTTTGACACCACTGTGTCCAGAAATACAACACTCTCCTCACTGGAGACCAACTTAAATTTGATATGACTGGTAGCCATATTCAAGTAATTTACAAAACTTTTTAGGGTTCCAATGTCACCCCCCCCCCCCCACACGCCAAACACGTCATCTATATAGCGCCACCAAGTGGCGCCATATGATAAAAATAAAGGATTACTATACACAAAATGTTCCTCAAACATATTCATAAAAATGTTGGCGTATGTGGGGGCGACATTGGAACCCATGGCTGTACCTTGGAGCTGTAGGTAATAACTATCCTCAAAAAGAAAATAGTTAAACCTCAAAACAATGTTAAGTAGTTGCAAAATAAATTCTGCCTGTGGGGCTGTATATCTATCAGATTCACTTAAAACCTTGCCAACTGCTCCAATCCCTGCCTCATGAGTTATAGCAGTATACAATGATGTCACGTCGAGACTGAACAAAATGCCCTTGTTACCCTCCAATTGTAAATCACGTAGCTTAACCAGAAAATCCCCTGTATCCTGGATATAGGAACTAGACACAACAAAAGGCCTAAGTACTTTATCTAGATATATAGACACCTTAGGTAATACTGAGCCCATCCCAGCAACAATAAATTATCCTATTTTTAAATGCAAAGTTAACACAGGCATCAATCTCCTTTTTCACCTCAAAAATAGGATTATGGGTCAATGGTTTATACACCTCAAGGTCAGCCAATTGCGTCTGAATTTCCTGGACAGAAAACTTCTTGTCCAATAAAACAATTGCCCCACCCTTGTCTGCTCCTTTCACCGCTAATTGCTTATTGTTATTTAAATTGCCAAAAGCACACTTATCTTCAAATGTGAAATTCCTATTGTATTTTTGACAATTTTTGTGGGACCCAGATACCTTACCCAAAGCCTCAATATCCTTTTGTACCAGTTGGATATATGTCTGTACCCCAGGGTTAACCTGTACAGGTGTAAAAACACTCTTGTTAGTTAGACCTAGTGTGTTTAAATTCAATGCTGTGTTAGTTACAATTGCCTCGTAATTAACGTTAAGCGAGCTGCACTTAGTGTTATGGCGCGGTCGGGCCGGGCTGTGACTATACAGCTGGCCCGATGCGCTGTGTAATAAAAGCAGACCCGCTCAGAAGAGTACAGAGAGCGGGTCTGAAAAACTGACATATTTTAAAAAAATGAAAAGGGAATATAAGCTTTTATAACGATAGCACTAATATAATGTTATATAATTCTGCACTATGAGCAGAATTATATAACATAATTTTTTAGGTTTACTGTCCCTTTAAATTGGGACATTTGAGCCCACTTGTTTATGACTCATAACCGTCTAATTTTAAAACTGCCTTATTACTTTTTGTTTTGTTTAGGCGTGGCCACAACTTTTTATTGAATTTTGTATTTTTATGTCAGCATGGTTCACTATATCAGTATCTACTGATTATAGAGGCTAATAAATTCCTCTTTTAAGTATATTACAATTTGTGATTATATCATTACCCTCAGCTTGTTAGCGCCACTCTATTTTCTATCTTCAATTGTTTTTACTATTGAGCTCAAAGTATATAAATACAAAGTAATAACCTGTGTTGCCACATACAGTTATCAAATTATATTAAGCTACTGATGTACATTGTCCTGAAAGTTCACAGGCACAAAGGCAGTTCCATCACTGCATCAGGGATCAAAGGGAGATGAAAGTTCAAATAAGAGCTATAACGGGATCCTCGATAAATCCCTGGATTCCCTTTACCATAGCAAAAGCGCTTTTAATAGCACTTGGGAGAATCCTATCATAGGGTTAATCTTCAGCAGATGGGTTAACACACAATATTATAATGCAGAATGTTCCGTATATTTAACACAGAACTAGCGTCTACTTGCAGTGTACTCACTGTTGTGCTCCCAGAATATTCCTGTAGTAGGTGGATACCTGTTACCTTGTTCACAGGACACCTTTCAAATCATCGCCAGAGGCCCGTTAGGTTCGTCTCTGTTTTATGGCTTTTAACACAGGTTTTGCTCACCGGTCATTTCACCAAAAAGCGGTATCTTTCTAGTGCTGGTAGGTATACCGCTCATCTGCCCTTTATAAGGATTGTTCACCATGGCTCCTACATGCACTGTAACGTATACCTTTATCCTCCTCCTCTGTTGATCCCCAAACTTGGTTTGCTGGATGAGGGGTATACCTACCAGCACTAGAAAGATACTGCTTTTTGGTGAGATGACCGGTGAGCAAAACCTGTGTTAAAAGCCGTAAAAGAGATAAACCTAACAGGTCCTCTTGCGCATGATTTGAAAGGTGCCTGGTGAACAAGGTAACAGGTATCCACCTACTACAGGAAAATCCTGGGAGCACAACAGTGAGTACACTACAAGTAGACGCTAGTGCTGTGTGAATATACGGAACATTCTGCATTATAATATTGTGTGTTACCCCATCTGCTGAAGATTAACCCTATGATAGGATTCTCCGAAGTGCTATTAAGAGCGCTTTTTGCTATGGTAAAGGGAATCCAAGGATTTATCGAGGATCCCGTTATGCCCCAATAGCTCTTATTTGAACTTTCATCTCCCTTTGATCCCTGATGCAGTGATGGAACTGTCTTTGTGCCTGTGAACTTTCAGGACAATGTACATCAGTAGCTTTAATATAATTGAAAACTGTATGTGGCAACACAGGTTATTACTCTGTATTTATATAATTTGAGCTCAATAGTAGTTCCATAGATTTAGATTGTAAGTTCCCACGGGAACAGGGCTCCCAATTCCTCCTGTATTTGTTTGTTAAATTTTGTCTGGTGTCTCATATTGTACTGTCCTTTTATCTGTTACCTATGAACAGCGCTGCGGAATCTGTTGGCGCTTTATAAATAAAGAATAATAATAATAATAGTGCACTATGGTAATATTTATTTTCCCTCATATCTGGCAGCTGTGACAGTAATAAATTGCCATTGATGTTTTCAACTGTTATATTATTTTGCTTCTGTTTCTTTCGTGGGTACTTGCTTTTTTTGACATACCTCTATATTATATAATTGCTATAGGAATTAGATAGTGCTGGACTGGATAGTCTGTATAGTTATATTTTTTTACATATACATACTGTATACACACACACACACACACACACACTTGGAGTTGGGCTGTTTATTGTATTATAAAGACTAAATTAAACTTACATAATTCAGGCAGAGCATTTCATTTTAAACCCCCTTTGTTGAAAAATAATATGTACATATCTTACACTATTGTGAGCTAGCTGATTGGTGGCTACACTCATTTGTCTCTTGTCATTGTCTCACAGATGTGCTCAGCTAGCTACCAATAGTGTATTGCTGCTCTAGAGCTGACTTTAACTGTGTGTTTAATCCCTTTGAAGGAGTTAAATACACATAAAAGCAATAATAAAATGCTGTATTAGAGCATTTTCTTTTTGCACTACATCCCTTTAAACAGACATTTTCTTTCTGCGCACAAATTTAAATGAATGAATTTGGGCGTATTAAGGGTACTTGACATTATGGTGTAAGAGAGAGTGTTTAACAATGATTTTTCCTACGTAGAACATGCCACGGAGGGGAAGAAAAAGTATGGACACTGAAGATGGTGATCCTGTTCCTTCCAAGGTGCCTCGGGAGCTAGAATTGTTGTACAAATCACCTCTGGACTTTAGTAGCCCAACAAAACTTTTTGAAAGTTTCATAGCACCAATAAAATCTGAAGATTTTTTCGCTGAGTACTGGGAAAAAAAGCCGCTGCTTATTCAAAGAGACCAGAATGATTTAGGCACTTACTATCAGAGCCTATTCAAGCTTTCTGACTTGAAACATATATCCTCAAAAGGCATATTCTACGGCAGAGATGTGAACGTGTGTAAGTGCAGAAATGGAAAGAAAATGACCCTCCCGAGGCAGGGAAAAGCCACCTTCCTGCATCTCATGAAAGACTTCAGCAGTGGAAAAGCAACAATACAATTTCATCAACCTCAGAGATTCAGTGTAAGTCATATTCACTATAATGAGAGAGAGCTTTAAATACTTTGGTAAAGAAGTTCAATAGGTAAATTGAGTATTTTTTAGAAAATACTTTGTATTGTGTTTAGATCATTGTGCTTTTATGTAATAGATTAACAAAAGTCTGGAGCAAATAAAAAGATTGACAAAAAAATAGAAGACTTCCTAATATAACAGCATTACTGTTTATGCAGCTTTGTAAATAGAAAAATGCCACCAGAATTTGCTATTAAATGTTAGAAAAGTAAACTGTATGCATGATTAAGTATAATATTAAAGGGGCAGTAAACCTAGAAAATGTTATATAATTCTGCACATAGTGTTCTGTTTTCATTGTTTTCTATCTATTTAACCCTTTGCTTTACAAAGCTGGTGCTAAGCTAATGTTATATAATTCTGCACTATGTGCAGAATTATATAGCATTATTTGCTAGGTTTACTGCCCCTTTAAAGGGACATTAAATTCAGTTTTCTATATGCTTTTGAAAAGGTTTTAAAGCTGCCAATTTTTTAGCAATTGTTTTATTATTTTGCAGTCCAGGGATGCACCACTTGAAAATCCTCTTGAATAGGTTTACATGGTACCACCATACTGTTCTTTAGCCCAGGGAGGACACATCTGCAAGTCATGGCAAAGGAAAGATTTGCTTCTCCCTCCAGTGCCCAGGGTCAGAACTGGCTCTTCTCTCTGCCACAATTCAGTACTGAAGGAATCAGTGACTCAGGCTGTGAGCTGGCATTTGTTTCTGAGCCACAAGCCTTTTGGCTGCTGACAGGCTAGAGAACTATGCTTGCAAGTCATGCAGCTAGCATTTTGGTTAATAATGGTGTTAAACATCACTGATTTACCCCCTCTTGTGTTCAGGGGGTAGTAACATCTCTTCAGTATGTATTCAAGAATTAAACAGCCACACGTGTTTGTTTTATTTAGTATGAATGGGTAAATTAGTGTTGCATATGTCACACACAACTGACTTTATCACCCTGTTTTTTGTGTGTTTTGTAAGCAAGGGGTTAAAACCAAACCACTCCTTGCTTATGTAACAGTGGTAGCCAAGGTGTTCAGCCACTGTTCTGTGCTTAGATATTTTAGGTTTGCTTCTAGATTTTCAACAAAATTAGGAACCATGTCTTAAAGAACCATAATCGTCTACAATTTACATGCTCTAATTCGTTACAGTATGTAATTATAAGACTATCGACCATTCACTACTGTGTGTTTAACCCTCGCAAAGGGATTAAACACACTTTATAGGTACAGCTTGGGACCTGCAGAGCATTGCAGGTTCCAAGCAGAAACGGCCACTGATCCAATCAGCAGCATTAGTTACCCAGCTGAGTAGTGCAACTAGCACTGTTGATTGGATAAGTGGCGGTTTCTGTTAGGGACCAGAGGTTCTTCTACTATGTGTTTAACCCCTTTACGGGGCTCAAACACACAGTATTGCAGGCTTGATCTTCATATAATTACGTGCTCTAACAGCATGTCATTTTTAGCCTATTATGGTCCTTGCATATATCTAAGACCAGCTAAAAGTGCTTAAAGTGAAAGTAAATTTTGATGCTAAGGTGCCCGGTTTTAAAAAATTAGATTAAAAACAGGGGCACTTTAATTCATCAAAATTTACATTTCACTCCTGTTGTGAAAAAAACACCTTACCTTTTAATCTTCACAGCAGCTCCGGCTTCCTCCACCCGTCGCAAAGCCTCTTCCTGGGTCTAAAATGAGGAATCCGGCTTCCTCCAATCACGGCGTTGAATCAGACACTGATTCCCCGGGGGGGAAGCCGTGATTGGAGGATGAACTATCCATCATTTCTGACATCAGAAATGGCTTGCGACGACCGGAGGAAGCTGGAGCTGCTGTCAAGATTAAAAGTTAAGTTTTTTTTAGACCTGGTATTAGTGGTGTGGATAATGGAAATGTTGTTAAATCCTTAGGCTTATGACTATATACTTTTTCAGGATGAGTTATGGCACATTATGGAAAAGCTGGAATGCTTCTTCGGCGCTCTAGTTGGTAGCAACGTGTACATCACCCCGCCAGACTCTCAGGGTCTGCCTCCTCACTACGATGATGTTGAGGTAAGCAAACTGTTGGTATTTGTAAGTCTAAGAACAAGTGTTGCTTGGTAAGGTTGGGTTCTGTGTATGTTTTTATTTTGGGTTGTGGAAGATTTTCTATTCTGGGGAGGGATTGTCAAAAATGTTCTGCTCTATCAATGTATTTAATACTTGATTTAGACAAGATATCCTCAAAAAATAAAGAAAATAAACCGGCATCCCCCACCTCCTTTATATCTCTGCAGCTATATCATCAGAAAAGCCAGGCTGCAGTATTTTGGAGATAGGTACACCTGATTATTTATTTAGAAATAGATGTAGAAACCCGTTGTCGTCTTCCTGAATTCAGGTGTTAATATTATGTCAAAATGGAAAACAGGTGCTTTTAAACCCAATAAAGGTAAACACTGAAAAAAACAATGCTTTTAAAATATTAAAAGTGTCAATATAGTCATTGAACAAATGCCAGTATGCTCATCATTACTAGAAACAAATAGCATCAAGAGTGTTTAGTAGTGACCACGATGAATTTGGATTGCAATAGGGTATTTTGAAATCCTGGTCACGAATGCGCAATCTCATTTGAAAACCCCGTTATGAAGACACCTGTACTGATAGTGACGAACATGAAAATGTGAGTGTGATTTTGAACAACAGAAAGATATTGCTACACGTCTTTTCTAGAAGTTGGGGTCCTGATGTTACTTTTCCTAAAGATCCCCTTAGCTATATAGGATATCATATACTAAAATGTCTAAAAAAAATGTCTCCTATGGCTTTTTCAAATTGTCCTGCTCCATGTTAAAAATAGGACTTTTATGAACAAGCTGAAAATGTGATTGTGGCTGTGGAAAATAACTGAAAATGCATTATTGTGATCTTGTCCTAATGAAAAGTGCCCTTTTTGGGCCCAAAAGAAAAATGAAAACATATCGGCCAATAAATTATGATTGACACCAATGCAAAAATCACATGCTGTAATGAATCATATAATTTTATGTGGGCATTAGAATATGCCTTAAACGTATTTGCAAAAACTTAACAGCAGAGGGCACCATAACATCAGTCCAGTTGTGTTAAATTCTGGTGTTTTATAGAAAAACACAGATATGTATCGATAAAATACCAAATAGTTTATTTGTCCTGAATGTTTATTGCTTATTAATTACAAATAAGTACAGCTGAGCACTACATCCCTATAAAACCCTCCTTTTATACAAACTGTAGAAAGATTGTGTATATCCTATATAAAGTGAATTTGTTTATTAAGCTAATTTAATAGATATTAACCTGTTACTTGTCAAAGAGCAGTGTGTTACTCGTTATCACTTAAACTGGTAAAGGATCAGTAAACACCTTGTAATTAAAATACATTTCTGGCTTGTTGCTATAGAATAAAATAACAGCCAAGTCTAAACATAAAAAAATAACATCTTGCTGCACTTGTTTTTCAGTAATCAAACTCCACCCACCATTTGCCGTATTTGGAGGTGCCAATCCGAGCTTAAGTTTATAGACAAAAAGGCTGGTATAAAATGCATTGATTTGCAGTTCTTACCGGCTAAAGCCAATTAGGGAAAGATATGTAGCAGGGTGCATTTCCTATTAAGCTTTGCTTGATAATATTGATATGTTTTGGAATAAGATTTTTTCTAACTTAAAGGGACATTGTACACTAGATTTTTCTTTGCTTAAATGTTTTCTAGATGATCCATTTATATAGCCCATCTGGGAGTGTTTGTGTAACAATGTTTCTCCAACATAGGTGTGTCCGGTCCACGGCGTCATCCTTACTTGTGGGATATTCTCTTCCCCAACAGGAAATGGCAAAGAGCCCAGCAAAGCTGGTCACATGATCCCTCCTAGGCTCCGCCTACCCCAGTCATTCTCTTTGCCGTTGTACAGGCAACATCTCCACGGAGATGGCTTAGAGTTTTTTAGTGTTTAACTGTAGTTTTTATTATTCAATCAAGAGTTTGTTATTTTGAAATAGTGCTGGTATGTACTATTTACTCAGAAACAGAAAAGAGATGAAGATTTCTATTTGTATGAGGAAAATGATTTTAGCAACCGTAACTAAAATCCATGGCTGTTCCACACAGGACTGTTGAGAGCAATTAACTTCAGTTGGGGGAACAGTGTGCAGTCTCTTGCTGCTTGAGGTATGACACATTCTAACAAGACGATGTAATGCTGGAAGCTGTCATTTTCCCTATGGGATCCGGTAAGCCATGTTTATTACGATCGTAAATAAGGGCTTCACAAGGGCTTATTAAGACTGTAGACTTTTTCTGGGCTAAATCGATTCATTATTAACACATATTTAGCCTTGAGGAATCATTTTATCTGGGTATTTTGATATAATAATATCGGCAGGCACTGTATTAGACACCTTATTCCTTAGGGGCTTTCCCAAAGCATAAGCAGAGCCTCATTTTCGCGCCGGTGTGGCGCACTTGTTTTTGAGAGGCATGGCATGCAGTCGCATGTGAGAGGAGCTCTGATACTTAGAAAAGACTTTCTGAAGGCGTCATTTGGTATCGTATTCCCCTTTGGGCTTGGTTGGGTCTCAGCAAAGCAGATACCAGGGACTGTAAAGGGGTTAAAGTTTAAAACGGCTCCGGTTCCGTTATTTTAAGGGTTAAAGCTTCCAAATTTGGTGTGCAATACTTTTAAGGCTTTAAGACACTGTGGTGAAAATTTGATAAATTT
The DNA here is from genome assembly GCF_027579735.1 of Bombina bombina. Taxonomy (NCBI): domain Eukaryota; kingdom Metazoa; phylum Chordata; class Amphibia; order Anura; family Bombinatoridae; genus Bombina; species Bombina bombina. Next base: position 187,040,227 of record NC_069501.1, on the reverse strand, counting down.
TGAACAATTCCTTCATGTTTTTTCGCATTTGCAGTAATAAAGTGTGTTCAGTTTAAAATTTAAAGTGACAGTAACGGTTTTATTTTAAAACGTTTTTGTACTTTGTTATCAAGTTTATGCCTGTTTAACATGTCTGAACTACCAGATAGACTGTGTTCTGAATGTGGGGAAGCCAGAATTCCTATTCATTTAAATAAATGTGATTTATGTGATAATGACAATGATGCCCAAGATGATTCCTCAAGTGAGGGGAGTAAGCATGGTACTGCATCATTCCCTCCTTCGTCTACACGAGTCTTGCCCACTCAGGAGGCCCCTAGTACATCTAGCGCGCCAATACTCCTTACTATGCAACAATTAACGGCTGTAATGGATAATTCTGTCAAAAACATTTTAGCCAAAATAAACACTTGTCAGCGTAAGCGCGGCTGCTCTGTTTTAGATACTGAAGAGCATGACGACGCTGATATTAATATCTCTGAAGGGCCCCTAACCCAGTCTGATGGGGCCAGGGAGGTTTTGTCTGAGGGAGAAATTACTGATTCAGGGAACATTTCTCAACAGGCTGAACCTGATGTGATTGCATTTAAATTTAAGTTGGAACATCTCCGCATTCTGCTTAAGGAGGTATTATCCACTCTGGATGATTGTGACAAGTTGGTCATCCCAGAGAAACTATGTAAAATGGACAAGTTCCTAGAGGTGCCGGGGCTCCCAGAAGCTTTTCCTATACCCAAGCGGGTGGCGGACATTGTTAATAAAGAATGGGAGAGGCCAGGTATTCCTTTCGTCCCTCCCCCCATATTTAAAAAATTGTTTCCTATGGTCGACCCCAGAAAGGACTTATGGCAGACAGTCCCCAAGGTCGAGGGAGCGGTTTCCACTTTAAACAAACGCACCACTATACCCATAGAGGATAGTTGTGCTTTCAAAGATCCTATGGATAAAAAATTAGAAGGTTTGCTTAAAAAGATGTTTGTTCAGCAGGGTTACCTTCTACAACCAATTTCATGCATTGTCCCTGTCGCTACAGCCGCATGTTTCTGGTTCGATGAGCTGATAAAGGCGGTCGATAGTGTTTCTCCTCCTTATGAGGAGATTATGGACAGAATCAATGCTCTCAAATTGGCTAATTCTTTCACCCTCGACGCCACTTTGCAATTGGCTAGGTTAGCGGCTAAGAATTCTGGGTTTGCTATTGTGGCGCGCAGAGCGCTTTGGTTGAAATCTTGGTCGGCTGATGCGTCTTCCAAGAACAAGCTACTTAACATTCCTTTCAAGGGGAAAACGCTGTTTGGCCCTGACTTGAAAGAGATTATCTCTGATATCACTGGGGGTAAGGGCCACGCCCTTCCTCAGGATCGGCCTTTCAAGGCAAAAAATAAACCTAATTTTCGTCCCTTTCGTAGAAACGGACCAGCCCAAGGTGCTACGTCCTCTAAGCAAGAGGGTAATACTTCTCAAGCCAAGCCAGCTTGGAGACCAATGCAAGGCTGGAACAAAGGAAAGCAGGCCAAGAAACCTGCCACTGCTACCAAGACTGCATGAAATGTTGGCCCCCGATCCGGGACCGGATCTGGTGGGGGGCAGACTCTCTCTCTTCGCTCAGGTTTGGGCAAGAGATGTTCTGGATCCTTGGGCGCTAGAAATAGTCTCCCAAGGTTATCTTCTGGAATTCAAGGGACTTCCCCCAAGGGGGAGGTTCCACAGGTCTCAGTTGTCTTCAGACCACATAAAAAGACAGGCATTCTTACATTGTGTAGAAGACCTGTTAAAAATGGGAGTGATTCATCCTGTTCCATTAAGAGAACAAGGGATGGGGTTCTACTCCAATCTGTTCATAGTTCCCAAAAAAGAGGGAACGTTCAGACCAATCTTAGATCTCAAGATCTTAAACAAGTTTCTCAAGGTTCCATCGTTCAAGATGGAAACCATTCGAACTATTCTTCCTTCCATCCAGGAAGGTCAATTCATGACCACGGTGGATTTAAAGGATGCGTATCTACATATTCCTATCCACAAGGAACATCATCGGTTCCTAAGGTTCGCATTCCTGGACAAACATTTCCAGTTCGTGGCGCTTCCTTTCGGATTAGCCACTGCTCCAAGGATTTTCACAAAGGTACTAGGGTCCCTTCTAGCTGTGCTAAGACCAAGGGGCATTGCTGTAGTACCTTACTTGGACGACATTTTGATTCAAGCGTCGTCCCTTCCTCAAGCAAAGGCTCACACGGACATCGTCCTGGCCTTTCTCAGATCTCACGGTTGGAAAGTGAACGTGGAAAAGAGTTCTCTATCCCCGTCAACAAGGGTTCCCTTCTTGGGAACAATTATAGACTCCTTAGAAATGAGGATTTTTCTAACAGAGGCCAGAAAAACAAAACTTCTAGACTCTTGTCGGATACTTCATTCCGTTCCTCTTCCTTCCATAGCTCAGTGCATGGAAGTGATCGGGTTGATGGTAGCGGCAATGGACATAGTTCCTTTTGCGCGCATTCATCTAAGACCATTACAACTGTGCATGCTCAGTCAGTGGAATGGGGACTATACAGACTTGTCTCCGAAGATACAAGTAAATCAGAGGACCAGAGACTCACTCCGTTGGTGGCTGTCCCTGGACAACCTGTCACAAGGGATGACATTCCGCAGACCAGAGTGGGTCATTGTCACGACCGACGCCAGTCTGATGGGCTGGGGCGCGGTCTGGGGATCCCTGAAAGCTCAGGGTCTTTGGTCTCGGGAAGAATCTCTTCTACCGATAAATATTCTGGAACTGAGAGCGATATTCAATGCTCTCAAGGCTTGGCCTCAGCTAGCGAGGGCCAAGTTCATACGGTTTCAATCAGACAACATGACAACTGTTGCGTACATCAACCATCAGGGGGGAACAAGGAGTTCCCTAGCGATGGAAGAAGTGACCAAAATCATTCTATGGGCGGAGTCTCACTCCTGCCACCTGTCTGCTATCCACATCCCAGGAGTGGAAAATTGGGAAGCGGACTTTCTGAGTCGTCAGACATTGCATCCGGGGGAGTGGGAACTCCATCCGGAAATCTTTGCCCAAGTCACTCAGCTGTGGGGCATTCCAGACATGGATCTGATGGCCTCTCGTCAGAACTTCAAAGTTCCTTGCTACGGGTCCAGATCCAGGGATCCCAAGGCGGCTCTAGTGGATGCACTAGTAGCACCTTGGACCTTCAAACTAGCTTATGTGTTCCCGCCCTTTCCTCTCATCCCCAGGCTGGTAGCCAGGATCAATCAGGAGAGGGCGTCGGTGATCTTGATAGCTCCTGCGTGGCCACGCAGGACTTGGTATGCAGATCTGGTGAATATGTCATCGGCTCCACCTTGGAAGCTACCTTTGAGACGAGACCTTCTTGTTCAGGGTCCGTTCGAACATCCGAATCTGGTTTCACTCCAGCTGACTGCTTGGAGATTGAACGCTTGATTTTATCGAAGCGAGGGTTCTCAGATTCTGTTATCGATACTCTGGTTCAGGCCAGAAAGCCTGTAACTAGAAAGATTTACCACAAAATTTGGAAAAAATATATCTGTTGGTGTGAATCTAAAGGATTCCCTTGGGACAAGGTTAAGATTCCTAGGATCCTATCCTTCCTTCAAGAAGGATTGGAAAAAGGATTATCTGCAAGTTCCCTGAAGGGACAGATTTCTGCCTTGTCGGTGTTACTTCACAAAAAACTGGCTGCTGTGCCAGATGTTCAAGCTTTTGTTCAGGCTCTGGTTAGAATTAAGCCTGTTTACAAACCTTTGACTCCTCCTTGGAGTCTCAATTTAGTTCTTTCAGTTCTTCAGGGGGTTCCGTTTGAACCCTTGCATTCCGTTGATATTAAATTATTATCTTGGAAAGTTTTGTTTTTAGTTGCAATTTCTTCTGCCAGAAGAGTTTCAGAATTATCTGCTCTGCAGTGTTCTCCTCCTTATCTGGTGTTCCATGCAGATAAGGTGGTTTTACGTACTAAACCTGGTTTTCTTCCAAAAGTTGTTTCTAACAAAAACATTAACCAGGAGATTATCGTACCTTCTCTGTGTCCGAAACCAGTGTCAAAGAAGGAACGTTTGTTGCACAATCTGGATGTTGTTCGCGCTCTAAAATTCTATTTAGATGCTACAAAGGATTTTAGACAAACATCTTCCTTGTTTGTTGTTTATTCCGGTAAAAGGAGAGGTCAAAAAGCAACTTCTACCTCTCTCTCTTTTTGGATTAAAAGCATCATCAGATTGGCTTACGAGACTGCCGGACGGCAGCCTCCCGAAAGAATCACGGCTCATTCCACTAGGGCTGTGGCTTCCACATGGGCCTTCAAGAACGAGGCTTCTGTTGATCAGATATGTAGGGCAGCGACTTGGTCTTCACTGCACACTTTTACCAAATTTTACAAGTTTGATACTTTTGCTTCTTCTGAGGCTATTTTTGGGAGAAAGGTTTTGCAAGCCGTGGTGCCTTCCATTTAGGTGACCTGATTTGCTCCCTCCCTTCATCCGTGTCCTAAAGCTTTGGTATTGGTTCCCACAAGTAAGGATGACGCCGTGGACCGGACACACCTATGTTGGAGAAAACAGAATTTATGTTTACCTGATAAATTACTTTCTCCAACGGTGTGTCCGGTCCACGGCCCGCCCTGGTTTTTTAATCAGGTCTGATAATTTATTTTCTTTAACTACAGTCACCACGGTACCATATGGTTTCTCCTATGCAAATATTCCTCCTTAACGTCGGTCGAATGACTGGGGTAGGCGGAGCCTAGGAGGGATCATGTGACCAGCTTTGCTGGGCTCTTTGCCATTTCCTGTTGGGGAAGAGAATATCCCACAAGTAAGGATGACGCCGTGGACCGGACACACCGTTGGAGAAAGTAATTTATCAGGTAAACATAAATTCTGTTTTTGCTTATTTTTTTATTCCAAATTCTTTTTATTGGAGAGATTATAAGAAATTTACAACATGAAATCAGCCAGGACAAACCTGTTACAAACATTCAGTTTCGTGAACAATATCGAAATCAAATAACTAATATTTATATAAGGCTGAAAGGAGAGTGGGAAGGGTCGAGAGGGTGAGGGAAAAAATGAGGGGAAGGGAGGGGAAAAAAGGGAGGAGTAGACAAAAAGATTAATTGGAAATAGGGTAGGGATGCCGTTTGCTCATATTTGAATTAACAAAGGTCTTATGTATCTGCTAGAGTCAGGGTAATGGTGTGTCTGGGTCAAAAAGGAATAGTCATGATATCGTATCAAGCAGTTGTTAAGTCGAGAATGGATTTGAGGTGTTGTTCCCACATATTCTGAGCAGTTATAAAATGGTCCCTGTTATCTAATCTATATGCCCTGTATTCTTCTAGCTCTAGAAGGTCTGAAACCTTGGCTCTCCATTGTTGAAGAGTGGGAGGGTTTGTGGACTTCCAATTTTTGGCTATAAGGGATTTGGCACTATTTGTGAAGATGCGAAATAGGGTGATGAGTGGTTTAGAGGGGAGCTTAATATTCTTATTTAAAAGATATAGCAATGGGTCGCAGGGTAATGTTTTTTGGAAGATTGTCTCTATTTCCCCAATGAGGGATCTCCAAAAGGAGTTGATGACATTGCACCACCACCACATGTGGCCCATGCCACTGCCCACGTGACCACAGCGCCAACAGCGGTTAGTAGTTGTGGGGTATAATTTATGAAGTCTGCGTGGTGTAAGGTACCAATTGTGGAGTATTTTGTAGTTCAGTTCTAGCAGGCCCGCAGAAGAGGAGGAGGATTTAGTGTTGATAAACATAGAGGAGGCCATCTGGGGGAGAATAATGACCCCTAGTTCCCTCTCCCAGGATTCCATAGAATGGGGTAGGCTGCCAGGGGGGGGGGAAAGGTTAAGATGGAATACATTTTTGAGAGGGTGTGATTAAGAGTAGAAGAGGAGGAAAGTAATTTTTCTAGGTTGGTCAGGGGTCTCAGCATGTTGAGATGTTGGCTGTGGGATGTAATGTAGTGGTGGGTCCTCCTGAAGGTGAACCAGTTGTGTGCCCAGGTAAAGCCTGACTCTACAAGTTGTGACTGTGTCAGAAGGTGTTCGTTTTCAGAGATATGGTATATGGAGATGTCAGCCGTGGGAGCAGGGTTCATAGGAAGTCTCCCACAAGTTGTCAGGGAAAACTCATGATTGAAAAGTAGAGATGTCAATGGGGAGGGCCTGGATGAGAGGTAGGGGTTAAGCCTATTGATCTTTTCCCATTGGGTCAAGGTTTCTTTGGTGATTGGGTTATCTATTCCTTCCAGCACGACCCCGCCCCCGGGTCCCAGCAGCAAGACTGTAAGTTAAACCCGGTGTTTATGAGCTCCTCCAGGACAACCCATCTTTTCTGGGATCTGTGGAGTCTCCAGTCCACAATTCTCTGTATAAAAATGGCATGGTTATAAAGGTTCAGATCAGGGACTCCCAGACCTCCATGGATACGGGGACTCATCATAACTTTATTATTAATCCTTGAATGTTTACCACCCCAGATAAAGGATGTGAATAGTTTTTGTAAGCTAGAGAGAAATCGGGGGGGGAGGGGTATGGGTAGAGTTTGCAGCAAATATAAAATTTGGGGGAAGGCCGTCATTTTAATTGCATTGATTCTACCCATCCAGGAGAGGTGTCTGGAGTACCAGGATGAAAGTTCACGTTCTAGGGAGAGTTTTAAAGGGGCAAAGTTTAACTTGTATATGGAGTCTATCTCCTCGGTGAGGAGGGTGCCTAAATATTTTAAGTGAGATGTGCATTGACGAAAGGGGCAAGATGAGCTAAGTTGTTGTCTAAGGATTGGCGGCAGGGATACCCCCAGATATTCGGATTTGGAATAATTGATCAGGAAGTTAGTCAGATTATTAAAAAGTGTGAGTTCTTCTATAAGGGCCGGGACGGACGTTGTAGGGTCAGTGAGAGTGAATAGCACGTCGTCTGCGAACAAGGAGAGTTTATAGGATTCCCCCCTGATCGTGATACCCTGAATTTTTGAGTTTTGTCGGATTCTGGTTGCAAATGTTTCCAGAAGGCAAACAAACAATAAAGGGGACAGGGGGCATCCCTGCCTAGTACCATTTGAAATCTGAAAGGGTGGGGAGAGGATGCCATTGATAGATATTCGAGCAGTCGGGCGATCGTACAGGGCAACAATTCTATGAAGCATAGAATCTCCAATGCCCAGAGATTGAAGGGTGGCTCTGAGGAACGGCCAGCCGACGCGGTCGAACGCTTTCTCCGCGTCGGTTGAGAGAAAGATTGAGGGGAGATTTTGCGTTTTAGCGTGCCAGAGGAGGAATAGGTTCCGGACTGTATTGTCTCTCGCCTCTCTAAAAGGGATAAAGCCCACTTGGTCACGGTGGATTAAATCTGGGAGATAACGATTTAATCTGGTCGCTATCATTTCCGCGTAAATTTTAATATCTGCGTTCAATAAGGATATTGGTCTATAATTAGGGATACTGTCAGGGGACTTGTTAGGTTTTGGAATAACGGAGATGTGGGCTTGAAGGGACAGGGATGGGAAGGGGACTTTATTGTCGATGTCTAAGAAGTAGGCCAAAAGGGGGGGGGCAGAATGTCTAGGAATTTAGAGTAATATGAGTGAGTAAATCCATCTGGGCCAGGGGCCTTGCCAGAGGGGATCGAGCGGATGGCTGACTGGAGTTCTTTTAAAGTAAAAGGGGAGTCTAGGTCTGACTTTTGATCTGTGGAGAGGGAGGGCAGATCAATAGATGTTAGGTATTCTGAGATGGCCTCCTGGGAGGGAGTGGCTCTTTTTTTGTGTAGGTTGTATAGCTCCTCATAGAAGGTTTTAAACTTGTCGGCTATATCGGAGGAGGAGTGCCAGGTTTTCCCTTTAGCATCTTTTATGTGCATGATGTATTTTTTGGAAGATTTATTGCGAAGGAGTCTCGCTAGCAGTCTACCTTGCTTATTTCCCCCCTCATAGAATCTCCTTCTAAGAAAAAGGGCCCTACGCTTAGCCTCAACCCCCAAAAGAAGGTCAAGCTGTTTTTGTTTGTGTTGAATATGGTCGAGAAGGGAGTGTGACTTAGGGTGTCTCTTGTGGGAGTCTTGAAGCTTTGTCAGTTCTTCTAGTAAATTTTTAAGGATTAGAGAGTGTTGCCGTCTCTTATCCGCTTTGATTGCGATGAGGTCCCCTCTGATGACACACTTATGTGCCTCCCAGATATTAAGGGGGGAGACCCCAGGTGTGGTATTTAATCTGAAGTATGATTCAAGTTTATCTTGTAGTTGTATTTTAACCATAGGGTCGGACAATAGGGACTCATCTAATTTCCAAATATGATCTAGTCTCTGGGAGGTGGGCCACGACATTGTGCAACTGATCCTAGCATGGTCAGACCAGGTTATGGGGGAGATGTCAGTGGATTGCACTAGCGTCAGACTAGAAACGTCAATCATTATATAGTCAATACGGGAGTAGTTTTGGTGGGGATATGAGTAGAATGAATAATCTTTTTCCTGGGGGTGGTAGATCCTCCAGGTATCATGTAAATTTAGTTTAGATAGGGAGGCCTTCACCGACTTTAGGGTTTTTTGGGGAACTGATGTGTGACCGGAGGAACAATCAAGACCAGGGTCAAAAGCCAAATTGAAATCACCCCCCAAGATCAGGGTACCTCTAGAGAGTTCTGAAATGATATTACAGGACTGGTGGTAAATCCAATAGGGTTGGAGTTAGGGGCGTATATGTTGGCGATGGTTACTGTCTTATTAAACAGCCGGCCAGTTATAATCACTAGTCTTCCCTCTCTATCTCTATAGATATTGGAGGGGGTAAAGGGAATCTGATTTCTTATAAATATGCCCACCCCGTTATGTTTTGTCGAATGAGAGGATAAATACACCTGGCCAAATTTCCTAAGGGATAACAAGGGCTCCCTACCTTTCTTGAAGTGTGTTTCTTGAAGTAGGATGATGTCGTGTTTGAGTTTTTGGAATTCCCTCATGGCCCTCGATCTCTTCTGGGGGGTGTTGAAGCCCTTTACATTGTGGGAAACGATGGTGATGGATCTGGGGTTCCTATCCATGTCTATGTGTATAGATGGGCGCTGAAGTCAGGAGTAGGGAGGTGACGCCTAAAAGGGTAGGACTGTTATGAGAGTAAGGTAAAAGGTCTATGATGTGTCAGTGACACTGAGAGAGGAAAATGGTAGAAGAAAAGGTAAGTATATAGTGCAGAACATAATAATATGAGCAGACACGTAGCAACCAAATACACCTAGTGAAGAGATAAACAGAGGTAATAGAGATATATCTGTAATGACCTTGAGCAACACGATAAAGGCACATGGGAATGAGCATAATACATTTGGAGCAAAACACACAAAAATAAACATGAACAATTACAGCAGAACTTGCATGAATAAACTGGGCAAACAACAACAAAAGGAGAGAAATAGCCCGGTCCAGGCCACCGTGACAAGCACCATGGCCTGGAAAGGACATCAAACACATCATCCAGGGGCATAATGACATATTTATAACATGGGCAATACACACATATGGGCAAATTAGCATGTATAGTAAATCTGGTAAGCAGATAAATATAAGCCCAGGTGTAGTGAGAATATACTGTACCAGTCTAGTGTATAAGTCACTTGCGGATTATCTTCGAAGGAGAAAAACTTGGAACAAATCCCTCAAAGGCAGTGTGGCAAAGGGATGATAATGGATCAATTAGCCTAGAGATTGAGGCCAGTAGGTAGCTTTCAGCAGGAGATTACTAAGTGGTCAGATCAGGATCCTGTAGAAGAGGCGGCTAGGCATGTTTTGCGTCTCTTAGGAGCCACTTTTGACCAGCTGGGTCTCTGTTCTTTCGGTGCCTCTTCATCCGACTGCATCAGGTGGTGCTGAGTAGTGATGATCGTCTCAGGAGGTTGCTCAAATTTGAGGTTAAGTCTCTTGGAGATGTGGTCCAGGTCTGAGAAGCTTTTATATGTAAGTTGGCCACCATTGTGGGAGATGATAAGGCTAAATGGAAAGCCCCAGCGGTATCTGACATTGTTTTCTTGCAGTGTTTTGATGATAAAGCGTACCTCTCTTCTGCGTTGGATCGTCTGAGGGCAGAGATCCTGGTAGACTTGCAGGGAGTGATTATGGAATTGAATGGACCGTCGGGTTCTGGCGGACTGCCAGATCTCCTCTTTTGTGGTATACTTAAGAAATCTGAGGATAACGTCCCTAGGTGGGGCAGGTGGTTTAGCAGGAGGTCTTAGAGCCCTATGGATTCTCTCAATGTCCTCGTTCTGTATGGGAGGGGCTTGGGGCAAGAGAAAGTGAAAAAATTCTGTAACATAGGCCCTGAGTTGTTCAGCAGAGACATCCTCTGGGATCCCCCTCAGGCGAAGATTATTTCTTCTTCCTCGATTTTCGAGGTCTTCAATCTTGTCGTTTAAGTTTTGGATCATGGAGTCGTGTATAGTAATGTTTTGAGTATTGGTACTGACTATGTTGTTGAGATGATCCTGCCCCTCTTCAAGAAATTCCATTCTGGAGCCCAATTCGTTAAGGTCTTTTTTAAGGTCCTTAATTTCATCTTTAATAAATTTCTTTAAGGATTCTGTATCGGATTTGGATGGCAGTCCCGCTATCTGTGACTGGATAGATTGTAGGGGATCTTGGGATGAAGAGGGGTTAAGGATAGTGGAGGGCGGCTCTGAGGATTGTGTATTATCCAGTGACACGGTCTCTTGAGGGTGAAAATGATTTTTAATGATTTTGCGGGCTTATCAGGTTTATTTCCCTTCTTACTTGCCATATTGAGAGATGTTGGTGGCGTAGTGAAAGTTTATAGGAAATAGGCTTTTGATATAGAAAATGTCCTCTTAACTCCTGCACAGAGTAGCAAAGTGTGTCTTGGAGGTTTGATGAATAAGGCAAATATAGTCTCTCTGGATTAAGCTTTAGGTCCCAATTTCTGTATATGTTAGCAATCTATGCGTTAAAATGTCAGGAGGGCTTGTTAGCTGAAAATAGTATTATGTTGCAGGGGGCTCAGCCAGCAGAGCTGCAGCGGTTTAAATACAGGTATTGGTGGGGACCGGCTAAAACAGTGTTTCTAAAGGAGGAGTGAGTATGCTGGCCACTCAAGGAGACTAAACAGGTACTGCATAGAAATAGGTTTCCTAGAGAGGTGAGAGTGGTGGCCCCCTGTACTAGTAGCTTTTAGGAGAGAGAGGTTTGTTTACGGAGGGAACCAGGGCCCAGATTATGTGTACGTAGTGATAGGTACCTGTGGTAGCCACGTGGGAGGCCGTTACGGGTCTGGTCGCCGGCGGATGGAATAGCCGGGGGGAATCCGGTCCGACAGAGTCCTCTATGAGAGCCGGTCAGGAGCGTAATCAGGAGGGAGGCCCCACAGGACAAACAGAACAAGCGGTACGAGTCACTGTCCAGGGCTCTGTATGAGGGATCCGTAGAGCAGTAAGATGGCGGCCGCAGCTCTTGTTACAGATAGCTCCGCAAAAGATCTCCCTCGAAGTTGCTAAGTGAACGGTGTGTCCGGGTTGTTAGACACTGATTAGGATGAAGTCGTAGTGTTAATAAGTGACATGTATGCCAGTCTTAATGCCCAAAGGTCCCAAACAGCTCCGGAGCTGTTTTACAGTGCGTCCATGCACCAGCACGGCGTAGCTCCGCCCCCCATGTTTTGCTTATTTTTTAAGAACATTGTGCTGATTCCTAACCAAACGCTACAGTGTCAGGTGTATACACACGTTTACAGACTCCTGCTGGCTCCTTTTTATATTATCTGTCTTTTCTTATGCGGGGGAGGGGGTGTCTGCTCTTTTTGTTTTCCCAGCCCCTTTCACTGGGTGTCCCAGCCTAACCTCATCAACAGTGCTAAAATGGCAGCTTCTAAGTAAGTTTTTAAAAGGTTTTATACTGGATTTTTAGAACAGTATATGTGCATATTCTTCTTTATAGTAGTGTCAAGAAAATTGGTGTACACTGTCCCTTTAATAAAATTATAAATGAATCTGCCACAAAAACTGTATAGCTAAACAGAATAAAAATCCTTATGTGCTTCCTAGATTTTCTTTTACAGCATTTTCAGCAATACCATTACACCCAGTTGTTGCTCTGCTTTTTATTAAAGTAGCCGTGGGCTACCTTGTTTTATATCATGTTACTTTCTGGACACTAGACAACCAGTATGTCAGTCTTGTGCATTGAATTGTTTTCAATAAATTATATCCTATTAATGGCTATTAAATAAAATTCTTCAGATATAAGCTAGCCGGTAGGTCATACAGTCTTAAAGGGAGATTAAACGCTTTGAGATACAGTAGTAATATAACATGATAAATCGGATATATAAAAATAATAATAATAATTTTTTTGTCCCCTTTTCCTGTAATTCTATTCTGAAATTGTGAGCTTTTCTGTTCCTGATAGAAATGGGAAGTGCAGGACACTGTTATATTCCACACAGCCATTGGCTGCACACTCTAGTGACATATTTATAACTGTCCCTAATTGGCCACAGCAGAGAAGCTAACCTAAGTTACAACATGGCAGCTCCCATTGTTTTATAGACACTAAAAGTTTACACTTTTTGTCAATATTTAAACAACTAATTAAACTTTAAAAATACATCTACATGTAATTTTTTCTTTGATTGCATCATTCTATCTATAATTTATTTATTGTTTAAAGTCCCTTTAACCTGCTCTCTTAGATATGTTTGTTTTTTCTTCTTCAGGTTTTTATTCTTCAGTTGGAAGGAGAGAAACACTGGTGTCTTTATGAACCCAAAGTACACCTCGCTAGAGAGTACAATGTAGAACCTGAAGGCACTATTGGGGCACCTACTCTTGATTTAATATTAAAGGTACAGATGTGGTAGACAGGTAACTGACATAAAAGATAGCAAGTATTCACAAAACATGGGAACAATTTGTCTTTCCAGTATATTTTACAGTACATGCTCGCTGTACGTTTACTGTAGAGGACATACATCTGAATATTAAGCAGTTCTATAGTGAAAATAAGAGGCATTAGAATAACACCTTTTCCCAAAACTTCGATCCTGCTATTCTGGAAAACACTGAAGCCACTGTTGTGCTCCTGTGTGTACAATGTGCGTTCAGTTTGGCTATGAGCTGAGCCATGGCAATGTATGAAAATCTGACACTTTGTGCACTCAGTCTAATCTGTTTTTAAATGTTCGCAATCTTCTAATGGGAAAAATGGGACAAATAATGACGTTTCAATATTTTCTCTGTTCTATAGGATATAACATATAAATTAACAAATGATTACAAACAATTAAGCCATTATGATTAAAGATTATGAGTGAAGTTCTATTTATTATTCCAGCTCAAGCGTAAACAGCACCAGACGGAAGCTTCTGTGCACTTCGGATTACGCTCCTATTACAAATTGAAAGTTAAAATGTTTGCGTACAAGCGATAACCTGATGCGCAAAAAAAGTGAAACTAAAAATATCGCAAATGTGTTCATATATTCCCCCATAGACTTCAATGGAGATCAAAAAACTGAAAAAAACAACATACTCATGTCCTAACCCAATCACGTTTAACCAAGTGTGCCAAACCCAACATGAAATAAGAATATTTCACATTCCAGTGTTCTTTACATAGAAGTATATGTTCTATTTATTCTTAATTTAATATTTCTATATATATCTGATTGATGGATTTTTGGTAAATTAAAAAAAAAAAATAAGAAAAATACTATAGCGAGAGAAATAGATATATAGAGATAAATAGATACAGTAGAGATATATGTATATATATATATATGTGTGTATATATATATATATATATATATATATATATATATATATATATATATATATATATATATATATATATATATATATAAAGAGAGATAGAGATATAGATAGGTGATAGATAGAGAGATAGAGCTAAATAAAGATATAATAAACAAAGAAAAATTCCCCTATAAGTTGCTCTAGAACAATTAGGCAAACTTCTAGACTGGGGCAAACATTTGGGCATCCTAGATCAAAAAATGTGTGACTTTGTACAATCCTACCCCCACTATTGCCAATTTTAGAATTGTACCTAAAATCCATAAACATCCATCCTCACCACCAGGTAGACCCATAGTATCTGGGGTGGGTTCCCTAGGAGAAAAACTAGGAGAATGGATAGACAATATACTACAGCCTTTTGTCCACACACTACCAGGGTACATCAAAGACACTACACATGTATTACAAAAACTAGAAGATAGAACTTGGAATGATAATAATATGTGGCTCACTGTAGATGTCTCTTCCCTTTATTCGTGCATACCGCACGAACTAGGGCTGAAAGCAATTGAATACCATCTTTTATTGAAAAGCACCTTTTCATCAGATCTAATTGAATTTATTGTGGAGGCTGTAAATTTTCTGTTAACACACAATTTCTTCATTTTTGACTCTAAGTTATACTTGCAAACATGTGGTACTGCGATGGGGGCAAAATTTGCCCCCTCGTATGCTAATTTGTTTTTAGGCTGGTTTGAAGCCACCTATATCTTTGGACAAGTTAATGTGTATGGGTGTCACATTGATTTCTACGCCAGATTCATAGATGATCTTCTATTTATCTGGCGTGGGAACAGTGAACAATGCAAAGAATTTGTGAAGTATTTAAATACTAACGATTTAAACCTAAGTTTTACCTTTCAAGTTGATAAATATAAAGCAAATTATTTAGATATTCAGTTAAAGGTAAAAGAGCGAAAAATAGTTACTGAGTTGTACAGAAAAATAATTTCTGGAAACACAATTTTGAGGGCTGATTCATGCCACCCAGCCCATACGACAAAATCCATACCTAAGGGACAACTAAAAAGAATTAGGAGGATATGTACCAATGATAGTGACTATCTAGATCATTCATTAAATCTAGTTCACAGGCTCACCAATAGGGGATACGATAGAAATAAACTCATGAAAGATAGAGCTGAAATAGCAAAAATTAAGAGACAAGATCTAATTAATAAAACTGATAAAGCATCCACAAATTGGAAAAGTGACACCATACTCTGTGTTACACAATACAGTAAACAATTTAATCAGATCAAAAATATAGTCAACAACAATTTAAAAATCCTTAGACTAGATGAAAAACTAGATAAATGCCTAAGAAATGGAGTTAAATTTGTATCCAGGAAAGCGCCAACAATTGGAAGTAAAGTTATCCAATATGTTTACAATAATTCCACTATAAAGTCTAAAGAAACATGGCTTTCTAAAAAAGGTTTTTTCAAATGTGGTAAGCACCCTTGCAATGTATGCCAACATTGTCATCTTGCAAATACCTTTACATCCTCAGCAAATAATAGCATCTACAATATCAAATATAGACTAGATTGTTGTTCAAAATATGTGGTGTATTTAATAACTTGCCAAATTTGTAGACAACAATACACAGGCTGTACTAGTCGTTTTCTGAAGGACAGAATACGTGAGCACTTGACATCACTAGAAAAGGATCCACCCAAAACACCAGTAGCTAAACATTATGCTAATCATCGAATAACCACTGAAGAAAGCAAAACAGCCTTTAAATTCCAAGCTATTGACTTTATTCCAGCTAATAAGAGAGGAGGAGATAGATTTAGGAAACTATTGGATAGAGAGGCAAAGGGGATATTTAAACTAGCAACTAAAGAGCCAAAAGGAATAAACTCCAGATGGGATCTAGATCTTTATCAAGGGAACTAAAACATTAGTATAAAATAAAATCAAAAATCAAAGAACAGACAATTGTAGTAGTATCAAACTATTTGAGTAATATTGGTTTATTCCCCAAATATCCGCCCCATCCATTTCATTTTTTCTGTGTCTACGCCTTGAAAGCCTCAAAATAAAAATACCATTACCAATTCTAACAAATATTATTCAGGTTAAAAATGTAGAGTGTGATTAGGGATACTACACTTCTGCTCTCCTAGCTAATCCCAATATGGAGTGTGCTAACCTCATAAAGTACACCCTTAGTTCAAAAAGAAAGTGTGGAGGAGGGATAGCGCTAACGAATAGCTGAGAGCCAAAATATCTAAAAAACTCTAATGAGATAGTACATTACTAGTATAAATAAACAATAAAAATCGAATTAAAATTAGCGTATCTACGTAGCCAAAAAAAGAAGGATTGGATATATATGTACAAATAAATCAATATTTATTATAACAATATAAGATAAATTCTAACATAAATTCTAACAGATAACTCCTATAAAAGATGCCGGCATCAGGTAAAAAATGAGTGTATCTAAAAGACTGGAATGAGAGTGACTATCTGAGGTTCTCAAATAAACAAAATTATTAGCAGAATTATTAGCAGCCTATATGACTAAACAGAATTATTAGCAGCATGTATAACTAACCAGAATTATTGGCAGCCTATATGACAAAAACAGATAAAATAACTACAAAGTCTATTAAAAAGTGCTTGATATCAGTATTCCCAAAATGGAGCTGATCCGTGGGTGATAATGTTTACCAGTGTGATCCGTGGGTGGTAATGTTTACCAGTGTGATCTCCTTAGGGGGTAATGTTACCAGTGTGTCAATTCAAAGACCGGGTAAAAACGGAGTGATGTGAGAAGTAACTTTATCTTCTTTCTGTATGGCTTTCCTCCGTTTTTTCAGTATCTGTCCGTCCTCCGCAGCAGGTATCCAGCGTGTGGAAATGGTCCCAGAGGGATCAAGTTCCGGGTTAAAGTTCAGTTCAGATTTCCAAATAGTAAAGCGCCGTTGTGCAATATTTCAGCCTATGAATGATAGACCTTTAAAAAGCACTCTGGGTTCGTTTTCTGTGGGTCCTGGGGCAGGGATTACACATGCAGAGACGGCTCACCTGTGATCAGGTGAGGATAGGACAGGTACATTGAGCGGTCACTGATCACAGGTGAGCCGTCTCTGCATGTGTAATCCCTGCCCCAGGACCCACAGAAAACGAACCCAGAGTGCTTTTTAAAGGTCTATCATTCATAGGCTGAAATATTGCACAACGGCGCTTTACTATTTGGAAATCTGAACTGAACTTTAACCCGGAACTTGATCCCTCTGGGACCATTTCCACACGCTGGATACCTGCTGCGGAGGACGGACAGATACTGAAAAAACGGAGGAAAGCCATACAGAAAGAAGATAAAGTTACTTCTCACATCACTCCGTTTTTACCCGGTCTTTGAATTGACACACTGGTAACATTACCCCCTAAGGAGATCACACTGGTAAACATTACCACCCACGGATCACACTGGTAAACATTATCACCCACGGATCAGCTCCATTTTGGGAATACTGATATCAAGCACTTTTTAATAGACTTTGTAGTTATTTTATCTGTTTTTGTCATATAGGCTGCCAATAATTCTGGTTAGTTATACATGCTGCTAATAATTCTGTTTAGTCATATAGGCTGCTAATAATTCTGCTAATAATTTTGTTTATTTGAGAACCTCAGATAGTCACTCTCATTCCAGTCTTTTAGATACACTCATTTTTTACCTGATGCCGGCATCTTTTATAGGAGTTATCTGTTAGAATTTATGTTAGAATTTATCTTATATTGTTATAATAAATATTGATTTATTTGTACATATATATCCAATCCTTCTTTTTTTGGCTACGTAGATACGCTAATTTTAATTCGATTTTTATTGTTTATTTATACTAGTAATGTACTATCTCATTAGAGTTTTTTAGATATTTTGGCTCTCAGCTATTCGTTAGCGCTATCCCTCCTCCACACTTTCTTTTTGAAATATTATTCAGGTCTCTATACCTATGCAGTGAAACAAATATCAAAATGGATTCAATACTAAAGAACGATATAAAATGTAATAATCTAAACCGACAATTTACTAATCAGGTGTAAAGTTTAAAAAACTGTTTTTTCACACTAAGTATACAACTTTTAATACTGTAATAATTTAGTGTTGATATGAACTATCGGCTCCAATACACCTAGTTAACCCTGCAAAGTAACAAGACAAACTATTGTGAAGTACAAATATATATAACGTAAAAATTCTAAATAGTGATGAAGGGGTTAATTTTAAGACTGAAAAGATTTCAGACAAACGAAGAATCGAAATGGTCTGAAAGCCTTTATAGAAAAAGTAACAGAATTTCTACAAATGAAAGAACAACCACACATATTAATGTATTACAATAGTAACCAAAAAGTATTATTGCAGTGAAATTCCAGCAGAATGAATGCATAACAATGTAGCTATAGGAATTTTTTAGTTCTTTGCCATAGGCTATAAATATCTAAGAGCCGCATAGCACCATAAGTTATTGATTTTAAAAAAAACTTTTAAATAGTAACTCACTTTAATTTAATACACGCAATGTGCACGAATAAAAATATACATTTATTAACACTTTTAAATACACTTTATCACACATATGTATTAACAATTTTGAAAACACAGTTTGCTACTATGACATCACATCAAGGGAGGAGTTTTCCAGATAACCATTTAAAAGTATGCTAATCACACACACCTCCACATCTTTGACAAAGCGCCAGAAGGGCGTGAAACGCGTCAGATGACATCACACTCCACACACCTGTGTCTCCTGGTAGTCACACCGCTATTATTTGCCGAGTGTTTGTCCGACATGCCACAAAAAAGGTATGATTAATTCACTTTACTTCGACTCATGTGCCTGTGTTGTGCCTTAAATAGTGGACATTTTTGGTCTGGGAGCAACTTATAGGGGAATTTTTCTTTGTTTATTGTATACCTGGAACAGGCAGCCTGGTCTGCAAGTCTGGGTTTGTGCCGGGAGAGGCGCCGACGCAGTATTCCCTGTATGTTCCCGTATAGACCTTACCGCTCAGTATCCTTGAACTCTCACTCACCTTTGTATATAAATATAGATATATATTGATAGATATATTTGATTTTATATATATATATCAATTTAAAGAACATATTCATATGTTCAACATATGTGAACATTGGAATGTGAAATATTTATAATACATACACAGATAAACACGTTATTAAATATTAAAGGGCCATGATACCCAAATGTTTAAACACTAAAGTGATGCAGCATAGCTGTAAAACCTGACTAGAAAATATCACCTGAACATCTCTATGTAAAAAAAAGGAAGATATTTTACCTTAAAATGTCCTAAGTATTCACACCCCATTGTAAAGGACTTTAAGCAGGAAATCAGTATGTCTGTGCCGGGACAGGCAAGGGAGTGAGCTTCATGCACATTTATCTTATTTCCCTATTCAGTTTAAAGTGAAAGTCAATCCTAGTGTTTTACAAAATAGCCGTGCGGTAAATCTGGCTTGGCACCCATGGGAGCCGGATGTACCGCACGGCTATTGGCTAAGAGGGGAAAACGTCACCTCTTAGCAAAAAATTTTTTAACCCTGGGCTGCTGTAGAAGCTAAAAACGGCGATCGATTGAAACAAATAAAGGAGCTTTCTACATGAAGTGTCTTATACTTCATGAATTAAAGTCCCCTTTATTTGTTTCAATTGTCAATCCTTGCGTTTGTAAAACGCTAGGATTGACTTTCACCTTAAGGAAGTTTACTATGAATCTCATGAGAGTTAAGTGAAATCACATGAGATCACAGTAAAAGAGTTCATGACCTCAGCACTGTTGATGCTGATTGGCTGCTGTTCATTCCTTTTTTTTATTTTTTTACCTGCAACTGGACAACAGCTGAAGTATAACTTTTTCTTGTAAGGTGTATCCAGTCCACGGGTTCATCCATTACTTGTGGGATATTCTCCTTCCCAACAGGAAGCTGCAAGAGGACACCCACAGCAGAGCTGTCTATATAGCTCCTCCCCTAACTGCCACCCCCAGTCATTCTCTTGCAGCTCTCGACAAGATAGGAAGTATCAAGAGATATGTGGTGACTTAGTGTAGTTTTACCTTCAATCAAAAGTTTATTTTTAAACGGTACCGGCGTTGTACTGTTTTACTCTCAGGCAGAAATTAGAAGAAGAATCTGCCTGGAGGTTTATGATCTTAGCGGTTTGTAACTAAGGTCCATTGCTGTTCTCACACATAACTGAAGAGTATGGGAAAGACTTCAGTTGGGGGAACGGTCTGCAGATTACCTGCTTTGAGGTATGTTCAGTATATTTATTTCTAGAGAGATGATAAGATCTAGAAAATGCTGACAGAGCATTGTATAATTGAGGTAAGCCTGATGCAGTGATTTAACAACGACTGGGATCATGCTTACAAAAAAGGGTAATATTCATGTTAATTTGATACTTTTGCTTCCTCTGAGGCTATTTTTGGGAGAAAGGTCTTGCAGGCAGTGGTGCCTTCCGTTTAAGTTCCTGCCTTGTCCCTCCCTTCATCCGTGTCCTAAAGCTTTGGTATTGGTATCCCACAAGTAATGGATGAACCCGTGGACTGGATACACCTTACAAGAGAAAACAAAATTTATGCTTACCTGATAAATTTCTTTCTCTTGTGGTGTATCCAGTCCACGGCCCGCCCTGTCACTTTAAGGCAGGTGTTTTTTATTTTTAAACTACAGTCACCACTGCACCCTATAGTTTCTCCTGGCAGTTAGGGGAGGAGCTATATAGACAGCTCTGCTGTGGGTGTCCTCTTGCAGCTTCCTGTTGGGAAGGAGAATATCCCACAAGTAATGGATGAACCCGTGGACTGTATACACCACAAGAGAAAGAAATTTATCAGGTAAGCATAAATTTTGTTTTTTACACAGCATTTACTCTGGTGTGCTGGGGACATTGTGAGGTAAAATATCTTTCTTTTCTCCTGTTAAGTGTAGTCAGTCCACGGGTCATCCATTACTTATGGAATATTTCTCTTCCTAACAGGAAACTGCAAGAGAATTACCCAGCAGAGCTTGCTATATAGCTCCTCCCCTCACCTATCATAGTCAGTCATTCTCTTGCAGCCTAACTAGTAGGAAGCTGTGAGAGATCTGTGGTGTTTTTTTTTTAACTTAGTTTATTTCTTCAATCAAAAGTTTGTTATTTTTAAATGGCACCGGAGTGTGCTGTTTATTCTCAGGCAGCATTAGAAGAAGAATCTGCCTGGGTTTCTTTCTATGGTCTTAGCAGACGCCCAGAAGCAGAACTTTTTTTCACTTTCTGCGATGAGATTTTTTGTAGTGAAAAATTTTCTGCAGGTCATTATGAAATAAAATTCGGTTTTAAATCATTCATAAACAAACATTTATTTAAAACTTGGTAAACTTTCACATGTAATGTGTGTGTGCGCGCGCGCACACATACGTGTGGACTGACCCCATTCTATCATTACCAGCTCTGCTCAGCTGACAATCAAATATAAAGTCCCCTATCCCACCTATTGTGCATATATGCTTAAAGAACCACAATATAGTTACCATTCCCTTTTTCCCCAAGAAAAAATAAATAAAACCAGGGTGGTGATATACATTTTAAATGTTAATAGAATTTTTGTTCTGTTAAGTTTTAAAATGTTTATCACTCACAACCCTGGTTTCATTTTTACTGTTCTTGAGGAAGCACTGCTATAGTAGGCAAACAAAAGTAGACTTTCTTTCATCAGAGAAACTTACGCTAATAGTAATAAAATACTAGTCTACTAGTACTAATTATATTAGTATTATTATTGCTATTTACAATTTGCAAATAAAAAGGCTTTGGCTGTTCATTCATTGTTTAAAATCTGATTCCAATATTTAGTGAGGGAAGGTGATAATAAATAACAGATGTGTCGCTGATCTAAATTTGCTAGCATAACCCCTTGGTTGTAAAAGAGGAGTGTGCAAACTATTTAGCCCCTTCTGACAACAAACTGACCCACCACAATAACCAAAATACTGCCAACCTAACACTAACAGTGTCTTAGGGCGAGTTTTTAGAACATATTGGCATCATTTTTTGTAAAATTTTTTTCCAGAGAAGCATTTAAAAAAAACAAGCTTATTGCAGTAATGCCAAAAGAACCTGAAATGTACTGGAATGTATTCTTTACACTCACACAGCCAGTGAACAAACTTTAAAAAATAAATGAAAACTTTTTTTTTTTTTTTTTTAAAGCAAGATAGTATACATAGACACACAAATGTATAGATTATATTAACACTGAGGGTGTGAGGGCAGGAATAAAACATTTGTAAAGGAGAGGAGTTTTGGTAACACTGGACTGGAGAAATACTTGATTATCAGATAAAAATTACTGTAGAATTGAATTGTGGCCCCAGGGCGGCTTTGGCTAGGGACATAGAAGGACTCAGGAGGAGTAAATTAATTTAGCGATTTCCACCCAGTAAGTGCCATAGTACAACCAAAAAACCTGCTTAAAGGGCCAGTATACACCGAGGACTATGATTTACATTCAGTGGGCTCATTACACAGACCTGCCCCTGCATTAATATTTCAATAGAGCCGAGCGGTGGTGCGGCGGTAGTGTGAGGAGAGGGCTGAGTGAGAACAGGAAAAGAGCGCACAACAAATGTTTACATTTGCGCACATCTCCTACTGCAGCGCATCACATCATTCTGGGAGACCGCAGACCGGCAATGTGTGCTGTATGCCTCAACAGCATATCGCCTACAGCACGTCTTAGCTATGATTTACATTCACAGACCTGCCCCTGCATTAATATTTCAATAGAGCCAAGCGGTGGTGCGGTGGTAATGTGAGAAGAGGGCTTAGTGAGAGCAGGAAAAGAACGTATCACCTACAGCACGTCTTAGCTATGATTTACATTCACAGACCTGCCCCTGCATTAGTGTACAGCATGTGTAACCTCATCACCCACTTGCACAGCATTTCTCCGGTATATGGGATCTCGCAAGTCACCATGCTGTACACTAATGCAGGGGGCAGGTCTGTGAATGTAAATCATAGCTAAGACGTGCTGTAGGTGATACGCTCTTTTCCTGCTCTCACTAAGCCCTCTTCTCACACGCTGCTGTAGGCGATATGCTGTTGAGGCATACAGCACACATTGCCGGTCTACGGTCTCCCAGAATGATGTGATGCGCTGCAGTAGGAGATGTGCGCAAATGTAAACATTTGTTGTGCGCTCTTTTTCTGTTCTCACTCAGCCCTCTTCCCACACTACCGCCGCACCACCGCTCGGCTCTATTGAAATACAATAATAATAAAACATTTTTAAAAAGCTTTTACTCCTTCTGCTAGTTAAAAAAAAAAAACACATGCCCTGTGCCGAGAACTGACTTACCTCACAGTCGCAGAAGCCGTTCTGGCGGGTAAAAGTATCAATAATGATATTGCATAAAAAGTATCAATTTCAGGAGCAGAGCAGCCATTAGCCAATAATTTAAAAGTACTGTCTGCACTAAAAAGGTGCCGGTTGTCCATTTGAAAGCACTGCACTGGCCAGAGAAAAAAAAATTCTGTTGAAGAAAAAATTCTCTGTTTAACAGACCTGGCCGTTCTTTCTGCAGGCAGGCTCCACTTTCTGCGATAATATCGCAGATCGCACTATGTTCTGCCTTGGGGAGCAGACGTAACTAAGATCCACTGGCTGTTTCTCATCTGAGGCGTGAGGTACTTTCAGAGAAGGGGAATAGCATGCAGGGCTCCCCTGCAACAAATGAGGTATGCGCAGTAATTTATTTTCTGGGGAATGGAATTGACTGAGAAAATACTGCTGATACCATTGTAAAGTAAGTTCAGCCTTAAATGCAGTGATAGCGACTGGTATTAGGCTGATGAGTGTGTGTGCACTGAATGTATTTTCTAAGGAATGGAATTGACTCTGAAAATACTGTAAATACTGAAATAATGTATGAGCCTGAACTGCAGTAAAAGCGACTGGTAGCAGGCTTGTAAATAATAATACATAACTTTTAAATGTATGTTTAAAACGTTTTACTGGCTTGTTAATCGTTTTTGTGAGGTACTTGGTGATAAAACTTATTGGGGCATGATTTTTACCACATGGCCATTTTTGTTTTCTGCATAGAAACAGTTTCTGAGCTTCCCCACTGTTGTAATATGAGTGGGAGGGGTCTATTTTAGCGCTTTTTTACACAGTAAATATTCAGTCACAATCTGTCTACTTCATCCTCCATGATCCAGATCGTCTCTAGAGAGCTCAGGGGTCTTCAAAATCCATTTTGAGGGAGGTAATCAGTCACAGTAGTCCTGTGACAGTGTATTTGACTGTGAGAAAAACGTTAATTACATAATTGTTATCCGTTTTTGGGTACTAAGGGGTTAATCATCCATTTGCTGGTGGGTGCAATCCTTTGCTAACTTAATACATTTACTGTGAAAATTTGGTTGCTATAACTATTTTTGATCATTGTTATTTCAACTGTGTTAGTTTTTCTGTGCTTCTTAAAGGCACAGTAACGTTTTTTATATTGCTTGTAAATTAATTTTGAAAAATATTTCCAAGTTTGCTAGTCTCATTGCTAGTTTTGTTTAAACATGTCTGACTCAGATGAATCTCTTTGTTCACTATGTTTAAAGGCCAATGTGGAGCCCAATAGAAATTTGTGCACTCAATGTATAGATGTCACTTTAAATAAAAGTCAAACTTTATATGTTAAGAAATTATCACCAGACAACGAGGGGGAAGTTATGCCGACTAACTCTCCTCACGTGTCAGTACCTTCGCCTCTCTCTCAGGAGGTGCGTGATATTGTGGCGCCAAGTACATCAGGGCGGCCCATACAAATCACTTTGCAAGACATGGCTACTGTTATGACAGAAGTACTGTCTAAATTGCCAGAATTAAGAGGTAAGCGCGATCACTCTGGAGTTAGAACAGAGCGCGCTGATAATGGTAGAGCCATGTCTGATACTGCGTCACAATTTGCAGAACATGAGGACGGAGAGCTTCATTCTGTGGGTGACGGGTCTGATCCGGGTAAACTGGATTCAGAAATTTCAAATTTTAAATTTAAGCTTGAGAACCTCCGCGTATTGCTAGGGGAGGTATTAGCGGCTCTGAATGATTGTAACACAGTTGCAATTCCAGAGAAAGTATGTAGGCTGGATAAATATTTTGCGGTACCGGTGTGTACTGACGCTTTTCCTATACCTAAAAGGCTTACAGAAATTGTTAACAAGGAGTGGGATAGACCCGGTGTGCCCTTTTCACCACCTCCTATATTTAGAAAAATGTTTCCTATAGACGCCACCACACGGGACTTATGGCAGACGGTCCCTAAGGTGGAGGGAGCAGTTTCTACTTTGGCTAAGCGCACCACTATCCCGGTGGAGGATAGCTGTGCTTTTTCAGATCCAATGGATAAAAAGTTAGAGGGTTACCTTAAGAAAATGTTTGTTCAACAAGGTTTTATATTACAACCCCTTGCATGCATTGCGCCTGTTACTGCTGCGGCGGCATTCTGGTTTGAGTCTCTGGAAGAGACCATTCGCACAGCTCCATTGGATGAAATTATGAACAAGCTTAAAACCCTTAAGCTAGCTAACTCATTTGTTTCTGATGCCGTCGTACACTTAACCAAACTTACGGCTAAGAACTCCGGATTCGCCATTCAAGCACGCAGAGCGCTGTGGCTTAAATCCTGGTCAGCTGACGTGACTTCTAAATCCAAATTGCTTAATATTCCTTTCAAAGGGCAGACCTTATTCGGGCCCGGCTTGAAAGAAATTATTGCTGACATTACGGGAGGTAAGGGCCATGCTCTACCTCAGGACAGGGCCAAATCAAAGGCCAAACAGTCTAATTTTCGTGTCTTTCGTAACTTCAAGGCAGGAGCAGCATCAACTTCCTCCGCTCCAAAACAGGAAGGAGCTGTTGCTCGTTACAGGCAGGGCTGGAAAGTTAACCAGTCCTGGAACAGGGGCAAGCAGGCCAAGAAACCTGCTGCTGCCCCCAAGACAGCATGAAGAGAGGGCCCCCTATCCGGAAACGGATCTAGTGGGGGGCAGACTTTCTCTCTTCGCCCAGGCTTGGGCAAGAGATGTCCAGGATCCCTGGGCGTTGGAGATCATATCTCAGGGATATCTCCTGGACTTCAAAACTTCTCCTCCACGGGGGAGATTTCATCTTTCAAGGTTATTAGCAAACCAAACAAAGAAAGAGGCGTTTCTACGCTGTGTACAAGACCTCTTACTAATGGGGGTAATCCACCCAGTTCCGCGGACGGAACACGGGCAGGGATTCTATTCAAATCTATTTGTGGTTCCCAAAAAAAGAGGGAACCTTCAGACCAATCTTGGACTTAAAAATCCTAAACAAATTTCTAAGGGTTCCATCATTCAAAATGGAAACTATTCGAACCATCCTTCCCATGATCCAAGAGGGTCAGTACATGACCACGGTGGACTTAAAGGATGCTTACCTTCACATACCGATTCACAAGGACCATTACCGGTATCTGAGATTTGCCTTCCTAGACAGGCATTACCAGTTTGTAGCTCTTCCCTTCGGATTAGCTACGGCCCCAAGAATCTTTACAAAAATTCTAGGATCACTTCTGGCGGTACTAAGACCGCGAGGCATAGCGGAGACTCCGTACCTAGACGACATTCTGATACAAGCGTCAAGTTTTCAAACTGCCACGTCTCATACAGAGATAGTTCTGGCATTTCTGAGGTCGCATGGGTGGAAGGTGAACGTGGAAAAGAGTTCTCTATTACCACTTACAAGAGTTCCCTTTCTAGGGACTCTTATAGATTCTGTAGAGATGAAAATTTACCTGACAGAGGCCAGGTTATTAAAACTTCTAAATGCTTGCCGTGTCCTTCACTCCATTCCACACCCGTCAGTAGCTCAGTGCATGGAAGTAATCGCCTTAATGGTAGCGGCAATGGACATAGTACCATTTGCGCGCCTGCATCTCAGACCGCTGCAATTGTGCATGCTAAGTCAGTGGAACGGGGATTACTCAGATTTGTCCCCCCTACTAAATCTGGATCAAAGGACCAGAGATTCTCTTCTATGGTGGCTCTCTCGGCCACATCTGTCCAAGGGGATGACCTTTCGCAGGCCAGATTGGACGATTGTAACAACAGACGCCAGCCTTCTAGGCTGGGGAGCAGTCTGGAATTCCCTGAAAGCTCAGGGATTATGGACTCAGGAGGAGAAACTCCTCCCAATAAATATTCTGGAGTTAAGAGCAATATTCAATGCTCTCCTAGTTTGGCCTCAGTTAGCAACTCTGAGGTTCATCAGATTTCAGTCGGACAACATCAAGCGCCTGCGTGGCCACGCAGGACCTGGTATGCAGACCTAGTGGACATGTCGTCCTGTCCACCGTGGTCTCTGCCTCTGAGACAGGACCTTCTAATTCAGGGTCCTTTCAAACATCCAAATCTAATTTCTCTGAGGCTGACTGCATGGAGATTGAACGCTTGACTCTATCAAAGCGTGGTTTCTCGGAGGCGGTTATTGATACCTTAATACAGGCTAGGAAAAAATTTACCATAAAATATGGCGTACATATTTACGTTGGTGCGAATCCAAGAGTTACTCATGGAGTAAGGTTAGGATTCCTAGGATATTGTCCTTTCTACAAGAGGGTTTAGAAAAGGGCTTATCTACTAGTTCGTTAAAGGGACAGATTTCTGCTCTGTCTATTCTTCTACACAAACGTCTGGCTGAAGTTCCAGACGTTCAGGCTTTCTGTCAGGCTTTAACTAGGATTAAGCCTGTGTTTAAGTCTGTTGCTCCGCCGTGGAGCTTAAACTTAGTTCTTGATGTTCTTCAAGGCGTTCCATTTGAACCCCTTCATTCCATTGATATCAAGTTGTTATCTTGGAAAGTTCTGTTTTTGATGGCTATTTCCTCGGCTCGAAGAGTCTCTGAGTTATCTGCCTTACATTGTGATTCTCCTTATCTGATTTTTCATTCAGACAAGGTAGTCCTGCGTACTAAACCTGGGTTCTTACCTAAGGTAGTTACTAACAGGAATATCAATCAAGAGATTGTTGTTCCATCTCTGTGTCCTAACCCTTCTTCAAAGAAGGAACGACTTTTGCATAATCTGGACGTAGTCCGTGCCCTGAAATTCTATTTGCAGGCAACTAAGGATTTTCGTCAAACTTCTTCCCTGTTTGTCATTTACTCTGGACAGAGGAGAGGTCAAAAGGCTTCGGCTACCTCTCTCTCTTTTTGGCTTCGTAGCATAATACGCTTAGCCTATGAGACTGCTGGACAGCAGCCTCCTGAAAGGATTACAGCTCATTCTACTAGAGCTGTGGCTTCCACCTGGGCCTTTAAAAAGGAGGCCTCTGTTGAACAGATTTGCAAAGCTGCGACTTGGTCTTCGCTTCACACTTTTTCAAAATTTTACAAATTTGACACACTTGCTTCGTCGGAGGCTATTTTTGGGAGAAAGGTACTTCAGGCAGTGGTTCCTTCTGTTTAATGTTCCTGCCTTGTCCCTCCCTTCATCCGTGTACTTTAGCTTTGGTATTGGTATTCCATAAGTAATGGATGACCCGTGGACTGACTACACTTAACAGGAGAAAACATAATTTATGCTTACCTGATAAATTCCTTTCTCCTGTAGTGTAGTCAGTCCACGGCCCGCCCTGTTTTTACGGCAGGTCTAAATTTTAATTAAACTCCAGTCACCACTGTACCCTATGGTTCCTCCTTTCTCGTCTGCTTTGGTCGAATGACTGACTATGATAGGTGAGGGGAGGAGCTATATAGCAAGCTCTGCTGGGTAATTCTCTTGCAGTTTCCTGTTAGGAAGAGAAATATTCCATAAGTAATGGATGACCCGTGGACTGACTACACTACAGGAGAAAGGAATTTATCAGGTAAGCATAAATTATGTTTTTTGCATAGAGATTCTCAGGTGATATTTTCCTGTCAGCTTTTTACAGTTATGCTGCATCCGTTTCATGTGATTTAGCATATGAGTATTATGTCCCTTTTTATAGTCAATAAAATACATTTCCATGTCCGTGTATGTATATACAGTATATATATGTTTGTGTGTGTGTGTATATGTATATGTATGTATGTGTATATATATATATATATATATATATATATATATATATATATACACACATACACTAGGCAGCGCTAGTTCATGTGTGCCATATAGTTAACATTGTGCTCACTCACTGATTGGCTAAAATTCAACTCTGTCAAAAGAACTGAGATAAGGAGGAAGTCTGCAGAGGCATAGAAACAAGGTAATCACAGAGGTAAAAAGTATATAAAAATAACAGTGTTGGTTATGCAAAACCGGGGAATGAATAATAAAGGAATTATCTATGTTTTTAAACAATAAACATTTTCAAGTAGACTGTGCCTTTAATTTGCTCCATTCTCTTGGTATCCTTATTGGAAAAGCTTGCTGCTGATTGGTGGCTTCATTGGTTCACCAGATGTGTTCAGTTGGCTCTCAGTAGTGCATAGCTGCTCCTTCAACAAAGAATATCAAGAGAATGAAGCAAATTTGATAATAGAAGTACATTTGAAAGTTGTTTAATATCAGATGCTTTATCTAAATCATGAAATAATGAAATTTGGGTTTCATGTCCCTTTAACTTTACTATTCCTTTAAATGATCCATGCATCATAACTACAGTTTTGTGCTGCTTTTATTTTTTCTGATTTAGAAACTGTATGATTTTGTAGATAATTTGATGGGCAAGTAACTAATCATCTCAGTATTACACATTACCGTTGGGCTATA
Organism: Bombina bombina; assembly: GCF_027579735.1. Lineage (NCBI taxonomy): Eukaryota > Metazoa > Chordata > Amphibia > Anura > Bombinatoridae > Bombina > Bombina bombina. Next base: position 187,010,568 of record NC_069501.1, on the reverse strand, counting down.
TGATTCTGTACAGATAATGTTTATTTTCTTTCTTGCTAGCCAGGTGATATGTTATATTTCCCTCGAGGAACTATTCATCAAGCTCGCACCCCTGCTGGTTCATCACATTCCACTCATGTGACCATTAGCACCTACCAAAACAAGTAAGAAAGCCCTATAAACCATGCAGAGCTCAATTTCCCACATTAATTATGGAAACTGTGTTCTCTGCTACTTATGTTTTGTTTTTTATATAGTATTATTTCATAGCACAGTGCAAAACTTATCCGTTAATTTGCACTAGGGGTTGCCAACGTGTTTTTTTTAATTGAATAATACATTGAACAACTTACTGTGAATTCTATTTCTCATTTAAATAGAAACTGAAGGCAAATAAGGGAGCCTGGCAGACTGTAAAAAGGTTGGACAAATAAGGGAGTGTTGGGAACACTAATTTGCCTGTACTAACAGAAATGTGTATGTTCCATAATATGTGTCAGCTCTTTTCAATGAGAGAAACCTTTCTTATGCTCCATCATATTTGTTAAGTGATGGTAGATCTATGTGCACTATAATGCAAGGCTTGATAAATTATAGGAGCCAGGTATTCACAATTGCTAGAATTTGATCTGACTCCTGCTTTTCTTTCCTAAGATATGGAGAGTCCACAACGTCATTCAATTACTAGTGGGAATATCACTCCTGGCCAGCAGGAGGAGGCAAAGAGCACCACAGCAAAGCTGTTAAGCATCACTCCCCTACCCATAATCCCCAGTCATTCTCTTTGCCTCTGTCAATGGAAGAGGTGAAGTTTGGTGTCTGAAGAAAAATTGTATTTCTTTTCGCTACAAGCAAGTTTTTGGGTCTAGCCGTAGTCCACTTAAATCTCTTCAGTAGGGTAGTGGTGACTTTAAAGCAGTTAAAAAGTTGCGAGGTAGTCCTTGCTTGGTTTTTTAACATGTTTGCTGCCCATGGTATAGAAAGCCAGAGTTAGTTACTCTGTTCTTTCTTTTTCTACAGGCCTCTGTAAGGAGTATGTGTCCTTTCACACCCTGTAAACTGTCTTCCTGCCGGACAGCTAAATGTGCAGCTAAGTGCATTTGTCTTCTGGGTCTGGGAGACTTGCACTGAAGGGGTTAAACAAGAAAAACTCTCTGCATTATATATTTAGGACTAGAATCCTTAGTAGAGGATTATTTTCAGGCAGTGGGCAGGAACATTTTATGTATGTGGACTAGAGACTTAGGGGTTAATCTCCTTTATGGGAAGGAAGGAGTTAATCCTATTTTGGTGGCTCATGTGTTCATTTTATTTATTAGCTTTGTAAAAATTTTTATTTGTCATTACGTTCTCAGTGTTATATCGTCAGAGGGACAACAGTTTTTCAGCCGGCTTTGAAGCGCAACTTCACATTAGCCGGTCATGTGACATCCCTCTTCCGCTCCGTTAGAATTGATCGGAGCGATGACAGCTACTAGATTGAGAGTGTGAGACCGGCAAGTTATCCGGACAAAATCTTTTAAGCTGACAGTATTCATTTTTTTCCGGAAGGGGCAGGTAGGCACTTCAGTCAAATGCTGAGGTGTAGAGGTCCGTAGTTAGGAGTGTATTTGGAGTTCAATACTGCTCTGAATTAAAAAATTTAAAGTGACAGTACCAGGGCAATATAAATAATATTTATTTTTCCTTATCTTTTTTGCCAAAAATGATTTTCAGTCATGGAACAGAAGTCTGTTCCTATAGACAAATGTCTGCTGTGTTTAGAGAACCAAATTGTGTTGCCTATGCAATTTTGTACCTCATGTCTAAATAGAACTTTAAAATGTAAAGATAAACTTTTTGTTTCTGAGCCTAATGTCTCTCAAGATGATGCTGTTCAGGCAATGCCACAGCTTCTCCTCATATGTCCCAAGCCTCTATGGCGTCACATACAGTGCCCTGCAGTTCCTCTCAGCCTTCTGGAGGAGTTTATTTGCTTGCAGAAATTGCTGCTCAGGTATCTTATGCGGTATTTGCAGCATTATCTGTTTTTCCTATGCTTGGGAAAACGCAAAAGGAAAATTAAAGATTCAAATAGTAAGGTTTCTGTTCCACCTTCTGCTCACAGATTGCTCTCCCTCATAAGTCTAATGAGGAGGATACGTCGGTAGCCTCTGAGGATGAAATCTCAGATTATGACAGTATAATTCCTTTATCTGATACTGAAGAAGTAATCTTCAGATTTAAGCTTGAACACCTTTGTGTACTGTTAATAGAAGGTGTTGACTACTTGGATGACTCCGATACGTCTGTCGTTGTCATCCACAAGAAGTCTAGTAAACTTATTAAATACTAGGATGTTCCTTCCTCTGTGGAAGTGTTTCCTGTTCCAGACCGTGTGACGGAGATTATATCACAGGAATGGGAGAAGCCAAGGATTCCCTTCTCCCCATCTTTCGTCTTTAAGAATGCACAGTGCCTAAAGTAGAGGGGGCCTTTTCTACTCTGGCTAAGAGAACTACGATTCCTATAGAGGATAACTGCTCCTTAAAGGATCCCATGAACAAAAAGTTGGAGGCTTATTTGAAGAAGATGTATGTTCATCAAGGTCTTCAATGGCAACCTGCAGTTTATATTGCTTCAGTAGCAAGTACGGCATCTTATTGGTTCAACGCCTTATCTGAACCATTTTTAGTAGAGACTCCTTTTGGAGGAGATCCAAGATGGGATTAAGGCTCTCAAACTAGCCAACTCCTTAATTTCTGATGCTAACATGCAAGTTTTTAGATTGGGAGCCAACATGTCTGTCTTCACTGTCCTAGCCCGCAGGGCGTTGTGACTAAAATCTTGATCAGCGGATGTTACCTTTAACTCCAAGCTTCTGGCTCTTCCTTACAGGGGTAAGACCTTGTTTGGGCCCGGTCTGGCAGAAATAATTTCTGATATTATGGGTGGAAAATGGTCTTTTCTACCCCAAGAGAAGAAAAACAGCACAAGACAAGAAAAACAGACCTAAAGGACGTCAAAGTTATTTTCGTTCCTTTCATAACTTCAAAGGAAAGTCTTCCTCTCCCTCTTCCAAGCAGGAACAGTCCAAGTCTTCTTGGAAACCCAATCAGTCTTGGAACAAGAGGAAGCAATCAAAGAAGCCCGCAGCTGAGTCTAAGTCAGTATGAAGAGTTTGCCCCCGGTTTGGGAATCGGATCAAGTGGGGAGCAAACTTTCTCTGTTTTGTCAAGCATGGATACTAGATGTCCCAGACCCTTGGGCTGTGGACATTGTATCTCAGGGTTACAAAATAGAACTCAAATTCCTCCCAGGGGCAGACTACACCTCTCAAGATTATCTGCAGACCAGGTTAAAAGAGAGGCATTCTTGAACTGCGTTCAGGACCTTTCCTCCCTGGGAGTGATTGTTCCATTAAGGGAACAGGGCCTAGGATTATATTCAAATCTGCTTGTGGTTCCCAAAAAAGAGGGAACTTTTTGTCCCATTCTAGACCTAAAGTGTCTCAACAAGTTTCTCAGAGTACCATCCTTCAAAATTGAAACCATTCGTTCCATTCTTCCTTTGGTCCAAGAGGGTCAGTTTATGACGACCATAGACCTGAAGGATGCGTATCTTCATGTTCCCATCCTCGGGGATCATCATCACAAGTTCCTGAGATTCGCCTTTCTAGACAAACACTTTCAGTTTGTGGCTCTTCCATTTGGCCTTGACACCGCTCCCAAAATTTTCTGGCAGTGATCAGGTCTCTGGAAATTGCAGTGGCGCCCTACCTGGACGACATATTTGTTCAGGCGCCATCTTTTCACCAAGCAAACTCTCATACAGAGAACTACTTGTCTTTTCTACGTTCCCTCGGATGGAAAATGAATCTGGAAAAGAGTTCCCTTGTCCCAGCACCAAGGGAAGTTTTTTTTTAGGAATCATAATAGATTTCCTATCTATAAAAGAAAATTCTGACAGAGGTCAGAAAATCCAAAATTCTCTCCTCTTGCCTCTCTCTACAGTCTACTGTTGGCCATCAGTAGCTCAATGTATGGAGGTAATTGGTCTGATGGTCGCTTCCATGGACATCTTTCCTTTTTGCTCGATTCCATTTCAGAGCTCTGCAGTTATGCATGCTCAGACAATGGAACGGAGACCATTCGGATCTGTCTCAGAGAATAGATCTAGGCTAGGACAAGAGACTCTCTCCCATGGTGGCTTTCTCAGGAGCATCTGTGTCAGGGCTCATGCTTCCGGATACCTTCCTGGGTGATTGTGACCACAGACGCCAGCCTGCTAGGCTGGGGAGCAGTCTGGGACTTAAAGGGGGGTTAAAGGCGCAGGGACTATGGATTCAGGAGGCGTCTGCTCTCCGCATAAACATCTTGGAGTTGAGAGCGATTTAAATGCTCTGATGGCTTGGCCTCAATTGTCCTTGGCCCGGTTTATCAGGTTCCAGTCGGACAATATCACCTAAAAGTGGCACGGATTATTCAGTGGGTGGAAGCTCAAAATTGTTGTCTGTCTGCCATCCACATTCCAGGAGTGGACATCTGGGAAGCGGATTTCCTGAGCAGACAAACATTTCATCCCGGGGAATGGGCTCTCCATCCGGAGGTGTTCTCCAAGTTAATGGGGGGTGCCTGAATTGAATCTGATGGCGTCTTGGCAGAACGCAAAGCTTCCAAGGTACGGTTCAAGGTCAAGAGATCCGCAGGCTGCCCTGATGGATACTCTGGCGGTTCCTTGGGATTTTGGTCTAGCATACCTGTTTTCTCCGTTTGCCCTCCTTCCACGAGTCACTGCTTGTATCATACAGGAGAGAGCGTTTGTAATTCTAATAACTCCTGCTTGGCCTCTCAGGATCTGGTTTTGCAGACCTAGTGAAGATGTCATCTCTGCCACTTTGGAGGTTACCTCTGAGGAAGGACCTTCTAACCTGCATCCAAATATTGTTTCTCTGAAGCTGACTGCTTGGAGATTGAACGCTTAGTTCTGTCTAAGTGTGGGTTTTCTGAGTTGGTCATTGAGACCATGATCCAGGCTCGTAAGCCTGTTACTCGAAAAATTTACCAATACCTTTATTGGTGTGAATCCAATGGCTACTCTTGGAGTAGGGTCAGGATTCTTAGAATTTTGTCTTTTCTCCAGGAAGGTCTGGAGAAAGGATTGTCAGTCAGTTCTCTGAAAGGTCAGATTTCTCTATCTATTTTGTTGCACCAGCGTCTGGCGGATGTGCCATAAGTTCAATCTTTTTGTCAGGCCTTGGTCAGAATCAGGCCTGTGTTTAAACCTGTTGCTCCTCCTTGGAGTCTTAACCTTGTTCTTAAGGTTTTGCAGTAGGCTCCATTTGAGCCAATGCATTCTTTAGATATTAAGTTGTTTTCTTGGAAGGTTTTTGTTTCTTAATGCTATCTCTTCTGCTCGGAGAGCCTCGGAAACTCTCGACTTTGTAGTGTGATTCGCCTTACCATATCTTTCATGCGGATAAGGCGGTTCTTCGTACCAAATTGGGGTTTCTTCCTAAGTGGTTTCGGATAGAAATATTAATCAGGAAATAGTTCCTTCTCTCTGTCCTTATCCTTCTTCTCATAAAGAACGTCTGTTGCACAACTTGAATGTTGTGCATGCTCTAAAATTCTACCTACAAGCAACGGATTTCCGCCACTCTTCTTCCCTGTTTGTTTGTTTGTTTCTCAGGAAAGCGTAAAGGTCAGTAGCTACTGCTAATTTTCTTTCCCTATGGTTGAGAAGTATAATTTGTTTTGCTTATGAGACTGCTGGCCAGCAGCCTCCTGAGAGAATTACAGCTCATTCCACTAGGGTTGTCTCCTCTTCTTGGGTTTTCAAAAATGAAGCTTCTGTGGAACAGATTTGCAAGGCTGCAACTTGTCCTCTCTGCATACTTTTTCAAATTCTACATATTTGATATTCTCTCTTTGGGAGAAAAGTTCTTCAAGTGGTGGTGCCTTCTGTTTAGGTCTGCCTGTCTTGTTCTCCCTAGTCATTCCGTGTCTTCTAGCTTGGTATTGGTTACCACTATTAACTGAATGACGTTGTGGACTCTCCATATCTTAGGAAAGAAAACAAAATGTATGCTTACCTGATACATTTCTTTCTTTCCGGATATGGAGAGCCCACGACCCCACCCTTTATTAAGACAGTTATTTTTTACTAAACCTCAGGCATCTATACACCTTTGTGTTATTCCTTTTTTCCATTTCCCTTTGGTCGAATGACTGGGGATTATGGGTAGGGAAGTGACACTTAACAGCTTTGCTGTGGTGCTCTTTGCCTCCTCCTGCTGGTCAGGAGTGATATTCCCACTAGTAATTGAATGGCGTTGTGGACTCTCCATATCCAGAAAGAAAGACATTTATCAGATAAGCATACATTTTGTTTTTCTTTTATTGATCTATCCTGTTAGCCTATCCTCTTTTTTGTATCTATTTCTTCCATTGTCATTCTGTCTGTCTTTCTATTTATCTCTTTTTTTTTTTCTCTCCATCCATCCGTCCATCCATCCGTCCATCCACAAAAACCTTTCTATGACTCAAACACATTTAGCTGGCGCTTAAGTGTAATATAACGTTGCTCACATTTCCAGGACTTGACAGAATCTGTATTATTTTGAACGACACATTTGTTTTCAGCTTTGTAAGTGGTTTTGCATTCCCTTCAGTTTTTTATTTTTGACATAATATTGATTGAAATGTGGGAATACAAATTAGAAAGAGTTCTCACAAATACAATATTTAGAGTTATTTAATGCTTATTGTTACCCTCCCTAGCCAAGAAATCTAATTTCCCAGCTTACTTAAAGGGATAGAAATGTTTAAACTAAAATATGCATGGGTGCATTTCAGTTTTAAATAGAAGCATTTTTGCAATCTATTTCCATTAGCAAAAATGCTTCTA